>NC_072799.1:9895833-10512500 GCF_028583425.1 Eublepharis macularius
CCCAATGTCACCCAGCTGACTTCAAGTGAAAGAGTCGTGAATCAAACCCAGTTCTCCCAATTAGTGTCCCAGTACTCTTAACTACTACACCAAACTGGCTCTCAACCTTGAAATTAGCAGCCCTAGAGAGAGTCCCTCAAATGTCTTTTCCCCCTAAAACTTGCATATGTGAAATCTAGAGCTGTAGAGAGGCATTGATGCTTTGATGATATTAAGAAGCAATTATTCCCACCCTCATCTCAGACCTATTTGTATGTCAAGCAACCAATAAACCACACACTAAGGAAAGAGGCAAAGACTGCTGTGCTTCTCAGACTTTTCCTAAAGAGTCAAACATGAGTGTGGTCATACAGCACTTAGACAGATTCCTGTGAGTTGATAACCTATTTGTTCTATTTATTGAGTCCTTGACGTCTTATTACTCTTCTCGTCTGAATTGAAACTGAATTTCTATGTTTTCTAAATGCTTACTCACTGGCCTTTAACCAGTGCAGCTAAGCCATCCATATCTCTGTTATTTGCTGGGCATGGCACTAATTAATAATAATGAGGTTAAAACGCGGTGCTCTCCAGCTTCAAAACACTTCGCAAATTCGTATTAATTACCCCAAAGCAAGGAAGGTTGGCGATATTGGCAATGTTCACTTAATGGATTCGAATGATGCCTTTCCACTCACACTCCCCTTTGATCTCTGTGTCCAGCAATTAGTAACCAGTTACAAAGTCTCTTTAATAATATCAAGCGAAATTAGAATAAACATTTTCTCAGCAATATGATTTAAGGAGCATTTAATTATGCTCTAGGAAGGCTTGTCATATGCTTCACATACAGTGGACTCTTAAACGTGCCCCTCCTCCTCGAGAAGGTTTTCGAAAATTACACCATTCGACATGGATAGTTCAGTGTGCAATGGATTCAAAATTACAGATGAAGGAAGTAATTATTATTAGACCGACATTAACATTTTAATCAGTGTTTGGACAATCTAATGATACCTAATGACGTACTGCAGCTACTAAGTTGGATACTAATCCCTCCTCTTGAACGACCAATTAGCAGCAGAATCCTAAAACTGGCTGCTATAGCGTGCAGCTTACTCTGAGTTATTACTTGGTATACTATGCTCCTTCAGAAAATACAAGAAAGCACGGCTTGTGAGACAGATCGTAAATGGTCAACTGGATAATATGGGAGGAGGTAGTTCTTCAAATACCCTGGCCCCAAGCCATTTAGTCTGAACTAGTGGTAAGAGCGGCAGGACTGTAATCTGGAGAGCCAGGCTTGTTTCACCCACTCCTCTGCTTGAAGCCAGTTGGGTGACCTTGGGTCAATCACAGCTTCTCAGAGCTCTCTCAGCCCCATCTTCCTCACAGGGTGATTCTTGTTGTGGGGATAATTTTAACATACTTTGTAAACTACTACATACTACATGTAAACTACTACATCCACAGGGTGATTGTTGTGATGATAATAGTTACACCCTTTGTAAACCGGTCTGAGTGTGGCATCAAGTTGTCCTGAAGGGTGGTATATAAATTGAATCTTATTATGTTATTACTAGGGCTTTAATGGTAAGAAACAGCGCTTCAATTTGCACCGGGAAACAAATGGGCAGTCAGTGCTGGGGTGAAAAGTTCAGGGACAAATTACTTACAAATCATAATAATGTATCGGAATCCCAAAACACATAACACTTTTTAGTGTTTTTCAGCCACATGTCTCTGCTGGGATGATTGAACAAGTTTTTGATCCCAGAAATGTGCAAGACCCAAAATTCCAAAGATGTAGAAGGATCATAAACATCCTACATGCATATCACACTGCCTGTAGCATATGACTTTCATTCTTCCTTTGCACCAAAAAAAAAATCAATCCATCAACACCTGCAGCTCGAAACAAAAGGACCCTTGTTATGTGACACCTTGGGCAGTCACCTGGAGTCACCTTGTTGAAAGATTGATCATTGAATCGATGTGACTAAACACATTCATTCCAACCGGATGACATTTCCTGTTTGCATGCCATGACATTTTGAAGGGACCAGTGAGAGCACACAGATGAAAAATTATATTGAATGCCGGTCATCTCTGTCACATCTCGGGTTATTTATTTACTTCCTGATTTATTTTGTTTCTGTAGATCACCTCAGTCTAAAGACCTGGAACAGAAAAGGAGACTCTCTCCAGCAAAACAGATGACGATTACCCAACGAAAATTCATTTGCAGATGACGCTGCCTTATACTGAGTCCGACCATTGGTCTATCAAAGCCAGTATTGTCTACTCTGACTGGCAGCATCACTCCAGGGTCTCAGGTGGAGGATTTTCACATCGCCTGCTACTACCTGACCTTTTAACTGGAGATGCCAAGGACTGAACCTGTGACCTTCTCCCTGCCAAGCAGAGGCTCTGTTAAAGCCCTTCCCCCAATTGTAAATTTTAAATTCCCCTACACTTTCCAGATTTAATTCTTAGTTCCTGAGACTATCTTCAACACAGATGTTTGACAAGACATCTGGAAGATGCTGGGGCCTGGGCTTGGAAACATCTGCAATGGGAGAAAGTTCCAGCATTGGCAAGAGCGGATCAGCTGCCAGGGATCCCAGTCAAACAATATAAACAATGTACCCACAAATCTTACAGTCACAACTATAAGGGCCCTGTCCCTTAAGCATCAGCTCAATAAAATGCTGCCAACTCACCAGAACTTCCCCCATGACATCCTCGGTTCCCCAGATTAGGCTCCAGGGGACTTGGTAACCCTTGTGGGAAAATGGCCAAAAGGGGCACCAAATGGCCAAAACAGGCCAAAACAGCCAGGATCAGGCCCGAAATGGCCAGAATTGGGCTGCTGCCAGGTGGGGGAACACTCCTCTGCCTGGCAGTGGCCAGATGCTGGCTGTTTCAGGGTTGGGCCAAAATGGGCCTGAAATGGCCAGGATTGGGCTCAAAATGGCCAGGATCGGGCTGCTGGCAGTTAGGGGAACACTCCTCCTCCCAGCAGCAGCCCAATTCTGGCTGCTTTGGGCTGAAACAGGTTGAAAATGGCTGATACGGATCCAAAATGGCCAAGATTGAGCCCGAATCAGCCTGGGAGCATTCCCAGGGGTAGCCATGCCCTGGACAATTACATCACTTCCCGGAAGTGACATCATCACGTGGTCCCAGGATTGCGTGCACGTGCATATGGTACCACTGAGTTCCACCATCTCTTTTCTCAGAAAAAAAGCCCTGGAAATAATAATAATAACTGTGCTTATATACTGCTCTTCTAGACAGATTAGTGCCTCACCTACAGCAGTGAACAAGTTAGTGCTATTATTATCCCCACGATACAGCTGGGGAGCTGGGGATGAGAGGAGCGGCTTACCCAAGGCCACATGCAGAGCTCATGGCAATAGTGGGAGTCGAACCAGCAGAGTGCTGATTTGCAACCCAACCACTTCACCACTGTGCTACAGCAATTGCATTGTTCTGCATGATTGGGGGGGGGGTGGAAATACAGTAAGGCTACTTGCTGAAGAACCATGAATGGGCCAAACTGATCATTGAAAAATCAGCTTCCTTTTGACAGGAGCTGAAGAGGCAGGTGTTCAAGCATCCCTAATATTAAGCTTAAGCATGTGTACAAGGACTGATAGATCTCAGGAGCCAAGGTCTGGACCCATATGTGTGGGATGCTAACAAATGGAGTTTGATGTGAGTCTCCCTGGGCATTAATATACCTGTTAGACCAGAGGCAAAAGAGAGAAGGAAGCAGTGAGCAGTGATTTCTATAAATCTCCACCATTACCCAAAGTGTTCATCACTCTCCAGTCTGTGGTCTTTTTCAAGATTGCACTTCAGGTCACATAATCAGTCCTAAAGCATCTTTAAAATCAAAGTTCTGCCACTGAACTCGATTGAACAAGTCCCCTTCCCCTCTTTTTCTATGCATGCTTTTATTGACTTAACTGAGTTGAAATGTCTTAAAGTTTGTGCAGTTGGCAAGGAGGTAAAGTTACTGCTGTCTGGGGAGCTTCTCTTGCATTTCTGTGTGGGTTTTTTTTTCCCCTCCTGTTACTGTATGCAGAAGGAGAGCCGGGACTAATGAGACCTAATGAATCACAGAAAAACATACTTTGCTCCAAACAAAAGGCTGATCTGACAGTTTGAGAAGAGGAAAAATAAATACCTGCTGAGCATGTGCAAATAGGCTGTAAATTACCCAGAATTCTGCTAAATGAGACAGCTACTAGAGCATGAGATCTAAAGAAATCATTAGCTGAATTACTGCCCCTTCTGGGTATTCATGTTTCTCTAATCTCTTTCCCATCGGGGGCCTCATTTAAATGAGCCTTTTTTCTTTTTTTTAGAAGTAGTTATTTTTTTAGCCTCATATCCATTTTATTGTCCCGTTGGTATTCTGGTTTCCAAGGCATAGTCTGAGCCAAGAAAGATTGACCAGAGTTCAACTCCGCGATATGCATCCAGTATTTTGGCTAAGACCGGGATTATTGTGGGCTCATGGCTGCCAACAATAATGGCAGCAGCGTGTCTAGTTCTTGCCTCCGCAGCCTTAAGATTTAGAGGAAGTATAGTGGAGAGAGGTTTCTTCCCACCTCCCCACGGATTGGCTAGCTGGCTGCTCAGCTGATCAGATACCTATCGCAAGCTGTTGGCACTACAGCACAGCCTGGCTCAGTCATAGTTGCTACCCCATCCTGGCAAGAGCAACTTTGGAAGGAGGAAGAAGAGGAGGTCAAGAAGAGGTCAAACTTTTTATTTATTTTAATTGTTTTTATTATTGGACTTACAGTCCACACTCCCCACCAAGCAGGCTCAGAGTGGATCACATCAATTTAAAAGACGTAAAAACAATAGAAACCAGTAGCATAAAAGCAGCAAATACAATTTCAGAAATCCATCTTCAGCAGCACACATTGCACAGTCCTGTATGTGATCATTTTGGGCCCACGGGGGCCGGTGAGGGTCAACAGATGAAAAAAGCAATCTGCAGACCAAAACTCCATTTTTGATGTCCTTTGACTACAAAGCTTGTATCTGGTTGCTTCCCTTTCCTTCCCCAGCCCGAATTGCCATTTGTTCTTGCCCAAATGGTGCTACAAAGATCTCTGGGACTATTCATGCTAATGAGGTCCAATCCATAACAATGAGGCAAAGTTTCTTGCCTGATTAGCATGCAGCCAAATCAATTTCCCCAGGTTCTGGTTGGCTACTCATTTATTTCTAGGCCAAACACGGGCAAAATTATTTCTAGCTGTGTTGAGCATTGGCTTGAGGGGTGGTTCACCAGAATGCGCACTGCCAGGCCTCCAGTGTTGTGAGAGGGAAAGGAAAGCATATCTTTATTAGCATCTCTTAGGAGATAATTGCAAAGACCAGAGATCTCTCTAGGCAGCATAGATCAAATGTGTGGTTGCTGAATGGCTAGCAGCTCCCAGTCTAGACTAGACATGAGCACAAACAGAAAAAAAAACACGAACATGGTATTCATTGTTCACTGCCATCCACGAACAACAAACAATGATGAATATGATCCTGTCACAAACATGTCCGTTGTTTGTTGTTCATGGGGGCCAGCAGGCTCTCCTCCAGCCAACAAGATCCCTACTGCACCACTCCCAGAAACCCTACCTGAGCAGGCAGCAGGTAAGGTACCAATAATAAATAATAGCTTGGCCCCAGAGCCTGGCAGCAGCCCTGGAACCTGAAGGGGTAGATCCCTATCCCACCAAACACACTTAAAATTCAAGCTCCAAGGTGCACACCCTGTCTCTCTAACAGCAGCTGTCTCTCCCTGAAAGCCAGAGCTGGGAGCCCCCCTCCCCCCTGGTCTTTTCCTCTTGTAACAAATTTGGATCTCCAGTCCACACTTGGAAGGAAGACCTGCCTATCAAGCTAAATTGGGCTTAGATTGGGGTTTCCAGGGCAACAGCAGGAGTTCAGACAGAGTTCAGACAATCCCTGCCTAAGTTGCCAAGGGAATTGATTGCAGGTGCCAGACTGTCTGGCTTGAGGAACAGCAACGAACAGCAACGAACAAGACTTGCAACGACCACCTGTTCATTTAGAATGGGGCCTCATGAACAGCTTGTTCGCAAACAGCAGATTGGGCTGTTCGTGGTTTTTTTTTAGTTTGTATTGCTGTTTGTGCCCATCTCTAGTCTAGACTACTGACAACAATGTAGATGGCTAGCTCTTCAGCAAACATTTGCTAGCATGGGACTGACTGAGATGCCACAAATGCCGCCTTTGATGGTGCAATGAGGCTCTAATGAGAGCAAGGACAAGAAGGGTTACATCAGTGCTTAGTTCTTGTGGCCCCTTCTTATATGCCCAGGGTAATGCCGATCACCACTTTGGGGTCAGGAAGCAATTTTCCCCAGGCCAGTTTGGCTAGGGATCCTGACGCTGTTTTGTCATCTTCTTGGCATGGTGCAGGGGTCACTGGGGATGTGCATGGTGGGAGAGGTATTTGTGAATGTCCTGCATTGTGCAGGGGGGTGGACTAGATGACTCTGGAGTACCCTTCCAACCCTATGATTCTAATCAAACTGAGAGGACTTGCGCAGCCTCCCAAGATTTTGAGGGAATTGGGATTCTTTAAATAATGCCTTCCCCACAGTCCTTCCCGTCAGGTATAATATATGGCAGTGCATGTGTAGGATTCACTGCTGAGAGTGACACTTTTGTAGATGAGTAGGACACTCAGGCAAGAACTGAGAAAGGACAGTAAAGATGGTTTATTTATGTATAGGCAGGGATCATTTCGTAGAAAAAGAGCTGGAGGAACTCATTAGCATAACTTATTAGCATATGCCATGCCCCTTGACATCACCAGAAGTGTGTCATTAGCATAACTGATTTGCATATGCCACTCCCCCTGACATCACCTATCCTGGCTGTTTTGGAACCAATCCTGGCCATTCAGTGCCGAAATTGGGCCCAAAATGGCAAAAAGGGGCTGAAAATGGCCGAAAAGGGCCCCAAAATGGTCAGGATCAGGCCGCTGCTGAGTGAGAGAGTGATCCACCACCCGTCAGAGGCCCAATCCGGGTTGTTTGGGGCCCAATCCAGGCTGAAATGAGCCCTGTGTATAGGATTTTTTTTAAAAAAAGCATGCTATTCCATAATACAGATAGATCAAGATGGGTAGCCATGTTAGTCTGTCTGTAGCAGTAAAAAAGAGCAAGAGTCCAGTAGCACCTATAAGACTAACATTTGTAGTAGGGTATGAGCTTTTGTGAGTCACAGCTCACTTCTTCAGATAGGGTATTTGAAGAAATGAGCTGCGATTCACAAAAGCTCATACCCTACCACAAATTTTGTTAGCCTTACAGGTGCTACTGGACTCTTGCTCTTTTCTACTACCATAATACCAAAACAGCATCTCTATAGCTGCTTCTAGCTCACCTGCCCTGATGAATAAGCAAAAGGTGTTACTCAGCAGCAGGCCTTTTTTTTTTTTGTCTAGATGGTGGCTGCGTTGCTTCTGTCTGCCACTGCTGTTAGCTTGGAGAAATGTATGAATAATGACCCGTAGTCTGGAGCAACCACTGCTTCCTGCCTTCTGGCTGCTTGGCAGAGAACAGCAGGAGGTCGAGGAAGATGGCATGCATGCCAAAGAAGGGAGGAGTGAGCTGGCTTAATGTGTCTAGGTGGCAAGATTTCTGGGGGGAGCAATTCTGTCCCGGCCACCACCTGGAGAGAGCAGTTGAGCAGTAACTGCAGCTTCAAAATCGTGGGCACTCCCTAAGGTCCAGTGATGTAAGCCATGCTTGTGGAGTGAGGCAACGACGTATCCCAGCAAACCACAGTGATGTGTGTATGTTCAGGGCAGAGGGGCAGAAGGGAACTGGAGGGTGTAGCATCAGCTGGTGTTTGGCTCTCACGGCCCTTTCTTATATGCCTAGGGTAAGGCCGATCACCATTTCGGGATCAAGAAGGGATTTTCCTCCAGGTCAGATCGGCCAGGTATGCTGGAGGTTTTCTGCCTTCCTCTGGGCACAGAGCAGGGGGCACTGGGGGAGGTGGGGGTAGCTGTGAATTTCTAGCATTGTGCAGAGGGCTTGACTAGATGACCCTTGGGGTACCTTCCAGCTGTCTGTTTTCTATGTTATATTTTATTAAGGATATTTGAGGATCTGCTGATTGGGCTCACATTGGCCATGAGCAGAAAGATGGGGGGGGGGCGTGTCAGTAAATTTGACTCTTTTGAGCAATTCAAGCATGTTTGGCAGGCTCTGTATTCCAACTGTACTGCGGTGCTTCAGTCTGCAGAGTTTTGTCTATGCACATTGTCACAAAGACTGATGTGAGTCTTTGCAGCCAAAAAAAAATTATGTATGGGGCGGGACCATGGCTCAGGGGCAAAGCCTCTGCTTTGTATACATAAAGTCCCACCCTAGGTTCAATCCACAGCACCTCCAGTTAAAAGGACCAAGAAGCATGTGATATGAAAGAGCTCCACCTGAAACTCTGTTACCGGTCTGAGCAGAAAATACTGACTGTGATGGACCAGTAGAGTGATTCAGAATAAGGTATCTTCGTGTGTTCATAAATTCTGGTTTTTTTTTTCCGAAGTCTGATTGCTTGGTGTTTGTCAATCTGTTATAAGAACATAAGAACATAAGAGAAGCCATGTTGGATCAGGCCAATGGCCCATCCAGTCCAACACTCTGTGTCACACAGTGGCCAAAAACCAGGTATCCTGCAACAGTAGGGGCTACACGTTTGAGCAGACAAAAGACCAACAGTTGTTATTCTCTCTTGCATCTAGGTCATGACCATGCCTGCGAGGGGGCTGGAGCTACTGTAGCACAATGGTTACGTGGTTTGGCTGTGAATTAGCACTCTACTGGTTCGAATCCCACTACTGCCATGAGCTCAGTAGGTGGTCTTGGGTAAGCCCCACATAAGAACATAAGAACATAAGAGAAGCCATGTTGGATCAGGCCAGTGGCCCATCCAGTCCAACACTCTTATCAATGCTATTTTGCATGTGTGTGCTTTTGCAGACCTTTATGGGAGCTGTAGCTTCTCTCTCCCCACATCAATTAATTACCTGACCCAACTACCCATGATCCTGGGGGAGAATCAGGTTCACCTTCTGGGCAGATGCAAAATCAGATGCAAGACAAACGGCAATGAAGGCCCCATCACAACTACTGCATAGCTGCAAAGTGTTTGACACGTTGTTTGAGTCCAATGGCAACCAGCCATAGAGTTTCTGGCAATTCCTAGAGCTACCCTTTACTACTTCCAGGTTGTACCCAAAAGTGACATGGCAACATCAGTGATATCATGCACATCTCATTGGTCTGAACTCCAGCCCTCCTGGATAGCCAGGTCAGGGCTATCCAGACTCTTACCTGGATAGCCCAGGTGAGCCTGATCTCGTCAGATCTCAGAAGCTAAGCAGGGTCCTCCTTGGTTAGTAATTGGATGGGAGACCTCCAACAAAGACCAGAGTTGCTGAGGCTGGCAATGGCAAACCAGCTCTGTTCGTCTCTTGCCATGAAAACTCCACCAGGGGCCGCTATAAGTCAGCTATGACTCGAGGGCACTCTCCATTACCACCAGCCCTTCTGCCAGTTGTTAGGCTCACCCTGGTACCCTAGTTGGACCCCCAAAAAATGTTTGCCTGCGAATTTTTGCTTCAGCCTAGCATTTTCCTGTAGTTGAGCTCCCTAACCATTCTTGGATTATATGACTGGGTAGTGGTCAAAGCAGAAATAGACTTTAATGAAAGCTTTTGCATCAGCATTGTGGAAATATGGAAGGCACAGCTGGTTCTCACTCATGTGGGAGAGAGAATTTAATGGCTGGAAGAGGAACTGCAATCAAAGTGGCTTATTCAACCAGCGCTGCCACAAAGAGTGGTCGAGCATGCTTATTTGTGAGTTGGTTTTGGCAATCGAATGAATAGGCTGTAATGAAAATGACCCATTTGGCCTTCCAAGCCTGGACATGAAGGAGCAATTAAAGCTACTCCAAAGTTCTGGGGGTTTTTATTGACAGAAATAGCCTTTGGTTACAATGTTTCTGAAGCAGAAATGGCTGGGTTTCTTTGAAGCACAGGAAACCAGAGCCATTATTAATCTATCTATGGTGAAGACCCCCCTGACAGACGTGGCTTTAAGCCATGGTTTTCAAAGCATTTTCTGAGGAACCCTGAGGTTCTTCATTGAGAAAGTTCAGTTGCGGTGAGCAAACAGCTAGAAAGACATTGTTAACAATCTTCTCCTGCATTGTTCTGCCACCGGGGAGGGTCAAACCCATTCTTCGGCACCGTGTCACGGAGCAACAGCTAGGTGCAAGACACCTGGACAATAGCTCAAATAAATTGAAAGCAAACCTTAGAAATGCCTCAGGGTCCTCTGTGATTACGAGGGGGATGATAGTCTCTCTGATGCACAAGGACTCTGAGTAGAAAAATAAACACGTCAGGGGTCACCTCCAGATTTTGAGGGCTGTAGGTAATATGCCTTTCAGAGCTGCCCCCACCAGCTCTGAAAGGCAGAGCCTCTTCTCTTCTCTTCTCTTCTCTTCTCTTCTCTTCTCTTCTCTTCTCTTCTCTTCTCTTCTCTTCTCTTCTCTTCTCTCCTCTCCTCTCCTCTCCTCTCCTCTCCTCTCCTTCTCCTTCAGATACAAGCAGGCAGGTAGAGAATGAATAAATATGGCTGCACAGCACAGGTTCATGAACAGTGAGAGATGCAAGTGGCCCTATTTGTCCCAGAGTGGAGGAATTTTGCCAGCACCTCCCAGAGAAACATGACAAGCAGCAATAGATTCAGCCGGGGCTTTTTTTCAGCTGGAATGCAGTGGAATGGAGTTCCAGAACCTGTAGAAAATGGACACATGGCTGGTGGCCCCGCCCCCTGATCTCCAGACAGAGGGGAGTTTAGATTGCCCTCCGTGCCGCTGGAGCGGCACGGAGGGCAATCTAAACTCCTCTCTGTCTGGAGATCAGGGGGCGGGGCCACCAGCCATGTGACCATTTTCACCAAGGGCAATTTAAACATTTAAAAACTCCCCCTTGTTCCAGCTGGCCCAAAGTGACATCATTGGCCCTGGGAGCATGCGTGCACTTTGCGTGCACACAAGTGGTACCAGGGGCACCACCTCCTGCCAAGAGTTGCCCTCAGTGCTGGCAACCCACTGAGTTCCACCACCTCTTTTCTCAGAAAAAAAGCCCTGGATTCAGCAATATGGGAATCACAGCTCACCCACCAGTGGCATGTCTCTCCTGGTAGGTACCTGAAGACGCTAACCCCTGACCCGGATACCTAGAAAGGTTAGGGTAACCATTTTGAAAACCACCACTTTAAAGAAATGCAACACACTTATTCCTTTTGCCCTGATTTATCACTTGGGCAAGATGCTTCATCTTATTCCAATGGCTTGGTGGAGAACATTCTTTGGAAGGCCTCATTCACCCAATGATATTAGGAAAGATGCTACAGTTCAGCTGACATGAAAACGTTAACGAGGCATGGCAGAGAGAAAACTACCTCTCTGCTTGGATCAATGTACAGCGGAGTAAGGGGGCTTCATAGCTCCCGAGGCCAACACAAGCACCAGTTACTTTAGCACACTCTCGTAACTCTTTCCATGTCGTTGCTATGTACATTTTCAGCTTGTCAGCATCTGCTTCAGTTTCCACTGCATTTTATCTGCAGTCAGTGTGTTGAAATCTTACTGGGCTGAGCTAGAAAAGTGACTCTCTCAGGTACCATTGCACTCCAACAGGACATTCCAGTGCCGCTGAACTACTGACTCTGCCAGCAGGACAGTGGATTAAAGGATCGAACATCTGCACTAGCTATGCCCAAGATGCCTTGGATCTGTTCCACACAACCTGAAGGTGTCCTAGAACATGTCTCAGAACCCTCTCAAATAAATGGAGGTCACACATAATAAGAACTTTCTTGACCTCAGGAGTCAGGTGACTGTAGGGAACCAACCAGAAGTCATTTCCCTTTTATATAAATTTGCTTTAGCAATGGTTGTTGTGGGTTTTCCGGGCTGTATTGCCGTGGTCTTGGGCATTGTAGTTCCTGACGTTTCGCCAGCAGCTGTGGCTGGCATCTTCAGAGGTGTAGCACCAAAAGACAGAGATCTCTCAGTGTCACAGTGTGGAAAAGATGTAGGTCATTTGTATCTACTCAGGAGGGGTGGGGTTGAGCTGAGTCATCCTGTGAGAGTTTCCCAGGGTGTGGAATGCTAATGGCGGGAGGCTTCACTGTATCCTGAGGAGGTTCTTTTGCATATGGATTGGTACTTGATGTGCTAATCTTCCCTTTACCAATCCATATGCAAAAGAACCTCCTCAGGATACAGTGAAGCCTCCCGCCATTAGCATTCCACACCCTGGGAAACTCTCACAGGATGGCTCAGCTCAACCCCACCCCTCCTGAGTAGATACAAATGACCTACATCTTTTCCACACTGTGACACTGAGAGATCTCTGTCTTTTAGTGCTACACCTCTGAAGATGCCAGCCACAGCTGCTGGTGAAACGTCAGGAACTACAATGCCAAGACCACGGCAATACAGCCCGGAAAACCCACAACAACCATCGTTCTCCAGCCGTGAAAGCCTTCGACAATACATTGCTTTAGCAACTTGGAGTAATTTAGAGAAGCCATTGGGGGGGTTCAATGGACTGTCTTTTGCACATGTACTTTGACTGATTGATCTCCTTCCAGCCCTTCTTGCATTTTCCCCTTCTCTGATGGATGGCTACTTCAGAATTTGGGGTTTTCCTGCTGTATTGACTTTTCCTGACTTGACATAGTTGCCATGAGCTGTCTACGGTCATTGGAGCTTGGTCCTACAAAGGACTAGATTAAGTTTTTTAGAGATTTCTGATGGAATGGGAGTGAAGATTCTTGGGAGAAAGGAGCATAATTAATTTCCCCCTAGAAAGAAAGGGGGGGATCTACTTTGATAATCTAGGGCCAGAATTCAGTTGATGGATTGATCAGAGCACATCTGCTCTAAAGTGATATTTCTGATAAATAAATCATTATGTAGGCCCCAGAAACCTAATTAAAGGATTCCATGTTTGGGCTGTTAGCAGAGGCTATCGTTTGGCGTAGGAAGCGTGATTATAGGTAGTTGTGAGCTGGTTCTTCTGGCTGGTGTGTGTGCAGGAATGAAAATAATAAAAGCAAACACTTGCTTTATATTTAGAAAAGAAATGAGAGTTCTTTATTGTAGGAACTCCATACTCTGATAGGAAAGGAAGAAAGACAGATCCTAACTACTTATCTAGTCTAAGGATGGACATGGATGGCAGGAAAGGCCTGCATCCCTGCTGCCAAGTTGGAGGGAGGAAAAGGAGTTAAGTGTTGCCTGGAACAAAGCCAGAAAGAGAAGTGAGAGGGAGGAAGTCAGGAGGGGGAAATCCTGAGAATAGCAATCTGCATATCAAAGGACAGTTAGAGCAGTAAACAGAAAAACAGAGTGTCCTGACCTCTCTATCTTTCTAACTCTTTGGTTTGTCCCCCTCTGAAACCTGAGGAAAGGGACAGTGTTAAATCGTCCTCTTCCAACAGTTTCCAGCATGGGAAACCAGGAAGCCTATGATCAGGACATGAAGGCATATCTCCAGCTAACAGGTCCGCTGCTCGGAGCATGGAGAAGGTTCTATTTAGCTGTCATTGATGGGCAAAGGGTCCAATCCAAATGCAAGTGACTATACTGCTTAGCTCGTGTTACACTGTTGGAAAGATTCTAAGCAACAGCGACATATCTCGAGTCTAAATTATTTAGCAGCCAATAATTTAAATCTAAATTATTTACCACTGTATTCTGCTCTGTTGTTGATACATAGTTCTATACCTTGAATGAGAATGGCATGCTGATAAATTTGAGAGGACACCGAGTCATCTCTCGAGCTTTTTCACACGGCAAAGGCTAAATTGGCATTGACAAAACTCTTCCAGAACAGATGCACAGGAATATGATTAAAAAACAAATGACCGAGCTGAAACTTGAACGCTGATTTTGACAAATGTTTTCACAAACTTGCCTTCACTGTTCTACTGTAATGTCATCACATGGCCTGATCTGTTTGGTTGTTATTTTAATGACCTCAAGCAGGGCTTTTTTTCAGCTGGAACACGGTGGAATGCAGTTCTGGAACCTCTTGAAAATGGTCACATGGCTGGTGGCCCCACCCCCTGATCTCCAGACAGAAGGGAGTTTAGATTGCCCTTCATGCCGCTACAGTAGCGCGGAGGGCAATCTAAACTCCCTTCTGTCTGGAAATCAGGGGGTGGGGCCACCAACCATGTGACCATTTTCACCGAGGGTGATTTAAATTTTTTAAAACTCCCCCCTTGTTCCAGCTGACCCAGTGATGTCATTGACCCAGGGAGCATGCGTGCACTTTGCGCACGCACATGTGGTACCAGGGGCACCACCTCCCGACAAGAGTTGCCCCCTGTGCTGGCAACCCACTAAGTTCCACCACCTCTTTTCCCAGAAAAAAAAACCCCGACCTCAAGTGATGTCATCGTGTAAGAGGTAGCATTGCTGTGTCACCTATTGGGTAGGGTCACCCCATATGACTACTTCAGGGAAGAGAACGACACATTAGTAGCAGCAGCGGAAGGGGGGAGAATGGGGAGGGAAGGGCTGTACATGCCCCAAAACAGCAGTGGTAATGACAAATGAAGGCATCAAGCACATATGTTTGAAGTTCAGAATTAGCACAATCTATGTGTCTGACAAGAAAAAAATTCTGTTTCTCTAAAATCAGCCTAAAAAATTAGACGTCCACCTCATCCTTTTATGCAGGGGTCAATTCATAGAAAAAGAGCTGGATGAACTCATTAGCATAACTCAAAAGCATATGCCACGCCCCTTGACATCACCAGAGGCGTGTCATTAGCATAGTTGATTTGCATACGCCACACCTCCTGACATCACCTATCCTGGCTGTTTTGGAACCAATCCTGGCCATTCAGGGTCAAAATTGGGCCCAAAATGGCAAAAGGAGGCTGAAAATGGCCAAAAAGGGGACCAAAATGGTCAGGATCAGGCCACTGCTGAGTGGGCGAGTGATCCACCACCCGTCAGAGGCCTGATCCGGGCCGTTTTGGCCCCAATCCAGGCTGAAATGGGTCCAAAATGGCTGAGAATCAGGTGGGTGGGGCCACCTGACATGTGACCTCTTTGGGGAACTGCCGGAACTGCATTCCTGTGCGTTCCCCCTCGAAATGATCCCTGCTTTTATGTAAATACATGTGTCTATGTAGCACATTTTTATTCCCCCCCATGAATTAAGAAGGTTAAAGAAATCCCAATCAAAGGACCAAGTATTAAAATTCCTGAGTATAGAACATAAATATATATCAATATACAAAAACATGTATTTATTACAGGAAAATATAAAGACACAGGCCCAAATATAGCCTTAATTTAGATTAAAATCATACAAAAGCTCAAAGAAGAACCTTATATGACCCTGACCAGACACATTTTGGCCTTCTTTGGTGGTCAACCATAGATATTACAGAGTAACTCCAGACATTGCAATAGTATGACACTAATTAATAAATATTCTTACTATAGGACCAAGTTGGAATTACTTTCCAATTAATATCAATAATTCAAGGCAGAGATGTATTTTAAAAGCCTCATTGGAAATCACCTTCTGCCCTAGTCGGGTAGATGTGTCTTGAACGGCAATTCAGTTGTGTACCTTCCTATTCCGGTCCAAGAAGAATCACTGCTAAGTGCAGTCCGGAGTAACATAGTAGTGTGTAGTGTCCACCTTCAGGCCAGGAGCAGAACAGTGCTTGGTAGACCCACCAACAGCAAAAAGACCCACATTTTTATCCCATGTGTCCTTCAAAGATCTCAAGGCTACATATTCTTCATAGTTGGTGGGGCTGCAGCTCGACATAAGAACGTCTGTTTTTCATGCAGAAAGTCATAGGTTCAATTTCTGGCATCTGTAGTGAAAAGGACCAAGAAGAAGGTGATGTGAAAGACCTCTCGCTGACACCCTGGACAGCTACTGCTAGTCTGAATAGGCAATGCTGGTCTGATTGAGTCAAAACCAGTTTCATATCTCACCTTTCCTCTTCTTCATTCATTCATTTATATCTGTCTACCGTGCTTTTCTCCTCATTGGGAATCCAAATCAGGTTACAATATCATTCTTCCCCACTTCCATTTTGTCTTCACAGTGACCCTTTTAGGTAGGCGAGGCTGCAAGAGTGACTGGCCCGTCACCCAGTAAGCTTCGTGGCAGAGTGGAGATTCAAACCTGGGTCTCCCAGATCCTAATCTGACAACCCCATTTGGTAAGTTATGCAGAGAGATAATGGATCACCCAACAGGATTACCCAGCAGCCTTCAACCCAGGTCTCCAATCTTCTAGTTCGATACTCTGTCCACTATACCATCAATATATTGTCAGTTCCTTTCAAATGGGAGTGGATAAAAGAAATCTAAAACCAAAGAATCGCTTTAAAGTTGGAAGTTTGCTTGCTGTCCTGTGATAACATCATTTTCCTGGGAGAAAATGCGTTTATTTCCCTACCTTCCCTGTTTTTGAAAGCTGCAGCTCGAATACCAGATTTGTCCAAATTACAGTGTCTATTCTGAGGAAAGAGCCAACTGTTCGTGATATTCAGGGAAACATTTTTAAGTTAGAAGAAAATTCAATAACAAGACTTGATTTTATCAAAGTGCTGATCGGCTCTTTGTTCATGAAGTTGAAAAAAATGAAAGGAATGCGCTCGTCTTCTTCTACAGTCTTAGTTCACCCAGGGCAGACCTGATTTTATGATCCTCTTTTACGATCTAATCATCACTGTCCGATCCTCTCACTTTTCCAGAGGAACCCACACCTTCTCTTCCCATCCCCTGCTGAGCCTCTTCCTTTCTCATCTTAAGATCAAAGTTGAAGTGATGACAGGTGGTCTTGCAAACAGGTGTGTGTGGGGGGGGGACTACAATAGGTTCATGGCATGGAATCCAGGAAGCCAACTCCTTCCCTCTACTATTTTTATTATAGCACATTACATTTTGTGGTGTTATTCCTCCAAGAAGTTCCTTGGAGCAGAGGGGTTGTGGATCAATGAAAGGTCTTCTGTGTTGCATGCAGAAGGTCTCAGGATCAATCACCAGGTAAAAAGACCAGATAGCAGATCATGTAAAAGACCCCTACTGGAGATGTTGGAGTCTTGCTGCCAGTCACTGATGAACTGATGGTCTAATGCATAGAATCATAGGGTTGGAAGTTACCTCAGGGTCATCTAGTCCAACCCCCTGCACAATGCAGGAAATTCATGAATACCTCCCCCCCCCCCTCACCACATGCACACACCCAATGACCCTTGCTCCATGCCCAGAAGATGGCAAAGCACCGTCAGGATCCCTAGCCAAACTGGCCTGGGGAAAATTGCTACCTGACCCCTTCTTCTGCTTAAAGATGTCCAACAAGGCTGATTCCGCACACGTTGGATAATGCACTTTCAATGCACTTTATCAATCATTTGAGGTGGATTTTTTGTTCTGCACACAAAAAAATCCGTTCCAAATGTTCTATAAAGAGAATTAGAAGTGCATTATGCAACGTGTGCAGAATCACTCCTTGTTGGGGGCTTTGTGAGCTCTCTCTTGCTGGAAGTCTTCAAGCAGAAGCCAAACAGCCATCTGTCAAGGACACTCTGAATGGCTTGCTTGATTCACGGAGGCCAGGTCTATCAGTGGCTACTAGCCGTCATAACTAAAGGGAAGTTTCACATTCAGCTCCAGTAAATCTCTGAATACCAGAGCCTGGAGGCAATATCAGTGGAAAACTTCAGCCTCTGTGTTCAGTTTTGAGTGATTCTGCACATGTTGGATAATGCACTTCCAATCCTCTTTATAGATCATTTGGAACAGATTTTTTTGTGTGCGGAACAAAAAATCCACCTCAAACGTTTGATAAAGTGCATTGAAAGTGCATTATCCAATGTGTGAGGAATCAGCCTTTGTTTGGCCCTCCAGGGCAACTAGTTGGCTGCTGTGTGAAGCACGGTGCTGGACTAGATGGACCACCTGTCTGATCCAACAGGACTCTTCTTCTACTGTTCTTCATCTTATGTTCCAAAGCAGTAGATTGGACTAGAGGGAACTGATACTGCTGCTCTTACCATTTGGAGTTTCTCCTAATGTTATCTCAGTCCTCTGTCCTATATGGTGCGTTTGTGTATCTGCTGTCAAGTTGCAAGCGATTTTGGTGACCCCAGCAAGGGGCATTCAAGGCAAGCGAGAAGCAAAGGTGGTTTGCCAGTGCCTTCCTCTGCATAATCTTCTTTGGTGGTCGCCCATCCAAGTATTGATCCTGCTTAGCTTCCAAGATCTGGTGAGATTGGGCGATGCCTTCCCTCCCACCCAACATCATACCTTTCTGTTTTTCTTGGGGGAGGGGGGGGCAGCAGCCTGGGAGAGGCTACTAAAAGTGCAAATATGTCAAATATGAAATAACCCCTTCTCCTCCACTTAGCAAGCCTCATCTGGATAACTCCTCCCCCCTCCCCCTGGTGACTGCTAGAATAGATTAGACATGGGCACGAACCACAAAAAAACTAAACCATGGGGTTCGTGGCATTTTCATAAACCGGGAACTCCACGAACTGGGGCAAGGTCACGAACCAGTTCGTGGGGTTTAAATGCCCCTTTCTGGCCACTTAGCAGCGGCAGGGAAAGGGGCATTTGATAGCTTAAAGGGCCCTTTCCTGCCACTTGCAAGGGGCAGGTCCCTTTAAACTATCAGCTGGCAGGCGGTAGGGGGGCAGGGTTTGTGGGCTTTGGGCCATTTAAAGGGACCTGCCGCTTGCAAGCAGCAGGGAAAGTTTAAATGGCCATTTCCCTGCTTCTCCAAACTTGGGGATTTACTTGCCAAGGACTGAGACAGAAAGAAGACCCCTATGGAGGAAAGTAAGGACAGCAGTCCCACCCTATGTAAAAGATATGGGCAAATGGCAAATCCCAAACTGAAGTGCTCACAATCAATTTTTTTTCTAGGGGGATGTGGGGAGGGCATAGGTGGGAGAAGTAATGAGTGCAAGCAAAGATTTTCAATAGCTAAACACTGCTGAGTCCTCTTTCTTTTATAGACAAGCCCAGATAATTGGCCATGGAGGGTTTGAGCTGGTTTGCTCTGCTTGGCTGACTGTCATGCTCGGAAAACCCTATCAGCCCCATTAGGCATTTCATTCCTGGGTTTTATTACCATCTGTAGTTTAAAAGAAATTAACGAGGCACCAACCGTAAGACCTCCCCCCCCCATCGTTTTGGAGGGGGGGAATGGAGCCAAAGAGAAGATGGTAGATTCTGCCCAAAAAATAAAAGGGGAGGCTATAATTTGAAGGGAACAAAATTAGTATGTTGTTTAAAAGGTTTCTTACAGGTCAAGAAATTGAAGGTGTTTATTTTTTCGGGGTTAATCTCCCATTCAATACAGTTTGTGCATTATTTGCTTTCCCATTAAAGTGACACCCAGTCTTGAAATATTTACCTGCTGGTGCTCATGCACAAAAACAGCTCTGCAAGTTGAAAGGGGAATGGGAAAACGGCATCAGAGGAAGGAAAGTGCTGTTGCCCAGAATGTTATTACACACTCTACAAAGTCTGCAATTTCTGATGACAACGTAATATCGAGCTGAAATGACTTACTGTATTTTGTGAACTCTTTCTTTGGCAGCCAAACCCTTTTGTTCAACCTTTTTTACCCAGTAACTGTTTTGGACATGCTCACCAGGAAACATTGACGTAATCTGAATGGACTTTGTTGCTTTTCAGTAGTGTCAGGGCATAGCCAAATCTGATTGCTGCATATTATCATGGCAACGTTGTCTTTGATAGATGAACCCCTGATTGCCTAGGATCAACCATGGGACTAATCCAGAGAGCATTTCCTGCCCTTTGAATCAGCTTCATATTTGCTCAATTAATGTCAGCCTGTTGCCATGTCAGAGTGGCTTCGTCTACATTCTGTCAGTGTCATGCTTACTCTGTGATTCCTGATTGGTTGGGACAGCCCATGTGATGAATGCAGGCATGAGAGAGAAGCCCTTCTAAAAGAACAAATGGCATGGAAGCAGCATTCTGACAGTGTCATTCTCATTCTGTGATTCCTGATTGGTTGAGACTGCCCATGTGACGAATGCAAGCATGAGCAAGAAGCCCTTCTAAAAGAACACCTGGCATGGAAGCCGTTGCTTCTAGGGGAAAGTATGGCACTCACAGAATCGTACATTCTTAACTATCATTCACTTAAAGATTTGTCTCCTGCTCTTCTTTTTTCAATAAGATCCCCAGGGTGCTTGAAATCAAGGCTTGAAAAAACACAAAACAAAAAAGCAGAAAACAACTGGCTCCATGAAAAGCTCCAACAAGGAAGAGCAGGTCACAAAAAGTACAAAAGAATAGAACACAGCAAAAAATGTTATCAGGCAAAGTACCAGGGTCAAGGGTCTCCCAAAGAGCCTTTATTTATCGCAGAACATCTGTAGTAGAGGAGAAGCAAAAATCCCTCCATAAACATGGCACCACAACAGAAAATACCCTTTCTTACATAACAACCCATTAGCTCTTTGGAAGAGGGGGTTCTCTGACAGTGACCTGTGTAAGGGAGAAGGTGATTTGAGCTGCCTGGCCTCATGCCTGTTAGGGATTTACTGGTGAAACACAGCACTTGGAATTGAGCCACACAACTAACTGGAAACCTACACAAGCACTGGAAAATGGTCAGTAGCTACAATTAGGGCTTTTTTTCTGGGAAAAGAGGTGGTGGGACTCAGTGATGGAACTCAGGACTGCACAATGACATCACTTTGGGCCAGCTGGAACAAGGGGGGAGTTTTTTAAAGTTTAAATAGCCCTTGGTGAAAATGGTCACATGGCCGGTGGTCCCACCCCCTGATCTCCAGACAGAGGGGAGTTTAGATTGCCCTCCGCACTGCTGCATGGAGGACAATCTAAACTCCCCTCTGTCTGGAGATCAGGGGGTGGGACCACCGGCCATGTGACCATTTTCAAGAGGTGCCGGAATTCAGTTCCACCGCGTTCCTGCTGAAAAAAAGCCCTGGCTACAATACAAATCAACTGCTCCTGTGGATATCCTGATTGCAGTATTTTTTGCTCCAATGCAATTTTAAAGCCAATCCCTCAAAGAGCATGTTACAGTAATTCCAGTCTTGATGGCACTGAAACACACAGAACTTTGCTCAAAAAGTGAATTTCTCACAATCACATCATGGGGAAGAGGATCAAATTTGCCAGCCTCCACTACACGCTATAGTTCATTTCTTATATAAATCCACAGAGAGAGTGTATTCACTGAAATTCTAATACCAGTGATCGCACACCCCTAGAGATCGCACACACACACCTCATGCCAACTATTAGGCTCCCTTTCTTGCCCTCCCGCCCACATGCTCTCACCTCCCCGTGTGCCGTTCCTTTCCCTACTCACAAGCTCTCCCACCGCCTGCAGTCACAGCTGCTCATAGTGGCCGTTTCCGCACACGCTGGATAATGCACTTTCAATGCACTTTAGTTATCCTTTAGAAGTGGATTTTGTGTTTCACACATGAAACCCCAGTTCCAAATGATCACTAAAGAGCATTGAAAGTGCATTATCCAACGTGTGCGGAATCAGCCGTTGTCTGCAAATCCTTGCCCTAATGGAGCTGGGTGGTGGATGCAGCTAGGAGTGCCACTGCATGGCCACCAGGACTGCTGGTGCTTTGTGCGCCACCCATATGCCCTTCTCCAGCAGAACTAGGCAGCCGGGAGCAGAGGTGATCACGCACTCACAAGCAGGCAGCTGAAAGGAGTGAGTGCAGGCGTAACTTCTCTTTTCATGGGTTCTATGGGGCTTAGGAAGCAACTTTCACACAATTTTAAGAAATAACTTTTTTTTCCTTTTAAACTTTTTAACAATTAATAAAATACAACTTAAAAAAAATCAACTCTTAAGTGCAACCATACAAAAAAACTCTCCAAATCAACAATGTCCTTGAAAAGGCAAACAGTTCCACATCCAGGAAGTGATGAGGAGTCCTCTCTCATCCATTTGAAGCAACTGTACCCCAGGCTTCCGTCTTCTTGTTGGGAATTATAGCCCTGCAAAAATAATACAACCCCAGTAACACCAACTAAACACAATACACAAACACCACTTTAAATCATATTTTACATATAACATTTGATTACTTTATTCACGGTGATAAGAGCTTATAATTTATTAAGCTCCCCAGCAAACAGCCTCCTCCTCAGCAGCCTGCCTTTAGCTTCTGACTCCACCCCACTAGGCTAAAATAATTAACCTCACAGGGGTTACACAGGCATCAGAGGAGATACATGAGAGGGAACCAGCAGCAGTGGACCTCGCCAGAAGCCAAGAGCCCTGGCAGCTGCCCCACCTTGTCCTGTGGCAATGCCAGCCTTGGCATCCAATTCCATAGCTTTGAATTATTTCTCCTAGAGACTCTATGTAGAGATTGAATAACATGGGGATAAGATCGTGCCTTGTGGAACTTGGCAAGATAATTTTCGCATTGAAGATAGCTGATCACCAGCATCGATTCAGAGGAGTTAGCCCTGTTAGTCCATAGTTGCAAAATCGTAAAGAGTCCAGTAGCACCTTTAAGACTAACCAACTTTATTGTAGCATAAGCTTTCGAGAACCACAGCTGCCTTTGTGAGATGCATCCGAAGAACAGAGCTGTGGGTCTCGAAAGCTTATGCTACAATAAAGTTGTTTGTTCACCAACAGCAACCCTTTGAGTTCATTCCATGAGAACTGATATAAACCAGCCCAAAGAACATCCTCTGATGCCAATGTCTACCTCCAAATGCCTCTACAGGATAGCATATTTTACTACTACTACTACTACTACTACTACTACTACTACTACTACTACTACTACTACTACTACTCAGGACTTTTTTTCTGGGAAAAGAGATGGTGGAACTCAGTGGGTTGCCCTCAGGGAAAATGGTCACATGGCTGGTGGCCCTGCCCCCTGATCTCCAGACAGAGGGGAGTTTAGATCGCCCTCTGCACACATGGCACGGAGGGCAATCTAAACTCCCCTCTGTCTGGAGATCAGGGGGCGGGGCCACCAGCCATGAGACCATTTTCAAGAGGTTCCGGAACTCCGTTCCACCGCGTTCCAGCTGAAAAAAAGCCCTGCTACTACTACTAATTTATTGTCAACCTTTTTCACTAAGATCCAAGTGCACTAAGATCACAGTGCAAGTGAAAATACAATATAATCAACAGCAAGGACATTCACTGAGCAAAGTACAATAATAAACAACACTTTGGTAATTCAGTGAAAGAGATACACTAGAGTATGGTATCAGAAAATTTGAAAAGCAAGCATACAGATGAATTCTTTCTGATCGCGTGGAGCACAAGTAGAGCGCAAGTGAACAGGGGGGGGATACATGTTCAGTCTGTTCACTTGCCATTCAAGTGTAACTCATCACTTCTAGCTTGGCCCTGAGAAGATCTGGAGCTGGTGTTGACTTATCCCGTCCCTCTCTTCCTGGTTTGCGTTGTGATGATATAGCTAATAATTCATCCAGAAACCATATTATAATGGTTTCTCATCAAGGGCTCCAGAAAATAATATGCATTGCAGCATTTTTAAAAATGAAAACCTCACAATATAGCAAGGCTCCAGAGAAAGTTGCTGTATACTTTGCTAATCTCCTCTGATTTTTAAATGAAGTTTTATTAAATGTCAAATTCACAAAAAGCCTCTAGCTTTCCTTTCAGTAGAGGTTTCAGATATATATTGTTTTTTTGCAACATTGCAATTGTTTGCCTAATTTTACGAGGCCCAAAAGGTTTAATTCTTAATAAATCAGATCTTTCAGGCATGCCATCCCCTTCAGTACTGAAGAAACTTTCTTTCCCGGAGAAAGGGTGGGTGGAATAAGTAGGAGCAATCCATCTTGCTTTGAAAGTTTTGCAAGTCTATTTAGGAGGAGTATGCAATCATATTTTTATTTTTTTTACAACAAAATAACAGAAGGAAATTATCTTTCTGTGTTGGAATCAAGGGTGGGAATAATTACTCCACATCAGGCGTATCCTTCAGACATGCTTATGGAAATCAAGGCAGAAGAAGGAAATTACTTATGTCTTTATCAAGGCAAAATGCTTTCCGCTGGAGTGCAGCGTGAAGAAACTATCTGAAGGGGAGGAGCTGTGGTTCAGTGACAATGCATCTACTTGGTATGCAGAAGGTCCCAGGTTTATCCTCTACCATTATCAGCAAAATGATCAGATAGCAGGCAATGTGGAAGACCTCTACCTGCAACCCTGGAGGGTAGCTGCCAGTCTTAATGGATGTTATCGGCTGCAATGGGCCAAAGTCCGGTTCAGTCTAAGGCAACTTCATGTATTCAACTGCAGCAGACATAGAATCTTAGAGCTAAGCTGCAAGAGACGAATTACAGGAGGTGGAGCACGTGAAGGGAGTCTCAATGTTAGCTGGGAAGCTGAGTTTTAAAAGAGATCAGAAGGCTTTGTCAATTTCCCCTCTCTACAGAGCCATGGGACAGTTTGTTATTATCCTCTTTGCCTGCTGGAAGGAGAGGTGAAACTGGCAGAGCCTTCAGGAGGCAAAGAGGAAATTAACAAACCCTCTGAGCAGGGATCTCCCTGGCTCTGTAGGGAGGGGAAATTGACAAAGCCTTCCGATCTGTTTTAAACTCAGCTTCCCTGCTTACATGACAACTCTTTTCACATGCACCTCCTTGTGTAATTCGTCTTTTGTAGCTTGGCTCATAGTATCATGGAGTTAGAAGGGATCACCAAAGTCATCTAGTCCAATCACCTGCACAGTGCAGGAAATTCACAACTGCCCCAGTGACCCCTGCTCTGTGCCCAGAAGATGGCAAAACACCTCCAGGATCCCTAGCCAAACTGGCATGGGGAAAATTGCTACCTGACCCCAAGGTGGTGCTCGCCCTTACCCTGGGCATGTAAGAAGAGGCCACAAGAACTAAGCACTGATGTAACCCATTCTGCCCTCCCCCTATGATCTGCCCAGGTTCACAGAATCAGCATTGCTGTCAGATGGCCATCTAGCCTCTGCTTAAAAATCTCCAAAGAAGAAGAGTCCACCACCTCCCAAGGAAGCCTGTTCCCACATCTTCCTGGTTTGCATTTAACTGGAATCCTCCAGCATTTTAAAGACTGACACATTTCTAAGCTTTTATGGATGAGACTCTGTAAGGAAATGACACCCTGCCCTACAGGTAACTTGTACACAAATCACAACATTGAAAGATTATTTTTTTCCGTTTGCACTCTGCTAGCTCTCAGAGGTTAATCTAAAAGCCTTCCCAGGTAGAAAAAACACTGTAGATGAGAAGCTGGCAAACTATTGGGCCCAAATGCTTTAAAAATCCAACAACTACCTGCTGTAGATGGTGTGCCAGTAATAAAAGGGGGAAGGGAGATGAGATTTTATTTAGCCCGACATTGCATATAAATGAAAGAAAAAAAGAATGAATTATTTTGCGTATGGAGGCTATAGATTTTTGTTGCGGTTGTATGAGTCGAAGCTGCTAAAATACGCCTGCCTCAGAGCTGTCAGTGATTTCACTGTTGATGCAGATGTCTGGAGAAGGGAGCTTGACTCTCAAAAGCTTATACCTTGGAAAAATTGTGTTGGTCTTTAAGGTGCTGCTGGACTTGAACATAATTCTAGTCTAAGAAGATGTGTGACAAGCAGATCCTAGTAGGGTACGAAGGTGCCAATGGGAAAGTATACACAAACTCCTAGAATGGACACACTCCAAACTGCTTGCTCCCTAACCCTGCTGGCTTCCATACTGCCCTTTAATTGCCCAGCTGTGGCCTGAGGCTATTCCAGCCTTGCTACACCCCAGTTTCTTCAGTGGGTCAAGAGAGCTGCCATCTTAATCAAAATATTCTAGTGTGCTACTTTTCAGCATGTATGCCAGGGGTTGCCTATCCAGATAAAGTTTCGAGCTAGCATGTGGCTGGCCAGTTTGGGAAGACTTGCAATGATCTGTTAATGGGGAGTTATTGTGACTGATCTGGCTGTGTGTTGAAACAATGGCCTTGTGAGCAGGTCAGCAATGCAGGTGTCTGGGGTCTGAGGCTCAGCCCCTGGACTTGCCAGGAGGAGGGGACAGGAGGCAGCCAAGAGACAGGTTCCCAGCCACCCCAACAGACACACAGGGCCAGAGCCCACCAGCACCAGGGGAAGGGAAAGAAGCACCCAAGCCTCAGAGGGTTAGATGGGGCAGGTGGAAGCTGACTAGCCCCATCCTCCAGTGAGAAGCTAACAGCCCAGGCAGAGAGAGTGAGGGCAGCCAGGAGGGGATCAGACAAGAGGGAGAAAGCCCAGGAAGCAGGGACAGCCAGCTAGCAGCAAGACAGCCAGTAACCTTACCTGTAGTAGAGGAAGGGCAGCACAGGACCACGCCCCAGCCTCCAGGCAGGCTAGAAGGAATCAGCTAGAACCAGGTGGGGCTGAAAGCAAAGAAGCCACAGGTGGGGCTTCCTGAGGCCCTTAGTAGAGAGAGCTTGGCAGCCAGCCAAGAGAGCACAGCTGTAGCTGCCCAGGGTCCTGAAGCTCGGACCAGAGGAGGCTTGACAGCCAGCCAAGAGAGCACAACTGTAGCTGCCCAAAGAAGCCAGACTAGCTACCCCAGGTGCAGCTGCTTGAGGCAGCCAAGGCCATGGCTAGAGGGAAAACAAGGGGTGTGGCTGGCAGGTGGAGCCAGGAATGAGGGACAGGATATAAGGAAAGTCCACCTACAGGGTGGTGTGGGTTGTTTGTTGTGGAGGACGAGGACGAGGACGAGGACGAGGACGAGGACGAGGACGAGGACGAGGACGAGGACGAGGACGAGGACGAGGACGAGGACGAGGACGAGGACGAGGACGAGGGAGCAGTGGAGAGGAGGTGGAGGAAAGAAGATGAAGATCCTTTAAGGCTGAAGTCAGGCAGGCCAGCGTCGCACAGGGTGGTGCCCTTGGCAGAACCTGACAGCAGGAAGGGCAGGAAGAAATAGGAGGCACAAAATGCCAGTTGTGCTGTAGTGTTTGATTTGGAAGGGACCCATTGAAGCAACCTGCCAGGCAGCTAGGAATAGAAGTCTGTTGAAAAATGGGCTGCCTGATCATGACTGGTGAACAGGACTGGAGGGGAACTAGCAAGCATTCCAGCATCCCTAGTTTAGGTCTCTAAATGCTGTTTGTGACCATTGAAGGGGGGCTCTTCTTAAGTAGATTTTTCAATCTCCAGGTGGGGCCTGGAGATCTCCCAGAATTATAACTGATCTCCAGAATAAAGAGATCAGTTCACCGGAAGAAAATGGCTAATTTGAAGAGTGAACTCTATGGCATTATACATCACTTAGGTCCTGTCTCCTCAAACCCCTGACTTTCCCAAGGTCCACCCCTAAATCTCCAGGATTGCTCAACGTGGAATTGGTAACTCTATTCTTGCGGAACTTCCTATGTTTCTTCTGGTTGATTTGTGGATTCCTTTTTCCCCTCTCCGCTAAGTCTTTCCACTCCCCGTCCATCAAGGAGAGGCCAGAGCCATAACAACTTCTTGGCTGGATCCCTTCTCTGTAGTGTACGGCTCCTAATCGTTCATCCAGCCATAAATGGAAGTCACTTGCAGGTCTCTTCCAGTATGGAGAAGACATCATACGAGAATCAGATTATGAATGGCTTACTTTGATGTGCTTTGAGCACTGGACTCGCTTCCAGTCTTGCTCTGCCGTTCCTTCTGTTGCGGCAAGAGTTCCAGTGCTAAATGGAGTGTGTCACTGTTGCCATAGCAACCAATCAAAATTCATGAAAGGGACCGATCTGGCTGACTCCGGCCAGGGAAATTTTATTTCATTTGAGTGTGCAATGGTAAGAGGTATACTTTCATTTTTTTAAAAAAAGAAGAAGGGGATGAATTAAACGGTTGCATCTGATTTTCACAGTGGCAGGAAAGTAATATTTTGCGGTTAATTGCTGGCAGGTAGTAAGCAGCCCCTGACTGCTAGAAGAAAATAACATAATTGGTTATTTATGTTGAATTTGGCTTCCACTCATGCTTCACTCATTACCTTCATGAGTATCTTTATGAAAACTTCCTTGGAAGTGTCACTCCCATAGGGTGAGTTTGCATTACATCGTGGAATGTTCTCAAGAGTTCCAGTCAAACGTGGTAGTGTTAACCATCAAAGATGTTCAAAAACAAAATGTGCAACACCTCTAATGAAGACTGCTTCCTCACCTCAAGAGGTAGCCCTGCCCTCCTCCTCATGTTCATACTGAGAACTCCCTGCCCTAGAAGAATCAACAGCAGGGAGTTTCCTCAATTGCCATATCAAGGCAACTGGAAGCATCTCAGCAGTGCACCAGCCTCTGTCCCTCCAAAGGACATGGAGTACACATCTCCCCACAGTACAACATCTCTTGGCCTTTGCTAGAACAGCTTTCTAAGCTGTGTTCTTGTCTGTCCTCAGCCCAAAGGTTCTTGCCAGTTCCTTCAGTCTCTCAGTGGATCTTAGTGGGCTTGACTGTAGTGGACTTTGCTTGGGGTTGCCTGCTCCCCTTAACCTTGTTGATCTTCTCGCACGTGTGTTCCCAGCAGATGCAATCACATCACTTCCAGAAGTGATGTCACTGTGCCCATGGGGAGTGCCCCCACTGTGCACCACTGTGCACCGGCCCAAGAGGTTTCTTGCCTCCTGGGCCCATTCCCTGGGGCCTTTCCCCCCAGCTGGCCAAGTGGGGGGCAGTGGGGGGGGCAGAGGCTGGGAGCAGGGGATCTCTGCCCCCACCAGGGGACCTGAACACCCAGTTAGTTCCAAACTGGGGCATAGAAGAGTTGCACATGATGTAGACCACTAGTGAAACACTGGGAGGGCCAAACACTATGCCTCTGTTTTGGAGTCCGTGTAGGATGCCACAAACGGAAAGAATCAAGTACCTGAGGGTGAAATACGTGGCTTTGTTAGGCTTGGTGGGTCTCAAGTTGAGCAGGCCTGGTCAAAAGCCCAGGCTTAAAATTAAGGTTGCTAACTCCAGGTTGGAAAATTTCTGGAGATTTGGGGGTGTGGAGCCTGGAGAGGGCAGGGTTTGAGAAAGGTGGGGGGATCAGTAGGCTATAATGACAATAGAGTCTACCCTCCAAAGCAGTCATTTTCTCTGGAGCCACTCATCTCTGTAGACCTCCTGGAAATGTTTCAAACAAGGAAGAACCAGCCAGTCCTGGATCCTTCCCATCTGTTGCTTTTTTTTTGAGGTCTTACATAAGGAAACATGGTGGTGGAGAGTGCCATCAAGTCATAGCTGACTGTTGTAGATTTTCTGGGCTGTATGGCTGTGGTCTTGGCATTGTAGTTCCTGACATTTCGCCAGCAGCTGTGACTGGCATCTTCAGAGGTGTAGCACCGAAAGACAGAGATCTCTCAGTGTCAAACTGTGGAGAAAATGTTAGCAGGTAATTTATATCTACTCAGGAAGGTGGGTTTGGGCTGAGTCATCCTGTAAGAGTTTCCCAGGGTGTGGAATGCTAATGAGGGGAAGCTGCACTGTATCCTGAGGAGGTTCTTTTGCATATGGATTGGTGGTTGATATGCTAATCTTATCTGCAGGGCTCTAGTAAAATGTAGAGTATTTTGTTAGTCTGGTGTTTTTCAGGACTGGAAACTATGCTCTATTCCTTCTTAAACTCTCTTCTTTCCTGTTGAAATTGTACTTATGTTTATGAATTTCAATGGCTTCCCTGTGCAATCTGACAAAGTAGTTGGATGTGTTGTCCAGTATTTTAGTGTCGTGGAATAAGATACTGTGTCCTGTTTGAGTTAGGCTATGTTCAGCCACTGCTGATTTTTCAGGTTGGCCAAGTCTGCAGTGTCTTTCATGTCCTTTTATTCTTGTCTGGATGCTATGTGGTGTGGTCCCAATGTAAACTTGTCTACAGCTGCTAGCAAAACATCAGGAACTACAATGCCAAGACCACGGCCATACAGCCCAGAAAATCTACAACTAACGTTCTCCGGCCTTCGAAAATATATCATAGCTGACTTATGGTGAACCCGCCCCCCCCCCTGCTGGGAATTCAGAGGAAAAAGACTACCAGAGGTGGTTAGCCATTGCCTGCCTCTGATGCAGATGGAGAACCGGGTACCGTTCCTGCTGCCTACTCAGGTAAGGTTTCTGGTAGTGGTGCGGTAGGGATCTACCCCTTCAGGTTCCAGGGCTGCTGCCAGGCTCTGGGCCAAGCTATTATTTATTATTAGTACCTTTCCTGGTGCCTGCTCAGGTCAGCTTTCTGGGAGTGGTGCAGTAGGGACCTTGACTTGGATGATGGCTGGAGGAGGGCCTGCTGACCCCCACGAACAGCCAACCATGAACATGTTCGTGAACAGGGCCATGTTTGTGGTTGTTCGTGAGTCCCTGTTCGTGGATGGCAACAAACAACGAACATCATGTTCGGGGTTTTTTTCTGTTTGTGCCCATCTCCTTTTGTGATTTATTTTTAGCTGGACAACAGGAAGCATGCCTTTGAAAAGTGCATGGGGTAATCACTCCGTGTCATGAAGCATACCGGGAAAAAATGGAATGTTGTTTATCAACTTCATCCCCACAAAATATTCTTCTTAAATGCAAGTTGCAATATACTCAGAAATGAAAATGACTCTCTTGGGCTTATTTACTTTCCTTTCTTTCTCTCTCCCTCCAGGGTGTACTATGTCTGCTGAGCTGTGGTTAAAATTAAAATTAAAATCCTGTAGATGGATGTCTCCACCTAGAGCCTGCTAAGGGAAAAATAAAGCCTGTGATTGCTTTAATGTGAGCCTGCTAGACGTCCTGTGAAATTACGATGCTTTCTGACAACAGTTTTTCTCTGAGTGAAATTCAGCAATATAATTCCACAAAAGTTACACATTGGATTAACAGTCTTAAGTATATTTAGTTTTGCAGGATATGAAACACAGACCTTTAACAAAGAGTACTAACAGTGTAATTCTAAGCAACTTACTCCAATCTGATCCCAATGAAATCCATGGGCTTAGACAGGAATAACACTTTTTAGGATTGCACATTTAATTCCCCCCAAAAGCCATTTCTTCACACTGCAGGGTTTTCCCACAGCTCAGTATAGTTCATTTCTATTAATTAGGAAGTCTGCAATGGGCAGAAGAAGCAATTTACTTCCCCATCTTGTGCCTGCTTACTGGGAAGTAAGCCCATTTAGTTTAATGGGATTTATTCCCAAATAAGGGTACATAGGAGTGCAAACTAAACTCTTTTGTTCAGCTAAAAAAGATGTTCTGTATCAATTGAGAAGTAGATTTTTAAAAATAATAATAATAAGCAATTAACGCAGGAAGTTGTAAGCGCCATCTCTGAAGATATATTTCCTTTTCTCTGCCATAAGAAAGTTCCTATAGTGCCGCATCAATTCCCAGTTTATTTGGGGGACTAACTAGGGAAATTTGAGCATAGTTTCATCTCACGGTCTTACCAGGAGAGGAGACTGATTCTTGCAGACAAGGAACTGATCCTTCATTGATCAGCTGTTCATGAACAGTCTGAGCCTCTTTACCAGGTTACTTTTCATATATTCAGACAGGACAGGACAGAATAGTACAGTCAGGGGTCATTTCATGGAAAAAGAGCTGGAGGAACTCATTAGCAGAACTCATTAGCAGAACACATTAGCATATGCCACGCCCCTTGCCATCACTGGAAGTGTGTCATTGGCATAACTGATTTGTGTATGCCACACCCCCTGACATCACCTATCCTGGCTGTATTGGACCCAATCCTCGCCATTCAGGGCCGAAATTGGGCCCAAAAATGGCAAAAAGGAGCTGAAAATGGCCGAAAAGGGGCCCAAAATGGTCAGGATCAGGCCGCTGATGAGCAGGAGAGTGATCCGCCACCCATCAGAGGCCTGATCTGGGATGTTTTGGCCCCAATCCAGGCTGAAACAGGCCCAAAATGGCTGAGAGTCAGGTGGGCGGGGCCACCTGACATGTGACCTCTTTGGGGAACTGCCAAAACTGTGTTCCTATGTGTTCCCCCTCGAAATGAGCCCTGAGTATAGTGCAAACGATGGTATTTCACACTTGCTCACGAAGCTCGATGGAAGTCCAATTTTCTCCCCACCCCCAACAGATCTGACCCTCCTTGCTCAACAGCCAATCATATAAATAGAGAGTGAACAAACCAGTCAGCCAATAGGTATAAGAAACACTTTTTAAAAAGTATTAACTTCTGGTGTTTAAGTCCATTGTAATGCTCATTTCCACAAAGCCTTAGTTTCTCCTCACGCATATCATTTAATTACTTGACCTCCCAGGACTTTGGAGTAGAATTGATCACATCTATTGGATGTGTTTGTATATTTCAGATGACATCAAGTTGCAGCTGACATATTGCATCCTTGCAGGGTTTTCAAAGCAAGAGATGAACACAGACGGTTTGCCATGGCCTGCCTTGGACTTTGTAAACTGCTCTGAGTGGGTGTTAAGTTGTCCTGAAGGGTGGTATATAAATTGCATGTTGTTGTACCAGGGCCAATTCTTTAAAATTCAGCCCAAAACCTAGTGTTTAAGGCCGAGTTCTAAAGAATTGGGTATAGCACAATCCATTACTTCTGGGGTCGTGCTGGAAATGACATCATTGATAGGGCCCATGGGCACACACACACACGCACATTTTGCCTCATCCTTCCTCCCATGCAGGCACTTCTCCCATGTCTGGCTCCTCTCACCAATCAGCTGGCAATTGGTGGGCAGAGGCAGGAATCACCAGGAGTTTGTCTGCCACCAACTGGCCCCTGGCAAGCCAGTAGCATCACGGGTGTGATGACATAACTTCTGCAGTTTTACCATAGAGTTTCTAACAATTCCTAGAGCTACACACTGTCACGTCTGGTTTTTGCTGAAGAGTCATCATCAAGCGTGTGCTGCCACCCCCTCACTGTGTCCCCACCCCCAGCCCTTCTGCTGGTTGCTAAGCTCAGCTTGGAAGACCTAGTTCTTCTCTTTGATCCACTAGATTCTCAGCTGACTGTCCCCCAGCCTTGCTAGATTCCATCCAGTCAATATCTATCTGGGTCTTCATTTCCAGCATTGTCCAGGAGTGGGATGAAATAAGCAACATATTTGCTTTTAATGTCTGAAAATGGGTAGAGTGCAGGCCCAAGGGGATCTTTCTGTATAAAAGGCAAGCTGTATTGGTGGCAACACACTTTTTATCCTGGTGCGCCTGCACAGGAGCACCAGGATAAAAAGTGTGTTGTAACCAATGCAGCCTCCAGAGGGCGCTGCTGCAGCAGGGCAGTCAGGGGAAGTCAGTCTGCCCCTCTAGAGGGAACCACGGTGGTGAGACAGCCAGGTGAGCCGGCCCACCCCTCTGGAGGATGTCACAGGGGTGGGATGGCCAGGCGAACCCGCCCGCCCCTCTGGAGAGCAACGCAGCGGCAGGAAGCCTAGTGTCCCTGGGTTTTCTAGGGCCCATTTATTAAAAATCAGGCTCTGTTGCTAGTAATTCATAAAACATACACCATTTTTTTTCAAAAAAGAAAACTGACAAAACCTCCAAATCAAAATGATTTTGTAGTTTCAAGAAGATGATGCAAATCTACCTCTCGGAGAGATGTTTAGTATTTCCTCTGCTGCAACTGTTGAATTAATTATTGAATAGGAATGAAGTTGCATATCCTCATTGTTATAGCCCCCATCTCATGTGGTTTTTGTTCATTCAGGACCCGGAATCCACCACATAGTGTTTGATGGTCAAAAGGGAGCCGTTCTTCACTTTTTTCAACAGTGGGAAAGCTGGTTAGATCTCATCCAGAGGGTTTAAATGATGTGTTCAGCTGTATACATATTTAGTGTGACATAAGAATTACTCAGTGCATGCGCAAAAATAATGCATTCATTACTTGATGCATGTGTGAAGAAAAATCATGTGTGTATTCATGTTGTGGCCTCTGAGTTGTCAGAGGATGAAGACCTCGGGGAGGACGACAGGAGTGGGACTATTCCAAGCCCCTCCAGAGGCAGCTGCTTGGAAGACCAGCAGGGAGTGGAACAGCAGGGACCCTTGCCGGAGCAGGCTGAGGAATCCAGGGCAGACTCAGGGACAGAGGCTGTTCCCTTACCTGCACCAGCTCCTGAGACAGTGCAGCATCTCCACCCAGCTCCCCTGAGCCTGATAGGCAGTGCAGAGGGAGGCAGCATCTTGCTGCACAGGAAAGGAGGCAAAGTGCAAGGCTTCAGGCAGTCAAACAACGATGTAACGACCTTGAGTCTTAGCAGGATGCAGCACTGCCCTGGAGGTGAGAGCTCTTAAGCCAGGACGCCCTTTCCCTCATTGCAGAAGCACCTGCGCACAGACCAGCCCGGCTCTGACCCTTGCATTCGGCTCCTTGGACTACGCTTCCTGCCTGCTCCCCCGTCGGCTTGGTTGAACTCCGGACGTTCAGAGAGGCTCGTGGCAGACTCCCCGCCTGCATTCCAGCACAATTCAGGGCTTTTTTTCTGGGAAAAGAGGTGGTGGAACTCAGTGGGTTGCCCTCGAAGAAAATGGTCACATGGCTGGTGGCCCCGCCCCCTGATCTCCAGACAGAGGGGAGTTTAGATTGCCCTCTGCCCATTGCCCATTTTCAAGAGGTTCTGGAACTCCATTCCACCATGTTCCTACTGAAAAAAAGCCCTGTGTATATTATATGTGGATGTGTGTGTACTTGATGTGATGTATTACGGGCCTGGTAAAAGGCAGCTTCATAGATTCATTCAGGCATACGTTTCCATGATAAGAGTTAATTGAAACTGATATCTGATTATCACATTTCAGGAACTGTTGTCGCAGGCCCACACAAATACACGCACACCCTTGTGTTGCTTTCTTATTAAATATCCCAAGTTACCATCTCTTTCCCTCTTGATGTTGTGTTCCTCGCAACTGTGCGAGGCTGACAAACAGCTCCATAGCTGAGCTCCACCATGGAATACCATAAAATACCCATTTCACCTCGAGACATGTTTTAAAGCTTGCGCTATAAAAATGTACAGTAATTGTAAGTTGTTTTAAATAGTAAACAGTTCAGGATTACATTAATAGCAGCTCGGGAACAGCAATTCCTCTCGGTTTTGACAAAGACTGTTTTCAACTCTCAAGGTAATTGCAAAGATTGTTCATTTTAAGAGAATGAATAGCAAAGAGAAATATCGCCGTCAGGTGTAAATTTGGTTTTTAAATAGCTAATTTTGCATGGTACTCTTACAACGCTGAGCATACACTTCTCGGTTTAACAGCTCCACCGTTAAGACTTTTAGACAAAGCCACTGAAACCCTTGCCAAAGAAGAGACTATAAAATTATGTGAGATTCATTGTGATTTTCTACCATGTTGCTGTTACCCTCAGGAATAGAAATTTCAAAGTAGGGAATATGATGTAGAGAACAGAGAATAAAACATGTACAGAGGCACAGCAAGATTTTATTTTGCATCAGATCAAAACTGGAAGGTTGAAAGTTTCTGAATTGTACAAAATCCTTCATCAGATTAACACAAAGGAAAGCAAAATAATATATTTAGCATTTGTATAGTGATTAGCGGCAGGTGTGTTTGTCCCGGAGCTGCTCATAATTTTGCACGCATCTGTTTGTTTGACAGGCATTTGCAAATAGTGAGGAAGGGGGCCACAAAATGCAAACATGAGTATACACCCACACTGGTCCTTGCCCCCCTCCCCACCAGTTGCCTCCTTCCCCAGCCATACTTACCCTTACAAAGGGTGCACATGTGAAACAGAGGACAGGACCAACAGTGGATTCTCTTTCCCGTAATTTATCCTGCTCTATCTCACCCAGCATTTCCAAGAAAGTACTCTTCCTAATCAGGCTTTCTGTTTTGATTAATGGGAACTGTAGTTTTCAAGGCCTCATAAACTGAGTAAGAAGGTCAAGAAAACTATATAATCAAGTGCAGTATTCCTGTAGATTCTGAGCAACCATCAACAGTGTTACTAGATGAATACCTATGGATATTTTCAATCATGCACATAAAAATACAGTCAAAATGAGGGATGCATAATAACTTGCCTCTTTGGTTTATGTTCTGCTTGTGGGTTCCAATAAGGGAACCGGTAGCTTGTTGAACATTTTTGACGTATCCATTTACATGATTACAATTAGACATGGGCACAAACAGAAAAAAACAACAACCAAACATGGTATTCGTTGTTTGTTGCCATCCACGAACAATGAACAACGAACACTGACAAACATGATCCTGTCATGAACATGTTCATTGTTTGTTGTTCGTGGGAGCCAGCAGGCTGTCCTCCAGCCATCAAGATCCCTACCACACCACTCCCAGAAACCTGACCTGAGCAGGCAGCAGGAAATGTACCAATAATAAATAATAGCTTGGCCCCAGAGCCTGGCAGCAGCCCTGGAACCTGAAGGGGTAGATCCCTACCGCTCCAATCCCAGAAACCTTACCTGAGCAGGCAGCAGGAAAGGTACCAGTAATCAATAACAGCTTGGCCCAGAGCCTGGCAGCAGCTCTGGAACTTGAAGAGGTAGATCCCTATCCCACCACACACAAATAAAATTCAAGCTCCAATGCACTCTCCCTGTCTCTCTCTCAAAATGCCAACAGCAACTGTCTTTCCCTTACTGTCTGCAGAACCAGAGCTGGGAGCCCCCCTCCCCCCTGCTCTTTACTTCCTTGTAACAAATTTGGAGCTCCACGCTTGAAAGAAAGACTTGCCTATCAAGCTAAATTGGGCTTAGATTGGGTTTTCCAGGGCAACAGCAGGAGTTCAGGCAGAGTTCAGGCAGTCCCTGCCTCCAGTTGCCAAGGGAATTGATTGTAGGTGCCAGACTGTCTGGCTTGACGAACAGCAACCAACAGCAATGAAGGAGGCTTGCAACGACCGCCTGTTCATTTAGAATGGGGCCTCACAAACAGCTTGTTCACGAACAGCTGATTGGGCTGTTCGTGGCTTTTTTTAGTTCGTATTGCTGTTCGTGCCCATCTCTAATTACAATCCAGATTCTTTCTCTCACTAAATGCTCTCCTTTCCCTGTCTGCCATTGACTCGAATTAAGATGCGCACAGTTAAAAGGAAAAAATTGGGATTTTTTGAGTTAAGACTTATTACTTAGATTTCTCTTCAGCGTCTGCCCACAAATCTATTTAATCTTGCAATCCATTCTCGCAATCATTTCAGGTTAAAGAGGACGCAGACAACATATCCCCTGTTGGGTTGTTTAAAATATGTATCTGATTGCACAAGTTCAAAGAGATGAAATTTGAGTGATTCCAGGCTTGACAAGCGGGTCACGTTAATGACCTAACCATTGTCTTCTCTGTAACTTTACCCTGATAATCAAAATGATTTCGTTTGCAGACTGTACAAGAGTGAAGGCAGCCACATGCTACCTATTACCAAGGCACAGTCTGGTCTGGTAGCACAAGCGGTGACTGCGCATGTGCAAAACTGCTTAGCGCAGTGCTTGAGGTGAATGCCACCAGCAAAATATCTAGGCAAGTCAATCATGGAAGATACATTCACCTGGCAACTTCATTCGTGCTGAAATTCTCCGTCTCAGCATTCCTAGTTAAAATGGTGCTAGTTTTGAGAAACCAGGAATTCTAGAGGAAAATGAGCATTGCATTCCCTATTCAATCCAAGCCTGACAAATTCACATGTGAATTTGACTGAGTCAAATTTACATATGAATTTGTCAGGCTTGGATTGAATAGAGTCTATGAATGGTTATCTCATTATCAGAAGTAACTGATTTCATGATCAGAAGCAAACTGATCCCATTTTCAGAAGCTACTGATTGCATCTACTCCCCCCTCCCCTCTCCACCTATATATCTGACCAGTTTCTTCTTACCCTCCATGCATCTGATGAAGAGAACTGTGGTTCTCGAAAGCTTATGCTACAGTAAAGTTGGTTAGTCTTAAAAGTGCTACTGGACTCTTTTCTATTTTGCTACTACAGACAAACATGGCTAACTCCTCTGGATCTATAACCTAAGCAGAGTCACACTTTTCTATTGCAGTCAATAGACTTAGAAGGATATAATTCTCCTTAGGAATACACCATCCATCAGTAGTGTTACTTATCTGTTTGTGGATTTATGGAGTTTTGCTGCTTGCTCGGGACAAGTATCTGCAGCAGGACATATGAGAATGAGGTGATCACAGCTTCCCTCCTTTTCTTGACCCAGAGGTCCCCAAAAGCTTTTGCTTGCTTCCAGTACCGTATAATGAGCCTAGTGTTGTCTCCCAGCTAAAGCTAAAAAATAAAATAAAGTTTGGATCTTACGAAGCACAAACAGCTGAAGTGCGGAAGGGTTACTTTCCCTCTCCACCTCCTGTCCTGCTGCTATTTTCTTTTCCTCCTGAAGCTGTGTCCCTCTGGATGAGTGAAGCGACAGCGACATCCTGGGAGTCAAAGAGGGGGGGGATGCACTGAGAGGGAAAAACTGGCCAAAAAAATCACCGTTCCCAGAATAAGGTGCTTAGGATCCAAGCCAACAATGATTAGGACTTCCATATCTTCAGGTATATTATTTTCCTACTGTGTTAGTATTATTATCAGTATTGTTATCCCCACATTGCAGATGACTGAGAGCTAAACTACACGAGACAAATTACACGAGGATACTCAAGTACTTGACTTGACTTGAAAAGATCTGTCCACCACCGAATATATATCTATAGATATTGATATATGGGCCATGTCTGAAATGAAGTAACTCTTCCATCACCATCTGAGGAGTTTTTACTTTATGTAGTGTTTTAAATTTTATTGTAATATTTTATCTGCTTTTGTGTGTTTTTATGTAAATTAAAATGTTGTGCTGTGCCCTGAGCCCGCTTGCGGGGAGGGCGGACTAAAAATCTAATCTAATAAATAAATAATAAAGTGAAGGGATACACAATGTTAGCCGGGAAGCATAGTTTGAATTTCACCTCTCTCTACAGAGCTGGCAAAGATCGCTCCTCAGAGGAGCGATTAGCATATCAAGCACCAATCCATATGCAAAAGAACCTCTTCAGGATACAGTGAAGCCTCCCTCCATTAGCATTCCACACCCTGGGAAACTCTTACAGGATGACTCAGCTCAACCCCACCCCTCCTGAGTAGATATACCAGAATTACCTGCCAACATCTTCTCCACAATGTGACACTGAGAGATCTCTGTCTTTTGGTGCTACACCTTGGAAGATGCCAGTCACAGCTGCTGGTGAAACATCAGGAACTACAATGCCAAGACCACGGCTATACAACCCAGAAAATCCACAACAACCATCGCTCCTCAGAGGGTTTGATAATTTCTTCTTTGCCTCCTCAAAGGCTCTGTCAATTATTAACAATCTCTCTGAAGAGCGATCTTTGCTGGCTCTGTAGTGAGAGGTGAAATTCAAACTATGCTTCCTGGATAACACTGCATCTCCCTTCACTTGAGCATCCTTGTGTAATTTGTCACGTGTAGTTTTAGCTCTGAGATAGTGATTTGCCTCCGGCCATCTAGTAAATCCAAGTCAGAGGCAAAATGCAAATTGGTGCTGTGGCTCAGTTTCCAAGCCACTATATTACACTGGTTTTGCTCTTGAAATTGTAAGAGGAGAAACATTGGAACGTGCTTTACAGAAGGGAATCACTGCCACAAGCAGCAGCTCAATATGAGCTCTGAGAAACAGGAGGAAGAAAATGCTTCATCGTTCTCATCACATGCAAACTGCAGACTCGTGCAGCCTCAATATGCCTTGGGGTCATGCAGAGAAGGGAGCTGGTGTTTAACGTCTGAACTGTCACTCAGTTTTCCTAGTTCCAGTTGGGATCCCTGCTTTGGTACTGACATTTTAAAATGACCTTCTTAAAAACATTGATTAATGTTCCCTTTAAAATGCACCTAACATAGGAAAGAACCTAATTTAAATTTCAGAAACCAAATGGAAGCTGAAAAGTTAAACTCCTCTATTCCTTGCATAGCCCCCACCCAGGCAAATTAAGGCTGTGGAATGGAATGAGTTGGATGATCTGCTTAAAACCTGAGCGTTAAACAGGGTCACTGGGAAATCTATGAATGGATCAGAGCTTTTCTAAGTTGATCGTTCCAATTTGAATCAGGGTTGTGATATGGGGTAGATGGGTCTAACCCTTCCCCCATCCAGTTTTGCCTAATGAAATCTCACACACACACACACACACACACACACACACACACACACACACACACACACACACACACACACACACACACACACACACACACACACACACACACACACACACACACACTGGACTGTTGTCAGCTCTGGATGCAGAAACAGATGAGCAAAAATAGAACAGTACAGTTGCTCTTTCTGTTAAAAAATAATGCCGGGCAGATCGTTCTCGAATCTCCCAGCACGTGATCTAATCTGTCCCTAGAGCGTTAAGTACAGGACCTTCAAAATATTAAAGGTTTCATGTTCAATAAGAGATAACATGATTCTGCTCGTAAAAAAAGAATTTATTCTGCTCGCTGCTACATTCCATAAGAGCTGTCTGAAATATGCTGCTCCAGGTATCTGAGGAGGGAGGGAAGGAGAGCGGGAGGGAGAGTTGTGATTTCTACTGAGAGTTTTACTTAAGGTCTATATAGAGACGACCTTTGCGTTTGCCGGCCTGATTAGCTTGGCACAAGCTGCTTGAGAGACACACAAGGTGATAAGCCTGTTAAGACTGTCTGATGAGGTTAATTAGATTCCTGGTCTTTAAAGTAACGAAGGGACAATTGGATTAGAGTTTCTTTTTTTTAAGAGCTGAAAGTAATATGACACAGCGGTATATTGGATCCCTGTGACGGATAGTGGTGATTGTAAAACAGTTGAGAAGCCGATCTTTGCTGGAAAAGCAGGGAATAAATATAACTAATACATTACAATGACGACAATGAAATAAAATAATAACATTGATCCAGCACAGAATTGGTTGGCAAGTCTTCCCTTTATGACACTCCGACTACCCTGTTTTGTCGTGGTTTTGCAACACACTCGGTGTACGTAGAAGTTCGTCATCACATTTCCTTCCTCGTGCATAAGACATTTTCCTTTCTGGAACAAAAATTCCCTCCATACTTACGTTAAGGTTATCAGAACCCATTTTAGGACTGAGAGACAGTGTTGTGTAGTGGTTAGAAAAGACTTTTGAAGATCCTAGTTCATGGAGCTCACCGGGTGACTCAATCTAATCTTCCCCATAGGGCTGTTGAGAGAATAAAATGGATTGCAATGTGACAGTCAATACCAGCGTCCACTAAATTTCTGACACTGGCCTCTTACGAATGTCAACTAATGGGCGGACATGTTAACTAATGGGCAGACAATATCAACTAGGATTATATTTTCCACTTGCAGAGCAGCAGGGAGGCCAGCTCCAGTGCACCCCCCTCCATCATTTATGATGCATTGATATGAGCAGAACATATCCTGGACTCTAGATAAACCCAAGGGTTCTGGTTATAAGGACATGAGAACAACCAGTTGAATTCCATCCAGGTCACCATTCTGGTTACAACTTTGGTAAGCCAGATACTTCCAGAAATCCTCAAGCCAGGCCACAGAGGCAATGGCCTACTGCTACAACTTGTGCCTGAGCATTTGGTATTCGGGGCCATGTTGGTTCCAACATCATGCAATAGTGGTGGAGGTGGAAAGTGCCATGGAGTCATAGCCAACTTATAACGGCCCCTGCTGGGGTTTTCAAGTCAAGAGACAGACAGAGATGGTTTGACATTGCCTGCCTCTGTGTAGTGACCCTGGACTTCTTTGGTGTTCTCCCACCCAGGTACTAACTCTACTTAGCTTCCAAGAGCTGATGAGACTTGGCTTGCCAGACCTATCCAGGACTGGGCAATGCAATAGTAGGATGGTTTATTTTAACAGCGGTTTAAAATCAAATCATCTCCCACTCTCTGATGATCATTCAAGGCTTGCTTCAACAAATACTGGTTTGGTTGTCTTTGCTGTTTCTGCTGCAGAGACTATGTAGGTTTTCTGCCCTGCACCGTGATGGCAGCAGTGCCAGGGAATAAACTAGCATATCCCCATTCATACATCGTGTGAAACCATAGCAAAGACTATTGGTAATTTATAAGTCAATTTCTAATCGGTTCCTGGTTGATGAACCCCTATTAACCATAGTTAGTGGAATGGCTTGCATTCAGACAATCGCACTAATCAGGGCTGGATCCAGAGGCCCTGGGCAAAGAGTTCCCAAGATCCCCTTCCCTTCCTCTCCTCTCCCCCAGGGCCTGCTCACACCCTCATTCCCTCCCACCCATTTTCACATCTCTCACCTACCTACGTGTCTGTCCAGCAAAAACTTCCACTATCCGTGCTTACAGCTGTCTGTACTGCCCTCAACCCTTTTCCTGGTGGTGCTGGGAAGCACGTGCATGAGTGATAGAGTTCTAGTAAGTAAGTGGGCGGGGGTGGGCAGCAGCAATGAGCCCTCCTAGAAGTCCTGGACCCTGGCAGCTGCCACACCTCAGGGCATGCTGCCACCAACCCATAGTTACATTAAACCATGGTTTTGTGTGAGGTCTGAGCTGAGCCAACTTCAGTCTGAACTTTGAGTATCCATTTATGTAACCTGGCTAATGATATCCATACTCTATGTCGTGCAATGGCCAACCAGGTGTCCTTAGAGACCTCACAAGCAGAGGGCAGTGGAGGTTGCTACATGAAATTGAGGAGGGAAGGTATGGTATAGTCTGATCATATCAGATCTCGGAAGCTAAGCCGAGTCAATGCTTGGATGGGTTACCACCAATGAAGACTCTGCAGAGGAAGGCATTGGTAAATCACCTCTGCTTCTCTCTTCCCCTGAAAGAGGAAGTTTGGTGTAGTGGTTAGGAGTGGCAGGACTCTAATCTGGAGAACTGGGTTTGATTCTTCAATCCTCCACTTGAAGCCAGCTGGGTGACTTTGGGTCAGTCACAAATCTTCCAGAGCTCTCTCAGCCCCACCAACCTCACAGGGTGACTGTTGTGAGGATTATAATAACACACTTGGTAAACCTCTTTGAGTGGGCATTAAGTTGTCCTGAAGGGTGATATATAAATCAAATGTTACTATTATTGTTGTTGTTTTTGTTGTTAAAGCCCCATGCTGGAGCCTCTATAAGTCAATTGTGACTTGATGACACATACACACAAGTGACATCGTGTCTGCCTCAACAACTCATTCTAATCCCTCTCCAAAGCTTCCATAGACCGTGCTGAAGTCTCTTCCATGTGTCTTTGAAACTGAGATTACCTGACTTTTTCGCAGTACAACTGAGGATGCTGTTATTTTATAAGATGGCAGAGGTGGGGAGGAGATTAGCATTATTATCGGGGAGCTGACAACGAGAAATTGCCTTCATAAAACTGAATAATTTTATGAGACGGTGTTATTGTCATGCAACCGCATTAGCTACTCATAAAGTGAGAGGGGCGCGTGTGCGAGGGAGGTTCAAAATAATCTCTTTTATGAAAAGAGGAGCCACGATAATGGTTTCATCTGATTATAATTCTCCATCGAGTGACACTAACAGTGTATTGTCGAAGGCTTTCACGGCCGGAGAACGATGGTTGTTGGGGGTTTTCCGGGCTGTATTGCCGTGGTCTTGGCATTGTAGTTCCTGACGTTTCGCCAGCAGCTGTGGCTGGCATCTTCAGAGGTGTAGCACCAAAAGATAGAGATCTCTCAGTGTCTGAGAGATCTCTGAGAGACACTGAGAGATCTCTATCTTTTGGTGCTACACCTCTGAAGATGCCAGCCACAGCTGCTGGCGAAACGTCAGGAACTACAATGCCAAGACCACGGCAATACAGCCCGGAAAACCCCCAACAACCATGACACTAACAGTGTTGTCACATCAGCATAAGCAGGATATAATTGTATTGTATTTCTTACGAAATTAAGATATTTGCTGCAACGTTGGGACTGAATAATTGAAGAGGTTCAGAATCGGCAGCTTGCCACAATTCACTTGCTCCGAAATCATCTTGTCAGCTTGATGTCACTACTTGAGAGTAACAGTTGAACAGAGGGCATTTTGTGGCACACCTTTTCTGCTGCATTGCCTTTCCAACCCTTTCCTCCCCTAACTGCTGTAATTGATTGCCGTATAACTTATTTTTTAGTTATTATATGCTACAGGACATATTTTAAAATTATTGCTATGTTTCTCATGGCTGCACCGTGTACATTGGTAGTACAGATAGGCAGAAAGAATGTTACTACTCAAGATCAGAGCCGACCCACATCTGTCCTTTGGGGCCATAAATGCCCCAAATCTGAAAGGCTTTATTTAGTGTATTTAGAAAATGTGTATCAATCCAGACTTGCTCCAGGGGGCTCATGACAATAACGCAAAACCAAGCAAACAGCAAAAACAATAAAAACAAATCATACCAATAAAAACCTATCAATCAAACAATCCAAGCCCATTAAAACCAAGGCAATAAAAACAATCCAGCAACTAAAAGTGCATCAAAAGAAGCACTCTAAAATGACAGGCTCAGACATCCATGAGCAGTTGTACTCTGACTGATGCCTCATTATCTGGTTTCATTTCTTCAGAAGGGCAGACAGAAGTAAGAGTGTCGGCACAAATTTAAACAGGACGTTATCCAACCAGAACAATTAGCCACTGTTCCCAGTGAACAGGATGACTCTGGTTGACATTTTTGTGCACAACAACAAAAAATGTTGTGCTGGCTTTAACTTCCCACCCATCTTTAAAATATCTCAGGTTTTGTGCGGTCCTTTTGATGTTATTTTTAATAAGTGTTGTTTGTCAGCTGTTTCATTTTGAGAGTCTGTGCCTACTAGTCATATGCCAGGGATTTACTTATAGCTGTTGGTAGACGGGGAGGACTATATGGTAGTTCGGGGCCAGGGGAAGAGGCCCACACCTCTTCTCTAATTCCTCCCTCAGGGAAGCTCACTTGCATTGCAGACTGCAAGTGATATAGGCAGACATTCAAATTTACATACCATTGAGACTATGGGATATTCCCCCATCACAGGAGGCAACCAGACTCACCTTCTATTAGTTCTGAAGGGAACACCACCCTCTGCTAATTCATGAGTGTATGTTAAAGATGCTGGAAGATCTCTGAGCTTATCTCCAGCATGTTTTTCTTGTTAAGCAGCAGGCACAGTGGAGCCCTGACTAAGACTAAACCATGAGGCGTGGGGAGGGAGCCATTTTTTTCTTCCCACACTATTTTACCATTCTCAAATGATTTCACAGAAGTAGAATTTGGACAGCTGGTGGTTAACATACAGTTCCCCAAATCTGTTTGTAAGAATTCCCAGTAAAGCAAAGGGTAGAACCATTTCAGCATGGCGAAAGGGAATGGGCAGGAAAAAATCAACCTGTGTTCCTAGGCTTACCGCTTGTCCAGGCCCAACCACCCACTTTCAAGAAACTGAGGAGCAGGAGGAAAAATGATATCCATAATGATGTTCTAGGAATATCTCTCAAGTCTACACAGTCTTCGCCACTGTCACCCAGTAGGCTTGCCTGGGACTTACCTCGTGCCTCTGGTTTGGGTAACTTCGTGTGTGTGTGCTCCCAGTATATTCACGATGATGTCACTTCCGGGAAGTGACATCGTCATGCCGTCTGTGGGTATACTCCAGCATTTTGTGTGGTGCTAATTCTAGCCCATTTGGAGCTAATATTGACCCAGCAAAGCACGGGAGCACACCCATAGTTGGCACGACAACGTTACTTCAGGAGGTGACATCATTGCGCCCCATCAGGAGTGTGCCAGTGCGCTGCCAGGTTGCCTGCCAGTGGCAGATGATCTCCAGGGGGCTTGCTGCCTCCTGCTGATCACCAGCAATCAGCTGGCAAGAGGGCAAAACCCCGGGAGTTCGCCTGCCACTGGAGGACCCTTGGGAAGCCTTTCACCCAGAAGTAACATCGCATCCTCCCCAAACTCGATCCTTCCTAGGCATTACCCCATCAAATGACCCAGCCCTAGGCATTTTGGGGAACCCTATGCATCCCCCTATACTAGAGTCCCAGTCCAAATCAGGGCTCCCAGCAGGTGCTATCAAGCAATGAATAAAAAATATTGATAGCATGGAAGCCTACACAAATTGGCATGGAAGTAAACCCAACTGAATACAACTCTAAGTAAACCCAACTGAATACAATTCTTTTGAAGTTGTCCTCTTCTTTCTTTTGTTTTCTCCCCCTGCTTTTTAATGTGCCCATGTTCTAACACTGCCATTCCTGCCTGCTTTCGAAATCACCAAACTTCCAAGCCTTGACTCTCCTGGCCTTGTCTGACTTTTCCAAGGTATACCCGAATACTTGCTGCACGTGCATAACCTCAAATTGTTAATGCGCTCAGAACAATATAAAGTTGTCTGGAAAATAATTGCATTTTGCGAAAATAGACTGGGGGAAAAAAACAAGTACATTTTAAAGCATGTCCCAGTTTAGAATAATACATGCTTTACAGTCCTCATACTTGTCTTACTTTCTTTCGAGATTTTTTTTTTCAATTAGCAAACAGATTTCTTTTTTATTCTTAGGGGGAAAAAATGCATGCTCCTATTCTTTCAAATCAGCCAGAGAAAGATGTAAGATTAGAGATGGAGGAAGCTATTGAAATGTCTGGGTTTTGAGTTCCTTGCAATTAATTACTATAAAACTGACCTGCTATCAGCTTGTGGAGGTGTTTTATGGAAACAGCGGGGGAAGCTTGACAAAAAACTTCGTCTTTTGTAAACAGCTCAGGGTTAATTAAAAGCAACTGGCCCTTTGATGAGAGCTTCAATATGGCTTTCCCCCCAGTCTTGTCATCTGATTTATTTATATTTTTTATGGTAAAATTGTATATGATGAAACAGAAAGGCCCTACTCTGCTTCTATGTCAAAAGAAACAAAGGACCTACTCTGCACCCTCCCACTGGCTCAGTTCACAGTGGGCTCATCCCAACTAAGTTAATTCATGGTTAGTTCCTTCTAGGGTTGCCATCTCTGGATTGGGGCATTCCTGAAGATTTGGGGGTGGGTTTGGAGGACAGTGGGGTCACTCCTCCACTTCAAGCCAGCTGGGTGACCTTGGGTCAGTCACAGCTCTCTCAGAGCTCAGCCCCTCCTGCCTCACAGGGTTGTTGTTGTAGGCCAGCACTGTCATAGTGGATAGAGTGTAGGGCTAGGATCTGGACAGACCCAAGTTCAAATTGCCATTTCTACCATGGAAGCCTGGCCTACTTCAAAGGTCAGGATGGATAGTCGTGTTAGTCTGTCATTAGCAGAGGGCCAGTTTGGTGTAGTGGTTAAGAGTGGCAGGACTCTAATCTGGAGAGGCAGTTTGATTCCTCACTCCTCCGCTTGAAGCCAGCTGGGTGACCTTGGGTCAGTCACAGCTCTCTCAGAGCTCTCTCAGCCCCACCCACCTCATAGGGTGATTGTTGTGGGGATAATAACACACTTTGTAAACCACTATGAGTGGGTGTTAAGTTGCCCTGAAGAGAGGTATATAAATCGAATGTTGTTGTTGTTGTCTCTGGGTTGGCAAGTTCCTGAAGATTTGGGAGCTGGAGCTGGAAGGGGGGAGTTTGGGAAGGGAGGGACCTCAGCAGGATATAATGCCGTAGATTTCATCTTCCAAATCAGCCATTTGCTTCATGGGAACTGATCTCTATGGCCTGGAGATCAGCTGTAATTCAAGGAGATCTCCAGGCCCCAACTGGAGGCTGGCAACCCCTTCTTGTTCCCTAACATTCTTCATAATCAGAAATTCCACGTGTTGATTCCAGGCCCTTCTGCATGCAAAATGTGTGCTCTTCCACTGTGGGGAGGGAAAAACGTAGACCATAGAGGCATAAGCAAAAAAATGGCTTGTCCTTTTTTTGGTTTTACATGAGATGAGGCTAGGGTTGCCAGCCTCCAGGTGGTAGCTGGAGATCTCCCAAAATTACAACTTCTCTCCAGGCCATAGAGATCAGTCCACCTGGAGAAAATGGCTGTTTTGGAGGGTGGACTGTATGGCATAATATGCTGTCGAGTTCCCTCCTCTCCCCCAACCCCACCCTCTCCTGGATCTGCCCCCCAAATCTCCAGGAATTTCCAAACCTGGAGTTGGCTACCCTAGATGAGGCAGTCTGCAACTTTAACCGTTCAAGTGCAATGTCTCTACAGGGAGCAGAAATCACCAAGCTGCCGTTTCGGAGTCACTCCCCAAATTAAGGGCTCTTATTGCCACTTTGCAGTGTCTAAAAGCTTCAGTATCAAGTCAGACAAGGGAGCCGTGAGCCCTCTTTGCCACAGGTACTAAACCAAACTTTCTTTTTCTCTTCCTCCAGGAAATGTAAATAAGTCCCTTTTATGGTGCTTTCCAACTGCTGTGCAGCTTTGAATATCATATGGTTTGCTGTTATGCAAGGGGCGGGGGTTAAAGCAGCTTTCAAAGCAGAGGGAGAAAACAAGGATTGTTGGAACTTTTCCTCTTAGCAAGGTCAGGAAAGAATCTTTGCAGTATGTCGCTTACAGGACCAAGCCCTCTCTCCCTTGTAGGGTTGCCAAGTCCCCTCACCCTCTGGGTGGGAGGTGAGAGGCATGGTACTTACCTTTTGAGATGTCTTTGTGTGCACACATACCATGTGCTCTCCAGGCTGTGTGATAACGTCACTTCCAGGAAGTGATGTCATTACGCAGGGCCTCATATCTCCCCTGGGAGCACTCCCATGCTCCACAGTGGCCCAAATTGCCCCCATTTGGGGACAAAATTGCCCTGCTGTTGAGTACAGGAGCACTGTTGTGGCACCGCGATGGGCCATGGAGTGCTTTGCAGTGGGCCAATTTCGGCCCCAATCGGGCCTGAATTGGCCTACTGCGAAGTGCAGGAGCACTGCCTGGAGGGCCCAGGAACACTCCTGCGCTTCACAGTGGGCCAATTTTGGCCCCAAACGGGCCTGATTCTGCCTATTTGGGGCCCAAATCAGCCCACTGTGGAGCATGGATGTACACCACGCTGCCCGGGAGCATGCCCCAGGAGGTGCATTCCCTTGCCTTTCCCCCTGCTGGCCAGGTAAGCAGTGGTGGAGGGTGGAGGGTGGGAATGGGGAATCTCTGACCCCCAGGGGGGGGAGTGGCAACCCTACTTCCTTCTCATTGAGACTCAAGATGGATTATACAGCATTAGTCAATATAATCAATGGAAGGGATGTTCAATAAACAGTATAATAGGGTATTGCAGAAATGTGAAAACACGCTGAAATTTGATACAGAACTGAAACAAAGCCTAAGCAATTTGACAAGACATATTAAACGATGTGGAAACTATCCAGTAGGAGCAGGCTTACAGCAACAGACAGTACCAAGTGGGATAGTCTACCGATCCTATCCCTTTACCAAAGCTTCTCTCCGAATCATTTTATTTCATCACAGTCCTATTACCTGTGTAAAAAAGCCCAGTGGACTAAATAAATTCTGCTTAGTTTGTGGAAAGCCAGGAGAGTGGGAGCTTTCCTGACCTCTTCAAGGAGGCCATCCCGTAATATGTTTCGCCGTCACTACTGCAGCGGCAACAACTTTCTGTGCCTGCCATGAGTGTGGGTGGAACCAGATGCCACTTTGGATCCACAGTGAAGTAAGTTTTGCAGAATTTCATGTCAGTTCTTAATTAACTCTTGCTAGAAGACTGTAACTAAAGAAGTAGTTATTTCAATCAATATATGACAATTATTTATTTATTATTAATCAAAATATTTATACCTTAACTTTCCTCTTGGCTCAAGGAAGATTAAAAATAATATTTAGATAATTAAAGTATTACAGATTGAAACTAAATAACCTCCATCCCTTCCTCCCCTCCCAAAAAAGATTTCTGTAATTTAAACCTCCTCAAAAGCCGTAGCAAACAAGAGAAATTAAATTGCACTCCGTCTCTGTTTCTTGGTTCACAGTCCCCAATCTTGGGTTAGCAAGTCAGAATTCTTCAATGACTGGAATCTGCAAATGGAAAAATTATTTTTATTTATTTATTTGATTTGATTTTTAGCCCACCCTCCCCACAAGCAGGCTCAGGACAGGTCACAACAAACATAAAACAATAAACATACGTGCATTTAAAACAATAAAAACCACATCATCATACTACATAAACTAGTTTTCCAAGTTTACGGATTATTCTGTTCACCCCTGCCAGAACCAGAATTAAGAATAGACAAGTTATAATACTGAACAAATAAATGAAAATTAGTATCAGGACCAAGTCTATAATAAGGGTTGAAGTAGTCATGCAGGGTTGCCAATTCTGCCTTGGGAAATTCCTGGAGATTTGAGGTCTGTGCCCGGAGAAGTACTTTAGTTTCTTATAGACTCTATGGTTTAACACAAAGTCCACTCTCTGAAGTTGCCATTTTCTTACAGAGGAACTGTAATCCCAGGAGAATGCCAGGCTCTGACCAGAGATGGGTGATCCCATGGTCACTTCAGAAGGAAAATTTGGGAGGGAGCAGCATTCTCCCTTCCCGCTGTTAGCCTTTGATCCCACCTACCTACCTCTCCCGCAACCACCTCCTCCACTTCCACCTCCCTTCTTGCCCGTGCCCTCTGCCACCTCCACTCCTCCTAAGAACCAAAGCAGTTAAATCCTCCTTGCCCCACATCTCTTCAAGTCCTTTTTATGAACAGCGCAACAATTTATGCATGCCCTGCACTTCAGCCACTATTTTGATGGCGGTGGCAACAAGCATTCATAAGGGTTAGATGAACTGTCACGAGAGGAAGGAATCCCACCGGAGCTTGGAGTGCCCTCTAGGGCATGCAGAACTTGCAACATTTTTCATAAAAAGGCTGGTGGGGGGGAGGGGGGGAGGAATTAGCTGCTCTGGCTCCTGGGAGGAGCAGAGATGCAGAATGCCTTGGGCCAGTTTGATGTAGTGGTTAAGAGTAGCAGGACTCTCATCTGGAGAGCCAGGTTTGATTCCCCACTAGAGGCGGGCATGAACGGAAATACAAACTGAAGTTCATCATGAACTCGGCCAGTTCGTGGTTTGCGAATCACGAACCAGCAGTTCATGGTAGCTCATTTCTCACAAACCGTGATGAATTTTAGCTTGGTTCATTTGGTTCGTAATTCAGTTTGTCACTGCAGACAGCCTGGCGCCGATCAATTAGTTTCCTAGGCAATGGGGGGATGGGCTCTCTGCAGACCTTCTGCTGACCTAGAAGTGATATTTTCATGAACCAAACGAACTGGTTTGCGGACTGGTGGAAGTTCGTGGTTTGTGGTTCATGAAATGTGATGAACCACGAACTGCACAGTTCAGAATTTTCCTGTTCTGTGCCCATCTCTGTTCCCCACTCCTCCACTTGAAGCCAACTGTGTGACCTTGGGTCAGTCACAGCTTCTCGGAGCTCTCTCAGCTCCACCCACCTCACAAAGTGATTGTCATGAGGATAATAATAACACATTTTGTAAACCGCTCTGAGTAGGTTAAGTTGTACTGAAGGGTGGTATATAAAATCAAATGTTGTTATTATTATTATTACAGAGAAATGCACCATCATTATGGAACAGATCTTTGGGATTCAGGTGCTGATATATACTATACGTATATTTTGGTTGTAGCAGCCCAGAGTAGCCCAATCTTGTTCAAGCTTGGAAGTTAAGCAGGGTCCACCAAGGAAGACTCTGCCAAGGAAGGCAATGGGAAACCAACAGCTCCCTCACTGCCTTGAAAACCCCATGAGATGGAATTCCCTGGGGCGCCAATGAATCAGTTGCAATTCAACTTTCTGCCTTGGTTGGTGTAAGGAAACTGGAAAAGGTACAAAATAAAGAATCATATTTGATTGGCACAAGCAAGAAAAAAGGTACAAAATAAAGAATAATGTATTTGATTGGCACAAGCAAAAAATTCAATTGACGCAAGGGTATATGCATTAAACCAGCATTGAAATGAGGGACTTCTGAAGGTTTTTCTTGTGCTGCTTTTTAAAAATGAGCATGCACTATAGCAACAGACTAAATTGTGAGCTGAAGCATCTACCAACATTATCTCTGGCTAGTTTTCCCCCTGCAAAGCAGACATGAACTTCAAATTCCGTTTTTTAAACAAAAATTAAAAGGGATGGAAGGGGCCAATGGAGTGGGCCGATGAGCTGCTAAAGATTAAATCTGGTTTTGTACTTCGGTCACACCGTTGCCCACCTTCCAACCCCTCCCACGCTCTGGCAGCTTCGCAAACCACCCCCACAGCCTGCCGATCAAATGCCACTCTCCTACTTACCCGGGGAATCTTGATTTATCTTCAGCTTTGATTTGAATTTTCTTCAAAAGGTCAGATTGCTTCATACTCCACCATTTAAGCAAAGGCGCTTTAATTTTTTTTTTTATGAACCATCCCCCTCTCTGCGCCTGCCTGAATCAGATGTTTCAAAGGACATGTAGAAAGCTAGGGAGAAAAATGGTTACAAAGAGAAGTACAAATGTCTCTTGAAAATGTTGGGGGGGGGGGTTGATCCAGGCAGTTCAGAAGGTATTCACATATTAAATACACCAGATGGAAATTCAAAGTAGTTTCAGGCAGACTGGGCTGTGGAAAATTGCTACGTTCACATAGAACAGAGATACCTCATCTAACTTCTGAATCAGTGCAGCCCCTTTTTTTCATAAAATTGGTTCAAAGAGAGACTGAAGGTAGAATAAGAAAAAACAGCAAATCTAGGCTGGAGATACAGGTGTAAAGGAGGCAGAAAAGAATGGTAGGGGCAGAACCCCTGAAGGTTTTTTTTTCATTGCCTGCACCTGAACAACACTGTGGCATTCTCCACTGTGCATGTCTGCATGGACTTCTTCCTCATGAGATGTTCTGCCACAGGGTGTGGTGAAAATGAATACGTAGTGATAGCTTTACTAGAGATAGGCAGGAACCGAAATACGAACCAAAATTAAGCACGAACCAGGCTGGTTCGTGGTTTGGGAACCATGGTTCATCAGATCCCATTTCTGATGAACTTCCACGAACTTTTAGGCTGGTTCGTTTGGTTCATTTTTTGGTTCATTACTACAGACAGCCTGGTGCCAATCAATCGGTTTCCTAGGCAACAAGGGATGGACTTCCTGCAGGCCTTCTGCTGACCCAGAAGTGAACTTCTGCTGGCCCGGAAGTGACCTTCTGCTGGTCCGGAAGTGATGATTTTCTGATCTGGATGTGATGTTTTCATGAACCAAATGAACCGGTTCGCGAACCAGGGGCAGGTTTGTGAAAGTTCGTGGTTCGTGAAATTTGACTAACTACGAACCACATGGTTCAATTTTTTTCCAGTTCATGCCTATCTGTAATCTTTACACAAATGAACAGAGGAAAGAGGGCCAATCAAAGAGCTATTAGTCATCACATTGAAATGGAACCTCCAGATTTAAAGTGCAATCCCCACTCTAAACCTATTGAAATCAATGGGCTTAAACTGGAGTAAGTCTGTTTAGGATTGCACTAATAGACAGCTGACATTGTGTACTGGTTAGAATGTTGGTCTTAGGAGTGTGCTCCAAGAAAAAAAAATGTTATAATTTCGGATCCAGGATTCAGGGCATGGTGGGACTTTTACCATTATTGGTGATGGGGGCGGGGGATAGGATGTTACTAGTTCAGGATTCAAATCCATGTGAGTTTTTCTGGGTTCCAGAGTTTCGGGACCATTATTTTCAATGGATTTGAGGACCCCTTGGGGTCCTACTGAGGAAGAAAAGCAAGGCATAAACTTTAGGAATAAATAATAAGGCAGAGAAGAAAATCTGGAAGCTGAGATTGATGGATCAAAGCAGGACCTGTTTACAAGAATCAGGATCTAGGAAGATAAGAGAAAGAGGCAGCCAAAGACCTTAGACTCTATTTAGCAGTGGCACTTTCCACTGCTGGCCTAGTAGAATGTTGACCAGATGCCTCAAAGCTCCACCCTTCCTGTTATCTGACCAAGAGCCCAGATCCTGCCAAGACTGAGAGCTCTACATACACAAACACACACACACACACCACAGAGGACTGGGTAGCTGGGTACCCAGGTGGGAATTCCTTTTTGTTATCACAGTTCTTCTCAAGTCTCTTTCCTTCTTTCCTGTGGGGGCCTGAGGGGTGCTGTAGAGGGACTGGGGGTCTAATTGGGGAGTTCCTCAGACTCAACCACCTCTGGTTTCTTGGATGGAGTGTGTGGGGGGTGGGGGGGTTTGGAAAACCCCTCTGCGGACCCTGAGGTACACAACACGGCCTGTAGGAGGGATCCTGCTCTGAGGAGATGTTTCTGTCACGGGCTGGAGAGCCCAAGCAGGGTGGTTCAAGTCCAAACCTCAACACCAAGTCCAGGGGGAGTTTCAGGAGCCAAAAGGCAAGTCAAAGCAGTGGTCAGAGCACGAGCTAATGCCAGAAGTGAGTCCAGAGTCCAAGAGCAAGGTCAGGCACAGTCCAAGGTCAGTTACTGATAGTGTCAGGTCCAAAAGCAGGCACAGGCAAGGTCCACAGAACACAGAGTGGTTGCAGGCAGTAGACACATTGCTTCCACGCCTGGCTGTTGCTCCTGACTGGCTTTTATAGCCAGGCATTTTTTTCAGCCAGCTGCTGGGGCTCCATCCTGATGCTACTCATCGTCGCTCTCCAGCAGCTGGCGTCGGCTCAGGAGACAAGCACTGCACCGTCTCTCCTGCAGTTCCAGCCTCAGCCTTTGTCTGCGGCATTCTTTACGCATGGGCAAACCTGGGGTGGGGGGTGGAAGCCCCTGGCTGGGCTTCCCCTGTGGTGTTGGCAGTCCCTGACTGAGCTTCCCCTGTGGTGGTGGCAGTCCCTGGCTGAGCTTCCCCTGTGGAAGTCCCTGGCTGAGCTTCCCCTGTGGTGCTGGCAGTCCCTGACTGAGCTTCCCCTGTGGAAGTCCCTGGCTGAGCTTCCCCTGTGGTGCTGGGGCTGGAGAGTACTGATGGCTCTGCTTCAGCTGCTGGCTGTAGGCTCCGATTAGCCAGCAGCTGTGGCTTCTGATTACCAGACTCTGCTGAGTCAGGGCTGGCTACATGGAGCTCCTCTTCTCCTGAGGAGTCCTGGCTGGCTACACAAAGCCCCTCTCCTCCTGAGGAGGAGTCCTCGCTCTCACTGAGCCCAGACTGGGCCATGTCACCTACCCTACCATAATCCTGGCCTGCGGCAGGTCCTCCCAAATTTTCTCTTGTGTCATCCCTAATGTAATATTAACAAACATCTTTTCTAGTTCATGTGCCCTTCTAGTATGTATGCCAGGTAACCGGGATTGGCTGTTGCGCCCCAGCACATATTCACTCGGGGTTCTTATGAGTTTACCACTTTGTAATATGTGAAGAGTCCCAGCATTTATCTGTTAGATTTTTTCCTACAGTTCTTCCAAGCTGCTTGCCCTGACCTGGATAGCCCAGGTGAGCCTGATCTCATCAGCTCTCAGAAGGTAAGCAGGGTTAGCCTTGGTTAGTAACCGGATGAGAGATCTCCAATGAAGACCAGAATTGTGAAGGCAGGCAACGGCAAACCACCTCTGTAAGGGCCAAGCTACAAGTGACAAATGACACTTGAATGGCAAGTGGATTGAGTGGAGTGCAAGTGAACAGGGAGAAATACACTTGCTGTTCAAGTGTCATTCGTCACTTGTGGCTTGGCCCTGAGTATCTTGCCATGAAAACCCCACCAGGGGTAGCCATAAATCAGCTATGACTTCTCGGCACTCTCCACCACCACTCCAAGCAGCTCAGGGTAGCATCCAGAACTGAGGCTGGCCTAAGATGCCCCCCACCTGGGAACATGCCTCTCAGACCCCCAAGAAGTGGCCCCCCAAACCCTCCCACTGCCGTGGGAAGCTCTTAACCATCAGAAGCAAGGAACTCAGGGAGAGCAGTAGTGGAAACTGCTGAGCTAGGCCATGGCTCCACGGCATTTGGGGCTGGCATCTCTGCAGCCACGGCACCTAGAATACTCTACAACACCAGGGCAAGTTGGGTGGGAGGGGGGCAGTGTTTACCTTTTCTTCGCTCCCATTTGCACACACGCACCATCACTTCCCGGAAGTGATGTCATCACACAGGTGCTCATGTTTCACAGTGGGCCAATGTTGGTCCCAAGTGGGCTGATGGAGGCTGGGAGTTGCCCTGATGAGGTCCAGCTGGGACCAGGGCAGGAGCTCAGACAAGTGTGGCTGCCTAGGGCTTACGCCTGAGAGTGAGCTGTCACTATGTACCTACTTTGAATGAGTTTAGAACTGCTTTCCGATATTTGTAACTGCTTGGAAGAAGGAGACTCCGATATGGGATGGTCTATTGCTAGCTAACCCGTTGCGGTTACATTTTGAATATTTATTTCAGCAGCTTATTCATTGAGTTTATTATTACAGACCATTCATTGGCTTTGTTACTTCTATATGAATTTCTTGTTGCACAAGTTGGTGGTTTGTGTTTGAATATTGTTCTTTGTATTTAATGATTTACTTTGTTATTAAGCATTTGGCTATGGTCACAGCTTAGGTTTTTTCGACTTTTGGGTTGCCTTCCTTCCCCCCCCCCTTGGTTCTGCGCATTGCTACCTGTTGGAGCTACATTGCAACGGGGTGGTTTGGCTTTGCCGAGGCTCCCTTTAAGAGTTTGTTGATTGTTGTGTTGGATTACTTCTTGTGTTTATTCTATAAATTCACTGTTCGTAGATTAATATTGACTGTATTATTTATTATACTTTCTTAGTTAGTTGGTCACGTTCTTTTTGATACCATTTGCTTTACGTGACTCTCTCTTTTGGGCTTATTTTAGGGCAGCCTGGGCGGCAGCCCACCTTCTGATCACAAGAACAGAGGGAGGGGGCTGGGATTGGTGACAGAATAAAGCTAGGGTGTCCTCAACAAGCCAGGGAGGAGAGGATATTGGCTGGCCAGGGGCCCCAGAAGACAGAGAGCAAAGGAGAGAAATCGGGTGCCATTACAACCCACTCTCCTCTCTTTCAGAGGTTTGGGACTTTCCTGACTTACCCAGAGAGAGCAATAGCCATGATGGCCAATGGTGCAGGGGAGGCAACGGCAGAGGCAGGATGCCAGCAGAACTCTCCCCCCTCCTTTATTTTGCCCTCTGAGGCTAGGCTTGAACTATTACACCACACCAACTGCAAGGAAATTGGCAATGTTCCTGTGTGTTCCTGTTTAATTCTCCAAAGGTTGGCTGGGTCTATCTTTCGAAGGAGCTACAAGTGTCAGGGAAAGAAATATCTCAGGTCTTTATAATTATCTAGCAAAAGCAGGGCGGGCGGGCGGGGGGGGGGGGGGGAAGAGCGTCAACATATGGTGTGACATTTTCCTAATGCTCAGATGCTGTTGAGAAGTTAATTTATTGATTAAAAAACTCGCTTACATCAAGCGATGAGATATAAGGACACAATGTGCCATCATTTGGAAAATGTTATTTTTTGAATACTCTTCTCTCTCTCACTTCGTGAAAACTGTTTATAGATTTATCATGGCCATGAATCAGAATTCTAGGGAAGATTTAGGGTCTCAGAGCAAGCAGGAGTCCCGCTCCTTGCAAGGATATTTTTCCGTTACCTAAGGAGATGGAGAGTCCTCAACGATAAGGACACATCACATAACACCCCATTCTAAAGTTGTCAACTCCAAGTTGGGAAATTCCTGGAGATTTGGAGGTGGATGCTTTGGGAGAACGTCAAATTTTCTGCCAGTTCATAAGCATAAATTCTAATCTGAACAAGTTCAGAAATTTGGGGATTTTGCTTGAGAATGGCCAAAAAAGGACATGGTTCTAAAATGAAACTTTCTCTGATCTTTTCATGAAAATTCTAAGTGTGACTTGCCCCTTCCTGCATGTATAGTTCTGCATATAAATGGAAAAGGATCCTCATAAGAGCTCTCTCAAGCATTTTCTCCTGCACCCTCCTAGCCAGCACACAGAAATGTGTCCATTTACTGTGTGAGGAATGTGCCATCAAGTCACATCCAACTTATGGTGACTCGATAGGGTTTCCAGGCCAGAGAAGAGCAGAAGAGGTTTACCATTGCCTGCCTCTGCTTAGCTACCCTGCACTTCTTTCATGGTCTTCCCATCCAAGCACTAACCAGGGCCAACCCTGCTTAGCTTCCAGGATTTGATGAGATCAGGCCCGCCTGGTAGGGCCAGCATCAGCATTCCCTGCTGTGGGGGACCTGCTGGGGCCCATGGTTTCTGGCAGGCCCTACTGTTGGCACCATTCCTTGCCTGCTCACTTACTAACACTCTATAACCAATTACTTCTGCTGCACACATTGCCCCGTGCCAGTGAGGGAAGGGCTATAGGCAGCTGTGAGCATGGGCAGCTGGAGTGCTTGTTAGCAGACAAAGGAAGGACACCCAAGCAGGTGGGAGGCATACAGGTAGGTTTTCCATATGCCCCCCCCCCAAAAAAGAAGGGGGCCCTGGAACTCACCTATGTTTTCTCCTTCATACACACTCCCAACTCCAGCGTGATGACATCACTTGAGGAAGTGTTTTAGTTTGTAGTGGTTTAATTGTATATGGCCAAAGGCCGTCACAATACAAAGTTAAAAACAGTAAAAATAGATGTGAGGATGTGAGGGCGATCTGGCTGCGACTTGAGGAAGTGATGTCGTTGCTGGCGCCCAGGAAGCCAAGCAAATGAGCTGGCTGGCTGCTTCCCCAGCATGCAGGAGGCTGGGTGGGCTGGAAGCAGGGGATAAGGAGGTGGGGGCACTGCAGGAAGGCCTTCCGGCACTGCCACCACCTCCTGCACGTCAGCAGCCAGCTGCTCCCACTCATACAAAATTACTGGGCATTCATATTTCCAGTATTTTAATTGCATTTCCCCCAGACAGTTGAATAAAAAATGGACTGTACGGGGGAAAACTGGACACCTGGCAACTCTACGTGCAGGTGGGCGGAAGGGAAGAAAGGAGGGGATGAGTGCCTGGAAGAAGAGAGGCAGAAGTGTTACCCAAAGAGCAGGTCTCCTTGTGAGTAGGGGGAATTAGCAACAAGAAGCTTGTGATGGGGGGGGGGAGTAACTGGGATCTTTTGCACCAATGTATATGAGTATCCCTTCCTCTAGAGAACCCTTTCAATAAGCAGGCATTCAATCAAAAAGGGTTTTCTATTTAAAATACTACTAGAAGAAAGTTGGAGAAAGTGGCCGAGTTGGGTTTATAGTTCCCAGGTCCAGAAGATTGAGGGTGTCCGAAGGAGAGCAGCTTCAGTGACCAGTACTTCATGGCAAGAGGGAGAAAGGCTCAGACATGCCACCTGAGGGTGTGTGGAAGGTCCAGAACACACACACACACACACACACTGCGCACATGGCAGGACAGTCATATATACTGTGAAATATGCCCTGAGGCAGGACTGAGAATCTCTGCCCTAAAACAATGCCTTAATGGTTCTTCCCAGGGTGGGACAAAGGACTGGGAAACTGTCTCCGGGGTGAGACAATAAGGCTGGTGAACTGTCTCCAAGGTGGGACAATGAACTAGGAAGGTTTGACTAGGTCTTCCTGGGAGGAACTATAGGAGTAAAAAGATTGTTTGATGACCCACAATGGCTGAATGGGCAAGGCTATAATTGTAGAGTGGGTAGAGGGTAGAATTGGCAGGGTGTGTGAATGGATTCGTTCAAGTACTTCTGGAGACCTCCCTTGTTCTATGGCTATGCACAAACTCCGGGTTGTGGGGCTGAGTTAGCCTTACTTCTCTTCTCACATTCCAGTACTTTCCCATCTCCTGCCTAGCCAGGCAGCTTGTCTGTGTTTTAAACACATGAGCAGAGGGGCTTATGATATTGCCACATTCATAAGCCTTAATATCCTGAGGGTCCTGGGAAGGGTCCTGGGTCCCTTACAGGAGGGTCCTGGGAAGTCTCTGCCTAGGCCTCCAGAACCTGGAAGTGGTTCTGTTGCTATTGTTCATCACCAACCAGAAAAGACTCTTCCAGGCCCCAAACAGCAATCCGTTCCTCTCCAGGGTCTCCCGGGCACAGAAGCAGAAGCCTGGAAAGAAGTGAGTCTATGCAAACTGGAGAAAGATATTGTCAGGCCCTGGATGACAGCATATGGCAGACAGATCTCTGGATCATTATAGCAAGACACAGGTCCTTGGTTAAATGATTTTTATTCAGAAATCAGATCTTTTCCATATTCAGGTTCATAGGTCTACTTAGGAGCAAGGCAAGCACCTAAGCAGCTCGAGCAGAAGCTTGACAGGAATGACAACATGGGAAAATTGCATCTCATTTCTACCCCACTTTTCCTCCCCCTCCCAATTCCAAACAATCTTTTGCCGCTCTTTCTTGGTGAGAACATTTTACATATTTGTGCTATCACGGTGCGTGGCTAGGACGAAAGACATATCATAGCTTGAGAGGAAACACAAGGTCATAAACATTTGAGTTCAACAGACAACCACCTGTGAAAGCCTGAGAAACAGTTAGGACACTAGTCAAAGGAAACTGAATTACAATAGGACTAAGCCTCATAATAAGAAATAAAATTGGCATGGATGAATGGGTACATGACATACATGACAGACATTCCTTGGAAATGTTTTGCAGTATGTCTGGAACAACAGCAGCAGGCTTCAGTGAGTACGTGGCAGCAAGAGGAAGGGAAGGGAGCCTTAGAGGAATCCAGTGCTTTTTTTCTGGGGGGACGCAGGGGGACGTGTACCCCTAAACATTGTGTGACTCTAACAGGAGAAAGTCAAATTTTAAAATGTTGGAATTCTCACTAAACCAACTCCAAACGTATTATGGATATTTATGTGATCTGTTAAGTTTTATGTAGCGTATGTTGGCAACAAAGATGTTTAGTTATATTTAAACTCACTAGGAACGCTGTTCGTCTTACAAAAAAATGGAACGTCTTTGAGCATCGAACACGCCACCGAGATCGCAGGCATAATCGGTGATCGTTAGGGTGAAGACAAATACAAACAAGTCTTCTCTAAGCCACTTGGAGCTACGGTAGTTGTCATCTAGCACGGTGATTGGTCAGTCTTGTTGCTACCCCCAATGACGGCGACCAATTTGTGTATTTGTGTACATTTTGCGCAAAGAGTGCAAAGAGTTTGTCTATACTGAAACTCCTTGGTTGTGCGCACGTGTCACTATAGAGGAGCTTGGTTGGCAATATTGATACCCATAATTCATGGTTTTTGAAAGGATGACATCTGGTGACGGACACCAAAAGCAAGCAGAGGAATCAGGAAGGTGTTAGTGAACACAACCTCATGCCAATCTGGAAGTTATTGTGAGCTGCGTAATATAAGGTAATGCATGTTCTTGGTAATTTTTTTGTCCATTGACTGCATTTGTTTTTTCCGATTTGAACTATAAAATGGTGATTTTCTTGAGTCAAACTGAGAGTACCCCTAAACATTTTTTTTTTAGAAAAAAAGCACTGGAGAAATCCATCTGAAGATCTTGTCGACGTACATAGAGATTGCGGGCAATTGTGCCATCTCTTGTTCTCCTTGCCAATAGAGCTACACACGGCAAGAGGTCCTCCTTCGCACTCGCAGAGACCACAGAGGCACAATGGACAGCGTCCGGTTAGGATGTCCGAGATAGCAGTGGAAACTCTATGGTTCCTAGAGTGGTTCCTAGAGCTCCCCTTTGTCACTTCCAGGGACAACTGGCATCAGTGACATCACTGCTTTTTATTTTATTTCCCTTCTGCCACCACTCCGAGCATCAGTGGGCATCAAGGTTTGCCAGCAGGAAGGCTCCTTTCATAGCAAGAGGCTTGGCAAGCCGAGAAATCCGTGATGTAGTAGGCTTGAGTCTTAGGATGATTGATGCTAATATCGAGGTTCAGTAAGGCTGCCAACAGACCCCAAACAACCATGCAACTTTGTTTCCTGCACTAGAAACTGTAGCTTGACCTTTAGAGATCTGCAGAAGAAGATTAGTATGGCCTAGCACTAGGGTTGCCAGTCCCCCGCTGGGGGCTGAGGATCCCCCGCTCCCACCCTCCACTCCTGACCGCCGCTTACCTGACTGGCAGGGGGAAAGGCATGAAAACAAGCCTCCAGGGCTGCCCCTGGGAGCACTCCTGTGCACTGCAGTGGCCTGAGATGGAACCCAAATGGGCAGAATTGGGCCCATTTGGGGCCCAAATTGGCCTACTGCAGAGCACAGGAGCACCCCAGGGCCCATTGTGCCAACCCAGCAGCACTGCCATGCTCCACAGTGGGCCAATTTTGGCCCCAAATGGCCCTGATTTGGCCCCAAACGGGGCAAAATCAGCCCATTGCAGAGTGCAGGAGCATGGCCAGGGGTGGCACATGGCCTGTGCAATGATGTCACTTCCTGAAAGTGACATCATACTGCAGCCCGGGAGTGCGCAAAGACTTCTGAAAAGATGAGTGCCAGGTCTCCTGCTTTCCACCCAAAGAGTAATGGGACCTGGCATACATAGCACTGCACATTTCTCTTCCTTGTTCAAAACTGCACATCAAGCTCTCATTAAAAGCTCAGGAGCTGGGGCTAGAAAACTCACCGTAGGGAGGCAGATTGCTTACGTAGAAGTTATCGGGTAGACCCTGGGCCAAACTACAAGTGACGAATGACACTTGAACAGCAAGTGGATTGAGTGGAGCGCAAGTGAACAAGGAGAAATACACTTGCCGTTCAAGTGTCATTCGTCACTTGTAGCTTCGCCCTAAGTCCTATTCCTTTCCGAGCAAGTGCTTACAACTCAAAAGCTCACCTGTCACCTTTTCTGGCCTTATAAAAGCCATTTGTGGTCCATTTATCATGCTTCAATCAAAGAACGTGAGCGAGTTATCCCAATGACAACCTGGACTTTTCCGTGATTTGCTGGGCCCCTCTCCACTGAATTGAAAAGGTCTCTGATAAAATCCAGTCCATGCTTAACCTTGCATGTAATGCTCTGTAATAGCAGTTGGTTAAGTGTGCCAGCATAACCCCAGGCATAAAATTTACAAGACACAGGCTTTCAAAAAAGAGAAAGTCTGTTCTTTTGACTTCTAATAAAAGTCATAACCGCATGGCTGCTTAAGCACAGGTTGGGTAAAGGTCCTGATGATTGTTTTTGTATGAACGACAAAACAAACAGACTCGGATCAGCAGTTTCAAGAGGTTTGAGAAGAGAAAGCCTTTCCCCAGGGCCACTGGTCCCTCTAACTCAACATCGGCTGATCATCATGACTCCCTATGGCTTCGGCCAGAAAACTACCTTTTCCCGAGACATTTTATTATTATTATTATTATTATTATTATTATTATTATTATTATTATTATTATTATTATTATTTCAATTTATGGGAGATGATAATTTCTTCTTTGAAACCTAGAATGTGATTATAGAAATAGAAAAAGATCAAATGGAGGCGGCATTGCTAGAATGGTGGATTCCTCCATTTCCGTTAACCAACTAACAGAGCAAGCCTATACAATGGGTTTAAACTGGAGTAACTTTGCACACAATTGCAGTGTGAGTGCTGACAAAACTATACTCAGAAAGTTTTCTAAAAAAAAAACAAACATCCACAGATGTTATTTGATGATTAATAAAAAGAAAGGCAGAATATTTCTGCTTTGATCTCCTGACCTTTTTCCCTGTTGGACCAACATACTTGTAAGATCTCTTCCCTAGAATCTTTCAAATCAGAACAAAGACCAGTGTATAGAGATCTTGGATCCATCACAGTGAATAAATTATGCCTCTTTTTTCACTGAGTTGCAGCTAGAAGAGACATTTCATCAGAGTATACAACTATAGACTCTAAAGACCATGTGGACTTCCTAGAGATGTTCAGCCTGTAAAAGCAAAAAATAGAATTAACAGTTGTAAATGAAATGAACAATTTGGGATCATAAGTTTCAAAGAGACAGGTAGTGATAGCAGATCATAATTGATTTACACGTGGCTTGTGAGGAAGCACATTGTGCAAAACGAGATTTGATTTTCAAGCTGGCAAACCCATTGCCACTTCCCTCCGGGAGTTTGGGAATCCTTTACAACCCTCCGGTTGATCTTGTTTTACTGTTGTGCCTTATATTGAGTTCTGAAGAAGAGAACATTAAACTTTATTTCAAACTTCATTGCTTCACGTGGTCCTACCGATCGCCTTGTTTTATTCTGCTTGGGACCACGCCCCCTTGGATTTGTTTTTCTGTTACTGTGGGGATAATAATGACATACTTTGGAAACTGCTCTGAGTTAGCATTAAGTTGTCCTGAAAGGTGGTCTATAAATGAATGTTGTTGTTATCATTATTATTCAGTGTTTAACCCATTCAAAAATGTCTCCTTATTCACCACCTATCTTTAATGAAGTATAAATTGTTTGCAGATCTCCCACTCAGTATGTAGTGTGAATGCCAAGCCTTCCTTGCGTGAAAACGAACAGAAGATTATGCAAAAGGAAGGGAGAAAAAAAAAACCTTACTTGCCTAGCTAAGCCCAGACTAGAAAGTATCAAGGCCACATCACTGCCGGATCTTACAAATCTGGCTATTTAAGCATCTTGGAGTCATGGCAGCCGCATAAGCATAATTCACACTTGCCGGTAGAAGCCAGCTCACAAGATAGGAGATCGCCAACCTCCAATTAGCATCGGTAAATAATGCTCACATATCACCTTTCCTGTGTAAACTGCCTGCATGTATTATGGCCCTGAGTGAGCTATGTTATTTTAGTCCCTGTTATATTGAGCATCGTTGACCTTACAGCCTGTGTGCTTTCTCGATACTTATGACTGAACGAGCAACAAAAAAAATCCACTCAGAATGAAAATGTTCAGAATCTGCAGCATAGTTCTGCTTGCCTTGGTGAGCCAGTGACTTTCAAATCCGTTAAAAGAGGAGAGGAGAGAAGGGCAGATTAGGCAACTGGCTGTTCCCCCAGTGACTCCAAAGCTCCTTTCACTTGCCAGGACCACCAAGAGGGGGGAACTAGGGGTACAAAATTCTCCAGGTTGATCTGGGGGGGTCAGGAACCCAAGCCGTTCTTCTGCTGAGAAAGCAAGAGAGCATTTAGCACAACGTCCAATGGTCTTGGCTGATCTTGGGAGTTCAGCAACAGCTAGAAGCCTCTCTAGGAATTCATAATTGCACAGTTTAACCCATTCTTTGACCCAAATTTAAAGTAAGTGTTGTCCTGAAGCGAGAGAGCACTTGCCAGTTTTTCCAGTTAAGCGAATAAAGAACCAGGGAGGGAAGGCAACATGGCACAGCCCGATCTCATCAGAAGCTGAATGTTAAAGGATTCTTTTCTGGGAATCCCTCCCCTAAAATCTGAAATGAGCATTATTCAAGTTGAACGCCCATGCAGGAAGCAAACTTGCCTTGGTAGCATCTTTCTTTCTCCCTCACTGCAGAACACAGGTCAGTCTGAACTCATAGCAAGGGGGAAAGTTTCCGGCAACTGTAAACATTATTTCTTGTTTTCATTCTATATCTAAGATACTAGTGTCTTGAACCCATAACAAAAGTATAGTTCCTGTTTTTGAAATGTTTGTATGACTGTCCTGTCATTCAGGCATGGCTATTGCCATGTATCCTGGGAAATGTAACTCTTTTGGTCTTTTTGGTCTTTTTGGTCTTTTTTCTGTAAAAAATTAGTGCTAAGGTATATAAGGCTCTCTGATGTAGCTGTTCTTTTTGCATCTGAGCTTAATTTGGAAATAATAAAACTCATTTCTTTGTATCACTGTGATGAGAGTCTTGGATTATATTTGAGTAAGTGGTAGTAGGGAAATTTATAAATGGCAGCAGAGTACTGTTAAAAAATTCCCCTATCACTGAGTAGAGTCAGTGGGAGACCACCAAGGAAGACTGCAGAGAAAGGCAATGACAAACCATCTCTGCTTTTCACTTGCCTTGAAAGCCCTTGCTGGTGTTGCTATAAGTCAGTTGTGAGTTGACAGCACTTTGCATACACAAAGAAAGAACCATGCCTGGCTACATATGGAGGGAGTTTTTCTTTCTCCACTGGTCTATAATATGATGGGACACCCATATCCCATTAGCTGGTCAGAGGTGCAAGGTTGGGACATTTCATTTGCACCGGTCAATGTCAAAAAAGCTCACGCTGTGGCTGGCAAAGTGAAATGAAAGTTTCCCCCCCCTTCTTTTTCTCATCACTACTCTTATCAATGATGAACAACATCCCCTCTGTTATCTCTTTAATTACACTTACAGGCATCTACCGAATAGTACGGATAGAAAGAAGATGAGCATCACTGGATGGGAGGAAGTAATAATACTCCTTTACAAATGATGATGAATCAAATAGAAGATGAATATTTACAGATAGTGTATCGGTGTAATGGACTGCTCCCCAACATCCATTTTTTACTCATGTTTGGTGCTCCGTCAAATGTGAAATTAAATCGCAAGCTCAGGATGGCAATATCTTTTGCATAAGAATCAAGCTGCCAGTGTGCCCTGTGACTACCTGCAAGTTATACAGTGAAATCCTAACAGAGTTACTCCAGTCTAGGCTTATTGCTTAGGATTTCATTGCCAGTTTCTTTGGCAGCTTGGACTGGTGTATTTGTGTGCATGTTTAGAAGTATAAATAAGTGTCATGCCTCAGGTGGGGTGAGCCACCTTACACTGCCACCACTCTGGGATTTAGAGTCCCTTGGGAAGGCCCACAGTACCCTCCCAACCCTTCTGACCTCCGTAGCTTGGCCAATAAACAGGCGTGAGGGCCCAGCAGAGTAACAACAAACAAAATAGTCTATTAACAAGGAGGTCAGTTAATCAAACAAACAAGCAAGGTGCATTAGCAACAATAGATTGGTGAAAGCAAAATAAACACAAGGCCCTAGCGCGACTGAACTCACTGTCCCTCTGTCTGCCAGGCCTGTCTTCTCACCCTACCCGGATGAGGGCCTCTCCCCCTAGCAGGAACCTCCTCTGACCTGCTCCCTGGGAGAAAGAACACAGGCCTTTCCCCTCCCAGACTTATACAGCACTAGCCCCCTGTGTTTTGATTGGCCAAAAGCGTGCCAAAACAGCCCAGGGGCTCCTGGGAATTGTAGGCAGGACTACTGCCACTGTTAACAGGCTTCTGAGGCCTTGCTAGGCCTTCCTGGCAAAGCCAGATCATGATAGTAATTAATTGCAAAGTGATAGACATTGGGATTAAAAAAAATCTAGCTTCATGTGCATTTAGGGGCCTAAAGGAGCTATGATCACTCAGAAGAGAGAACTTGAAATTATGATAAGTAAATTGCTGAAAATAAGTGGATTTTTTTAAAAAAAGAAGTGTTGGGAATTATTAGGAAAGGAGTTCTACACAAAACAGACAATGCCATAATTCCATTTTATAAACCAATAACAATCACCACAACAACTGTGCTTAAATACTGTTCTTCTAGACCAGTTAGTGCCCCACTCAGAGCAGTGAACACGGTCAGTGTTATTATTATTCTCACAATACAGTTTGGGAGCTTTGGCTGAGAGGAGTGGCTTGCCCAAGGCCACCTGCTGAGCTCAGGGCAGTAATAATAATAATAACTGGACTTATATACAGCTCTTCTAGAATGATTAGTGCCCCACTCATAGTGAACAGAGTCAGTGTTATTATTATTCCCACAGTACAGCTTGAGAGCTGGGGCTTAGAGGAGTGGCTCACCCAAAGCTGCCTGCTGATCTCACGGCAGGAGTGGGATTCGAATCAACAGAGTGCTGATTCCCAGTCCAACCTGTAAAAATATACATTCTGCAGTGGGGTGATTTGCAGTGAAGTAGTCTGGGTTCTGTTTTGGGAATGTGAAAATGCCAAATCTCTACACAGAGAAAAATATGGTCTACAAATATATAGGCTTTTATTCGTTTTATTTATTTATTCCTCTTTAAATAAAGAAGGCTTTCCTGTTGTACATCTGCCTGTTTATTTGAGGGTTCTCTAAGGGAACAATCCTGGTTATACATAGGTGGAGATTTCCTCTCTCTACGGGCCAAGCTACACGTGACGAATGACACTTGAACGGCAAGTGGATTGAGTGGAGGGCAAGTGAACAGGGAGAAATACACTTGCTGTTCAAGTGTCATTCATCATGTGTAGCTTGGCCCTGAATCTCCTTCAATGGTAATTTCCCCAACTCACAAGGAGACCCCCATTTGCGTAACAGCTGCCCCACCTCAGAGTACACTAAGAGGCCCCATTTTTCCCTTTGCTGGTTTTGGAGACATCCCGCCCAGTCCTCCCAATTGTGCTGTCCAATGTTTGATCCCTTTGCTACAGAACCAGACCTGATTAATTATCCACCTGACTACACATCCTTAATCTAATACTGCAGTGCCACAGAAAGGATACTTATTTATATAAGATTTGAGTCCAGCAGCACTTTAAAAAACAACAAGATTTCTAGGGTATAAGCTTTCGAGAGTCCAGCTCCCTATGACTCTCAAAAGCTTATACCTTGGAAATCTTATCCATCTTTAAGGTACTCCTGAACTCAAAGCTTGCTCTTTTACTGCAGATCAGCAGCACCTATAAGACTAGCAAAATTTGCAGTAGGGTATGAGCTTTCGTGAATCACAGCTCACTTCTTCAGATACAGATACCTGAAGAAGTGAGCTGTGACTCACGAAAGCTCATACCCTACCACAAATTCAGATACAGATATCTGAAGAAGTGAGCTGTGACTCACAAAAGCTCATACCCTACCACAAATTCAGATACAGATATCTGAAGAAGTGAGCTGTGACTCACGAAAGCTCATACCCTACCACAAATTCAGATACAGGTATCTGAAGAAGAGAGCTGTGACTCATGAAAGCTCATACCCTACCACAAATTTTGTTGGTCTTATAGTTGCTACAGGACTCTTGCTCTTTTCTACTGCTACAGTCAGATTAACATGGCTACCCATCTTGAACTCCTGCAGACCAACCTGAAATTATTTAGGCAAGCAATACCAGCGTCTTCTCTTTTACAAGCCTTGATTCAAGGAGTATGCCATATCACATGGTTTGGTAAGATTTCCCTTTCCCTCACAACTCTTCTTATCAGTAGTTCAGATCACGGCTGCCCGTAATTATATTGATCTGCGGCCTTAATACCCTTCCCACCTCCCATCTCAAGTAAGCTCCTTCAACCGTAAAGATCTTCTTCTAACACAAGCATCCTCTAGAATATTTTGAAAATAACGGGTTTTCCCTTTGAGAAAAAGAAAGAAATAATTGAAATGTTGGATTGGTTGACTTTGGTTGGTCATTAAAGCCATTGTGATTTTATTGTCTATTGATTTTTTTAATCACTCAAATGAGCTAAATAAAAAAGATTAGAGGTATGAGTGGGTACCAAGCCATTTAAAATCCCCTTCCTTCCTCTCTGGTGTTATTGAGTGGTGAAAGATTAACCTGTGTGGCTAACATGAGCCGTTTCTATCAGGCTTAATGAGAGCGATAGAAGACTTATCCGTTTTGAGAGATTCCCCTAGGGACATTGCTGCTTGTTAAGGCAGAATGAGACAGCATATGGAGCCAAAAAAGGTATCCCCATGTCAAATCCTTGCCTCTCTCTCCATAATATGTAGTAAATCTTGCCTATGTGACATATTAACACACACACACACTGGTTGGCAGAGTTCATGGAATGCCAACCAAATGCCAACCATAAAATGCCAACCAGAAGGATATGGGAGGGTCTGATTTGTTGCAGAACCCAGGGATTTTTTAAGTGTCAGCTCTGCATTTCATTTCTTAGTATTTATTATAGGCATGTATATTCAGCACTCTCAGCCAGAATATTCAGCTCCCAGGATGGCTTGCATATAAATCCACAACAACAGAGAATAGTAATCATTGCTTGGGTCCCAAGCTGTGTTTCCATGGGTGAACACATGAAGCTTTCTTATATAGAATCAGACCATCGGTCGATTCTGAACCATGTGACCCTAGAGGGGACAGGTCTTTTCAGCTAACGTAGCCAGGAGAATAGAGAGTATTCAGCTGCTTGGGTTCAGAGGCCATTCCCAGCTACCCAGGCAGCATGACAGATGCCCCTCGAGATGCTGCCCTTAAGCAAGCTGCATCAATGCGAACAGAGAAACCAGTGACCGACTTTGGCTATGTTGGAATTAGAGATGGGCATGAACCGAAATACAAACGAACTTTAGGCTGGTTTGTTTGTTTTGTTTTTTGGTTTGTCACCGCAGACAGCCTAGTGCCGATCAATCAGTTTCCTAGGCAACAGGGGACTTTCTGCAGACTTTCTGCTGACCTGAAAGTGGCCTTCTGCTGGCCCAGAAGTGACCTTCTGCTGACCTAGAAGTGACGATTTGCTGACCTGGATGTGATGTTTGCATGAACCAAATGAACTGGTTTGAACTAGGCAGGTTCGTGAAAGTTCATCGTTCATGGCTCGTGAAATGTGACAAACCACGAACCGCATAGGAACACAGGACAGCTGCTACAAATAGTTTCTATGTGCCATGCTCACTCTGTAATATGTAATCAAACTTAATCATTTGGGATAGTAAAATAGAGAGTTTTCCACATTTTTGTTTAGGAAAATCAAGGAAAACACAGCAGAATGTCATAGATCCAGAGGAGTTAGCCATGTTAGTCTGTACTACCAAAATCAAAAAGAGTCCAGTAGCACCTTTAAGACTAACCAACTTTATTGTAGCAGAAGCTTTCGAGAATCACAGTTCTCTTCATCAGATGCAGAATGTGAAATGAAAGGACATGAAGTCTGTTTGGTGGCAGATTATGCAGTAAAGAAGCAGAACCTATCACCAGGATGCCATTTTTGGTGGCAGCTCTGTGTGTATTTCTTATTATTGATTGTAGTCAGATGTACCCTGCATCTGGACAGTGATGAAATCTGACCGGAAGAAAACTAATTTGTTTGAAATGTGGAGCTGGAGAAGCGTTTTACAGATACCGTGGACGTTTAAAAAGACAAATAAATGGATTCTAGATCAAATCAAGCCTGAATTCTTCCTAGAAGCTAAAATGACAAAACTGAGGCTATTGTACTTTGGTCACATCATGAGAAGACAAGACTCTCTGGAAAAGTCAATAATGCTAAGAAAAGTGGAAGGCAGTAGGAAAAGAGGAAGACCCACAATGAGATGGCTTGACTCAGTGAAAGAAGCCAGGCCCTCCAGTTTGCAAGATCTGAGCAAACCTGTTAATGATAGGATGTTTTGGAGGTCTTTCATTCATAGGGTTGCTGTAAGTCAGAAGTGACTTGATGGCACATAACACACATGTCAAAGAGGGTATATAGCAGGGATGCTAATCACATCTGTTCATAGATGGTAGATGAGGAGGAATTCCAGGGCAGGAGAAGTCTCAGAGCTTTCCCAGAATCCTTTCTTAGATGACTTTGGGCCCATGTGACCTCACAAGGATAAAATGGCAGAAGAGAAAAAGAGAAGGATGTATGTCATCCTAAACTCCTTGGAGGAACAGCTGGGTTAAAATGAAAATAAATAAATCTTCAATTTTTTTGCATCTGTTTCTTATTTCCATTTCTCCATCATGTTCTAATGTATTATGGAGCATCAGAACCTTAAAACAAACAAAAATAAAGGAAACCATGAAAGAAACTGTCCAAATATGTGTTGCTTCTACTGACTCTCTCTCTCTCTCTCTCTCTCTCTCTCTCTCTCTCTCTCTCTCTCTCTCTCTCTCTCTAGCGTATTTAATCTGATAATATTGGAATAGCACAGAGGCGAATAAATTGAAGAGGTATTAGCTTCCATAAAGGTAATAAAACCTTGTCTTTTGAAGCTATCTTTTGCTATTAATGAGTTCTCAGGTATTCATTCTGAGAAGATTACTTTCTTAAGGTCATCCAGAAACCATGTATGTGTGACCTGCCGAGGAAATAAGAAGGTATATTTGTTTTATTTCATCTTTGCTGCTGCTACTGCTCAGCATTTCTTTCCCAATATTTGAATGCAGGCTACAATCTTCGGTGAGTGCAAATTTCGCATGCTGAAGTATGGTTCGGCAAAGCTGGCCTTTTCTGATCCAATAAGCTGAAAGCAGGCCTGCCAGTCACGTTTGCAACAAACCTACCAGTTTTACCAGGCTTCCAACTACTTAAAAATATACCAGCTGGATCACGGGCATATTTATTTATTGTTTATTAAAACATCAATAAAATAATAATAATGGCATGGTGGTCAAGTGATTGGACTGTGAATCAGCACTCTGCTAGTTTGACTTCCACAATTGCCTTGAGCTCTGCAAGTGGCCTTGGGTAGATCACTCCTCTCAGCCCAGCTCCCCAGCTGTATTGTGGGGACAACAACAACACTGACTTTGTTCACCACTCTGAGGGCCAAACTACAAGTGATGAATGACACTTGAACGGCAAGTGTGTTCCTCCCTGTTTACTTGCTCTCAATCCACTTGCCATTCAAGTGTCATTCATCACTTGTAGCTTGGCCCTGAGTGTGGTACTAATCTCTCTGGGAGGGCAGTTTATAAGTTCAGTCATTCTTAGTTAGTTACCATGTATTTGCATGTATTTATATCCCGCTTTTCTCTCCAGATGGGATTCAAAGCCACTTAGAACATTGGTCTCCTGTCCCCCATTTCCTCACAACAACCCTCTGGGGTAGGCCAAGCTGAGAGTTTGCAAGGGCACCAAGGTCACCCAGTAAGTGTCCATGCTAGAACTGGGGATTCTAAGTTGGGTCTCCCAGGATCCTAGCCAGAAGGAGTGCACCCGCCAGAAGGAGTGTAAAGACATCTTTATCTTTAAGGATCTTCTCTAGCTCCCTCACAGCTGCTCTTCCAAGTCTCAATCTTCTTCTGATTTCTTCATTGCAGTCTCCTCCAAGCCCTGACCAAATCCAGACCTGTTCCATTCCAACTAGGTTCCTGTACAAAGGGCCTTTCAATTGTACCCTGGAACCCTGTGAGGCTTCCGATACGAATCATTAATTGGTTTCTACTCAGGGATTCCTCTGTCAATAAAGCAACGGGGCAACTTACTTTATAACCGGGATACAGTTTAACGATTCGATCAAAGAACCCCCCGAGAGCTTTTCAGAATCCCATTCTAACATTTGCATCCATTCAAAGCCTCATTGCCCGTTGTGTGGCAACTTAGTGCGTTGCAAACCATACTGTTCTCTCTCTCCCCATTGCAATTTGGAAGTGTGCGCATTTGTTCACACACAAATATGTACTCCACATGGGAACCGAAAAGGGTATCGCTAGATCACCACTGCCAACACGAGGCATTCCAATACAGAAATGTGAGTTTTTAATGTTCAAAACAAATGTGGTGTAATTCCATTCCTCCCAGTGATGTTTTATGTACCATCTACTGGGGGCCAATTTGTCGCTCCACAGGCTAGAAAATGAAGATATAGAGCAGAGCCAGCGAACGGCAATTCGGTGTGCCAACCACCGGGTCCTATGGATATAAACTCTTGGCATGCTGAGAGTTATGCACAAAATGCTCCACATGACTTCCTTGTTACAAAGTCTGGCTTAGGAGCTTGCAAGTTTTAAACAACTTGAATCAAGCCGTACTCCTGGTAGAAGAAACCAAACAGGAAGGGGGGGGGGTTGCTAGGCAGGAAAAACAAGCTATTTATCAGAACTCACTTGCAGTTCTCAAGAATGGAGTGCTACTCTTTTAAATTATAAATTCTGTAATAATCACCAAGTTCCTTTAATATCGTTCACTCAGCGGGACAATTTGAAGGGGCAGGAGTCACCGTCCCCCCAATTTTCAGACCACGTACGATGATTCTGCAGGATTGCCTATTGGGAAGTACATAAGACAAACAGGCTTTAACTGAATGGAAGAATCAGAGGGTAGAAGGATAAACTATACATCGCAGGAATAATGAGGTTTTGAGGACCATTTTTTTTAAATGAAAAGAACTTTGGAAGGGGGTGATTATAGAGAGGTTGCAGAGAGAATATGTTGTTTAAATCTTTCTGTACTGGTAGTTTTTTCCTTTCCCAATCATCTCTCCTGATGCCATAATGCCATCAGCTGTGTGTCAAATGCGTCCTCAATTGTATCATTTCTCACTAACCCCCCAAAAGCATTCTTCAAAGCAGGGCATACAGCGAAGAGACATTACTTTCATTAAAAGGAATGACGGATGCTTTTTCAAGCACAGACAAAATATTTTCTGTTGAGAGGCAAACCCTCCAAAGAACTTGGCAGAGACCTATATATCAGGGTTATATTATGATTTTTAAATGTAGAAATAAATATTCAAGAGGCTTTGGTGTCGGTTCTGTCGATGGCTCTCATCATCAACTTCATTACAATAGTTATTCTTATCATCATTTTCATAAGCACTCATTACATTTTATTATTTATCGTCCTCCCACAAGCGCCACTCAGTTGTATTTTCGTGCCATTTACAAATTCAAAATTAAAGGCCATAAAAGCTTTTCCTTAATTAGATCAAATACAGAGCCGCAGATCAAATGATCCCAAATTAATAATAACGACGTGGCTGTGTTTGAACATGAAAACCCACAACTCAATTTTTTATGTCCTGGTGAAATCTCTGCAGTGGGTCCCTTGTTGTTCGCAACAAGAGTTGTTATGACAATGTCAGACGAGGTTTAATGAGAAAACCATATCAGCCCGATAGTTACATTCCACAGCATTCCTCAAACAAAATACAAGACATAGAAGACGTGAGGCTGATAAAAGTTTTTCTCCCCATTTGCACAAGGGTGAGATCGATTGGGCCATTTTTCCTCCAGGAATCCCTGACACTCCTCACCTCCATTTTAACCCCTCGGCACAACAAACTGACAAGGTAGGACAGGAGGAGACAGGAGGAAAGGCCTGAGGTCACCCATGGCTGAACAGAGGCTTGAACCTAGTGGGATTTGAATACAAGCCTGGTATTCTAACTAGGGATGGTGCAAATTTCAAAATGAATATGTTTGATAGTCAGTTTGGTTGATCAGATGTAGGGTTACCAACCAACAGGTGGAGTCTGGAGATCTCCTGGAATTACAACTGACCTACAGATTAGACGGATCAGTTCACATGGAGAAAATGTTTGGAGGATAGACTTTATGCTGTTAGATCCCACTGAGGCCCCTCCCTTCCCCAAACTGCACCCTCTCCAGGCTCCACCCCTAACTTTCAAGGAATTTGAAGGCAGGAAGTGTTACATCACTGCTTAGTTCAGTGTTTACCCCTTCTTACACACCCAGGGTAATGCCAATCACCACTTTGGGATCAGGAAGCAATTTTCCCCAGGCCAGTTTGGCTAGGGATCCTGACAGTGGTTTGCCATATTCTGGGCATGGAGCAGGGGTCACAGAGGTGTGTGGGGGGGGAGGTAGTTGTGAATTTCCTGCATTGTGCAGGGAGTTGGACTAGATGACCCTGGAGGTATCTTCCAATCCTATGAGTCGATGAATTTCTCAGTCCAGAACTGGCAACTCTAGATGTACTACTAATCACTACCTATGTTCAGTTCAATACCAAACAACTCGAAAACCTTGTATTCGTTTGCACTTTGCAAACAACTGAATGGTCAGATCGCAGAAGGTAAGCAAGAGTGTGTGTGTGCGTGTGTGTCCTTCCAACTAGTTTGCTGAGTGAACCTGAGTTTTAGCTTCAGGGGAGAGGAAGAAAGCTCACCATATTCTCCACATTGTGCCCAAAGTTATAGATCTCTTTCATATCTCCCCATTTGTTTTTTTTTCCCTCTCTAAACTGAAAACTCTCAAACTCCTTTGCTCAAAGAAACAGAATTCTAACCCCCTTCAGGCTGCCTTTTTCTGCATCCTTTCTTAAAGGATATTCCTTTGCTGACAGTTGGTGCATTGAGGCACACTAGAAACAGGGCACTTCTATCCACCCATTCAGAGACTAAACTTGGAGACCTTGGGGAGAGAGCAGATAGTAGGGAGCTGGAAATGTCAGCAACTTATGCAAACACCATGTGAACTAGACAACTGCCCCCAAGGCAAAAGCAGTGACAGTAATTTATCAAAGACAGGTTCCCAAACACAAATACTGTTCCTGGCAAATAAGGACTAAAAGCTTATGTAACTGGCTGTGCCTTTGAACGGGTCTTCCTGGGATTCTGCATATACATTCCCAGGGCTTTTTTTTCAGCTGGAACACGGTGGAATGAAGTTCCAGAACCTCTTGAAAATGGTCACATGGCTGGTGGCCCCGCCCCCTGATCTCCAGACAGAGGGCAGTGTAGATTGCCCTCCATGCTGCTGGTATGGAGGGCAATCTAAACTCCCCTCTGTTTGGAGATCAGGGGGTGGGGCCACCAGCCATGTGACCATTTTCTCCTAGGGCAACCCACTGAGTTCCACCACCTCTTTTCCCAGAAAAAAGCCCTGTACATTACATTTAACTCTGGTTCTCCTAAATGCTTATCTTCCCATTCTAACAATCACTATGCAGCGGCGCAAAAAGAAAACGACAGCCGAGATGTGCACAGAAAAACCAGAGACAGTCTGAAGCCTAGCCAAATCACCGTTCGAATGCCCTCTTCTCTTTTCTGCCTGAATGCGCTCTTTAACCAGAAAGAGAGGAAAACAGCATCCTAGCCTGGGCACAAGGGACGGGCAGAACTCCCCACCAGTACATTATGACTAGTGAAAGGTTAATTACCCTGGCGATAACTGGAGATGTCAACGAGGCTTTAGAGGAGGCCGCTCTGAAGTCTCAGGGCATGAATCTTGCAGGAGACCATCTAACGAAGTATCTGTAAACAAGGAGCCTGGGGATGAAGGCTGAGATGAAAACTAATTAAGACAAAGTAAAGAGTGACTTCAGATAAAGGACTCTGCCAGGGCTTTATTTAGAGCTTGTTATCCTTATGCTGAATGGACTCCTGCAGTCTGATTGCAACAAGTGGGATTTTTTTTTTAAAGCATAGACTCTGAAGCATTCCCTTGCACTAGTTTTTATAACGTCTGTATACCTCTTAGAGCCCTGACCCAGATGGCCCAGGCTGTCCTGATCTCATCCGATCTCATCATTTAGATCTTCCACTATGATGATAGGCAGGCAATGGCAAACCACTTCTGTTCTTCTCTTGCCTTGAAAGCCCTACGGGGTCTCTGTAAGCTGTCTGCAACTTAACAGCACTTTCCACCATCATGCTTTTCAGCACATTATGGCAAAGTAAGTCAAGATAATGGTGATTGGGGGGTGGAGAAAAAAACAAAAAAAACAAAAGGGAAAAAATAAAAATAAAAAACAAAAAATAAAAATTAAAAAACAAAAAAACAAAAAGGAAAAAATAAAAAACAACAAAATATAAAAATTAAAAAACAAAAAACAAAAAGGAAAAAATAAAAATTAAAAAACAAAAAAAATTAAATTAAAAAACAAAAAAAGATAAGGTGATTAGCTTGGGCAATGGAAGCTGGCTGCCTTGGAGCCAACCTGGAGCTAAACACCAAGCAGCATCAAAGACATGTCATAAGTTAATAGTGATTAAAACAACGTTATATATGTCATCATCAACATGGTCATTCAAAAACCAAGTCTCAACATGCCCAGAGGCTTAATAAGGGCAGCAGGCTAGCCAGAATGGCACCACTGCAGCTTCTGATTAGCCAACAAAGCGCCTTCCACCTCTTAAGCCTGCTGGCAATGGAGGACCCATGACAGTGGACAGCAGCAGGTTTCTCACACAACAGTTCTTGATCGGTCTCAGCAACAAAGCCCTGAAAGTTCAACTGACAATCCTTGATGACTGTTCTTGGGGTGTGTAGAACAGGTGACTGTCCTGGGCAAATTTGGAGGTTTTAAAGCAGAGGCTAGATGGCCATCTGACAGCAATGCTGATTCTGTGAACCTGGACAGATCACGAGAGGGGAGGGCAGGAAGGGTTACATCAGTGCTTAGTTTTTGTGACCCTTTCTTACATGTCCAAGGTAAAGTTGATCGCCACTTCTCCAAACCTCACCCTCTCTAGACTCCAGCCCTAACTTCCAAGTAATTTGAAGACAGGAAGGGTTACATCAGTGCTTAGTTCTCATGGCCCCTTCTTACACACCTAGGGTAATGGCGATTGCCACTTTGGGGCCAGGAAGCAATTTTCCCCAGGCCAGTTTGGCCAGGGATCCTGGAGGTGTTTTGCCATCTTCTGGGCATGGAGCAGGGGTCACTGGGGGTGTGGGGGAGCGGTAGTTATGCATGTCCTGCATTGTGCAGGGGGTTGGACTAGATGACCCAGGAGGTACCTTCCAGCTCTATGATTCTATGAAATAAAATATTAGTTTATGTGTCACTAGGAAGATGAAACGGCTAGGCAAAGATGAAGATAATTTGCTTAGTTCTTTTTTTTAAGCATTAAACCAATTCTGAGTTGACAGGACAATCAACCGCCATGAGCTGTGATGAATAAGTAGAGTCTCCATATTCATTTAGCATGACTGCATTAAAGAACCACATCCATGCCTTGTTTGTGAACATCCGTGGGCATTTGGCAGACTGCTGTAGGAGAAAAGACTGCTGCGCAAAATGGACCTTACATGGAAGCTTGTAACTGTTTATTTATTTAGGCATTTTTACCCCACTTCCTATCTGTCCCAAGTTCAAAGCTTTGGGGAAATGCCACCCCTCCCCTCCGCTTACCCACACCATTGTGGTACATTTAAGCACAACCAAAACAAAGGGAGAAGATTACACTTCCACAAGCACCCCAGGGGGTTTCCCTGGCTTTTCTTTGAACTTTCTCAAACCTGCTTTGCTTCAAAGTTTTGGGAAAGATCACAATAAGGTCTGGATGGCTGCTGTGTGGGTGGCTCATATGCCAGCTATTTCCCCTGCCCTAGCAGCAGCCATTTCATAGAATCATAGAGTTGGAAGGGGCCATACAGACCATCTAGTCCAACCCCCTGCCCAGTGCAGGATCAGCCTAAAGCATCCTTGGCAAATATTCATCCAGCCTCTTCTTGAAAACTGCCGGTGAGGGGGAGCTCACCACCTCCCTAGGCAGCTGATTCCACCTTTGAACTACTCTGACCGTGAAAAAGTTCTTCCTAATATCCACCTGGTACCTTTGTGCATGTCATTTCAGCCCGTTGTTTTGGGTCCTACCCTCTGCTGCCAACTGGAACAGCTCCTTGCCCTCCTCCAAATGACAGCCTTTCAAATACTTAAAGAGAGCCATCATGTCCCCCCTCAATCTCCTCTTCTCCAAATGAAACATTCCCAAGGCCCTCAGCCTTTCCTCGTAGGGCTCAGTCTCCAGACCCCTGATCATCCTCGTCGCTCTCCTCTGCACCCTCTCGATTTTGTCCACATCCTTTTTGAAGTGAGGCCTCCAGAACTGCACACAAGACTCCAGGTAATTTCCTTCCCCTGCCACTGTGTGTGTGTGTTTTTTTTAATTGGCACTAGAATATTGTTCTATCAGTATACTGCTATACCAATTCCCAGTTATCATTAAAGAAATAAAGTGAGTTTCTAACACCTTCCCTTACAGATATACAAGGAAAAAGGCATATCTTCTCAAAGACTTTTTTTAAAAAAATAAAAGCTGGGAATTCAGGGAACCTGCTATACCTATCATTATATAATAGTATATACAGCAATAATAATACAGTAATAATCTAGTGCTGTTTTAAAACATTGCAAAAGGCCTGGGGAAGGCAGGTAGCAAGTTCCAAGGGACTGGGGCAGGAAACCTGAAATGTGGAAGCTCCATTGCTCTTGCACTTTATCTGCAGCTGTACCTGTGTGAAGATGCCTAGGACAGAGAAGGGGAAATGCTTAGAGGAACAATGGGCTATAACTTTAAGACAGATTGCCAACAAGTCACATTGGCAAAGAACAGACTTTTTTTTATCCTTTGGATTTTATAGAACAAAGTTTCTAATCCATTTTGATGGATGCAATTATACAAAATTGGGGGTATAGCTTCAGATTAAGGTACAAAGAGGGAGAATGGGGCTGTAAAACTGGAGTATAAATTTGATTAGTGCTTGGACAGATTATTACAGCTCTCTGCAAACGACTCTGAGCTTTCCAAGAAAGAGCAAGTGACAAGAGGCAGCGTGTACTTGGCATTTGAAAAAATTAAACATTGGCACCTGGGCAATCGAAATTCTGCAACGACATATCTTATGCAAATGTTCCTGCCTCTCTTATTTTGCATAATTCATTCTGGGTTTTGGCAGCAATGAAGAAAGTTGCAAATTTTCTCCTCCCTGTCATTCCCTTTAGTACCATGGAGAGCTGCTTACAAGTTCTTCTGGTTTCTGAAATTTGACCAGTTATAGGCCACACACTTTCAGGCACGTCTTTGCAACCATAAAGACTTAGAAAATTAAGTCGCTGGCCTGCTTAACCTGACTCCATCACCACTCCTACTCTCCTCCTTTGTCAACTTGCCTCCTTGCACTCCATCACTCCTACACAACCCACCACGCCCTGTGGGTGGACTTCCCTTATATCCTGCCCCTCATCCCAGGCTCCACCTGCCAGGCCACACTTCTCCTTTGCCTTCCAGCATTGGCCTGGGCTGCCTCAAGCGGATGCACCTGGGGTAGCTAGTTTGGCTGTGCTGGACAACTACAGGTGTGCTTTCTTGGCTGGCTGCCAAGCTTCCTCTGTTCTGAGCTTCCAGCAGCCTCAGCTGGTCTCTATTACTCCTTTCCTCCCTGTTCGCAGCTTGGGGCATGGCCCTGTGCTGCTTCTACTGTCCTGCTGGTAAGGTGGCTGGCTGGCTGAGGGCTTGGGCAGGGGCTTCCAGTACCTCTACCCCTTTGTTGGCACTCTGGACAGGTGTGGGTGCCTGTTGCTCTTTGGGGTGGGGTTGGGTGGTGTGCCCCTGGCTGGTCTCTCCCTTTGGCTCCCTAGTCCCTTCCCTTTCTGCTGGCTGGAGCTGCACCCCTTCCCAGGTGCTCCCTGTGCCTGCCGCTGGTGTCTCATCAGCTTTCAGGTGGGGGGGGGGGGCTAGGGCAAGTCTGGGGTGCCAGGACTGCTCAATCCCGGACAAGACCAATGGTCCATTTATTCCACCACCTTTTTCTAGTAGTGATCTGCCAGATATTACAAGGAAGCCCAGAAGCAAAACCTGCCAGTGATAGCCCTCACCAGCTGATTTTTCCACTGCATCTGACAACCACAAGCATTCTGTTATAGTGAAAGTTCTGCTTGAATTCCTATAAGCTCCTCCTATAAGCTCCTATGTAGCCTGCCAATTGACTTCTTCCTGGTTGGGCGTACCGCAAATCCATCAAGCTGTATTTGGTGATTAACCTTCCAAACACACACACAAAAAGAATCCAGATACGCGTTCCTTTCAGCGCTCAGAATCAATGTTGACCTCATTGAAGGCCAAGCCAACTGCCCGTCCTTCCATCTCCACTGCGTACTTCTACCAACTGGAAGACTTCCTCATTCTAGCTGCAAACAAAAAGGTGCCAGCGCTTTCCCAGAGGCCCTATGGAAAAAATTGTTGGAGGGCTGTTTGTTGTGATCGAACAGGTGTGATGCGCATGGTTCTTGAAGCACATTTTGAACACTACTTCAAATACCACTATGTTCTTGGCATGGGAGACACTTTGGCCAAGACAAAATGCTCCGTTTGCTTCCAGATGCCTGTGACAGACACACACACGTACAAAAGGAGAAAGATTGATTAGTCTACATTATACTAGATCATCTGTGATTCTTGGCATGCTGGTTTTAGACTGAAGTCCCTTCCATGATAATGACTAGAGGAAAATCTGTTCGAAGATTTAATAAGTGCACTCACTTCTATAATAGGTTTTATACACACTCAAGCTGCTCCATCCTGACATAAAAAATGCAGGGCTTGTTCAACAGTCTTTCGTGCTTCTTTTTAATGACTTCATTAATCAAATCAGGTAGGGGGAGGGAGGGGCTGGGTGGGTGTTTTCTTTCAAGTCCTTTTCAATAGTGGTGGGATCAAAAGAAAACATCAGTTTGGCTGATCTTCGTAGGAGGTTACTGTGCAGACACAAAGTCGATCAATCAAGGATGGGGTGGGGAGGAACTTCTCCTCTTTTTCCTCCTATGATTATTTTAACATCTCATTTCAAAAAGGAGAGTATAATACATTGAAACTTCTAAAAAAAAATCAAAGTTAAATGGAAAGAATTTGGAATTTTTGCAGTTCAGGAACTGAAGTTTGTAGATGTATTATATGTGAACAGGTGATAGTTTTCTCCTGAAATTCTTGCTAGTCTGAGAGAGAGAAGGTACCCACCATAGACATATCTTCACCTCACCTGTGGAATATTCTTCTGGTTGAAGGTCTCCTGGCACCTACTCTACTCCCTTTTAAGCACCAGGCAAAAACGTTTCTTTTTATCCAGGCTTTTGACTAGAGAGTTGATCTTTCTTCTTCTTTTTTCAGTCTCTTTCCCACCTGACAAGACCATATCTGAATCAGGTCTCACACTACAGTTTTGCTTTAAAGCACCCTGGAAAGATCTGGGTTGAAGTCTTTGGGCATCTTGTCTAGGTTAAACCCATGTGATGTAGGGCTTAAAGTGTCAGGCTCAGAGACTTAGAGCTGAGCTACAAGAGACAATTTACACAAGGATGTGCACATGAAGGGAGTCACAATGTTAGCCGAGAAGCTGAGTTTTAAAAGACAGATCAGAAGGCTCTGTCAATTTCCCCTCTCTATAGAGCCTGCAAAGATCACTCCTCAGAGGGTTTATGTCAAGCTATGGATGACAGGACACAGCAGACAGATCTCTGGACCATTGCATCAAGACACAGGTTCCTGGTTAAATGGCTTTTTATTCAGAAATCAGATCATTTCCATATACAGGTCCATAGTTTACTTAGAAGCAAGAAAGCCTCCAAGCAGTAAGGAACAGAGGCCTGAGGAAAGTACAGGTCTAAATAGTCAAACATTTCCCTCCTCCCTAACCCACCAGTTTTAAGCGGGAAGAAGTCTGGGAACTTTTGCTGGAGTTTATCCATTAGCTAGACAAGACAGAAAGAAACGGTAACATTTCAGACACTACAAGGTCATTTTGGTGAGCTTCAAAGAAAGAGATTACACAGGTAGGTTCTCAGGCTGGGAGTGGAATAAAAAAAGTGATGCATATAGCATTTGCAATATGAAATCAAAACAGCATTAGCAATTAGCATCCCCTAGAACAATGAGATGGATGTAGGGGTTACAGACATGACAGTTTGTTTATTTCCTCTTTGCCTCCCGAAGGCACTGTCAGTTTCTCCTCCCCTTCTGGGAGGCAAAGAGGAAATAAACAAACCCTCTGAGGAGCATCTTTGCTGGCTCTATAAAGAGGGGAAATTGACAGAGCCTTCCGATCTGTCTTTTAAAACAGCTTCTCGGCTAACATTGCAACTCCCTTCACGTGTACATCCTCGTGTAATTCGTCTCTTGTAGTTTAGCTCTTAGTTCAAATCCCTATTCAGCCATGGAAGCTTGGTAGATGAACTTGGGCTAATCACAGGCTCTCAACCTAACCTAGGGTTGCTGTTTCCCAGGTAGGGACAGGGGATCCCCTGTTCTCAGATTCCCCCCCCCCCCATATGCGTGGCTGATGGGGAAAAAGGTGCCAGAACGAGCCTCCCAGTGTGTGCTCCCAGTGCAGCATGACTATGTCACTCCCAGGAGAGACGTCATTGGGCAGGCCCCAGGAGTGCTCCCGGGCTTCAACCCAGGCCAATGTGGCTCATTTGGGGGCCTAAATTTGCCTATCACAAAGCCTGGGGGCATTCCCGGGGCCTGCCCAATGATGTCATTCCCAGAAGTGGTATCATCGCGCAGCTCTGGGAGTGCATGTCAAATGCTGGCCACATCTGCCATATTCAGGCCTGGGGGCTGGGCCTGGATGTTATGATCATCTGTACAGTTAAGTGGTGCGGTAAGCTGTTTCTTCACTCTCCCGGGATGTGAATCTGTTTGTTCCTGAATTTATCTCTCCTAGACTATGCGTTCTCCTAGCCTCTGAGACAGGAGCCCACGCAGCCTTGAAACCCTGTGTGTCATCCCCCTGTGTAGATGTTTTCCAGAGGAATTAGCCAGACTCTAGGGAAGGGGGAGGAGATGCTAGCCTGTGAATGATATATGTTCTTGATACTTGCTTGTACCTCATTCCTACAACTACGCTTCCCGGAGTGTAAAGTAGTCTCCTGTCTCTGGAGTAGCCCTCGTGGTTTTACTGTACCTCATTCCTGACAAAGAATCCAGTACGATCACGATACTAGCAACTTTTCAATAAAACCTTTACTAACCACAGTGGAGTCTTTTGGAAAGGCACTTTTTAGATCCTTACAGTGTGCATGGTTTGCAGGCGCATTAGAAGAAACTAAAGAGAAGTGCCAAATCCCACCCCCTCTGGGAGGGTAAGGAAACATGGCAACCCTAGCCTAACCTGCCTCACAGGGCTGTTGTGAGGATAAACTAGAGGACAAGGAGAACAATATATGCTGCTTTGGGGAGAAAATTAGAGTATAAATGAAGTTTTTAAAAAATGCTAAGAGAAACACAATTTAGTTTCTGTTGGCTGTCCCATTATAGGATGGTAATTATTTGGCCCTCTTTCCTCCTCTCAGTTGATATCTGCAGTTTTCGGCATGCAATGCTTGCCCAAACCTATGAATCCCTGGATTTGGGGGCATTATATTAGACCTCTTGTGGCTTAATTCATACCTAAAGATAATTATAATAAATGAGTTTGCCTTTCTCTCGTTAACCCATTCCCCAGATTTTGTGAGTCTGTAGAAGGTTGTGCTTTCAATCTTTTAATTGATAGGTATAATATTATAGTTCTGAGCGTAGGACATCCGTTTCACTCTTCTTTGCTGACAGGCCATTTTATTGCTCCCCATTCGCCCCCACAAGATGTAATCAAATATAATTTTCTCTCGGACTTAATAATTATGCGGGGAATATAAATGGGGCAATTTTGAAACAAAAAATATAATCACGAAGTGTCTCAATGTTAATGTTTGACATACAGCCCATCTAGGATACATAATAATTAAGTTATCATCACATCTATTTGTATCTCTTTAATTGCTAACATAAAGCAAGCAGTTGCCATTGGATCACCTTTCTCATTTGAGATACTTGTATCTCCCCAGGTGTCTGCAAGTTCTATGAACAATATGTCAAAAATTGCTTATTCTTTGAATATTATTACGATTTGTGTTGGTGTTATTATTGTAATTCAAGACAATAGAGATAGGGTTCATATGAGCTGCCTGTCTCTCACCTGCTCACCCTGTACCTGCCCTAAAGAAATTTGGAAAATGCTTCAGGCTGACGAAGCCAGCAGACATAATAAGAGATTATTTTTTCCCCTAGGAAAAAATTATCTTTATTGGGATTAATGGGTTGGACTCACCACAAGTAGAGAAAAACTCCAAGAATGATTTTTTTCACACTGAGCCACCCTGAAAAGTCTCTAAACCTGTTCACATGCTACAGTGAATGCATGTATAACCTGCATGTACCTGTGTACCCGTTTTTGTAAGAAAGAGTCAACGAGTGATTCCGCACACATTGGATAATGCACTTTCAATGCACTTTATCAATCATTTGAGGGGGATTTTTCATTCCGCACATGAAAAAATCCGTTCCAAATGATCTATAAAGAGGATTGGAAGTGCATTATCCAACGTGTGCGGAACCACTCAATATGTGTTCATGTCACAAATGAAACCAGTGCCTGAATAAACGTGGGGTTTCTTTCATGGGTACAGCTGTACTTTCACTGAATGTAACATGAGAATTACTCAACACAATCACAACATATAAACAAGGATACATTGTATGTGGATTGTATATGCTTTCACTGTAACGTGTGAACGGAACTTCTCCCTGAAGTCAGAGGGCCCTTACAAGCACCCATGGGGATAATGAATGAATTTATTTGCTGTCAGAGACCATTACAATGGCAATACATCCTTAGCAATCAACAGAATAGTTAAATCCAGCGTTAAAATGTAAAGGACATAGAAAAATACATTTAGCATTTAAAATCTTATCTTAAAATGTATATAGTTCTCTGGGAACCGCAGTAATTCTATTATTTAAAACACTGGCTTTAAATAGTTAAAATTGTAAAAAGAGCTGGACAGACTATGTATAGCTATGCTTTTTATTATGGAATTTAACCAAATGGAGACAGAATTTGGATATTTGCCTGGAGATAGTTGGATTTTCATCAATTAGGAGTTTCTCCAGGCAGGCCTTATTTGCCTCTGCAATTGGTCTGTCTGAGAACCAAGCTACAAGTGACGCCTGACACAGGTTGGACACTTGTCAGCTTCCCTCAAGTTTTGATGGGAAATGTAGGCATCCTGGTTTTACAGCTTGGCTCTCCATTACAGCTGCAAGACCAGGATGCCTACATTTCCCATCAAAACTTGAGGGAAGCTGACAGGTGTCCAACCTGTGTCAGGCATCACTTGTAGCTTAGCTCTGAGAGTCAAGCTACAAGTAACAAATTACACTTGCCTGGCAAGTGAACAGACTCACATGTATTTCTCCCTGTTCACCTGCCATTCACTTGCACTCCACTTGATCAATAACTTCAGATCGGGCCAGGGTGAAAGCTCTTCTATAAGATAGGACATCCAAATGAGTGAGATATCTGGCCATACCCGTAACATATCTAGATTCCCTAGGGGCCATAAAATGTGGAGATTGAGCTAGATCTCATTGGCATTCTATGTCTCTCACCCTTTATTTAACAATACTTTTTGCCTGGTCACTGCCCTGAGTCAGTAGGTTGTCAGGCGAGAGTCCCAATCTTTCTAGGTTGTTCTTAACCATCCGCATCCACCTAGGCTGGTAAGGATCTTGGTTTATTAGAGGGAGAAGGCCTTTTTGATTGTTATATATCTTGAGCCACTGATGAACAGAAGATAGCAATATTCTGGCTTCATTTGGCCTGTTTCTAGCCGTAGGAGGGCATTTGGCACTCCTGGAGGTACCTGTAAGACGGCATGGATAAATTTGGACTGAATCTTCTCAAGAACTCGCAAATTATCAGCAGATATGCCCAAATTAATACCATATAGGAGTTGTGCAAGGGCTTTAGTTTGATACAGCTTCAGTGCTGCTGGGACCCATGGGGATAAATGGGGGGCTGCAATGGTAGTGGACGTTAGCAACATTTTTATGTATTCAGCACACTTTTATCCCACTTATTGTGAAAGTTGATAAGAGTGGCTTATATTGTTCTCCCTTCCTCGATTTTAATCTTACAACAACCCTGAGAAGTAAGTAAGGCTGGGATTGACTTGGCCGAGCGAGCTTCATGGCACAGTTTATTTCTTCACTTGGATCCCAAAAGGTCTCAACATTCTCCCCTTTTCTATTTTATCCTCACAACAACCCTGGCTCTTTACACCATACAGGCCTCTCCTTCAGCCCACAGAAAGGCCATTCTGCTGTCATGAATGCTGTTGGGCAGTCCAAAGAGCACCTTTACGTCCAACTCATTGGCTGATTCCCCACACGTCAGATAATGCATTTTCAATGCATATTATCAATCGTTTGAGGTGGATTTTTTGTTCCGCACACAAAAAATCCGTTACAAATAATCTAAAAAGAAGATTGGAAGTGCATTATCCAATGTGTGCGGAATCACTCATTGTTTATTGGAACTCATGACTTTTTAATTTTTTAAAAATCTGTCTATAAAAAAGGAGAAAAAGTCTGAGAAATCAAGTCCCTACATATATGGGTACACACTGAGCATTTGCTTCACACAATAATAATTATAATAACAACATTTGATTTATATACCACCCTTCAGGACAACTTGATGCCCACTCAAAGCAGTTTACAAAGTGTGTTCTTATTATCCTCACAACAATCACCTGTGAGGTGGGTGGGGATGAGAGAGCTCTGAGATGCTGTGACTGACCCAAGGTCACCCAGCTGGCTTCAAGTGGAGGAGTGGGGAATCAAACCTGGCTCTCCAGATTAGAATCCTGCTGCTGCTAAGCTAATCACTACACCAAACTGGCTCTTCACAATATGTAACATGTAGAGATAGAACCTCACTGTGTGTAAATGGGTCAAAGGAAGAGAGAGAAAATGAATCATTCCTTTTTTCAAACAGTGCTGTAATGGGGTAGAAATCTTTACAACTAGCCTTTAGGCCAAGAACATAATCCCTTCCAAGTGAAGCTCTTAGAAGAATGCCATGTGCTTTGTGAAGAACAAAAGCCCCAGAAGTTAACCACTGAGACATGAGGTTATCATCGGCAAGCTTGTAAGTTGCTATTGTCAGGCTTCCTTTTGTTTTCTTCTGCTCTCTGCCTTTGGGGATCAATGATATATTAATTTTGTGCTGCAGGCACGCAAGTATGTTTGCAATAATAATAATAATAATAATAATAATAATAATAATAATAATTCCAGAAGTTTCTCTTGGCAGCTCTTATTTGCTGTCTTTACAAGACGCCACAGCCTCAGCAAGACTTTCATTTCTTTGGAAGGCAGGAAGGATTTGGATTAGACATGGGCACGAACCGCATTACGAACTTCAAAAACTCATGGAATTGGCGATTGCGCGATCGCGATCTGGCAGTTTGTGATTGTCCATGGCAAACGAACCAGCGTTCAGAAGACTGGTTCAGTGCGTTTGGCCACGGTTCGGGAAGCCAGACAGTCAGGCACCATCAATCAATTCCCCTGGAAATGGAGTTGGAGGAATGCCTGAACTCTGTCTGCGCTCCTTCTGTCGCCCTGAAAACCCGAATTGAAGCCCAGCTTACCTTGATCGGCAGGTCTTCCTTCCAACCATGGAGCTGCAAAGTGGTTACAAGTTGGGAGAAGACACCTGGGGGAGGGAGGGGGGAGGGGGTGTTCTGTAGCCATGGGCACTCCAATCTCATTCCTGCAAACCCTGAGAGGCAGCTCTGATGGCCAAACACAGACCTCCTGCGTTGCTCTATGGGACCTCAGCTTATAAAAAGCACTGCGCTCCTAGGCTGGCTTTCACTTTCAGCGAGCAGTGGAGTGTGAGAGCTGTTGCTTGCTACTTGCTAGCCTTTGGGGAGAGACAGAGCGAGTATAATTGAGCTTGGATTTTTGTGGGAGTTTCCTGGGGGCCTTGGATTGGAGAGGGTATAACTCCAAGATCCCTATTGCAATCTTGACCAAACTTGGGTGCTGGCTGGAGGAGAGCCTGCTACACATTCCCTGTGAATATGGGCTCTCTAAGTGCAACAGAGGCCATTCTGAGCACCACAAACTGCAAACTGGTTCGGCAACAGGAAATGTCCGTTGCAGTTCGCGACTTCGGGATCGTCATCGGCACCGAACCATGAACCACAGATTCGTTAATTTTTTTGGTTCGTGCCCATGTCTAATTTGGATGATTTGGATGCTATGCCTTTGTTAATATTATCAAGATTGCATTTGCCTTTTCTGCTGCTGCTCATATTTAGCTTCTTGTCCACCCAGACTCCAAAATCTTGTTCACACACACTGCTACCCAGAAGTGTATCCCTCATCCAGTATGCATTTTTGGTACCCAGGTGGAGAACCTGGCACTTATCCATGTTAAACTGCATCTTATTCAAATCTGCCGAAATCTTCTCATACTCCCCAATAATGTTGCTCATAAATGCTGTCTTTGGCCTTTCTCTCCTGGCTTTTCCTAGCCTGATTCCTCTTTGGAGTCATTTTTCTGACTGAGTTGCACTGCAGAACACAGTGTTTCCCACTTGCTCAATTTGAATCCATTGCTCTTTTCTTCTCTGGCTATCACTTGTCTAAATCTGGTACACCACAATCAATAAACAAAGCATTCAAAGACACCGATCGTCTAAAGGATTGATGTGTTTCTTCCTCCGATTTGAACGTATTTGCCTTGCCAAGGCATTCAATTAAAATGAACAAGAGAACACCTTGGAAAGATCAAATACTCAGCTGAATGAGGAATTCGTTCCCAGGGGAATGCAAATGTATTTAAAGTTCCGTGTGCATCAGACAACAGACAATGCAATCCAAAATGCTCCGAAATGGGGCCAAATAATATTAAAGTTGTGTAAATACCAGGAAACCAGATGGTTTCAAGGCAGGAGTGGCAACATGTAGCCAACAGGTCTCCATGGAGACATGGCCTAATTAATTGATTGGCAGCCTCTTGGCATCTCTACAATACAAACTTTATAAGCTGGTTTAACAGTCAGTTACTCTCCTCAGGGAACCCTGGGGATTGTATTTCTGCAAACAAGGGGGAGATATGAATCTAACAAAGAATTTCCTGCACCCTGGAAGATCTACAATTCCCAGACATCTTTCTGGGGAAGCCACACCCATTAAGCTGATATAAAATCAGGGGGGGGGGGGAGTTGTCATGTAAATATACCTCTTGCCCTGACCTGGGTGGCCCAGGTGAGCCTGATCTTATCAGATCTCAGAAGCTAAGCAGGGTCAGCCTTGGTCAGTACTTGGATGGGAGACCTCCAATGAAGACCAGGGTTGCAGAGGCAGGCAATGGCAAAGCATCTCTGTTAGTCTCTTGCCATGAAATCGCCATAAGTCAGCTGTGACTTGAGGACACTCTTCACCACAAACGTACCACTTACAGGGCAGAATAGGAATACTGGACCAGCATTCTCTGGGAGCTTTAAGAGCCGGAGGGTGGTAAGTAACATGGAGCTTTCAGGGACAGCTTTCAGGGACAACAGGCTTCCATGACATCTGAGTTTTCAGGTGGGAGTGATATCTAACATCGTAAGATGTCATTTCTACCACCCACGCCCTGCCTGACACATTTCCTTTTCATATCCCTCTAACCTCCCTCCCCCCCCCCCACAGATTCTTAGTACATGTCTATGAAAAGAAACATGCCTGGAGCCATTTGGGGCAATTTTCAGCGCCCCTTCCCCAAATTGCTACTTCTGTGCTCCAAAATGGCCTACCTCAAAGTTGCTCTGAGACATCAGTGAGTCGTTTGTAAAGAATGGCTCCAGTGTGGAACTTCCTCAGAGTCCAACATGGCCGCTCCTCCTGTTCAAGTCTGATGGGTTTGCCTGAGCAACAGCTAGGGTTGCCAGCTCCAGCTTAGGGAACTCCTGGAGATTGGAGGGGGAGCCTAGAGAGGGTGGGGTTTGGGGAGGGGAGGGGAGGGACCTCAGCAGTGTGTAATACCATAGAGTTCACCAGGGCACATTATGAGGGGGAACACGCAGGAACACAGTTCCAGTAGTTCCCCAAAGAGGTCACATGTCAGGTGGCCCCACCCACCTGATTCTCGGCCATTTTGGGCCCATTTCAGTCTGGATTGGGGCCGAAATGCCCCAGATCGGGCCTCAGATGTGTGGTGGATCACTCTCCTGCTCAGGAGCAGCCCGATCCTGACCATTTTGGGCCCCTTTTCAGCCATTTTCAGCCCCTTTTTGCCGTTTTGGGCCAAATTTCGGCCTTGAATGGCCAGGATTGGGTCCAAAACAGCCAGGATAGGTGATGTCAGGGGGTGTGGTATGTGCAAATCAGTTATGCCAATGACACACTTCTGGTGATGTCAAGGGGTGTGGCATATGCTAATGAGTTATGCTAATGAGTTCCTCCAGCTCTTTTTCTACGAAATGACCCCTGGAGCTCCAAATCAGCCATTTTCTCCAGAGGAACCAATCTCTATGGCCTGGAGATCGGTTGTAATTCTAGGAGATCTCCAGCCATCACTTGGAGGCTGGCAAACCTAACAACCACTGTGGCCTTCCTGGATGAGTCAAATATTGCTCCAGAAATGCTTGTCTCTCTGCCCACTCATGCTCTATATCTCCTTTCTTCCCTCTCTCCCCATGCCTCAGCTTCTCTATTCTTATGGATGTCTCACCACCTGCTTTTCATCATATTCCCAGAAGGATCTCATGTTTAGGATTTCCAATGGTTGGAAAGCACAAACATAGCTGTTGCAGGAGACCACCCAACCTGAGACCTCTGGCACCTGCCATCATTCGGGATAATAATGGGGGGAAATGGAGAAGAGGCCAGTCGACATTGTGCTAACGTGCAATGTTATTTCCGACACAAAGTCAGCAGTGATGTCATCATGTCAGGGCAGCATTCTAGGATTCACCCCATAGGATATCATCCCAACACAATGACATCACTTCTGGTTTTGTGTTTGTCTGACGAAGAGAGCTGTGGCTCTTGAAAGGTTATGCTACAATAAATTTGGTTAATCTTAAAGGTGCTACTGGGCTCTTTGCTATTTTGCTACTGCAGACTAACATGGCCATCTCCTCTGGTTTTGTGTTGTGAGTGATGTTCCCATGTGACATCAAATACCTTATCCCTGCCTCCCTCCCCCTGCCAACTAGCATTACAAGCATCTTTGTACTGTTCTACAATAAGTTACTGACAGTACATAATGTACCTTGGGTTGAAGGTAGTGGTAAGATTGCAGCATTATTGTATACATACGGTGCATATGATCTCATATGGTCACACAGTTTTGCAGATTTTTTATGGTGTTTCAAAATCCTGCAGTATCTGTTTGACCAAACCCCGAAAGCAAGATAAGAGAAAGAGCTGATGTTGCCCTTGGTGGTCACGTTTCTGCCTTCCTACTTCCAACTCTCTTGCAAACGGCGGTCTGTCTCCAGCCTTATTAATATAAATTGAATGAGCGCTCATTGTGCCTCTGTCCCTTTGACTTTTTGAAGAATATTCTGGTGGAATTGGATTAAGACAGACTGAGATTTGATTCAGATCTATTGCAACAATGACAAAAAAAAGACCTCTGCACAATGCCAGTCTGATTCTAAACAAAAAAGTTATATATTTTTTAAAAATAAGAGTTTGCTAAATGATACTTTAGAGCGATGCAGCAGAATAATGTGGTATTTAAGTGCCAGTGCTGAGGAGCGGGGCTGTATCACTTCAGACAGAATCCGTCTCCCCACATTAAAAATTTCTTCAACCTGGAAAGCTGGAACAATATGCAAAGTTTGAGGCTGCCAGGTCCCCTGGTGGTGGCAGAGAATCCCCTGCTCCCACACTCTGCCACCACTCATCTGGCTGTACGGTTGCCAGGTCCCTTGAGTCCCCTGGCAGGAGGGGGACTGGGAACCTGGTACTCACCCTCTGCTCTCTCTGGCATCCCTTCTTGTGCATGCGCTATGCATGTGTGTGCTCCTGGCATGCATGATGACATCACTTCCAGGAAGTGATGTCATCATGTGGGTTGCAGGGCGGCCTGGTGTGCACTCCCATGCTTGCCAAAGGCTGAATTGCCCCCATGAGCCCTATTTGGCCTGAAACGTGCCCATTGCAGGGCGTGCGAGCGCACTGTGGCAGAGTGGAGGGGCACACCACGGTGCCTGGGGATGTGCTGCGCCACACCACCATGGGGACACCCCATGGGTATGCCCCCCTGCTAGCCAGGAAAGTGGGGTCAGGGGAGGAGGTGGGAACAGGCCTCCCAATCATGCTTCTGGGACAGCACAATGACATCACTTCTGGGAGTGATGTCATCACGCCACCCCGGGAGTGCTCCCACACTTTGCACCAGTCCAATTTGGGCCTCAAATGGGTGAATTGGGCTTGTTTGGAGCCCAAATCAGCCCACTGCAAAGCGCAGGAGCATGTCCAGCCCTTGCATGATGACATCACTTCCCAGAAGTGACATCATTGTGCCACATACACACAGGAGAGAAGAGTAGAAAATAGGTAAGTGCCAGGTCTCCACTTCCACTGGGTGGGTAAGGGGACCTAGTAACCCTAGCCTAGATTACAATTTTTTCCAGATGTGGCACTTTTTAAAAAAATTATTTGTTAGAAGTTTTTATATGAGGGATCACTGAAAATATGATGCAGTCTTGAGTGGTTCATCCCATGGAGGAATTTTCCAGTTTATTCACCTGTACAAAGCCGCCTCCATATTATGAACATTAAATTGTTTTTTAAAAAGTCTAGCAATCCTTCTAGTCCAGCCTCCTATCTCCGGTAGTGGTCAGCCAAATAAGCCCACGAGGAAGTCATGAAGGCAAAATCAATTGTGAAAAGAAGTCTCGAGAGGAAGTTTCATTTATTCAGAAGTTGGATCAACTTTGGAGGAATGCATATGCTATAATTTTGAGAGCCAACACAACAGTTATTTACTTTTAATTCTCTATGGTACAATGGAGTTTGGGGGAATAACAACTCTTAATGTGACAGCAATTGTTTGTCTCCATTCCTACAAAATAAAGGAAATTCATTCTCTTATCAGAAGCACCATAGAGGATACATACAACAGTTTCGAAATGAGTCAGACCCAGGAGCTCATATTGTTTGCTGTAAATTGTTGCATTTTTATATACTGTTTGGTTATTGTTATTCTCCTTATATTGTGGGAATTTATATGTATGGACAACTTTTGCAGTGAATGACTATTTACTCTTCTCACTATGCAATAATCTATACATGTAATTCCTTATGCTGAGATTTATGTACTAGTTACGCCCATATAACAGTAATTCAGTAATTCTACAAAAGAGAGTAATGTCTTTTGTAGAATTTTTTGAAATCAATTCATTTTTCTATTCATCTGATTAACAATCATATCGTTCATACCAATTGCATGGTGTTGCTGAGATCTTTAACGGGTTTGTTTTTTCTGGGAGCGGACAGCTGAATAAGACCACAAGGAGGCCATAAAGTGTCCTCCTTTGTTTGTCAACTAGCAGCTGGTATTCATAATGGTATACAGCCTCTGATCGATGAGAATTCATTTAGGTATTACAGTTAACAGCTGACATGAATTTATCTGATTCCCTCCATTAGACCAATTCCAGGCCAGTGCTGAGTAGTGGTTTGGGTTTCAGATGTAGTTCTGATCACCGCTCTGCCATGAAGATCACTGGGTGATTCACTCTCTCCTTCTCAAGTCCAAACAACACATTATATGTAACGTGGGGTCATGACTAGACATGGGCATGAACGGGGAAAAACCCTCAAACACCCTGTTCGTCGTTTGATGCCATCCATGAATAACGACAACGAACACGGACAAACGTGAATGCTTCCCAGACATGTTCATTGTTCGTTGTTCGTTGTTCATTGTTTGTGGGGGCCAGAACCCCACCCAACCCCCCCACTTAGCCACCTTCCCCTCAAACCCACTTACCTGGCCCTTTAAAGATCCCTTTAAACTATCAGCTGGCAGGTGGCGGGGGGGCAGGGGGAATTTCCCCCTGCCGCCTGCCAGCTGATAGTTTAAAGGACCATTTTCTACCATGTGCAAGGGGGAGGGCCCTTTAAACACCCCACAAACTGACCTTCCCAATGTTGCAGCTGGTGCCAGACTGTCTGGCTTGCCAAACGGCTGCCGAAGGCAACGAACAAGGCTTTTAATGGCCACCTATTTATTTAGGATGGGGCCTAACAAACAGGTTTTTCGAGAACAGAAGATTAGGCTGTTTGTTGGTTTTTTCTGTTCATAATGCTGTTCGTGCCCATGTCTAGTCATAACAGGGGAGTTATACAGGGCATCATCTGCAAATTCTCCAATTATGAACTCAGTTCTGGAGTTCTGTTTGGGCCTGATTTGGATGAGGAACACAAGACAGGGGAAAGGATGGTGCCCCAATCACCCACACCATGGTCCTGACCCAAATCAAGCCACTGTGGTGCGTCAGAACTGAGTTCCCATGGGGTGCTCACACTTGCTTTCCTGGCGCAAGTCTGCCTGGTGATCACATGTTATATGAGACACACCATTTGGCCCTACTTCACAGAGTCATCGTGGTGATAAAATGTGGGCAGACAGAATCACACGTGTGCCACCCCGAGCTCCTTGAGGAAAGGCGGGATAAAAATGTGACAGATTGTAAGGCTGTCTAAAAGAGTGATCATCACTGGGGTGTGCACCTGAAAATGATTTGGATTTTCTGCTTCGGGTTTACCCGAAGCAGGAAAACAATTCGGGTTTTAAACACTTTGGTATGCTTCATAAAGATTCGAGAATCTTTACAGAGCTCACCAAAGCTCAAAGCAGCACTTTCCTTGCCATTTGCAAACAGCAAGAAAAGTGTTGCTTTCAAACTTCTCACCTTGGAGCTTTTTTCAACCGATGGGAGGGACTCCCTCTTCCCCCTCCCATTGACTGAAAAAAGTGGCAGGATGGGAAGTTTGAAACTTTTCCTGCCATTTGCAAATGCAAACAGCTAGAAAAATGATGTGGGCCAGCTGCTGCTGCTTTTTCCGAAGCTTCCCAAAATGAAATGAATTGCTTTGGAAAGCTTTGCTTTGGGATTCCTGAATCAGCTCAGCAATGCTGGGGCCGATTGGGAATCCCAGCTCTTTCCAAATTGGACCTGATTCAGGTTAAAACCCTGAACCGGAAACCCGAAGCACACATCCCTGGTCATCATCACCACTTTGTGTGGCTGCAAACTCCACAAAAACTGAACTATTCAAAAAGTATTTTGTACTGTAGGGAGGGGCTCTCAGATGCTTTGCTAATGAGTTAAGGACCATAGACTTCACCACTACGTTGCCTTACATACTATCTGTTGCTTTAAATATGTGCTCCTATGAGCTACTTGTGCTTCATGTGGTCTAATGTCAGCCCTAGAATTGCTTGTGTTCTGTTTCAACACTTCTTCAACTCTATATCGATTCTTACTAATGCTATATCTTAGTAAATTATGTTTATTTACCCTATGGCATTGTTTATGCAAATGTCCTTGAAAATGATTGCACTAATCTTGCACTGTGTAATCCACCCCAAATCTCAGTGACATAAATAAAAATAAAATTAAAATAACGTTAATAATGGTGTGGTTGCAAACTTTTTCTGCTTCTGGACAGCACTTCCACCTGTGGAAGAGAAGTGGGAGGTGATTTTTGGCAATTCCCCTCTTATTGCGGACACCTATTTTGCACCACCACCACCCTTCTCTTTCCAGGAACACTGTTTCCGGGAGGCTGCAATGCCACAGTAGATAGGGGGAGGGAGTTACCCTTCATCTAACACAATTCTGCTTAGGCTAGATAAGAGCCACTCCAATATGTTGTGTGTGGCCTGATCTATCTCAGAAGCTAAGCAGGGTTGGCCCTGGTTTGTTCTTGGATGGGAGACGACCAAGGGTTGCTACGCAGAGGCAAGAAATGACAAACCACCCCTATTTTTCTCTTGCCTTGAAAACTCTATGGGGTTGCCATCAAGTCGCAACTGACTTAGAAACACATTCACAACACTGTGGATATTGACAAGACATACCCTACCTTTAAAATATCACCTATGACAAGTATCAAAGGTGATATTTTGATTTGATTTCTTTTATTTCCTATTTTTCATTCCAGTGACATTTTTCATGAGAAGCCAGTCACACTGGTCTGCAATCTGTGTGTGAGTGTTTAAAAAATTATTGTAGATAAACAGAGATAATTCCACCCTACATCCACCACTCACTGGACCTGCCAGCAAATGCTTTTTCAACTAAGGAATTCAGCACATTTAACTAGTGTCACGTTTCTACTGCATTGGGACTGTCAGCTACCTTAACCTCAGCATAATGCAGCCGTCTGCCTCTGAAGCATGAGTCAGCTTCTTCTAAAGAAAGAGAGACTGAAATTTTCCAGGTTATTAAGATAACAGAGGACACTATTTCCCTGGCAAACTCAAGAATAACAGTGAGGGTCAATAGAGCAGGGACATCTCTTTGCTTGCCTGAAAGGCAGGGACAGATTCAGACAGCCCTTACTAAGGGGAGAAAAAAGACCCAGCTCACAGTATACAGTGCAAATGATGCCCTGTCTTATTACAGTGATATTTGCTGAAGGTTCCCTGTCATTTGGAGCTCTCTGGGAAATCCAGTTAAGCAAAACTCTTTCTAAAACCCTTCACACCAACAGCATTACCCCTAGGTCCAGGAAAAGCATCCCCCGATCTTACATTGTTGCCCATTTTGTCCTCTTGTTTCCCCATACCATTATTTCCATTCAACTTGTGTTGTGGTGTCTCTCCAGTCCTTTTCTCTCCAGCCCCTTCATTCCTCAGACCCTACATGAAGTTTTCTCTTAGCCAAATTCATCTTTTACTGTCCTGATAACAGCTGTAGCTTCCCCTACTGTGTTGGCGACGAGGAGCAGATGAGGGGAAAAGAAGAGAGAAACAAGGGATACTTCTGAGGTAACTGCCCTCTGGACTTATGGCTGTCCAAATCCCAAACTCTGGCTTCTTTATTTGTTGTAAACCCCGCTCAGCCACACACAATCAATAAAAGGAGGAGACAGAAGCTTTATCTAACTGGTCAGTAGTGTGTAAGCTTTGTATTTCCTAGAGGGTTCTTGTGACCTACAAGAATAATATGGTACTTAATGGTGAGATAAGTATAACTTCTTTCTCAATGCTATTTTAACTTGAAAGCCACCACACAGATGGAACTAAACAACAAAGGGTTATTTACAGAAACTTAAGTGTAACACAGTAAAGCTTTAGTGCGGAATAGTCAGTACGGAGTGTACAACTGGCTGTCTCAACTGAACTTGGCTTATACGTTTCCCCCACTGTGAGTTAACACATTGAACTGAGCCTAAGTTAACCCAACACAAACAGTGAAGGGAGATTTTATTCTTTTTTTCTCCAGCAATCAAGTTTCAACCTCTAACTTTTTACCACAGCTGACAAGCTGACTACTCAGGTTCTAGATTGTTCCTTTACCTCATAGAGGCCTTGGGGCCAAGCTACAAGTGACGAATGACACTTGAACGGCAAGTGGATTGAGTAGAGGGCAAGTGAACAGGGAGAAATACACTTGCCGTTCAAGTGTCATTCGTCACTTGTAGCTTGGCCCTGAGTCATAGAACTGGTACCCAGAAAGTTAGATTTGATGGGCCATTCACAGGGTGCTTATTTATATCACTAAGATGGGTTTCCTTCTTTAACCTGGCCCCGAATCCTAACTGAAAGCCAAAATAAAAAGCCCAACTAAGCTGACGCCCTTAACCAGAACCGCAATATCCCTATCTGAGGGGGAAAATATTTCTTCTCCCTTCTGAAGCTGAGGTTGGCTCACCACGTCCCAACCAGTGGAGTTCCAGGGGCTCTAATTGGCTGGCAACGACTTGAATTTGCATAAGGCTTAAATCACAAAGATTGGTTCAGAGCCCTGGAAGATCGGCAGGGCTTTGGGAAAGACTGACACACTACATTCTGCAGAAATGAAATGTGCCTGGAGTGAGAGGGGTCAGCCACAAAGCCCTTCTCTTGGATGGCAGAATGCCTGTTCCTGTCAGGTCTGCTACCCACAGTACTGCCATATTATTTTCCTCAGATATGTATTTCATTACTGTAACTTTCCAGTGTTGTTTGTCTGCAGGTTTCAGAAGACAGCTGTGGTTCCCAGGACAGTCTTATCTAGCATGGCTAGGCACAGACCTTGGAGGAGTTACTTTCACATTCCCAAACCTCTACAATGGCTGGGCATATTTGGGGGGGGGGGGGGATGGAAAGGAGGGTTTGATATATTGCAACATGTAACTAGCATGCCATTCTCAACAAAGCTTTGTGTTCAGCCAGAAGCTTTTCTTAGCCTTTGGATTATCTATGGACACCTGTACTTTGAATATAATCTTTCAATAAATCACCTTTGACTCAGGAGACCTTGGATTTCTTGCTGCAAGGGGTTGGGAGATGAAATCAGAGTAACTTGAACTCCATAGACTGACAGTCCCCCCTTACCTCCTTTCTTTCGCCTTTACTCCTGCACCAATTGAAGCAATTATTGGTTGGAGTTTGGTAAATCATGGCTACTGCTTCCAGTGCATTTGGAGTTATTGTCCTGGCCAAAGCCAAAGGTCTTCACCTCCCTCTCCTCAGTTTCCCGCCGTTGTTTAACTTTTCTTAGGGACAGAGCAACTACGATAGTGTGTGAGTTTGCAATAAGAGCTTTGCCTAAGCATCGTAGCGGGACAAAGAGACTGGATTTCACCCCCAAAGTAGCCCTGTTGTAGGGAATGAAGTTTCCTTATTGTGAAATTCATTTTCTTAGGTATAGCCATGGTTTCCTCTTTTTCTCTTTCAAAAAGGGATTTCGCTTTGATTTCTCTTTGCTGTTTTCTGTTACACTGCATGGTGGTGCCCTATTGGAAAATCAGCTCTTGCAAGAGTTTTTGATGTTACAAATCCCAGGGAGATACTTTGGCAAGAAGATGGGAAGGCTTGGGGAGACATTATTATTTATTTCTCTATTATTATTTATGTCATTTATAGTCTGCCTTTCTCACTGAGACTCAAGGCAGATTACACAGTGTGAGATTAGTACAGTCAATTTCAAGGACATTTCCATAAACAATGCCATAGGGTAAATAAACACAATTTTACAAAGGCATAAAGTAACCCTTGTCTACTAGAAGGAGATAAAGAGTTGGGGTATTCCTTATAAGTAAAAAAAGGTGCAATTTCCCCTGAGGGACTGGATGGCCTGAAACTGCAGGGAGAAGCACTGTCTCCTCCGAAGCGCTTCTTTCTATGAACTCTCTATTAAAGCTGTAGACTCCTGCGAAGAACAGAAGGCATTCCAGTGCAGAGCACAGCTACACATCACTGCATTTCAAGGAACTGGCTAGAAGATGTCAGAAAGACAGAGACCTGGGTCTGCTTGAGCAAAACAGACCTGTTTTGTTACATGATTGTTGTTGTCTATGCTTTATTGTTGTATTGTTCCAACTAAGATGTTTTTCTTTTTCAAGTTGTTCATTGTCTTTTATAACTGCAAGTGTCACAAGGTGGCATCACACTGTCATAGACATGAACTCTCTCAGTTCTTAAATTAGATATATCTATTTAATTGATGTTGTTCCTTGAACAAAACAGGTTACCATAGCATTCGTAAGAATCCAATACGGAGTTGAAGAAATGCTGAAACAGAACACAAGCAATTCTGGGACTGACATTAGACCACATGAAGCATACGTAGCTTATAGGAGCACATATTTAAGACAACAGGTAGTAAGGTGACATAGTGGTGAAGTCTATGGTCTTTAACTCATTAGCGAAGCATCTGAGAGCCCCTCCCTACAATACAAAAGCCGTTTTGAATAATTTGGTTTTGCATCATTTGTGGAAAGCTAGGAGAGTGGGGGCTCTCCTGACCTCCTCAGGCAAGCTGTTCCACAGGGTAGGGGCCACCACAGAGAAAGCCCATGTATGGGCTGCTGTTGATTTCACCCATGGGCAGGAGACCCTGTTCAGATGAGCAAAGCTGCCATGGAGGAACATAGGGAGGGAGGCGGTCCCATAGCAGTTGCGCTGCAGTGTTTTGCACCAATTGGAGTCTCCTAGTTAATTAATTAATTAATTAATTAATTAAATCACATTTCTAGACTGCCCTCCCCGTCGGACAGGCTCAGGGTGGTTTAACAACAGTTTAAAACAGTAAAAACATTATAAAAACATTAAAATATTATATCAAAACAATTAAACTTGGCGGGTATAAAATATTAAAATACAGCATTTTCCTGCATGGGTGGTGGAAGGTCTTCAGTGGTATGGCCGGCGAGAGGACAGCCTAGCCCCCACCAAATGCCTGGCGGAACATCTCCGTCTTGAAGGCCCGGCGGAAAGATAACAAATCCTGCTGGTCTCCCTAGTTGGATGGGAGACCTATGTATAGTGCATTACAACAGTCAAGTCTTGATGTTACCATAGCATGGATCCAGGTGACACGGACTGCCTCTGAGCAGCTGCAGAGCTAAAATCTGAAAATTAGCGGAACCTCTCTTCCCGCCTCTCCTCTCTTCAAACATCTTCTTTGCTCAAAAGGGAATTGATTTGAAACAGACTCCACATTCCTAAAAAGAGGGAAAGAAACTAGGCAAAGAGGAATTGAGAGAATTTCTCTTAATAATGCTACCCCAGACCTAATAGGATGAGCAGTTTTGTGCAGATGAACGCAGCATCGAACAACTAGCTCGGTGGACACGGGAGAGCTGATGCACTAAAGGTTAAACAGTGCATGCTTGGGGACTGAAAAGCAATCAGTCTTTGGTCAAACGGATAGAGCACAGTTTTGGAAAGGCAGCCAGGCCAACAAACGGAATAGAAGATGCCCAAACATGTCTAAAAGTGAACTGTAACCTACTTACTTGCTTCAGAATCCAATCGGATCCAGTTAGCAGAGCACAATTGCACTACCAGCAGCCCAGAACCGCTGAGAGAGCACATGATTTTGTTTAAAACACACATGCACTCTTCGGAGGACACACATTTTGTCAATCACAACCATCTTGCTGACCAGTTTCTGGGAAAAGGGATGCTTCACTTCTTGGTGAGGTAGTTTTCCCAGAGTTCCCGGCCCTTACACAAAGCTGGGAGTGCAACTCGGTGGGCAAGAGACTGTATGGTTGCCAACCTCCAGGCTGGAGATCTCCTGGAATTACAACGGATCTCCAGACTACAGAAGTCACTTCCCCTGAACAGAATGGCTGCTTTGGAGAGTGGACTCTATGGCATTATGCTCCATTGAGGTCCTTCCCCTTTCCAAACCCTGCCTTCTCCAGGCTCCACCCCCCAAATCTCCAGGAATTTCCCAACCAGGAGCCGGCAACACTAGACCAATCCTAAATCTTGAATGTTACCTGGGAAAATGAGGAGAAGATGAGAAAGATGAAGACATGCTGATGGGAAAGAAAATAAAATAAGGGCACTGTCCCTTGACTGTGAGTTAAACTAAGCCTGCTTTGAGTGTCTCAGGGCCAAACTAGAAGTCGCAGGGACCACATGTCCATTCTGTGGCTGCCAACAGCATTTTAAAAGCACTTGCAGTTCTTAAAAAATCGCCGTGGGGCCCCAATCCAGATTGTGCATGCCAGCCCGGCAGCCTCAGGAGATCATGTCCCTCCCCTCTGCACCCTTTCAGGTTCCAAAACATGCCCCCCACCCGTATGGCTGTTTTGACACCTAAAAAGGCACAGGAAGGGCCACTGCACCACATGTGTGATATGGATTGAGGAGCCATGGCAATTCTTAAAGAACTACGAGTGCTTTTAAAATGGCACTGGGGGCTGGGGGATGGACCCGTGGCTGCTGTCACTTGTAGTTTAACCCATAGGAGGTATGCTTATTAGGAAACATGCATTGAAGCCCAGGACATTCAAGGAGGGGGAGAGAAAATGAATCTGTGGCCTTTGTAGCTACTATGCCTAATACAATTGTTCCCCTTCCACAGTTAGAATATTTGTGAGCATTCTATGACATCCTAACAGCTCAGCCTCATTATCAAATTTCGGATAGAGGAGAGGAAAATATCCAGCGATAAGGGACAGGAAGTTCAGAATTTTCGAGTTAGGAAATGAAATCTGTAGCGGGGCCAGAGAATTGCTGTTTTCAGCCATGTACTCTTGTGTTGAGTAAGAGCTGGTGATGGGCGCAGATAATAAACTCATTGAGGCAAAGGTCCATTTAACTTTTATTGTTTGTGTAGTGCTTTGCACAAACGAGTCTTCGGTCTATGATTTGGTGTGGTAGGCACTCCCCTGTTGCCAAATATTAATTATCGGTTTAACACTCAGTTTATTGCACATCTGTCTCACAACAACAGTTCCTATTATTTAAGAATGCCCTAGAATGGACTAGGGTAAGAAAGTTTTTAATTTTCTTCAATTAACTCAAGGCAAAACCTCATATGCCAAAAAAAAAAGCCTACTAAGGAAGATTCTCCCATACAATTACAGAAGGAATCATAAACAGCCTAAAAAGCTGGTATATTCTATCTGTTACATTTATATTCCTAGACCCAGAGGAGTTGGACGTGTTAGTCTGCAGTAGCAAAACAGAAAAGAGTCCAGTAGCACCTTTAAGACTAACCAACTTTACTGTAGCATAAGCTTTCGGGAACCACAGTTTCGAGAGCTGTGGTTCTCGAAAGCTTATGCTACAGTAAAGTTGGTTAGTCTTAAAGGTGCTACTGGACTCTTTTCTATTTGCTTTCCTCTCTTCCCCCAAGGAGCGCAGGGTACTATACATAGTACCTTTCCTCCATCTTGCCCTCACAACAACCCTGCGAGGTAGGTTTGGTTGAGAGAGAGAGAAAGTGATCAGTCCAAAATCACCCAGAAAACTTCTCCGTGGCAAAGTGAGGATTTGAGCCTGTGTCTATCCATTCCTGGTACTGGCTTCTTAAGAATCAAAAAGTCTTAATCTGAATCTGTCATGAATAAATGATGTACCCTTAAGGAAATCTGGCTCAGTGCCTTATCAGCAATATTACTTTATTTATATGTAAGTGATTGCCCTGATCTGGGTGGCCCGGGCAATCCAGATCTCACCAGATCTCAGAAGCTAAGTAGGGTCGACCTTGGTTAGTAATTGAATGGGGAGACCGCCAACAAACACCAGGATTGCAGAGGCAGGCAATGGCAAGCCACCTCTGTTAGTCTCTTGCCATGAAAGCCCCACCGGGGGGGGGGGGGTTGTCACCATAAGTCAGCTGTGACTTGAGGGCAGGATTTCATTCATTTTTGCAGGGATGGGGAATGAGACACTGGTGCAGAGAATGAGCTGTATTGTGTACCCAGCCAATGGATGAAAGATGTAGTCCTGCTAATTTGAACCAGTGGTATCTTATCACAGCCCCATGCCTCAACGTGGCCACAGTGGCCTGAACAGCCCTTCATTTCTATCCCTGTTCAACAAGACTATATGGTCACTAGAGTAGGCCAAGAAAGACCGTGCTGGCTCACCATCATAAACTCCAGTCCTTTTTTGTATATTCCACGTTTCATTCACATGCTTGGCATTATGTCTGAATCCAGGCTATGCTTCCCTCCAATTTTAATTCAGGGAAGGAAAAAATATCCCCCTCTACAGATATCAAAAGTTCAGGAGCTATGTATTAAAAGCAGAAGAGCCTTGTTTGCGTCTGGCTGCAGTCAGATGAATAGAGATACCTTCTAAAAAAGATGAGCTATGGACAGAGAATGGAGTCCGGGGCAGGTTTTACCAACCCATTAACCTCTCTTCTTGGTTTAGCAATCAAGGGCAATGAAGGCAATTCTCCGGCACATATTAAAGTGCCCGCTCGAAACAGACAGCTCTGTGCTTTGTCTTTAACCTGCTTCAGCTTAACAGATGTTTTATAAGTGGAAAGAGCCTGCACTGACCTCTGCTTTATTGCTGGAGCAGCTGGGAAGGCTACGAACACACACACACAAAACTCCCTGAAATGCCCACGGCCTGCTTTACGATCCAGCAATGAGCCCTTAGTAGCCATGGTGCTTAAGGGAACCTTCTGTCGCTGCGCACGCAAGTCCGTGGCTTAATTTCAGCCTGCTTTCACTGCCAACTTCTGAAGGCAGCAGAGTCCTGCTTTTCAGTTCATGCTCAAGAAGGACAATTCTCCTCCCCGCACCTGATAGACAGTGTGGTGTAGTGGTTAGACCCGCATTCAGATCTCTGCTCCGCTTGCTCGGTGAATGAGCCAGTCATGGACTCTCAGCCTAACCTAGCTCCCAAGGATGTTATGAGGATAAAATGGTGAAGGAGCAAATCTTGTAAGCCATTTTGGGTTTCCACTGGAGAGAAAGGAGGAGAGGGTATAAATGTAGCAAATAAAGAAATATCTCCCCAGATGCCATTCACACCTACCAGGTTGTCCACATCTGCCACTTCATTTCTACAGAGATGCAAGCAAAAATACACCTCTGTGCCCTGCCTTGGATGGCCCAGGCTAATTTGATCTCTTCAGCTCTCAGAAGCTAAGTGTAACCTACGGGGCTAATTTAGGAAGCAAACTTTCACACACATGTAAGTTAAGAAAAAAAAAACATTTCCCCCCCAAATTTTTAACAATTAGTACAATATAACTATTTTCTTTTCTTTAACTGAACTCGTTAGTGCAATCATACAGAAACTTTCAGCCAATCATGTCTTGGAAAACCACTCAAGGTAAACAGTTCAACTTGTCGGATCCCACCAAGCGATAGAATCCTTTGGCACAATCCTTCCAGTTTAAAGCAACCGGAACCCAGGCCTCTGTCCTCTTCTTGGGGAATAACACCAACCAAACACAACACACATATACCACTTTTAGTCATATTGTTCACGTACAACATTTTTGATTACCTTATTCAAGGTGGTAAGAGCACATTAATTGTTATTAAGCCCCCCCCCCCCCAGCAACCAGCTTCTACCTCAGCTCCCTGGCTCTTACTACTAACTCCACCCTATTGGGTTAAACCAATTAGCTCATATGGGTTGAGGCCTGGGTTGGCCCTGGTTTGAAATCGGATGGAAGGCCACCAAGGATGTCCAGGGTTGCTGCACAGAGACTGGCACTGGCAAACCACCTTTGAATATCTCTTGCCTTGAAAATCCCACAGGGTCGCTATGAGCCAGCTACAACTTGACGGCACTTTCCACCACCACGCATGCCAAAATAAGAGAAACAGACCTAGGTCTCCTCTAGCAGTTTGCCCAATTCACGGCACACCAAGCCAAATGCAGTCCCCCAGCTCTATATTGTTGCCAACCAAGTGATCGCCATCCAGCCATGGCAACAAAGACTAGGCATGATGCAAACTTTGACACAAAATTGATCACCAGAAGAGAGGGAGAGAGTTCTTTGGCACTGGCCTATGTATCCCAGATATCCCTTAGCCCTTCTTCAACAGCCAGCCATTCAGCAGGAGAGACAGTGAATGGTTACAGTGTCAGACTAGGATCTGTGATCTTCAAATTCTCGCCATGTCATGAAGTTTGCTGAGTCACCATCGGCCAGTCACACTCAGCCTAATCTATGACTGTGCTTCTCTCTTTGTTTACTGCCAGTATAGGAAGTATAGTTCCATAACCTTTTTTCCTAGTTTGTTACGATTAACACTATGACACCGTGCTTGCTCACAGCATTATAGTGCTTTTTTCTTCAGCTGCCACCCACTACCACCCATCTGCTAGTGCCTCCAGTTTTAAAAGGCATAGAATTCATGGGGGGGGGGAATCTGCTTGAATCGAGACTTAACTATTTAGGTGTCTCTGAGCCAAGCTACAAGTGACAAATTACAGGAGGACTGCACCTGAAGGGAGTCACAATGTTAGCCGGGAAGCTAAGTTTTAAAAGAGATCAGAAGGCTTTGTCAATTTCCCCTCCCTATGGAGCCGGGTTTGTTAATTTCTTCTTTGCCTCCCCAAGGCTCTGTCAGTTTCATCTCCCCTTCTAGGAGGTGGAGAGGAAATCAACAAACCCTCTGAGGAGTGATCTTTGCCAGCTCTGTAGAAAGGGGAAATTGACAAAGCCTTCTGATCTCTTTTAAAACTCAGCTTCCCCTTCACATGCAGTCCTCGTGTAATTCGTCATTTGTAGCTCGGCTCTGTCTAACCATAGAGAATGGGCACGTTGTGAGCCTTTTTACCTTACAAGAATTCACACTTGAAGGATTCATGACAGAATTCACACCAAACGGCTTTGCCTCAACTCATCCTTTCTCTCCGCTTTTGTCAACTTCCCCATAAGAAGAACTCCCAAGATGATGTCCCTTTCAAATATCTGAAGAAGTGAGCTGTGATTCATGAAAGTTCATATTGAACTCAATTCTGTTTGTCTTTAAGGTGCCACTGGATTTTGTTTCTCATTGCGAACAATAATGGCTTGTTGTGATGACATACCATCTCCAGAATTAGAAACTAAAGACCTAAATTTCACAACCTACAAACTTCTTTATTTTTTTAAAAAATACTTTTATTTTTATGACTCAAGCTTCGGAGACCACTTAGTCTTTTATTCCTCAGTGAAGACAATGCCTGGACAACATGGTGCCACTCAGCATTTACTTGGCCTATTATAAGGGGATTATTGATCTGAAGGAACCACACAGTAGGGTTGATGAAAACAACAAAGAAATAGGTTTATTTCAGTGGTATGCAAGGTTTTATTGTTTCTTTGTTTTCCTTTTCTCCAGCCCTCTCAGTAATACAGTAGCAAAGTAACTGGAGAGCTGGAAAGCATAACATTTATAAATACGGTTGCCAGCTCCAAGATGAAAAATTCCTGGAGAGGGCAGGGTTTGGGGAGGGTTGGGGAGGGTGCTCAGCAAGATGTAATGCCATACAGTCCCCTCTTCAAAACAGCGGTTTTCTCTAGGGGAACTGATTTCTGTGGCCTGGAGTTCAGTTGAAGTTCCAGGAGATCTCCAGCCACAATCCAAAGGTTGGCAGCTTGTTATAAAGCAGGTTTCTTGTTCTTCTGATTCAGACATATAACATGGGACAGAGCAGCTTTTAACTTTTGACCGTTTTTGACAGTAACAGCACCCAAATCTTTATAACACAGGACAAATCGGCTTCCATTTTTTTAACAGTTTTTGACAGGAACTACCTATCTTCAAAATATTTAAAGTCCCTAATGGGCTCCATGCCTTACCAGCAGATCTCCTAAACCTTCTTCCAGCAAAATCCCACAATCATCAACTCTGTTAGTTGGCTGGCAGTTAAACTTCTGAACTCCTCTTTCTTTTTTTTTCATCGTTCCAGTCTCCAGTTTGAAAGTGATTGGCTGAGGCTCCTGGAGGGCGGATTTCAAAACCGTCCATCACACTTGCATCTCATCCCTCTCCTCTGCCAAATTTTAAGTTTTTCTGCAGCTCAGAAAAGGAGAACTGCTTGGGCAGAAGGTAGGGTTGCCAACCTGTAGGATGGAGCCTGGAGATCAGCTGGATTTGCAACTGATCTCCAGACAACAGAGATCAGTTCCCCTGGAGAAAATTGCTGCTTTGGAGGTGGGTGTCATATATGTCTGTCTACATATCTGCCATGAGTATTTTCTGTGTTCTGTGATGGGTAATGATCTTCTGAGAGTACACGAAGTTGCCTATTGATAGCCAGTTTGGCTGGGAGTTGCTTATCTCACAGGTACCTATGGTGGCATCTACTTTTGTTTTCACAGCTGCCCGAGACAGCATCCTTGAAGGCCAGGCGAGCTGAACTGAAAATGACTTTTGCTTCTCTCCTCCAGTCCCTCTCCCCTCCTGTCTTGAAAGCACTTCCTCCCCCTCCTAACCCCTTTGCACCAGAATCTCAACCGTCCTTATCCCAAAGGTGGGAACTTTCCCTATAACTGACCCCTCCAAACTTCCATACATCACTTCTGCCAATGATGTCTGAGGATGCTGATATTGATAGATTTCTAATAAAGTTACTTTAACTCATACCCTGGAGTATACCATGCTGAGCAATCTCCCTTCCCCAAACTCTGGCCTTCTCAGAGCCAAGCTACAAGTGACACCTGACACAGGTTGGACACTTGTCAGCTTCCCTCGAGTTTTGATGGGAAATGTAGGCATACTGGTCTTGCAGCTGTAATGGAGAGCGAACGAACATAATACTTTGAATTACTATACGAACTTTCTATGATTATGCTTGAAACTTGCACATTACATATCCTTGTGGAATTAGGATTTCTTATTTCATAGTGCTTTGAACTTCAGAGAATCGGCTATAGTGTTTTGGGTTGAATATCATCCAATGAAATTTGTTTGCTTGTTGATCCTTAGAAGTCCTTGACGTTTACAGAAGTTTATCATTTACATGTAACTGAGATTCTTAGGATGAATGATATGTGTCTGACATAGATTTTACCATCTGTGTATAAGAACTGGATCTTTGTTGCCCAACTTGGCACCCCTCTTTATTGTGTAAGATAAGTGCATGTGGAGTTCTTTGTATGACTTCACTTATTTTTTTCTCTATGAATCAACACACACAAATAATTTTGTATAACATTTAATTGTTTATTACTTAGTTTTCATGATTGTGTTGTTGTTTTTTCACAAACACAAAACTACTTTCAGTCCTAACAACAACAACAACAACAACAACAACAACAACAACAACAACAACAACAACAGTACATTATATATCACCCTTCTGGTCAGATTAATGCCAAATCACAGTGGTAAACAAAGCCAGTGTTATTTTTATCCACACAATACAGCTGGGGAGTTGCAGGTGAGAGAAGTGGCTTACAAGGCCACCTGCACAGCTCATGGCAGTAGTGGGAGTCGAACTAGCAGAGTGCTGATTCGCAACCCAACCACTTAACCACTATGTTACAGCAGCTCTCATAAATGTTTGAAAGGGCCATTAACAACAGAAGATGATGATCGTTTCTCCATTCCCTTATCTTGAAAGCCCCACAAGATTTGTTTTGTTAATCTAGGAACTTCAAGCTGCAACTCAAAGCAGAGGAGCTGGAGCAATCAAAGGGTTAGCATAGCAACCTTCTGCAAAATATACCATCTGTTTCCAGTACCTCCTAGGAGAGAAAATGTACCTGTTGCCCACCCAGCATATGCATGAGAGGGCAGCATCTGTAATGGCAGAATGCAAAGCTTAGCACAGTTGAAAAACTTTGCCCAAGCAACTGTACCAGCAGGGAAGATGGAAAGGAAGAAGATGTTTCTTTTGGCCGATGGCTCCTGAGCCGTTGCTTTCTGCCTGGTGCTCTTGTTATTTAGGGTACCTGTTTGGCAATGAATATTCTCTATGTTCTTGTAGGAGCTGCAATAGTAAAAGTTATTTCATCTTATTTCCCTGCTACTTTGTCAAAGCTCTGACAAATGTGCCAGCAGAGAGAGACTTTGGCTGCTGTTCAGGCATAATCAGACACTGATTTGAGATGGGGAAAAAGGCATTCTTGAGTTTTGTGACTGCTCTGTTGTCACGCTGGTTCATAACTGCCACCCTCAGCAGTTCATTGCCTGCAATGCTTCCTTGGGAATGACTTCCCACAAACATCTGAAATGCCACAATGTACCTGCCACATTTATTCACAATCCCCAAATTGGCCAAATTGCCCCCAAAAAGTAGAGAGAAGAACAGTGTTTTTATGCTCTCTCACACATGGCTGATTCCTTACCTTAACTATCTGAGGCAGGCAAGATACACTAGCTGAGAAAGGTTGGTTTGCATATATATGTTCGTAGCTGAATGAAGACAGCATCAAATGATATCTCTTATGTGTGAAGGGACCACCACAGATCCAACACTGGACTGTAATATAACCTGAAGTCTCAGAATAGGAAGGGGTTGTCCTCAAAGCAAACCTGATTAACTATACAATAGTGTGCCCCAGGGCTTTTTTAAAGCCGGAACGCAGTGGAACGAAGTTCCGGCACCTCTTGAAAATGGTCACATGGCCAGTGGCCACGCCCCCTAATCTCCGGACAGAGATCAGTTCCCTGAAAAGAAGCCCACTTTGCCTGATGCCAGAGGGACGAGGGAATCCCCTTGCCCCTCTTGCACCAGGTGAAGGAAGCACCTTGCTCCAGCAAGGGAGGGGGAGGCAGCGGGAGGGCGATTTAAACTTTAACCCCACCACTTGCTCCGGCTGACTGGCACCAGTCAGCTGAAGCAAGGAGGGAGTTTAAGTCACCAGCAGCGCCGTCACCATCCTTTGTGGGAGCGCTCCTGGAGGGTTGCTGCACTCTGCACAAAGATATCACTCCCCAGAAGTGATGTCATTGTGCGGTCCCGGGAGCGCACACATGCATTGTGGTACCAGGGGCACCGCCTCCTGCCAGGAGTTGCCCCATGTGCTGCCAACTCACTGAGTTCTACCACCTCTTCCCCCCCCCCCAAAAGCCCTGGTGTGCCCTGACCTGGCTAGCCCAAGCAAGCCCAATCTCATCAGGTCTCAGAAGCTAAGCAAGGTTGGCCTTCCTTAGTAATTGGATGGAGGACCTCAAAAGAAGACTAGGGTTGCAGAAGCAGCCAATGGCAAACCACCCCTGTTAGTCTCTTGCCATGAAAACCCCAGCAGGGGTCGCCATGAGTCAGCTATGACCTGACAGCACTTCCCATCACTCCATATAATAGCGTGATACAATACAGCCTCGGAATAGCTCCATTAACAACTCCAGACCAAAGGATTTCAGGGTCTACATGCATATGGATGCCCTGCTGAGGGTGGGCTGTGAAACTGCAACTGCTCTTTTTATGCTGCCAGATTTAATTACTTATCTTTGTATTTTAAAATGGGTGGGATCTGCTCTGAGCCGGCTTGCAGGGAGAGTGGACTACAGATTTAATAAATAACAGCAGCAACAACAACAACAACAACAACCAACTTATGGTGACCCAAGCAAAGGCCTTGCAAGACAAGTGAGAAGCAGAGATAGTTTGCCATTACCTTCCTCTGCAGAGTCTTCCTTGGTGTACCCCATCCAAGTACCAACCCTGTTTAAGCTTCTGATGAGATTGGGCTATACCATGCCACCTTCCCTCCCTTTAGAGTCTAACAAAGCATCATTTATTACTCTTCTACACTGGCGTGGTTTTCTTGCTCTTCAGTTATCACATTTTTACCCTGCCGTTCCTCCCAAGAATCAGGGGTTCAGTTTTCCATTTGATCCTCACAATAAACCTGTGAGACAGACTAAGTGAAAAAAGAGAGTGAGATAGAGAGGCAGAGAGACAAAAGAACTGATCCGATGTCAACTGATAACTCCCATGGCTGAGTGGAGAGTAGAAAGTGTAGCCCACCTTTCTAATCAATATGCCACACATGAAAAAAAAATAAAATGCTGCCCTCAAGTCATTGTTATGACAACCTCTGGTGGTGTTTTCATGGCAAGAGACTAACAAAGGTGGTTTGCCATTGCCCGCCTCTGCATAGCAACCATGGACTTCTTTAGTGGTCTCCCATCCAAATACCAACCGGGGCTAGACCCTGCTTAGCTTCCAAGATCTGGGCCATCCTGGTCAGGAAACATCCATGTGCAAATAATGCACTGTAGGCGTCAGAGTGTAGTATTGGTGGTGGAGAGAGCCCTCAAGTCACAGCTGACTTATGGCGACCATGGCAAGAGACTAACAGAGGTGGTTCGCCATCGCCTACCTTTGCAGCCCTGGTCTTCGCTGGAGGTCTCCCATCCAATTACTAAGCAAGGCCAACCTTGCTTAGCTTCTGAGATCTGATGAGATCAGGGTCTCCTGGGCTATCCAGGTTAGGGTGCATATCCCACATACAAACTTAAAATAAATCTTGGACATCTGTTTTATGTTTTGCACTCTACAGGCACATGAAGAAAGGCTTCAGTTCCAGATGTTTCAAATTGTAGGTTGTCCCTGAGATATGGATGAATTGCTTTCAGTCAGAGTAGGCCCGGTTGAGCTCCGTGGACCTGCAGTCTGACTCAGGAGAAAGCATCTATTCACCTCTGCTTAGAGAAATTAGCCTTGCTTTTGACAGTACTCAATAATGTTGGGAGATGATTGGGCCCAGATTTGAATTGTTGTTCACATTCTTTAAAGTGACTTTTAGGAAGTGCCATTTATTTCAAAGCAAATATATATATATATTTTCACCATAACTTCCCAACTACACAATTGGAGTAAAATTCTGAGGGGTCATATCTGTTATGGAAGGGACTCTCAATCTCACATTTCAGCTTGATAGAAGAAAACCTGCCCATTCAAGAGCTAAAGAAAGTCACAATACATTTCCCCCTTATCAAAGTAATATTCAGTTTTCATGGATTGAGCCATCAGCAAAGGGATTCTCCATTTTGAACGTTGGGGTGGGTCCTCTTTTACAGATTTTTTACAATTTCCCCATCGTTCAGCAATCACACACCCCAACCGGCAGTCACGTCCACGCCCATCTCGTTTTGAAACCCTTTTCATGGCATAAGTCCGACCCGAAAAGCTCAGAAGTCAAAGAGAAACTTTTGCATAATGCACAGTGTTGAGCCACAGGGAGGGAGGGAGGGAGTCAGTCACCAAGCTGCCAGTATGTTGCTATAACCAGACGCTGCAGCTGTCAGGAGACAAGAGGAAAGTACAAGCTCGCTTTTTGGAAAGTGCTGCCAAATCATAAACTGCCCAGCACCCGAAGTGGCACCAGACGTCTCCAAGTGAGTTGCCTTCAAATCCAAACTCAAATTCAAAAGAGAGGGAGTTATTCTGTTGCCGTCTCTTAGCCATTTGCCCTCTCTGATCCGTCAAAATGATGACTTCCTCATTCATTTCCATTTCATTCTTCCTTTTAAAAGGAAAAGAGCAGGTTAGATTGGGCTTTCATGTTCGGGCTAGGTGAGTCGTGCCCCATTATTACCGTTTGTAAATACTGAAGCCAGGCTTGGCTGCTAAGAAAAAGCAAGCCGGATCTCAGAAGCTAAGCTGGGTCAGCATTGGTTAGTAATTGGATGGGAGATCTCCAACAAAGACCAAGATTGCATAGGCAGGCAATAGCAAACCACCTCTGTTAGTGTCTTACCATGAAAACCCCACCAGGGGTCAGCAATGACTTGACAGCACTTTCCACCACATACATTGACTACTACTGGCTTACCATTTCCCTAGTACTGATGGGGGATCCCCTATTGCCACCTGGTGTTTCCTGCTACCACTCTGCTCGCTGGAGGAGGGATGGAAACCAGGGGGCGAGCAGTGTTCCAACATGCTGCTATCACTCTCTGTTCATATCTCTGGGGGAAGCAGGGGATGCTCTGGTATTTGAGTAAAACTCTATGGTTAAACTCTACAGTTAAATCATAGAGTCTTGCCCTATGACACGACTGTCCCCAGCTTCCCTGACAACACACTACTGTCACTTATAGGCGTATGGGGAGTGACATCAGGGTGTCATTCTATTCTCCAAAATAAAAGGTAGAGAAGTAGGTGCTCTCAGAACTGTCCTCTGTCTTCAAGGATGCAAAATACCACAAGGGGTGAGGGAAGCCATTGTTGGCGCAGCATGGTTTGAACTGTAGCTGAGGTATAAATAAGGCTTCCACACACTTATAGCATTCAAGTGTATGTACAGTTTATTTACAGTGACTTATATACAGAATCTTGTTCTCAGTGTCAAAGTGCTTCGCCAAGCACCTAACGGAACAAGCTCCACACCAGCACAAGACACTGCTGGCTTATATCCTCCCATAGCACCCCCCAGTGTCCAATCACAGCACATCAGGTGAGGTGACGTAGGTAGTTTCTCTGCTCTTGCATCATCCAAGGACCTGTCAAATAGATCTTTTACATCAGTAATGACATGACAGATACAAACAGCAAGACATAGACATGCTTCTTGGCTCACTATGTCAACAGCCATCAGCTGTCATGAACTGTTTACTATCACAACACCCACAACAAAGGGATTACATGCTAAGAAAGTTTTCAGCTACAAGAAGAAAAGCAAGTTTGGTTTTGGAACTTTGACCGTGTTTCGAAGACATGTCCAAGGAAATTTAGAGGATGTTTTAGACCTCACCTACCATTATTTATAGTGGCTGGGCAAATAAAATACCTTCAGCATTAATCCCTTCTGGAAACGTAGGGCTTTCCTATGCTTGATGCCTCTTAAAACTTATAACACAAAAGAGGAATGCAGAGAAATATATGGGCAAAATAAATATGGCTCCCTTTCCCCTTCGATGCATCTCTGCTGTATCTGCGTGTCTATAAATTTATATTATGACTCTGCTGCCATCCAGTGATAGATTTTTCTTTTCTTTTTTTAGGGAAGATGTGTTGCACGGCAAGTTACAAAAACAAGAGATTTTTTTAAAATGCAGAAATGAAATCTTTTGCTCTAACAGTTCCTCCGTGAGGTTAGGGTTTGCCCCGGAGAATGGAGGCAGAGGAAACATTGAAGCAATAGAGATAACAATGAAAAAAATCATGTTCTATGAGAGATGGATGTGAATACAGTGAGCCCACCAAATGCATGCAAAAATAATCATCCTGGAATCCAGTACAGTATGTATATATATTTAGGAGATTTACTTCCCTTCAAATGTTCTCTCTCTCTTCTTTTTTTAAAAAATACACAGATTTTGGCCTTGTAACCGGACAGACTTGGGCATAATTGGATTCCACCAGAGTTGCTTTCAGGTTAGCGGACAGAGATATAATCCTTCTTTTGTCCCATCTTGCCCTTGCATGTTGTGTGTGTGATTTCTCTTTTCTTATCACGGGAAGGAGGAAGACTAATAGCAAAGCGACAGGCTGCCTATTGTGTAGGAGGGTGGTGGAGGGGGGGAGAATTGAACACAGCAAGATGAGCCCTGGAAGTCCATCATTTATGGTTGGCTGTGGATCTGGGCAAGTTGGGCAAGCCTGGACAAAACAGAACACTTTTTCCCTGTGTTGGCTCCTCACCACAACCTATCGGGATGGTTTCCGCACATTTCCAGGAAGCAGAAGCAGCATGCATGGATCACATGTCCTTGTTAGGCGTTTCTAGGATGAGGTGGTTTGAAGAGAGAAATTACACTTTTCTCAGAAAGGGTGAAATGGATCGGCTCCAAAAGGAGATGAGAGCAATTCTACAGCTCCTCAAGGAGAGTACGTTCCTCTTGCTTCCTGTTCCTCTGCAGCGATGAAATAATTGGCACACAGATTTCTCATGTCTCCTTGCAGGACATAGGTAGGCGCCCAGCACAGGAGTCAGTTTGCACATCTGTTTGGTAGGGCAGTTGTGAGGATCGATCTACCTAGCTGTCTGTCTCATTTATATTTCAAGTGTGCACCAGGGATCTCAGAATGTCATGCATGTTTCTCCCTTCCTCCATTTAATCTTCACAACAATCTAGCAGGCAGGCAGACAGACAGACAGACAGACAGACAGACAGACAGACATAGATAGTTGAACTCTGCTGGTTCAACTCCCACTACTGCCATGAACTCAGCAGGCGGCCTTGGGTAAGCCACTCCTTTCAGCCCAGCTCCCCAGCTGTATTGCAGGGATAATAATAACACTGATAGCTGCTGTAACATAGTGGTTCAGTGGTTAGGCTGAGAATCAACCCTCCGCTGGTTTGAATCCCACTGCTGCCATGAACTCAGCAGGTGCCCTTGTATAAGCTACTCCTCGCAGCCCCAGCTCCCCAGCTGTATTTTGGGGATAATAATAACACTGATTTTGTTCACTGCTCTGAGTGGGGCATTAATCTGTCCAGAAAGGCAGTATATAAGCACACTTGTTGTGGTTGTGGTTGTGGTTGTGGTTAGCAAGGAATTTTTTTCCCCTCAGGTCCATTCAATTACATGCACCTGCAATCGGAAGCAGGGATGTGCGCCAGCACAGAATTCCACATTCAGGTTTAAATTTTTTATATCGGGATTTCTGGATATTTGGCATTCAGTTATGGTCAGTATGAAACAGCCCTTTCCCGTGAAACCAACCTTTTTTTTCTGGAGCAGAACAAGGCAGGGCAGTGGATTTGGAGGGTGGGATTATAACAAGGGCTTATTCCAGCACCCTTTTCCATATTAGGAATTAGTTGTATTTTGGTTTTGGTAGCATAGTTCCTTAGCAAGAAGCATTTACCCCAACATGCAATAATTAATCCTCAAACAAAGAAAGATAAAACTTACAGTTTACTGAGGTAGATTCCATCCATAGCAATATCTTGGAGTAGAAAGAAAGAGTCCTACTCTAAACAGTCACTTGCTGTTGTTGTTGAATCATCTCAACAACATCCACCTGAACATACAATTCACAATGGAGAAAGAAAGTGAGGGAAAACTCTCATTCCTGGATACCTTGGTCATCCGCAAAGCAAACTCTCAGTTAGGTCACAAGGTCTACAGGAAACCAACTCACACTGATCGGTACTTACACAAAAACTCCAATCACCACCCCCGACAGAAAAGAGGCATAATGAAAACATTAGTGGATCGTGCAAGACGGATATGTGAGCCGCGCTTTCTCAATGAGGAAATTAATCATCTAAACCACGCACTTCAGGCAAATGGCTACTCCAGAAATGAAATCCGAAGAGCAATCAAACCCAGGATGAATCAAACAACCAAGGAAAAACAGTCACCTACAGGAAAAGTGTTTTTGCCATATATCAAAGGAATTACTGATCAGATGGGAAAGCTTATGAAAAAGCATAACCTTCAAGCAGTATTCAGACCCACCCGAAAAATACAACAGATGCTACGATCAGCAAAAGACAGCAGAGACCCCCTCACCTCTGCAGGAGTATACCGTATACCCTGCAGCTGTGGACAAGTTTACATCGGGACCACAAAGCGTAGCATCCAGACAAGAATAAAAGAACATGAAAGACACTGCAGACTTGGACAGCCTGAAAAATCAGCAGTGGCTGAACATAGCCTAACTCAAACAGGGCACAGTATCTTATTCCAGGACACCAAAATACTGGACAACACTTCCAACTACTTTGTCAGACTGCACAGGGAAGCCATTGAAATTCACAAGCATAAGCAAAACTTCAACAGGAAAGAAGAAACCTTAAGAATGAACAGAGCATGGGCTCCAGTTCTGAAAAACACCAGGCCAACAAAACACTCCACACCCGACAATAGCCCTGCAGAGAAGATTAGCACATCAAGCACCAATCCATATGCAAAAGAACCTCCTCAGGATACAGTGAAGCCTCCCGCCATTAGCATTCCACACCCTGGGAAACTCTTACAGAATGACTCAGTGAAGCCTCCCGCCATTAGCATTCCACACCCTGGGAAACTCTTACAGAATGACTCAGCTCAACCCCACCCCTCCTGAGTAGATACAAATGACCTACATCTTTTCCACACTGTGACACTGAGAGATCTCTGTCTTTTGGTGCTACACCTCTGAAGATGCCAGCCACAGCTGCTGGCGAAACGTCAGGAACTACAATGCCAAGACCACGGCAATACAGCCCGGAAAACCCCCAACAACCATAGTCACTTGCCCTATTAATAAACCACGGCCAGTACCTGGCAGCAAGGCTGCAAGCGAGTCTGTGGATGAGGCCTTCATACCGGGGCTCCGAGAATCACATCCTTCTCCTTTGGAAGACCATCTCTCAAGAGACACAGACAGATGAGGAGTCAAGAGGCACCTTAGACAAAGAGAAGCATCTTACTCTCAAGAGAGTTACACATACAAACAGAGAGACGTGTAGCACCCCCCAGTGTCCAAGGCATGCTGAGTTGTCTGTTCCATCACTCCATGCACCAAAACTCCTATACTCCTATACAAAAGCATGCTCTCTCCTAAAACATCTGCTGTGGGAGAACGTGAGCAGGGGAAAAAATGAAATTGTCTCTCATGTCTCATGCATACATACAGCACACACAGAGAGACGATACGTTTATGATCAAAATCTAATCTACGGCCATCTAGCAAACTGTCACTGTATGCGTAACATACCCTCAAAGTGGCCGAAAGTAAACATTAAAATTCTCTGTTAATCTGCATTCTGATTAATCTAGGAATCTACTAATCCCAAACTTTATTCCTAAATATTAAGTAAATATATGCTCTAAGGAGTAAAGCAAATGTGGGATGAGCTGCTGGAAAGGGACACAAGAAGGAGTCAATATTTCACTATGCAAAGTATCAATCAAGGGAGAAAGGGCCAAAGGGGAAAGCGCCATTTTTTGGGCTCTGCTTTAGGATTCCATAAGTGCAGATAAACATCAGTCACTGCGCTGTTCTTCCCCTCCCTGCCTGCCCCTGAGGAAGTCGGAAGACGAAATCTGGCATTGCAGCCGGCCCCCAGTTTGAGCTACTACCCTTCAGGATCTCTCATGTGGAATATTGAAGAAAACCTATAAGCAGGAAAGAAGAACTTAACGAGACTTGTACTCTCTTGAAAGCACAGTACTTACCTGTTATTGGACTTGGAGTTGGCACCCTGCTTCCTTGGAATGTACGGGAGAGGAATATGTGATCCTTGTTCTTAGAACTTTGTATTTTGTATTTAATATATGATCTTGTTGTATGAATTGCATGTTGTAAATGTATATGAATTTGGGAGCGCTAGCACTTTAACGAGATTATATTACTGTTTCTTTAATCCCGGGTGGTGTTCTTTTCCACTCTGCTTTTGAACACACAGTCGAAACACACGAGATGAAATACCTAGGTTCAACTCGTGTTCTCTTACCTAAAGGTTTGTCGGGAAGTGTAGGCGTCCTTGCAGCTTAAAGTTTAGCATTTACAGAGCAGCAGAGAGGGATGTGCGGGGGTCCTTGCAGCTTAAAGTCTCCCGATGCAGCCAGGTGTCGCTCTGCAGGGCCAGGCCGGGTGAGGGGAAGGGAAAATGCCATGATGCACCTTGAGAGTGGGAGGAAAGGCACCCCACGCCTGCACTTCCCTCCTCGCTGCTCTGTAAATGCTAAACTTTAAGCTGCAAGGATGCCTGCACTGTAAGTGCTAAACTTTAAGCTGCAAGGACACGTGCACTGTAAATGCTAAACTTTAAGCTGCAAGGACGCCTGCACTGTAAATGCTAAACTTTAAGCTGCAAGGATGCCTACACTTCCCGGCAAACCTTTAGGTAAGAGAACACGAGTTGAATCTAGGTCTTTTGTCTCGTGTGTTTTGAGTCAAAGATTAGGGGGCATTCGGTTCCCAGCCAAGCTATCTGGGGAATCGGTTTTGCTTTCATTTCACATGCAGATAGATAAAAATGAGTAGCCATGTTTGTCTGTCTGTAGCAGTAGAAAAGAGCAAGAGTCCAGTAGCACATAAAAGACTAAGAACATTTGTGGAAGGGTATGAGCTTTCGTGAGTCACTATTCACTTCTTCAGATACAGCTAGAATGTGAGTCCATCTGTCCTTATATCTTGGAGGCTGGAGTGATTTCAGATGACGAATGACAATAGAAATTGCCATTCCTCTCTGCTCTCCAATATATGAGGATAGATGGACTCACATTCTAGCTGTGTCTGAAGAAGTGAGCTGTGACTCACAAAAGCTCATAAGACTTACAAATTTTGTTTGTCTTATAGCCAGTGCTACTGGACTCTTGCTCATTTCGCAAGCAGGGCGGCTTGTTTTCCATAGGAGAAAACATATAGTGAATATCCAAACTTATTCCAGATATCAAGAATTAAGAAGTTCAGGAATATTTGGAATATTCTAAGTGTGGCATTATTTGATGAATTCTGAATCCTTCCAAACCTGAATTGTACATCCTTGCTCTGAAATGGTATAGCCTTTACAATGAAGACACGGTCTTCATTGTAAAAATTAGTTTCTTAAATGGAAAGAGTCTTTAGGCTCAAAGAAAGATTTTTTTTTGCAACAATATTATCATTCCAATTCCATTTCTCATCTCCCTAGGGATGCTACACTCTTCTCTTTATTAATTAAAGATGATCCAAAATTAGTTGCTGCAATCATTTATTTAAGGCAAAAGAACTAACTAAAGAAAAAACGTCTATCAGCTTCAAAAGCCTTAATGCAATTTAGCTTGCAAAGTACCAAATATTTTCACCACCTCAAAAACAATTTTGATCATAATATTGATAACCAAATAATGATCACTGAGTTTTGCTTGTTCAGCCTGCAATTTTAAACCAACTCTGCTAATTCTAACAGGAGGGAGAACAAATATTTGATTTGTAATTTGGGAAATGAAACCTACTGAAGTATAAAACGTGTTTTCTTTGCTCAGAAAAATGACCTAGTCTTTTAGGCATGAAGGAATAGGATGCCACAGTTGGCAGGCCCAGTGACATAAAAGGTTGCCAGCTCCAAGTTAGGAAATTCCTGGAGATTTGGGGGGTGGAGCTTAGGACATTGAGGAGGGAAAGAAGCTCAGCAGGATATAATTCCAAAGATGTCATTTTCTCCAGGTGAGCTGATCTCTGTGGCCTGGAAATCCATTGTAATCCTGAGAGATCTCCAGCCACCACATGAAGGATGGAAAGTGTAGTGATATCATAGGAACATCTAGTAATTTGGCACCAGAAGGAACAGAGTATGGGTCATTCCCATTTGCTTGTGCCAACAGGGCTTAAGGGCACATGAAGGAGTCCTGCTGTTCTTCCTCTTCCAGGGAGGTGTGCATGCATGGATGAAGAGCTGTGGCTCATTGGGAAAGCATCTGCTTGGCATGCAGAAGGTGCCAGATTCAATCCCCGGCATCTCCAGCTAAAAGGACCAGGCAATAGGTGATGTGAAAGACTGCTACTGACATCAAAGCATATGGGAAGGGGAAAGCTGAAGAAAGAAGCTTAAAATTCAGAGTTCAACCCCTCTATTACATAATTCCCTACAGAGGGTTGTCATGTCCCCCAGGGGCCCAATGGGTTAGCAGGGGGCAGCGGGATACTTACACTAAGTTTGGGAGTGATTTTCAATGATTCCCTCCTGCCCGCGCAACTCATAGCTTCCCCTGTTGCACCAGAAAATGACATCATTTTCTAATGGAAGAGCATGCCTTCCTTCTCGCCCGCTGCCACCCCCGGGCCTTCCTTCTTGGCCAGTGGGTGAGCAGAGGCAGGGGACGGAGCTGGGAGCAGGTGATTCCCCCAGGCTCCAGCAGAGAAATTACTACATCACTACTTTTCTTGTGTCGTGACTAGAGATGGGCACGAACAGCAATACGAATTTTTAAAAGCCACAAACAGCCCAATCAGCTGTTCACGAACAAGCTGTTTGTGAGGCCCCATTCTAAATGGACAGGTGGTCATTGCAAGCCTCGTTCATTGCTGTTTGTTGCTGTTCCTCAAGCCAGACAATCCGGCACCTGCAATCAATTCTCTTGGCAACTTAGGCAGGGATTGTCTGAACTCTGTCTGAACTCCTGCTGTTGCCCTGGAAACCCCAGTCTAAGCCCAATTTAGCTTGATAGGCAGGTCTTCCTTTCAAGTGTGGAGCTCCAAATTTGTTACAAGGAAGTAAAGAGCAGGGGGGAGGGGGGCTCCCAGCTCTGCTTTTGCAGACAGTGAAGGAGAGATAGTTGCTGTTGGCATTTTGAGAGAGAGACAGGGAGAGTGCATTGGAGCTTGAATTTTCTTTGTGTGGGGGGGATAAGGATCTACCTCTTTAAGTTCCAGGGCTGCTGCCAGGCTCTGGGCCAAGCTATTATTTTTTACTGGTACCTTTCCTGCTGCCTGCTCAGATAAAGTTTCTGGGAGTGGTGCAGTAGGGATCTATCCCTTCAGGTTCCAGGGCTGCTGCCAGGCTCTGCGTCCAAGCTATTATTTATTATTGGTACCTTTCCTGCTGCCTGCTCAGGTAGGGTTTCTGAGAGTGGTGTGGTAGGGATCTTGATGGCTGGAGGAGAGCCTGCTGCCCCCCCTGAACAACGAACAATGAACATGTTTGTGAACAAGTCATATTTGTCAATGTTCATTGTTCGTGGATGGCAACAAACAATGAACACCGAACACCATGTTCATTTTTTTTCTGTTTGTGCCCATGTCTAGCCATGACCTGGATAGCCCAGGTGAGCCTGATCTCATCAGATCTCAGAAGCTAAGCAGGGTTGATCTTGGTTAACAACTGGATGGGAGACCTCCAAGGAAGACCAGGGTTGCAGAAGCAGGCAATGGCGAACCAACTCTATTCATCTCTTGCCCCCCAGCAGGGGTTGCCGTAAGTCCGCTATGACTTAATGACAATCTCCACCACCACCACTTTTGGTGTATTGACCAACAGCGGAATTTACCAGGTTTGGATAGAGAGTATTTTTTCCCCCATCAGGATGTTCATTCCACCCTTCCTCTAAGGAGTTGACATTGATAAACATAGTTTTCCCTTCCACCATTTTGCAAACTTAACCCTGTGAAGTAGGTCATGCTGAGTGGGGGCAAGTGGCCTAGTGTCACCCAGTGAGCTTCAAAGGTGAGTGTGGATTTGAATTGAGCGCTTCCAAGTCTTACCACAACGCTTTAAGCATCTCACCACAATGTCTGTTTCCTCATCTCCTTTAATCCCAATTCTCCTGCGTCTGAATTCAGCTTAATCCTTCTGAAAATATTGCTTTCTTCCCGTGCCTGAAATGAAAAAGAACAAACATCAGGCTCCCTTTCCGGCCTCCAAGCATCTCAGTCCAGGAGTATGAAATCCAAAAGCTTTGTTTGTCTGCACTGTTGCATTGAGGGATCAAACTGGCCTTGTAAAAAATTGCTATCTGAACATTGAGCCGCTGGCCTGGATAATCAGAGAATGCCAAATGGAAAGAGACCTTAACCAAGAAGAAGAAAAGCAAAAGCTGTTAAGAAGGCAATAAAAAAGCCAGAGACATCCTTCCCTTCCTCCTCCCGGTTGAGTCAATACTCAATTTATGTCAGTGTGCAGTAGATACATCGTTGAAAAGATCACTTTTGCTGTCTCTGAATGAGCAGGAGCCCGGCAAAGCTGTAGGCGATGTGTGCGGAGATAGACACCTATCTGTCAGTTCAAGATGGAGCTGTCAATCTGAGAGCTTTGCTAGCCCAAACCTGAGTGGTCTCAGAGACAGTGCAGTGGACATATTGCTCACAGTTCGTGATGTCCACCTTTCCCCCTTCTCTCAGCTGCCTCGGCCACCAGGAAGGGCCAAAGTTTCTTGGCACCTTAGGCAAAGTATTTGACATCACCACTGCCATTTACTAAAAGCAAGAAGCCTGGACCGAATGTTTGCTCATTCAAAACGAGCAACATAAAAATAAAATTAGAGAAGCTCTTCAAAAGCCTTCTGTCTTCCATCATAGCTATAGAAGACCAGAGTCGACCAATATGGAGATTCCAGAAGCCAGTTAAGGCCAAGCATCCATTCAAGCCAGTAGAGGAGGTTCCTCTTGATTTTTTGGTATAGTTCGAAATCTGGTAACCTAGATGATCTCCTAGAGATTGGGCCAGCCCTGCCACCAAGTTGAAATCTGTGCAAGGCCTTCATGGGGGTGTGAAGCCCAACCTGGGGTGGAGACAGAGGAACTTAAGTTATCACACGGAGGAAGCAACAGGAGGTGGGGAGCTTCTAGGAAACAGCAAGTCTAGTTTTTCCCTCTCCAACCCCATACGGTAATACTGTTTTATCATAAATGCACACCAGCGGGACGCATGGGGGGAAGGGTCATGGGAGGCACCGTCAGTGATGATGTGATGTCCCTTCCAGGGAAAAACCGGAAGAGACATCGTGCCTCTCTTGGAGTCACCAGGAACTCTGTGGTAAATCCATAGAGTTTCCAGTGATTCTTAGAAAGGATGGATGTCACTTCCGAGTTTCCCAATGGTGTTTTTTTGGCAGCGGAAGAAAACAGGAGATGGCGGCATGGAATCCCCACCTCCAGCAGGGGATTGGCAACCCCGGTTTACCCCAACTGATCACGCTCCAGATTTTCCTAAGATCTGATGTGTTCATTATGATTGACATCTCAGAGCTTATGAAAATCCGGGAGGGGGGCTTCTGTACTTTTTTGCATTTACATACCTCTTAGCAGCCATCATTTCCCAATGGGTTGCTGCTGAGCAAGAGAAGATGAAGCCAATCCCCATTGCCCCCCCCCAAAAAAACCCAGGAAAACAACCTTTTGAGTTGGCATGCACATCCAAGTGCGCTTCCCATTGAGAGCTCTGCAACACAGAGGAATGAGATCGACATTCACATGCGCACTGCAATGTGCATTCTGCTGCACATCCGCATGTGGATCACAATACCTTATGCTGCTTTATTTTCAATGGGATGTGCATTTATGTACCGCTCAGTGCTAGGGAACATCTGCTGCATGGTTGCCTTGACAACATGGGTCTGCTCCTTCTTCCATTTTCCACCCCTTGGCAAAGAGATGGGGGAGGAGGGATTCCAAAAAAGAGGTTTCCTTAGCCTCAGCTCTTGATGACCAGCACTGGCAGCCGACTATGTAAACTGGTCCTTTTGAAAATGGTTGCATTCGGGGTGACCTGAGGTAACATTTAAAATACTCTGGTATATAATTTATAATGGTTTATTCACAGATGAGTATCCCTGGATGTTGCAGTCATTAAGCTATGTGTGTTAACAAGGACTGCAAATCCAGAGAGACTGAGGAAAGGAGTTAAGTTTGAGAGGGAAAGATAACTAACAGGAGTTGGCTGTTGCACCATAGGGATTAAGTGGTTGGGTTGCGAATCAGCACTCTGCTGGTTCAAATCCCACTACGGCCATGAGCTCAGCAGGCAGCCTTGGGTCAGCCACTCCTCTCTAGCCCCAGCTCCCCAGCTGAATTGTGGGGATAATAATAACCTGACTTTGTTCACCGCTCTGCATGGGGCACTAATCTGTCTAGAAAAGCGGTATATAAGCAAAGTTGTTGTTGTTGTTGTTGTTGTTGTTGTTGTTGTTGTTGACGCTGTTCAATGTGGTTTTGAGCTGTAAACAGCTGTATACCCCCTCAAAAAAAAAAACAGAACAAAAAACACAATCCATGTAACAGCTTTTATTAGGGCCAACCAAAATGGCAAAAAAAAGAGAGAGCTTTTAAGCTCACTAGAACAGTTCAGCAGGCCAGATGTTAGAATTTTTAAAAAATTAAAAGGAAAGGAAGATGCAGATTTTTCAACTCTAGTATTGCCCTCCTAGGGAGCTGAGATCAACTCTTTGCTCTCTTCCTCATGGTTGTTAAGTGAAATTCTATTAATTCCTCTTTACCCACTTTCTCACTGAAATCCAACAATCAACTTCTTTCCCCCCTTTTTAGGAATTTAGAGTTAGTTTCCAATCAATTTTGTTCGAATCAAAGAGAAATTCAAAAAGAAAGGGACAGGAAGGGAAGGTCTGAAGAATTTTAGAATTTCACTCTGTAGATGCTCAGAGGCAGTCAATGTCTTCCCTAGCTTCTCCTGCTACAGCTCCACCCTAGGGTATATAACATAAAACAATTGCAAGAGGTGACATTACAAAAGGGCTCATAGGGCACCACAATGTAGTGTAAAAGAAAACAAAAAGAAATACCAATTTGTCTACATTTGTCTACACTGTCTACAATTTGTCTATATTAAAACGCGACACGCAGGTCTGAACACAGGACTCCAGATTAACTAGCACAGAATAGAGTGGGACTAATTCTACTTGTGAGATACCGTTTCTATTCATGCAGCCTAAAATTGAATTAGCCTTTAATTTGCTAACAGACGATTAAATAAATTCATGAGGGAGAGACCTATGAATGGTTGTTGCCAATGACAGTTCAATGGAACCTCCCGATTCAGGGGCAGTATACCTCCAAATACCAGTTGCTGGGGAGGAGAAGCAAATTACAGGAAGTTATCATTGTCATGCTTTTCTGTCTGCCTCCCGAGAGAGAGATAGGACCAGGCTAGAAACGAAGGTTTTTAAGAAGTTGGGTCTGGGTTCCCCAGCCCCAGCTCAAGTTCACTGCAGCTACACAGCAGTTTGGTAGAGCAGCTGTTAAAAATAAAGGAGACCCTAAATGGCCTCAGAATGCCTCTGTAGAGGGAGGAGGGGCTCCCCCTCCCCCCTCAAGCTGTTTCCCCCTGTCAAAATAGCAGAGGAGGAAGTTTTTTCCCTTGTTTTTTCTGCTCCATGCAGGGCTGGATCGAAGGGGGGGCAGACGGGTAGTCTGCCCCCAGCGCTGCCAAAGAGGGGGTGCCGGGCACAGCCAGCTGCCTGGGAGCGTGCCACTGCCAGGAGGCTGAGCACAGGGTTGGGAGGCCCTCGCCAGCCCCACTAGCTGCCCCAGCACACACGCACACCCTCACCCTCGCCGCTGCCACCAACTCCGCAGCGAACTGTGAGCTGGGGCAGCTGGCTTGCCGCGCATGTGGCACAGGGCAGCAGGGCACATGAACTGCGTGTGCACCACAAAGCTGGTGGCGGCAGCGGCAGCGAGGGCATGTGCTGGGGCAGCTGACTTGCCATGCAGGTGGCTGAGTGCAGGGCTGGGAGGTCCTGCACGTGCAGCAAGCCAGTCGGCCGCCCCAGTGCACACCGCCGCCACCAGCTCCATGGCTCACCGGGCGCTGGGGCGGCCGGCTTGCCGCGCGGGCGGGCACACCTCCTGCCCTGTGTGATGACATCACAACCATTTACTTTTTAACTGCTGTATGGCTGCTGGAACCTGAGTTGGGTCTGGAGAACTCACACCCAACTCTTTAAAAATCTGCATGTCTAGCTTGGCCCATAGAGACATCAAGAGATGGCTTGCTCAAGCAGACTATCAGCAGCCAAAGTCAATTTAGGCTGATTTTTTCCCTTCTCTTCCTGCAGGCAGTTAAGTTGGGCAGTGCCATGTGCATAAGCCAAAGAGCTGTTGGCCCTGCAGCCTGGGAAGAAGCTTGCCAACTCTGGGTTGGGAAATTTCTCGAAATTTGAGGATGGAGTTTAGGAAGGGTAAGATTTGGGGAAGAGAGAGACCTTAGTGGGGTATAATGCCACAGAGTCCATCCTTCAAAGCAGCCATTTTTTCCAGGGGAACTGAGCGCTGTTGCCTAGAGATCAGCTGTAATTCCAGGCAGAGGCGGATCTACTATGAAACTAACGAAGCTTAAGCTTCAGGGCCTCTAATCCTGGAGGGGCCCTGAAGCCACTTTTTTTTTTAATGAGTGAATTTTTCAACAAAATTGATGGAGTTTTTTAAGGTGGTTTTTATTAAAATAAGGCTATTTTAATGACAGAATCATAAGGCAATGGGTTGAAGTACTTAATGTTGACCATAACATATACTCTAATCCCTGTTTTGTATGGCCTCAAAATGTCCCTGTAATTGGTCAAGTTTCAAAATTTTCTCAAGGGCTTGTAGCATCCAAACTCCCAGCTCACCGGTACATATTCATAGCCTACATTTTGGTGGCTGGATCCTCAAGTCCTTCATTGGTGCACAGCTTACTAGTTCTAAGGGGCTCACTGTATGGTCCATTTTCAAGTGCTCCCGCCCACCACCCCGTTCTCTGCCGTTTGGGATTCAAGGTCCTTGCAAGGGCAGCAAGGTCCTTTGGAACTTGTTGGATGTTGCCCTATTGTTGCTGGTTGAGAAGGGGCCCCCATAACAGTTCAAGATTCAGGGTCCCAAAAATATAGGTCCGACACTGATTCCAGGAGATCTCCAGCCCCCACCTGGAGGATGGCAACCCTACCTGGGACCTATGAAACTCTGCTTTCCAGACCTCGATTTGTTTTTTGTTATTTGAAATATTTGTGTGGGGGCGCTTTGGGTCTCTTGAGGGAGAAAAGTGACCTAAACTGCTCATGTAAATACACAAACTTGGCTCACCATTATTGGGATCAGAATGCTAGACAAATGCATTGGTCGTGGGGGACATTTCATTTACTCTTATGTAGCTGTATGCTGTGATCATGGGTGCAGCAAGGCTGCAAAGAGCCACCAGATAAAAATTCTCTCCACCTTTTCTTTCATGTCATCAAGACTCAACCATCATATGAAAACAGATCCAATGACTTCCTAGCTCCTGTGTTGCCACTAGAGATGGGCACGAACCGAAATATGAACCAAAGTTCATCATGAACCGGGCTGGGATTTTTCTTTTTCTTTTGGTTTGCAAACCAGAGGTTCATCGGAGGCTATGTCTGACAAACCACAATGAACTGCGATGATTTTTAGGCTGGTTCATTTGGTTCACTTTTGGGTTCATCACTGCAGACAGCCTAGTGCCAATCAATCAGTTTCCTAGGCAACGTGGGGATGGCTTTCTGAAGACCTTCTGCTACCCCAGAAGTGACATATTCACGAACCAAATGAACCAGTTTGCAAACCAGGCAATTTCATGCCGATTCATGATTCGTGGTTCGTGAAACGTGATGAACTACGAACCGCAATGAACCACCATTTTCCTGGTTCATGCCATCTCTAGTTGCCACTCTAATCTGTTTTGGTGGCTCTGCGATGTCATTCTTATTATTTTTGCAACCAGGAGAAGTGGTTATTTAGGGAATCTGGAGGGTGTGAAGACAATGGTGCTTTGTTACCCTTTGTAGCCATCACCGTCTTGACTTCCTTTGAATTACTGGTTGCTCAGGGAGGCCGGTTGCCCAGAGAAAAGAAATGTGATGCCCCTTTAACAGAGGCTTAATGGGATGTTATTTACCAGGCAATGTTATTTACCTCTGTTTCATGAATAGCTTCAGCTCTCCATTTACACATATTAGCCTCTATTAACTGGATAGGGCATTTTTCTCCAGGCCTGTTGGCAACGCTCTCAGGCATGGCTTTCAAACAATCTGTAAATGTCAAAACCATTAGCAGGCACAGTAAGGCAGACTCTTAATGAATGCCAGTGTAGGTGGCTCTTTCGAAACTCTTTTTCCAATATACTGTAAGGGAAAGGCTACTGTTATGTCAAGAGAAAAAATGGCCCCCTTTGGAAGCCTTGATCTTCCCAGTCACAAAACCGAATCCATTCAGAAGAAGTAACAAGGCTGAGTTTTTGAATTACTGCTCTCCCCGCCCCCACCACATATTTCACAAGCCACTTATTCAGTAGGTACATCGCCTACTACCTATTATGTTCCAAAATGGTACCAGCAAATCACACAAAGCAAAGGATCGGTTGACAACATTTAGGGTTGCTAACTCCAACTTGTGAACTTGCTGGAGATTACAGGATGGTGTCTGGGGATGGCAGAGATTGGGGGATCGTGGGATTGTGCCAGGGATGTGACCCCATTCTAGGACATCATTCTCCTAGACTTGATGGCTGAGTCTTCTCTCCAAAGAAGCCATTTCCTCCAGGGGAACTCATCTCTATAGTCTGGAGAGCTATTGCAATTAGACATGGGCACGAAATGAAAAAAAAACAAAATGAGAGGTTCGTGTTTTGTCACGTTTCATGAATTGTGAACCACGAATTTTCACAAAATGGACTCTTTTCACGAAACAATTCATTAGTTTCATGATTTGTCAAAACCAGGGGCATTTCAACAGTCCCCTTCACCCAGAGAGATGCCAAACTTGCAGGGAGACTTCAGCAGGTTCTCCTCCTGGAAGCAGCAAGAGTGTGAACCCTCAAAATAGCAGAGAAAGAATTGAGAAGACACAAAGACAAGCAAATAAAAAAGGGGAGGCCTAGGCCCCAGAGCCAGGCTATGACCTGAGACTAGGGTGGTGTGGGGTGGAGGAAAAAAGGCACCCTCACCTAAACACCTTCCCATAGCAAGGCCAAGAGATGGAAATTAGACGCTTCTTTCAGTCTCTTTAAAGCAGCAGCAGCCAAAAGCACAATCCCAAATCCTTCCACACACTCTCCCACTCCAATTCCAGCAACAGATCCTCCTCCCTCTCCCTCTGTCTACTGGGACTGAAACACGAGGCAGAGAGAAGTGCCTTTTATAAAAAACGGTGACAGAGAGCAGAACAGGAGGTCTGTGGTTGGCTGACAGACCTGCCTAACCGGGTTTGGAGGGGTGAGATTGGTGTGCCCATGGCTACAGAAGGTCCACCTCCTTGGTTGCCCAGGGGATTGACCCCCAGCTCCTGGCTGTATAGGGCAGAATGGATGCTCTACAAATGGCTAGGAATGCTGCCAGTCAAGGGTAAGTGGACTATGATTGGGGTTTCCAACGGCAAGAAAAGGTCTGGGCCCATTGTTACCTATGGAATCAATGTATTGGCGCCAGCCTGTCTGCAATTACAAATTGTTCACAAAGCTAACAAAACAGGCCCAAAAAGTCGTGAATTTCATGATAATTTCATGATAACTGCGGCCCCACAAAATGCTGTTTCGTGACACACGAAACGGCCCATTTTGTGATGAAATTTGCTTCGTATTTCGATTTGTGCCCATGTCTACTTGTAATTCCAGGAGAACTCAAGGATCCACCGGGAGGCTGGTTGCCCTGTGCATATTATGTGTTGTCAAGTCACCTCCGACCTATGGTGACCCTATGAAAGAAAGACCTCCAAAACATCTCATCATTAACAGACTTGCTCAGATGCTGCAAACTGGAGGACATGGTTTCTTTTATTGAGTCGAGCCCTTTTGTTTTAGGTCTCCCTCTTTTCTTACTGCCCTCCACTTTTCCTAGCATTATTGTCTTTTCCAGAGAATCTTGTCTTCTTATGATGTGACCAAAGTACGTTAGCCTCAGTTTTGACATTGGTCACCCTACCAATGTTGAATTTAGATTCCTGTCCAATTTGGTGTTTGCACATCAAATGCAAAGACTAGGTATTATTCTCAGGAAAAGGTAAGTGCAATGAAGGACTCTTGAAATCATTGTAAAGGGCCAAGCCAGAGCTGCAGGTGGTGGTAGTGGTGGAAAGTGTTAAGTCACAACTGGCTTATGGCATCCCCTGCTGGGGTTTTCAAGGCAAGAGACAAACAGAGCTGGTTTGCCATTGCCTGCCTCTGCAACCCTGGTCTTCGCTGGAGGTCTCCCATCCAATTACTAACAAAGCCTGACCTTGTTTAGTTTCCAAGATCTGATGAGATTGGGCTTGCCTGGGCTATCCAGGCTGCAGGTGAGGTGACCATATCCCAAATTATGAGATGAGAAATCTGTACCCTTTTTCCACTGAACATAATGAGTGAAATCCAACAACCTGTAAATGGAAAACAGATCTTTCCCACCACCCCCTTCTCTCGGCATCCCCTTGAGACCTCCCAAAAATTGATGCTGAGAATTGTAAGAGCCTTATGGACAAAATGCCATGGGGCACAGTGGCACCTATTGTAAAACATGTTAACCCACTTTCCTCTGAAAAGCACTGCAGCAGGGATGTTTTCTTTCTGAACTTGGCATCTGGCATCTCCAATCTGAGACGTTTGGCATTGATATGCCATGATGACAGACCATGGGAGTCAAAGAGAAGGTGAATACAAGTCAATTTCTCCTTTGCTGGCATGCTAAACCTTCTTTCTTGACACTGCCATCCCTCCGGCACCCATTTAACTGGAAACATGACAGGCAGAGCTGAGATGAAACCTCAAAATGTCTGCTCCTGGATGGGTCTGATCTGAAATCAGAATAATTGGAACAAATACTGTATCCCAAGTCCCTTTGTTATAAGACTTCTCTTTCTCTTGCCTGAAGATCAATTAGGTCACATCTGATTGGAGAAGTTTTGAGAAGGATTGTCATATGCTTTGATCTTAGTTTAGACAGGAAAGCTGCAGGTGGCTGCTTGTAGTGGCTACTCTCTGTCTGTTGCCCTGGCAGCTGCTCTCTGCTTTTAAGGAACGATTCTCTCACTTGTTCTATTCAAACTGGATGTATCATTTGATTCAGGGCATTACAAACTGTAGTGGCAGCCATTAGGTTGGGGCTGTTCTCACAGGGGGCCTTTTAAATGCCATGAGACCAGAAGCCTTTGACTGCCTGTAGAAGCTGTTGGTTTTAACAGGCACTACAGTCAGCTGAAGAGCCCTATTCTAGTTCCATGCCATCACTTCATGCCTTCCTGTTCACCCTGGGGCAGCCCAAAATTTCCTCCCACAGCGCCCAACAAAGGAGGAAGTCAGTGCCACAGAATGTTTTTTTTTTTTTACCAGTAATGTGGAACTTGATGCCCCATTGGGAAGAGAAGTAAGGTATAAATATCTAAATCAAAATGAGTAAAGTTAAAAGAGAGCCAGTTAAAGTTGAGAGTCAGTTTGGTGTAGTGGTTAAGAGCGGCAGGTCTCTAATCTAGAGAGCCAGGTTTGATTGCCCACTCCTCTGCTTGAAGCCAGCTGGATGACCTTGGGTCAGTCACAGCTCTTTCAGTCCCACCCACCTCACAGGGTGATTGTTGTGGGGATAATAATGACATACTTTGTAAACCACTCTGAGTGGGCATTAAGTTGTCCTGAAAGGATATAAATTGCATGTTGTTGTTGTTGTTGTTATCATTATTAAAGTAGACTTATCCATTGACTTTGTAAGTTGAGTAGAACTCTCGCACCATCTTGTTTACCATTTCCCAGCAAAATTAAGAAGAAGACATAAAGGCAATCCCGAGGCTTGTAACTTTTAAGCTATTATCCCATAACAGTAATAAAGTCCTCAGACCAGACCATTTCCTGGGAAATTAATGACCATCTTGCTTAACAGCCCGAAGCCGTGCTGCAGGCCATCAACTCCCCCAACCAATCATCAATCCCCAGGAAATGCTTTGAGCCTTGAGCGTTATCACATCAATGGAAAACTTGGCTAATATGCTACTTTCGACAGTCGCTCACAGGAAGGGGTAATGGGTTCATGCTTGGCAACTGTTCTTTTTTGTCCTGAGGAGGCGGTCGAGATTATAAAGCCATTGAGGTTCCTTGCGCCACAAGATTCTTTGATGAGGCATTTGGTCCTGTGGACTGAAAAGGATGCAAAAAAAACCCCCTTCACATTTGAATAAACCGAACACATCCTGCAATGGTTTTGCCATTGCTGTAACAGAGCACATTTCGCTTAATCACATGCCAGATTCCTACCTGGGTTGCTTGGTGCGGGGAGGGAATGGCAACTCCTTACATGTAGAAAACTAGCATCTCGAGGGGGGAAAGATGTAAAAGAACCTTTCTTTTTCTTTATGAAAGGATATTTAAAGTAATTAGTTTAAAAGGTAAAGGTAGTCCCCTGTGCAAGCACCAAGTCATTACTGACCCATGGGAGGACATCGCATCATGGCGTTTTCTTGGCAAGCTTTTTGTTATGGGGTGGTTTGCCATTGCCTTCCCCAGAAAGGAATTAGTTATAAGGCAATTTATAAGGCAATACAATAGATGCATATTATCTCCTTACCTGTTCAACTTTGAGACTTGGAAGAGCAGCTGTGAGGGAAGTAGAAAAGATTGTTAAAGATAAAGATGTCTCTCTGGGGACCAAAATCAAGATAATCCAAATTATGGTATTCCCCATTACTATGTATGAATGTGAAAGTTGGGCTGTGAAGAAAGCTGACAGGAAGAAAATTGATTCCTTTGAAATGTGGTGCTGGAGGAGAGTTTTGCGGATACCATGGACAGCCAAAAAGACAAATAAGTAGGTACTAGATCAAACGAAGCCTGAATTCTCCCTAGGAGTTAAAATGACAAAACTGAGGCTATTGTACTTTAGTCACATCATGAGATGACAAGATTATCTGGAAAAGTCAATAAAGCTAGGAAAAGTGGAAGGCAGTTGGAAATGAGCAAGACCTGAAACGAGATGGCTTGACTCAATAAAAGAAGCCACGTCCTCTGGTTTGTAGCATCTGAGCAAGTCTGTTAATGATAGGATGTTTTGGAGGTTTTTCATTCATAGGGTAACCATAGGTCGGAGGTGACTTGACGGCACATAACACACACAATAGCTGAAATGCATCCAGACATCATTGGTTATAATGCAATTGATGCGCTATAACACTGTACTCTGTGACAACCCCTGTCGGTTGCAAAAATATTTTGGCTGGATCCAGCCGTAAGAAGATTCTGCAGTTATAAACAATAGTTACAAAACAATGAAAACATAATACCCTGGTATTTATAATCTAAACCTGGTATTTTCCCAAAAAGGACTTCATCATCTCAAATTATTAAAGTAATTGGTTACATTTGAATAGCAAACTCAGAGCAGATTTATTTCTCATCAAGGCAAAAAGGAACAGAACCAGCTAACTATGAGTGTGACTACAAGTGACTTTCTTCACATGGAGAACACTTGATTTTTCTCGCAAGTTTACCTGGGAAGTGAAGTCCGAGTGGTCCTTCCCCTCTCTGTTAGAATCGCTGCCTGAAGAGCCACAAGAGGGCTTTGATTGGGGGCGGGCAGCTGCTACTTTCTCTCAGGGCGTCCTGCGGGCTGCCGGCTCCCAGAGAGCTGCTCTGGAAGCAGCAGCATTGGTGAAGCTTCAGCCACAGCGACAGTGGAAGAATCTGCAGCAGATCCTTCCACTGTCGCTGAGGCTGAAGCTTCACCGATGCAGCCGCTTTCTCCAGAGCAGCTCCCCGGGAGCAGGCAGCCCGCAGGACGCCCTGAGAGAAAGTAGCAGCTGCCTGCCCCCAAACGAAGCCCTCTTGCGGCTCTTCAGGCAGCAATTCTAACAGAGAGGGGAAGGACCACTCGGACTTCACTTCCCAGGTAAACTTGCAAGAAAAATCAAGTGTTCTCCACGTGAAGGAAGTCACTTGTAGCTTCGCTCTATATTTATTCCTAACCCATTCCCAGAAGTCTGAAAGCCCCTTGTAAATTGAATCCGAGTTCATCCATCTCTAGTTGGATGAAGGTCTAATATTCTATCTTGGGAAGAGACAGAGACATTGGTCATGCCAGCCACATCAGGATCTGGGCAGAAATTTATGAGAAGCTCAACACTTTTCTATAAGATGAGTGACAATTCTTGGGCAGGATTAGTTAAGAAGATGCTTGCATACTTCTGCCCTTGGTCATGACTTCTTGGTAAAAATTTTGGTCTGGTTTCCTGAACCATTGAGGGAGGATAGAAAGGTTATGTGTGGGCCGTTAAAAAACTCTTATTACCTTGCGTGATGCATTAAAAACAGAACAGCTTTTCAGGAAGCCCGATTCTTATGCACCGACACATTACTACCGTTGACTCTGTAGGTTCTATATGAGGGAAATAGAAATTGGAAAGTTTGGAGAGGCTAAAAGGAATGCCATGGCTGCACCCAAGCTAATGAGTGGCCCGACAGCCTCTCTTTGGGGGGCCTGATTGATGGAGCGCCGTTGCTGCCCTGTTACAATTGTGTTTGAAATTGTGGCTCCTTTGTGACTGTTTCATTCTTGTCATGGGTATGAATTATTATTTCTAGTTCCCTGTAAAATGATTGCCCAAAGGAACCACTATTTTGTAACCCGGTCTGAGAAATTAAAAACGAGTGCAGTGTATTTCTCCTTCTGGGGATGCCTGGCCAGAGCATGGCTATACCGTACAATCAGTGGCATGAGAAGTCAGCGTTTGCAAGCCTGCGCTCTTAAGAAGACCCAGTTCACACATGCTGGAGAGTGAAGTGGGAATGAGGTGTAGAATGAATGACACCAGAATAGACATGGGCACGGAACAAAAGAAAAATGCGAACACAAACCACGGAACTGGACCAGCTACGAACCAGTTTGTAATTCATGGTTCGTGGGGTTTACGTGCCCCTTTCTGGCCTTAACAGCGGCAGGGGAAGGGGCATTTAACAGTTGAAAGCTCCCTTTCCTGCCTTGCAAGCAGCAGGTCCCTTTAAACTGCCCAAACCCCAGCCCCCCTATCCCCTACCCCCCCAGCCCCAGCCCCACATTTACCTTATCCTGCAGCGCAGTCCCTCCTCTCCTCCCAGGAGAGGTGAGAAGGCCATTTTCAGCCTCTTCTGCCACCCTGGGGGCCTGCAGTGTGATGGAAGAGGCTGAAAACAGCCTTCCTGCCCTTCAAATGGCTGCTGAGGCAGCCATTTGAGGGGCAGGGAAGCCAAAAACTGCCTCCCTGCCCCTCAAATGGCTGCTGCGGCCATTTGAAAGGTGGACTCTATGGCATTATACCCTACTGAGTTTCTCCCCCCTCTCCAAATGCTGCTTTCCTTTGGCTCTACCCTCAAATGCAATCATTAATAAGTTTTTAAAAATGCTGCCAGGGCACTGATTCAGATGAAACGAGGATTCTATATACACTATTCTACACAAATTCATCCAAAATGTGAAGCTTCATCTTGTATAGGTAGCCCAAAATATTGAGAAGGAAGGGGGCTATCATTTTCGAGGGCAGAACTGGTATCAAGAGCAGTAAAACTATCCTTCAATTACACAATCAGAGCCAAACTACTGACACAGGTTGGACACTGGTCAGCTTCCCTCAAGTTTTGATGGGAAATGTAGGCAGCTTGGCGGAATGTTGGACAAGTGACAGTTGAAAAATCCACTGGACAGCAGTCGGAGAGCCAAGCTGCGAGACCAGGATGCCTACATTTCCCATCAAAACTTGAGGGAAGCTGACAAAGGTCCAACCTGTGTCAGGCATCACTTGTAGCTTGGCTCTTAGAGGAGCTGGTGCTGCAGGATCTGCCTTCACATACCAGGCTTGATTCCTTTTACTGATCTTGATGATGATGATGATAACTGTACTTATATACCTCTCTTCTAGACAGATTAGTACCTCACCCAGAGCAGTGGACTAATTAGTGTTATTATTATCCCCACAATACAGCTGGGGAGCTGGGGTTGAGAGGAGTGGCTTACCCAAGGCCAGCTGCTGAGCTCATGGCAGTAGCGGGATTCGAACCAGCAGAGTGCTGATTCGCAGCCAAACCACTTCACCACTGTGCTACAGCAGCTCTTCTTGTGCCCACGGCCTCAACTTAGGAGGAAAAGGAGTTTGGACCTCTTCATTCTTCTCTTTCCATCAGCTCCCATCCGATGCTACCTGAACAAGTAGCCAACTGTGTCTTCCTTGGCCACTTCCCAAGCTCAGCAAGACACACATGATCCGGACCATCACAGGTCCCAGACTCACACAAAGGTCATATTTTTCTGTTGTGGCAGTGCCATTTGGACCCTGAACCTTGTGCCCAGAAATCACCCCTCACCTGATGTGGAAGGGCTGTGAATCAGCACTCTGCTGGTTCAAATCTCTGTACTGCTATGAGCTCTATAAGTGGCCTTGGGCAAGCCACTCCGCTCAGCCCCAGCCGTATTATTAATAAAAATAACAGTAGCAACAACAACACTGACTTTGTTCACAGTTCTTAGTGGGACACTAATTTGTCAAGAAGAGTGATATATAAGTACTGTTCTTGTTGTTGCTGTTGCTGTTGTTGTTTTCCTCCTACTGTGGCAATCCCTTGGAAATGGGGCAAACTGATCTTTGGACAAACATTGAATAAATGGAAGAAGACAGACTACAGCACACAGCTTGGCTTGATTGCATGATTTGTCTGTGCAAACAACTTTGGGTAGCTCTTTCCGTGCACCCAGTCTCTCCACTCTTCATTGATTAAAGATATCTCAATAGTCTTTTTCATGGAGTCCTCAACCCCTTGGAACTGGTGCTAGCTAAGGGCTCAAATAGGTAAAATGAAGTGCATGCCATACTCCCTATCTGCAATTGGCCTTGGGGCCATTCGTGGAAGGGTTTAACCCTTCGACGGCTTGGCACCAGTATTCAAAACCAGCTCTCTGGCAAAGGGTTAACCCCCTCCATCTCTTCCTTGCACAGAGTGTCTCTTCACAAGACATCTTACATGGGGACGCTCAAGTGACCTACTTTCCATGTGGTCTTATGTTCACGTGTACTCTGTCTCCCTAGCACAGCATGGGTATCCACAATGGGAGAACAAGTGTAAGATCTTTCACTTGAGCATCCCAGTGTAAGATGTTATGTGTAGAGAGACTCACAGCCCAAGGCTAATCGAGGCTGCATGAGCTTGCAGTTGGCATTTTGTGGAGAGCAACGTGATCTAAGGATACCATGAGAAATGGTGGCAATATAAACCAAATCAGCTCATACCAAATCCCTGTAAAGCAAATGGTGGTGAGGAACGTCACAACACAGCATTGTAATACAGGCATCTAAACCAATTTTCAACTTTTTTTTCCTCCCATCAGTTACTTTTATTCAGGGAGAAAAATAGCTAAAAGGGGGAGCTTTCCAAAAGGGGAAACAGGGTGGGTGGAAGTTTCAGTTCCACCCCCCTGGCAACAACACTGTACTTTAAAGCCCACCTGCTTCATGATGATCCACTGCACATCTCTTCTTGACTCAGGATTTTTTTTTTTTTGAAAAATTTTTATTGGGTTAGAATCCATTATTTCCACATTTACATTCAATTTTCCCCAATTTTTTCATCTCTAACCCCCTCCCTTTCCCCCCCCCTTTTTGTTGACTTCCAACAGCTTTCCAACCCTTTGTCCCCTTTCCCTTACTTTTATTAGCTTCCTCTATCTAAAACAAATATATATTCTCCATTATTGACTCAGGATTTTGTTATGTCCAGTTTATCCTTAAATGAATCCTTATGGAAAAAAGGCCACCCCCTGTTTAAAGATAATGAGAGTGAATGCAAGAGAACAGGTCCCAAAGCAAAGCATTATGGTAATGTTAGCAGACATCCAGTGGTGAAAAGCCGATTGCTCATAGAGCTCTCAGCACTTTCTGCAAAGCCTTTTCAACACTGGTCGTCACAGCGAGCAAATTGGCATCTGCAGGCAGCAGCTCCCTGCTGGGCCACGTATTCAGCATTGTGCGCTTTGCCCCAGCTGTGGGGAGTTGTCTTTTATAAATTCTCTTCTGAACACCCTGTATGTAGAAAAGCTAAATGATTGAAAAGGCCCACGCTTTTCTTTTCTTTTTGTCAGGAGCAATGTTCTCTATCGGCTTTCACAAAACAAAATGGCTGAACTGCCCAAAGATTTGAGAGGACTAAGGAAATGGACTCTGGGCATTCAACCTATGATTGGTCCATGCTGATCACATGGTAAGGTTATGCAAATTACAATTGGTTCGTGCTGATCACATGGTAAGGTGATGGACTGCGCCAACCACAAAGGAGATGAAGAGCACAACTTTGCTTACTCTTCTGTGCTTAACCAGAAATGGCCTCAAAATTTTAGTTCAGTCGTCACAAATTGCCAAAGCAGTAAGAGCCTCTTGGGCTACAAGAATCCTTTCCCAAAGTCCAAGAAGTGACTCATTATTCAACTCTTGTTGTGTTTCTTGTTGAAGTGTCTAGGGCCATCTCAAACAAAGATCAGCTGTAATTTCAACAGGGGCTATTGGTAAAAATCCTTTTGTTCCTTAGTTCAATAAGCCTTCAAACACACATATATGAAATGTAAGTGGCAGGTGGTAACATTCTGGGAGAGAAACTGCTGCACAATATAAAATATCCTCCAGGAGAGCCGAATCAATCACACCTGCCCTATAATAAGTAAACTCACTTTGTTTAGCTTCCTCCATAGTCCCATTTAATATTACTAAATCAAACTTAGCAATCAGTTGCCAAAAAAGACTCCAGATTTATTGACATAAAGACCTTTTGACTTCTTATTCACAAGTCATCAGAGTAGGTGCAAGCACCGAGTCATTACTGGCCCATGGGGGGACATCGCATCATGATGTTTTCTTGGCAGACTTTGTTACAGGGTGGTTTGCCATTGCCATCCCCAGTCATCTACACTTTACCCCAAGGAAACTGGGTGCTCATTTCACTGACCTCAGAAGGATGGAAGGTTGAGTCAACCTTGAGCCAGCTACCTGAACCTGGCTTCTGCCAGGATCGAACTCAGGTCGTGAGCAGAATTTGGACTGCAGTACTACAGCTTACCTCTCTGCGCCACGGGGCTCTTCATCAGAGTAAGCACCCCTGAATCCTACGCTGCCAACACCTATGTAAGAATTAAAATCACCTGCAAATATTAGCTGTGCTTTTAGATACTTAACCTCAAGATCATAAACATAAGTTTTCAACTCCAACCAACAATGCTCAAAATAAGAAAACAAGGAAGAAAGGGGAATATAAACATTAACAGCTAGAAGTATTCAGTCACAAAAAGTCAAAAGCCACTGCCAAAGACATTAAGGTAGCTAACCACAATACAGTACACTTCACTGAGGTAGTTTCAGATATCTGATGAAGGGAGCTCTGACCCTCAAAAGCTCATAACTTGGAAACCTCGTTGGTCTTTAAGGTGCTATTGGACCTGGATCTTGTTCTTCACTGAGGTAGGTATCTAAGAAGCCAGCCCCACCTGGGTTGACCTTTGGTAGTTGGGGAGTTAAAGTGTACAAGAGAAGAATCTTTTTAACATAAAATCTGGAGTTAATCAAGGTTTGGCTCAATGGTGGAGCATCTGTTTAGCATGCAGAAGGTCCCAGGTTCAATTCCTGGCATCTCCAGTTGAAAAGACCAAGTGGTAGGTTATGAAAGACCTCCACCAGAAGTCCTGGAGAGCTGTTGCCTGTCTGATTAGACAATACTGACCTTGATGGATTGAGGGGCTGATTCAGTATAAGGCAGCCTTCTGTTCCTGTTCCCGTTCTCATCTCCTTAATGAAGATTATATCAACAGATCTGTTGAACCGTAAAAACATTTAATGATAACGATAACAATAGCGATAGCGATAATGATAATGGCAACAACAACAACAACAATAACAACATTTGATTTATATACCACCCTTCAGGACAACTTAACGTCCACTCAGAGCCTATGTCTTCACGACAATCATCCTGGCCGTTTCCACACTACTCACCTTCTTCCAGAACAGGGTGCAACGTCACAAAAAAAAAAACGTGGAAGATAGCGTCTTCTCGTGCGAGTTTTGCGCGATGTCGCACAAAACTCGCACGAGAAGATGCTATCTTCTGCATTTTTTTCGTGACATTGTGCCCCGTTCCGGAAGAAGGTGAGTAGTGTGGAAATGGCCCCTGTGAGGTGGGTGGGGCTGAGAGAGCTCTGAGATGCTGTAACTGACCCAAGGTCACTCACATCCTGAATTGTGTTTGACAATCACTCTGTGTATGCTTCACTACCACAAACAGGAGAAGGTCTATCCCATCTATTCATTTTCCTACATAGGGCTCTTCCAGGAAGAAGTTTGTTGCTGTTTATCCCATATTTTCCTGGATGCCCCTTCCTTTATGCCATTAGGGATGAGCAACTGTTTCCTATGAAATTCTGTCTGGTATTTCTTCATAGTTCTGTCAGTGGACTCAATTATCTCCTTTTTCACTTTTGCTTTTGTATATTTGCTTATACAACATATGTATGTTGCACAGTTTCTATATGCTGGTTTATGGGAAATGTACATTATTATACATATGAGTGTGTGTAAAGTGCTGTCAAGTCACAACTGATTTATGGCGAACCCTACTGGGGATTTCAAGGCAAGTGAAAAGCAGAGATGGTTTGCCATTACCTTGCCCCTGAAAACCCAACTCCAGCAGTTTCATTGTATTAAAAAAAGTTGGTGAAAGAATCACCGAATTTTGCCCTTTGGCATGGCATCATTAATCTCTGGCTCAGCTCACATTGGTCATTACACACTAGGCTTTGTACAGCTAGGGTTCCTAACACTGTCTAGGCAAATGCTTAGAGATTTGGGGTATGGTGCCTGGGGAGAGTGGAATTTGAGGAGAAGGTGATGTCACTTCTGGGTGATACTCTAACAATGTCCCCTAATCTCTATGGTAAGGACCACAGAGACGAGGGAAAATTTCTAGAGTATCACTTTGAGGGCCATTTCTTCTCCTGCCCCTCAATTTCCCAAGGGTGGGAGATTGGGGCTGGGAATTCCCCACTGGGCCTGGGCAACTGGAAGACAAGTGAAATACTGATGGACTCAGGTCCCAAGCAGAAGTAGTCTCCTATCATGAGAGATGTTTTCCATTAAAAGTGCAAGACCTGAGACCTGGGAGATTCAGATATTCAGTTCTGGTTGATGCTTCCTGTGATGGGTTGAACGTCCTTTGCCTTTATATTTTGTGTTCTTTCACATGACTCCCAGGTTTTAGAACTCAGCTTTGGACAACAGATATTTCATTCCTGAAACTACTCAAGTATGTAGTATCTTTTTTAAAAAAAAAATCAGGAATGTAAGAATGTAAGAGAAGGCATATTGAATCAGATCAATGGTCATTTTTTATGTCAAAGCCTGGTCTTCTTAAGAAAAATCAGTGGACATAGAAGAATTAACCTCAGGACCTCCATAGTATGCTAAAGGTGTTCTGTGCCAGTGAATTTCAAATGGCATTCCAGATAATCTTCAGATTTTCATTGGCCAAGCAGATGTCCCTGAAAGGCACAGAAGAAGGGCATGGAGGACAAAGACTCCTTTTGTTGTCGCCCCAAACATTGGTATTCAGAGAATTCCTGCCTTTAAACATGGAGGCACCATTTAGTCACTGTGTCCTGTATCCATTGATGGACTTTTGCTCCATGAATCTCTCGAATTCCCTCCCCCTTTTAAAAAGTCAGCTAAACTAGTGGCTTTCCATTTTTTAGCAGTGAGATCCACAATTACTCATTGAAGAAGCACTTAAAGATTATGCCAAATGATTCTGATTACATTGAAAATAAGTCGCTGGGCCAGTTTGGCGTAGTGGTTAAGAGTGGCAGGACTCTAATCTAGAGAATCATGCTTGATTCCCCACTAGAGGCGGACGCAAACTGAAATACGAACCAAAATTCGTCATGAACTGCATTGGTTCGTGGTTCGCGAATGGCGGTTTGTCAGAGCCCGTTGAATCACCACAATGAATCACCACAAACTTTAGGTCGATTTGTTTGGTTCGTTTTTTGGTTCGTCACTGCAGACAGCCTGGCGCTGATCAATCAGTTTCCTAACCAACAGGTGGAACAGCCCTTCTGCAGCTCCGGAAGTGACCTTCTGCTGCCCTGGAAGTGATGTTTTCATGAACTGATCAATCAGTTTCCTAGGCAATGGGAGGATGGGTTTTCTGCAGCTCTGGAAGTGACCTTCTGCTACCCTGGAATCAAACAAACCAGTTCGTGAACCGGGGCAGGTTCGTGAAAGTTCGTGGTTTGTGAAACGCAACGAACCACGAACTGCATAGTTCATTTTTTTTCCAGTTCATGCCCACCTCTATTCCCCATTCCTCTGACTGAAGCCAGCTGGGGGACGTTGGGTCAGTCACGGCTCTCTCAGAGCTCTCTCAGTCCCATCCACCTCACAGGGGGTTTGTCGTGAGGATAATAATAACATACTTTGTAAACCACTCTGAGTGTTGTTCTGAAAGGCAGTATATAAAATGTTGTTGTTGTTATTATATGTTGTTGTTGTTATTAAATGTTATTATTATTATTGGTATCATTATTATTAAAGCTAAGACTTTATAAATGAAAAACATGGCGCTCTACAACTGAGGTGTGGCCTCTCCAATGTATCCAGCCCTAGACCTGCTTTCACCAAATAGCAACCCTGTTTAGACTTGATGACTGGTTTCAGGAAAGCTTCTCTAGTGTTACTAGCTGAGGAAATCCCGATCAGTTTTGGCAGAATCTCAAGATTCTCTGGAACGCCATTTGAAATTCACTGGCCAAGAACACTCATACCTTATTATATATATGTCCACTGGCGTTGCTCAAGAAGACCAGGTTTTGACATGAAAAATCATGGTATCTTTGCACTAACTATTGTTCTTCCACAAAGTAAGCACAGAACATACCTTGGTCAATTGACTCCTGTAACATTTGCAAGCAATCATCTTTAGCTTGTGTGTTGCTTCCATTTAGAAGCATCATTTCCTAATGACAAACTGAGGCCGCACTTGGGAGTGAATCCATGAGTCTTCATAACTCGGAACTATCGGCAGCAATAAATAAGAGACGGGGCCAGACATTCTCCCTCCTTTGCCTTGCCCTTCTCTTGGATTTACTGATTGAGCGTCCCCTATTTTGAAGCTAGCTCTGAAGTATGGATTTTTCCTTTCATCACCGTCTCTCACCCAGCTGCATCCGTCATTAAGCTGTCCTAAAGATCTGTTGCCTGGGTCTGCCTGCCAGTTATATATCATAACCTAGGGTGAAGTGTGATGGATTATAAATTGGTTGTACCGGCCCTGCATCAGAGCCCTGATGAACGGACATTGACTATTATTGGCTTCACTAACACAAACGTTAAAGGGGCAGATCGGCTCTGGTCTAAATCTGTTGAGGAAGGACTATTTCCTGGCTAGCGGAGGGGGTCACAAAGACGATAAATATATTGCTGATTTCATTTTATAAGGATATTTTTTGATCTTGTGTGTAAAATAAATATTGTTGTAATTCTTATGGCAGCAATAGATATGCCCTATGAAAAATGAGTTGTCAGGGCTCAGTCATGCATGGAAACCACTGGTTTTAGCTTGGGGATTATGATATATATAGGTGGGCAGCGGTCTGTAGGTGTGTGCATCTAGAAAGTTTCCATTTCAGTTTTGGTTCCAGAGGGCTCTGGAAAAATCCCGTTTCATTACTAGCTTTTTCCGGTTGGGCAAGTCCCGGCTTGGAACTGATCCATTTGTTTTGTTTTGTTTTCCGTTTTTTTTGGGGGGGGGGGTCCATTGCACGTGCTTTGGCTGCACGTGTGCAAACTCATACTGTTCTGGGGCAGGAGTTTTCATGCTTAACCCAAAACAGCATCAACCATTAGTCCTCCTCATAGTCTAAACAATTGAGCTAATGAGTTTTTCTTCAAGTACAATAACACACACACCAACGGAGCTGTAGAAAGCGAGTCTGTGTGGGTGGAGCTGCGGGGCATGCCCAAGCAGGAGAGCTCCCACCCAGTGCATTGCAGCAACATTAAAAAGAATCCTGCTTCATGATTACCTTTTTCTTTTTCTATAGCACCAATAACATTACCTTTGCATTCTGCAGTTGCCTGTTGGCTTCATGCTGGGTAGCCATGTTAGTCTGTCTTTAGCAGTAGAAAAGAGTGAGAATCCGGTAGCACCTATAAGACTAGCAAAATTTGTGGGAGGGCATGAGCTTTCGTGAGTCACAGCTCACTTTTTCAGATACTATGACTCATGAAAGCTACCACAAAGTTTGTTAGTCTTATAGGTGCTGCTGGACACTTGCTCTTTTCTGCTGTTGGTTTCGTATTTCCTTTCTCTTTGTTCCCACAATGAGGAGTAAATCCAAATTTTTCCTTTTGATGCTCAGCATTCTTCTGCAAAACAGGGCATTCTCGTTGCCAGTCTTTTCCATCACCCAAGTGCAAGCAGGCAGGCAGAATGATTGGCTGAATATCCCCCCTCCCCCCAACACACCTATGTTTTCCCCATAAGTATTCCTTTTGCTATTGGGATAGGCAGGATTGTTTTTGAAAGGGCATAGTAGTCAAATGACTCACAAGATGGGAGGGGAGCAATCTTAAACAGGTCTACTCAGATGTAAGTCCCATGTTATTCAACAGTGCTTACTCCCAGGGAGGGGTCTTTCGAACTGCAGCCTATGATTGAAGTCTCCCTTCCAAGCGTTTTCAAAGCTGATAGGCAGGGAAAGGTGGGGGTCTCCCCTTGCAAGGATCTGATTGGTGGTGGGGGGAGATGCACTCAAGTGCCATTTCCCAGGTCGCTATGGGATGGCAGTGGAAGAGAGGCATTCATGCAGTGTGCATTGGTCTCATTCCCCCTTTCTGCCCCCTTTAATTAATGATATAAGGGATTGGAATATAATTGGTGCTGTCCAATAAAATAAGCTGCTGCGTTGCCCTGCAAGGCAAGCCTGCCTAGTGCCGAAGCTATGAAATGAAATGAAACTTTTTAGTGGGAGGGACCCATTTTAATTTAGTTTCCCGGTTTTGGTTCAACATTCCAGAAGCTGCTTTAACAAGCCAAACCAGTGAGTTCTATTGTTATTTTGGCTCATTTTTTCCATTATGCACATCCCAGTAGCTGGCTCTCATTACTTAGATAGGAAAGGCATTCTGCATATGCTCAATGGTAGTCTCTTTTCTAAGGATGCTAACATTACAGCTGTACAAGTTGTGACTCACTCAGCCATCCCACCAGCTTTGTAACATGGCTAGCTAGATTTTTTATGCTCTTCTGTTTTAGTGGCCCCAAGACAGCAGGAAAACAAGGAGATTTACTGAGCTGCCGTACAGGATTAGTGAACTGAATTTGGTTTCATGGGTCATAATTTAAATTAGGTTATGTACCATCTAAGATAGGGATTAAGCACCAGTTTTGAAATATTTCAAGAACTCAAAATGTCCCCTGGGGGAAAAAGATCTCTTCACTCTGCCATTGGGTGCACATGTGGGTTTTACTGTTGTTTCTCATGCTACTTTGAAGCCATTTTTCCTCAGCAGCCACCCTTCTCCCCTCCAAGCCAATCAGGGATCACATAACAAACATGACAGTGTCACAAAACCCATTGAACTTGTTCTGAATTGGCTCTGCGACATTATTATGTCACCAAATCTGATTGGCTATATGGTGTCATCATTAAGGTAAGTAGGAACAGGAATATTCGCCTTCACTCTGAATCAATGTCCAAGAGGTATCTGACAAAGGGAGTTTTGACTCTCAAAAGCTCATGCCATTGAAATGCAATTGGTCTTTAAGATGCTACTAAACCTGAATCTTGCTCTTCTACTATAGACCAACACAGCTACGTACCTGAAATTAATGTCCCGGAAAAAGTTTAACTGCAAATATTCCCAACTCCTTTTTATCTTCTCAAAAATCAACCAAGTATGGGCAGGGGGAGCAATTTGTTTTGGCTGATCCCTAATAACAGTGCTACATAACCAACTTAATGTGCCAACATCACTGGAGGCAACTGAGGGCTAAGAATAAGAAGAAAGGAAGTGAAAGAAACAGTAAACGATAAGTGAAATCTTTTTTTTAACGTAAACTCGGGGGAGTAGTAGATGTAATACTAATACTAATAACAACAGTTGATTTATATACTGCTGTTCAGGACAACTTAACACCCACTCAGAGTGGTTTACAAAGTGGGTTATTATCCTCACAACAATCAGCCTGTGAGGTGAGTGGGGCTGAGAGAGCTCCTAAAAGCTGTGACTGATCCAAGGTCAACCAGCTGGCTTCAAGCGGAGGGCTGGGTCATCAAACCCGGTTCTCCCACTGCTCTTAACCACTACACTAAACTGGTTCTCGGTACATATCAACATTTCCCCTCACCACATTGGGGATAGTATTTTCTTGCTAATAAGAATTAAAGGTCTAGTAGATGTTTGGTATAGAATCATGAACCTTTGACTCGCTTCTTGACTAACCTGTAAGGTGAGTCACCCCATAGGACAAGATAGGGGCTTCTGTTGTCTACTGTGTAGGCCCAAAGATTTTTGGAGCCTACTTTCAATGGAAGTCACATTCAATGGAAGTGGTATACCCTCATTTACATGGAGACTGCATAGCAGTTATGGCTTGCACTTATGTGCCACAATCCACAAGATTCTTTGAAATGAAAATAGATCCAGAGGAGTTAGCTGTGTTACTTGGTAGTTGTAAAATAGTAGCATCCAGCATCTGATGAAGAGAAATGTGGTTCTCAAAAGCTTATGTTACAATAAAGTTGGTTAGTCTTAAAGGTGCTTCTGGACCAATGAAGGGATCCTATGAAAAGACAGTGCTACCCCCTCCCTCAAAGTAATTAAGGAAATCCCCTCTTACACAGGAGTTTGGCAATATACATTGATCATAGGGTTGCCAGTTTCCAGGAAGGGCCTGCAGATGTCCTGGAATTACAACAAATCTCTGGATTAAAGAGATCAGTTCCCCCGAAGAAAATGACAGTTTTGGTGGTGGACTCTAAGGTAGTATTCCCTGCTGAGGGCCCTCCCCAGGCTCCACTCCCAAATTTCCCACCCTGGCATTGGCAAACCTAATTGGCTCTTGGACAGAGCCAACAGCATGGACGAAATGATTTTCAACCACACTGGTGGGGCGCTAAAGCTGTAATTAAACGTTGTTTGTGGGAATTGCCTTAGGGTAGAAGCCACACCCCTTTATAAAAATGAAAGAAACCCTCATGTAAAGTTTCATGCCTTCTGGAGCCACTACAGTTAGCCCCAGTATGTTCTCCAGTAGCCAAATGAGTTTGCACATTCTACATGATTTTTCCCCCTTTTCTCTTTCATCGATTGACCTCTGATGGCTTTACACTCGCCCCTTTGACTTCCCTTGCTTTTCTAAAAGGGTCACGAGATGTTGCCTTGATCTTTCTTGCAAAATCTTCTTTTCACACTGGAAGAGAAGAAGGAAGCAAAGCAGGAGAAGTTAATGAGGGAGAGGCTATTAGCTGTCGCTGACCCCAAGTGACAAGAAAGGAGAAGGTGGAAAGTGAAAAAGAGGGGCTCTTAATTGTACAGATAACAATTGTGACATGGCGGATGAACCCTGGACATCAAAAGCTCCAGAAGTTTTTATCTTCAGCTCCTAACTTTTCTCTCCTGGTGTGTGGCAGAGAATAGAGCAGGGCAAAAAACTACTGATTGAATCATCAACTCTAGAGTATGTCCAACACGACCATAATTGATTTCAAGTTGCTGCTTAATAGGAACCTAATCACCATGTCACTAGTCACCTGCGATGCAACCTTAAACTTTGCATAAAATTGATGAGGAAGAAGGAAAAATGAACTCAGAAGTAAATTCCAGTGAAATAAATGTTATTAATAGATTTATCGTTAATACTTATCATTAATATTTATCGTTAATATTTATCATTCATTTTATTAATAGTTTTATAATGATTCCGAGGCTTATTCTTCTGCCTCTCTTCCCCCAGAGGGGCAGTTTATAGATATAAAATCATAAGCTCTCTTACTCATATAGCATAAGTGCAAGACACTGACTGACATGAAATAAAACAAAATGGTTGCCAGAAGGGTAAGAGCCTGGGAAAATATTTTAAAAAGAGAGTCAGAAGAGCTGGCTGACTAAAGACCCCCTCCATGCCCCAGAAAGATGCATAACTTAGGACAATGGGTCTCCCAAGAAGCTCTTGGCTCATCTTGTCAATGCCCGGCCTTACTTCTCCTCACTCATCTACCATAATCAAGCAGCACCCAAGCTATTCAGCAAGCCCAGTAGCTTTTCCCATCCAGTACTGAAAGGGTCATCTAGCACCATTTTCAACTATAGTCTACCTCAGGTAGACCCATTAAGCTTCTCCCAAGTTCATTGCCCACCTCCAGAAACAGCCATCAAGTAATTATTTGGGGAGCAAAGGCATCAACTTCCCCCAGGGAGCAGTTTGTCCTATATCTGGGCTCTCTAGCCACCAGTGTGTGTGCAGTGTGGTTCCATCCACACACACCCAAATCCATTTGGGCCCTTTCTCTTCTTTGTAAAATGCTGGTTGTTTTGCTGCCTATGCAGACCTGCTCTTCTAGACTGTTAACCACAGACTTCTCCAAAATTACTTTCCCCTCTTTTCCTCCCTGGTTTCCTCCTAGTTAGCATCATATGTGTGCTGTGTGTGGTTTTCTATATGTTTACCCTTTTACTTCTCTTTTAATAAAAAAAGCTTTCCAGTTGGTCAGTTATATTGTAACAATTGATATTCTGCTTGTTTTCACCGAACAATGAGGTGATGATTTATCTATTTATATATTGCTCTTTTTTTTGCTGATTTCTGAATTTAAATACTCTTATTGATACCTTATTTATGTCGTACAGGTCTCCAGCATGGTGCATCGATATCTTTCCTGGTGCTTGCCAAATATTTTAGAAAGTGGGTGCGGCCAGATGAGGCTTCTGATTGACCATTGGAGATTCGATTGGCTATGCAGATTATTTAAAACACTGTTTGGGCAGAAGCTGCTTCTGCAGCACCAAGGATCTTCACTGTGTGACTGAAGGTAAGCTGTGGCAGCCATTTTGTGGCTGGCACCACCTCCCACAGCAGCCATTTTGTGGCAACCATTTTGAAGCTGCACTCACCATACTGTGTCAACATTCCAAATGTGCCTGCAGGATCAAAAAGGTTGAGGACCCCTGGTCTATTGGATGTCTATTACTCTATAAGATATTTGCATTTGTATATCTTTATACTACTAAAAATTTTAAAAAGCAGCTCTGGGAAGTTCAGAGAATCAGCTCTGGTTGGGGCAGTGACAGCGGGGGAGACGGTTAATCTTTCCCTTGCACCATTTTCCCATGGCAATTTCCTGACTCCCTGGAGCCACTGCTTCTCCTGTGGAGAAAACTTATGGGTACCTATCTCCCCCCCCCCCCGCCAAGGTAAAATACACCTCTAGGAAAATGGTACTGAGAGAAATGTCTAAAACAAACCCCTCCCTCAGTGGCGGGTTTGGTTGATCCACATCAGTCTTCTAACTTCCTCCTGCTTTTAATCCTTAAAAAAAAAGTCCAGTGATCTGTTCATGAATCACCTGTCATCACTTGAACAAATTAGAAAAGCTGTTCTTAATACAAACACAGTTTAAGATGACTGTAAACAGACAAAGGAGTTCTCGAACCCTTCATTTTTGTCTCGGAGAGGGGTCTTTAGCAGAGACCATTGGATCAAGAGCATTGGAGCAGATACAATTGATCGGGACTCCCACTTAAGAGATTTACAACAAGCATTTTTGGGGCTACAGCACCTGCCTAATGAAGTGAGGAAACGAATCAACAGGGCCAGACTAGGACCCACTGGTTGTCACCTACAGTTCCCAGCTCAAACCCATCCAACGTATCATCAGTGACCTACAACCCATCCTGGAAAATGATGCCTCTCTCTAACAAGCCTTGGGTGGAAGAACTCTCCTTGCCTACAGACAGCCCCCCAACCTTAAACAACTTCTCACCTACAACCATGAATAGGCTAGCAGAGTCATCAACACAGGTACCAGACCCTGCAACAGACCCAGATGCCAGCTCTGCCCTTATATCTACCCAGGAAATACAATTACAGGACCCAATGGCGTCAACTACACTATCTCTGGTTCTTATAGCTGCTCATCCTCCAATGTGATATATGCCCTCATGTGCCAACAATTAGTAGCTTCAGCTACTAATAAGTTGGTTAGTCTTAAAGGTGCTACTGGACTCTCTTCTATTTTGCTACTACAGACTAACACGGCTAACTCCTCTTTAGCAGATAACACTCTTTTTGTCCCCTACATTCAGCTGCCAATAATCCTCTTTTCTATCCAACAGTTAAAGCTTCTAGAAGATCTCTGGTTGGTTGTGGTCTCCCTAGAAAGGGTTACATTTAATCACTCGCTGATTGTCCTAGTTCTCTGCCATGGCCCTTGGACTTATTTTAGCAACCTCCGTGGACATTTAAAATGATGCAGGTAATTGATTGCCTTAAATAGCGGGAGTGCTATTAAAGATAATAAATCTCTCGAGAGAAAACCTTGCTTAGCAGCGATCAGCTGAAAAGAGGTAAAATTTTACTGCAATTTTGATCTCATGATTTTTTTTAAAAAAACACACACAAGCAGGTCAGAATGTAATTACATTATGAATGTGATATTGGAAGAATGCAGGCATTTGTCCCCTTCCGGCAATCTGTCTTCTTTTGTAGACGCTTGGGGAAGGAGTGAGACCATTTTAATTAGCTAAGCTCATGCCACACGACAGCCCGGCCATGAACCCTGACCACACCTCTACTGGTGCCGCTAATGTTCACATTGGAATGTTATTCATCACTGCACATTTACAACACCTGAAACCGAGTTCTTCCCAAATCACTCGTTAAAGCCTCCAGAGGAATACGCCATTATAGATCTCATAACTGTGTTTTTGATCTGTCACTTGCATGAATTACGAGGCTGCAAAAATTATCCCCATTTATTTGTACAATTCTACCTCCAGTTGAAGAATTAAGGCAGCATGGTATAGCCCGATCTCATCAGATCATGGAAGCTAAGCAGGGTCAGTACTGGGATGGGAGACCATCAGGGAAGACTCTGCAGTGAAAGGCAAAGGCAAAACCACCTCTGCTTCTCACCTGCCTTGAAAGCCCCTTGCTGGGATTAGCATAAATTGGTTGTGAGTAGAGATGGGCACGATCCAAAAAAAATTGCCGATCCAGCTGATCATGGATCAGCGCCGGTGACGATCCCAACTAAATGATCCACACCGATCATCTCTCGTTCCTGATCCATGGATCGTGGATCATGGATCGTGGAGGCCAAAGCGGGGCATGCTGCTATTCCCAGCTATGTGGGAAGGTGGGTGTTGGCGGCGGCCACTGGGCCCGGTGGGCACAGAGAGATGGCGACGAGCCGCCTCCCCTCAGGGGGCAGGGGGTCTGGCCGCTCGCCGGCGGCACCCCCCATGTGCCCGCCCACCAGGCCAAAAAGGAGCACGCTGGCGAGAAAAGAATGGTGGGTGATGCCGGGGGCATCTGTGTTTGTGTTTGGCCGTCTGTGTTTGGCCGTCAGAGCTGCCTATCAGGGTTTTCAGGCATGAGATTGGAGTGCCCATGGCTACAGAACACCCCCTTCCCCCTCCATCCCCTGGGTGTCTTCTCCCAACTGGTGACTGCTTTGCTGCTCTGTGGTTGGAAGGAAGCCCTGCTGATCAAGGAAAGCTGGGCTTCCATTCAGGTTTCCAGGGTGACAGAAGGAAGGGAAACACAGCTCAGGCATTCCCCTGGCTCCGTTGCCCCAGGAATAGATTACTGGCACCTGAGTGTCTGGCTTCCTGATCCGAGCATGATCCAGCCCCGATCCAGCCCCTTCCCGATCGCTGGATCGTTGGCCATGGCCGATCACGATCCACTCAGTCACGATCGCACAATCGCCATTATCGTGGGGTTTTTTGGATCGTAATGCGGATCATGCCCATCTCTAGTTGTGAGTCATAACTTGACAGCATGGTATAGCCCGATCTCATCAGATCTCAGAAGCTAAGCAGGGTTGGTACTTGGATGGGAGACCACCAATGAAGACTCTGCAGTGGAAGACAATGGCAAACCACCTCTGCTTTTCACCTGCCTTGAAAGCCCCTTGCTGGTATTGTCATAAGGTTATACTTTGAATTCTGCTGTTGTCTCTCTTGAAACACTGCTCCTCAATTTCATCTTTGTCAGAAACTGGGATCTTTCAAACCAAAACAGTGTGGTCATAAAATCCGGTAACAAGATAAAATTAAAGGATTTTTTTCAAGCTTCTGCACTTCCAGTCAATATTTTAGTCAGGACATACTGGTTTTCATGTATATTAAAGCATACAGATACCCTGTACACTCTCTTTGTTCTCATCCACTGGCACGGATAGTGCCAACTGTGAGCTCAGTCAAGCGGGCAGCTAATACTAGCATACTTCCACTATCAGGCATGGATACCATCCAGTTCTTCTTACAAATAACTGGCCTATGTTTGTTTCCACAGGCTATCTGTAACAGCTTCTCCCTGGAGGGATTTGCAGCTTGGCAGATGTTTGTTTCCTGCTAAACTATCCTTCCCAGAGAGCAGAATTTATGGTTTGACTGTCGCCAGAGTTCACTGAGTTAATTCCTAGTAATTGCTGTGAATTTGGGGAAGGGGAAGGTTTCTTCCATTCCATTAGCACAAAAAAAATAAAGCTTTTGGTGAATCCATCTCAATTGTACAACAAACATTTCTAGTTTTAGTATATGATGATATGAAAGGCAACACAAACCTATTGCATTTAAACCCATCCTTGCGTCAAGGAGCTCAGGGCGGTATGCATGATTCTCTCTCTGTTTTATCATTACAAACAAACAGTTGGCAGAGTTCAGGAAATATTCCAATCCACGCTTTGGAATTCATCTTCAATGAATTTACTGCAACAGGATTTTTGCAGAAGACAATAACTGATTGCAGGCCATTAATGCAACAGAGAGACCGTCAGAGCACGAACACTAACATATAGTAACACACAGCAGAGAGAGAAAAACAGCCAGAGATAGGCTGGACTGCAAGAGAAAACATTCAATATCTAAACCCTAGAGAATGCTCAACTAGACTGGCTGTAATTTCTCCAACTCAAACCTGTGAGGTGGGTTATGCTGAGAAAGAGTGGCTGGACCAAGCTCACCCATTGAACTTCTTGGCAGAATGGGAATTCGGACTTTGCTCTCGCAGATCCTAGTCCAACACTGTAACCACTACACCAAGTTAGCATGGTCATCTCACATGCTACTTATTTTTAGGATATGAGGACTAGCAAAACAAGAACTATTTCAGATCAGTTAGGTAAATAGGTAGTTATGGGGGCAGGGAGAAAGATTCTGTAAAAATGATGTCTTCCTTCAAATCTCTACACAAAACTATGTTATCTTTGTCCAGCACTTAGTCCTCATACCCATCACAAATCCAAATAACAAAGACATATGATTGGAAAGACAACCATGTGATGGGTGTGGCTGGGATGAGTGGTAGGGCAGGTCATGGGAGGTGCTAGGATGGAATCTGGTGGGTTGGATGGAGACAAAGCAAGACTAGAGATGGGCCCGAACCAGAAAAAAAATGAACCATGTGCTTCGTGGTTCATTACATTTCACAAACCACGAACTTTCACGAACCTGCCCCAGTTCACGAACCAGTTCATTTTGGTTCATGAAAACATCACTTCCGGGCCAGCAAATCACCACTTCCGGGTCAGCAGAAGGTCATTTCAGGTCAGCAGAAGGTCTGCAGAAAGCCCAACCTCCACTGTCTAGGAAAATGTTTGATTGGCACCAGGCTGTCTGCAGTGACGAATCAAAAAACGAACTAAACGAACCACCCTAAAGTTCATGGCGGTTCATCAGAAATGGGCTCTTATGAACCGCTGGTTCGTGAACCATGAACCAGCCTGATTCGTGATGAACTTTGGTTCGTATTTTGGTTCGTACCCATCTCTAAGCAATACTGATAGGTGGCTGATGATGGGACCACCTTATGTTGTATTCATTCAGGCATTCATTCATGAATTTATACTACACTTTTGTTGCCAATGCAGATCCAATGCAGCTTACATCATTATTCTCTCCTCTATTTTATCTGACAGACTTATTATCTGGCAGAACATGTTTTTTTAATAGCCCAATAAACTGTTGTCCAGGCAGCAACTCTACTGATGGCTTATGAGTATAACTATGTTTCCTAAGGAGAACATCCACTAGAGCTCAGTATATTTGTGCATATTGATGCCACATCTTCACTAACTCAGTATTTAGGGTTGCCAACCTCCAGGATGGGTTACTGTAAATAGCCAACCGCCGAGGAGGAATCCCTCCATAACCTACTAACTACTGATGTTAAATACAAAATAATATGCAAAATTGCATAAATGAAAATGAATATTCTTATGTATAGTTGTCTTAATTCATTTTCATTTACTCAGTTTTGCATATTATTTTGTATTTAACTTCAGTGGTTTGTAGGTAATGGTGGGATTCCTCCTTGGTGGTTTAACCTCCAAGGTGGGACCAGGAGATCTCCTGGAATTACAACTGATCTCCAGACCACAGAATTCCCCTGGAGAAAACAGTGGCTTTGGAGGATGGACTGTATGGCATTACACTCTGCTGAGGCCCCTCCCCTCCCTAAATCTTGCCCTCCTTAAAGTCCACCCCCAAATTTCCAGGAATTTCCCAGTCAGTATTGTCTGCTTTTACTGGAAGAAGGTCTCCAAAATCGAAAGTTATTTACCAAAACTAAAGAGCCCAGGTATTGAACCTGGGACTTTCTGCATGCCAGCCTCCTCCTTCTCTATGACATGGCCTCTCCCTGACGAAATCGTCTGTGCTGACTCAAATCACTGGTCTATCTAGAGCTCTGCATTGTCTGTTCTTTTCTTACTGCCTGCAGCTCTCCAGGGAATCAGTCAAAGAAAGGACTTTGCAAACACCAGAACTTTTCATCCGTGATTGAAATATGAGCCCCTATCCAGGCCGTTTTCACACTACTAGCCTGATTCCATAACGTTGTGAAACGTCACGTAAAAAACACGGAAGATAGAGTCTTCCTGCGAGAGTTTTGTGCGACATCACGTAAAACTCTCGTGAGAAGATGCTATCTTCCGCGGTTTTTGCGCGACGTTTCGCAACGTTACGGAAGCGGGTTGTAGTGTCAAAACAGCCCTTCTCTCCGGCACTGAGCCAGTGTCAATCCTGTTAAAGTGGTAGAGGATGGCCCACATCTCTTGACAAGGCAGTCCTAACTTTGTGGTGTGCTTGACTGTTAAAGAGGCTTTAAATAATCCAGGGACTAGGAGCAGCATTTCAAGAGAGGCAACAGCAGAATTCAAAGTATAACCTGGGGTGCCTAAGATAATAATGTTGCACATTCCACCTTCCGGGTCAGAAGCTGAGCATTTGGTCTTTCTTGCTTAATTGTTGGGGACTGAACTATGCCAAGACTTGAACCATCGAGCCCATGACAGCACGTCCTCTTCATCGAAGCCTTTTATCACAAGTGCTTTGAAATCCTAACTGATGTCTGTCTTATCTCCACCCGTTCCGTCCGCTGCCTCCTACTCTCGGAAAGGCCATTTTTCAATGAACAGGCAAGGCTTAGTTTCAGAAGCAAGGAGCCATATTGAATTTTTGCATAAAAACTTTGGGGGGATTCAAGTATTATTGGTGTTGTTGGTATTGTTTATTTATAGTCCTCCTTTCTCACTGAGAACCCAGGCAGATTGCATACTGCAAATGAATACGATATAATCAATAGTTAGGAGGACATTTGCAGAGTGAAAAAATGATAGGATCAAGTTAGGACATTTACTGAAAACAGATACAATAGGGTAATGGTAAAGGTACTCCCCTGTGGAAGCACCGAGTCATTACTGACCCATGGGGGTCATCGCATCATGACGTTTTCTTGGCAGACTTTTTGTTACAGGGTGGTTTGCCGTTGCCTTCCCCAGTCATCTACACTTTACCCCTAGGAAACTGGGTACTCATTTTACCAACCTCGGAAGGATGGCAGAATCAATGGTAGCTGCAAATTTGAAAACTAGCAGAAAGCCAAACACATAGGTGATAAGTAATTAACATGACATCTTTAGCAACATCCAGCTATCTAGTAGGAGAGTATCTACATCAATGATGCTTTGGCAGAGTCTGAAACAACTTCCTCACATGCACACACACACACTTTCTTTCTCTTTCTTTCTCTCTCTCTCTCTCTCTCACACACACACACACACACACACTCAGAGTTTTGCTCCTTACTTCTGTTCCAAGTCTGTTTACTATCCAATCAGCAGGCTTATCAGTACTATTTTATATTTTCTTCCTGAAAAAAGATCTCAAACAATCAAGGATCACATGATTGATGAGATGATATCAGAATACCATAGTGTTAACACATAACCAATCAAATCTTGCTCGGTGTTGCTATCACAACGTCAGACTGAGGGCAATGCTTCCTACCTCCTAGCAATGTATCAGAGACTTACTGACTCTGAATGAAGAAGTATTTCCTTTATTTGTCCTGAATCTACAGCCCATCCGCTTAATTGGCTGCCCCCCTTGAGATCTACTATTATGGGAACAGGAGAAAATTTTCTATCTGCTTTCTCCATCTTTTGCCTAAGTTTGGAGACCTCTATCATCCCCCATTGTCTTTTCTATTGATTGAGTGATTGATTGTGTTGGGAGAGGAGGATCCAGTGCTGTCCCTCTCCTCAGGTTTCAAAGCGGGATAAACCAAAGAGTTAGAAAGATAGAGAGGTCAGGGCACTCTGTTTCCTGCTCTGACTGCTCTTTGATATGTAGATTGCAATACTCAGGATTTCCTCTTCTTGATTTCATCTCTCTTACGCCTTCTCTTCCTGACTTTGTTCTAGGCAACACTTCTCTCCTTTTCCTCCCTCCATCTTGGCAGCATGGATGCAGGCCTTGCCCTGCCATCCATGTCCATCCTTAAACTAGATAGGTAGTTAGGATCTGTCTCTCCTCCTTTCCTATCAGAGTATGGAGTTCCTGCAATAAAGAACTCTTATTTCTTTTCTAAATATAAACCAAGTGTATGTTTTTATTATTTTCTCTCCTGCACACACACCAGCCAGCAGAATGATCTCACAACCACCTATAATCACACTTCCTATGCCACACAATAGACTCTGCTAACAGCCCAAACATGGAATTCTTAAATTAGGTTTCTGGAGCATACATAACTATTTATTTATCAGATTGGTTGGTTGGTTGGTTGGTTGGTTGGTTGGTTGGTTGGTTGGTTGGTTGGTTGGTTGGTTGGTTGGTTGTCCACCTTTCTCACTAAGACCCAAGGTGGATTGCACAGTGCAAGTGAAATACAATAAACTGAAAAGTCCAGATTCCTCAGCCCCTCCTCCAACATCTTAATCATCTGGATTGCTTTCTTCAGCACTTTTTTTGAGCCCAGAAATATATCTGTTCATGCAGAGAGTCCACAGCTGAAGTATCTCCATCCTCCACTAAGACCTCTAGCAAGGGAGAGCCCACCACCTCCCCAGGTGATAGGTTCCTTTGTCAAACTTCTCGTCCCATTAGAAAACTTCTGATGTTCGATAGAAATTGAACATTCTCACTGGAGCAGAAGAGGACAAGTTTTGCCCTCTTCCATGGGACGGTCCTTCCGGTATTTGAAGAGCAGGATCAGCATTCCCCCTCCATCTTCTTTTGTCCAGGCTAAATATGCCTAATTCCTTCAATCTTACCTTATAGGATTTGCTTTCCAGACCCCGAACCATCTTTGATACATCTTGCTACCCCCAAACATACAATCATATCAAGGTAAAACCCACTTTGAGTCCTTTTTGAGAGAAAGGCCAGCTAAAAATGTTTTAAATGAATAAGACCGTCCCCCCACATTGTTTTATCCATGTCCACTTGTACAACAGTGCTGCAGAAGAGAAAATAAACGTGGATAAACTGAAAGTGCTAAACCCTGTAGGAAACCATGCAAGCACATTATTCTATACAAAATGTGTACATTAAAAATGAATTAGCAGAGGATTTCATATGCCTCAGCTCTATTTCATAAACAAAACTGAATAATTCAGAGCTCAAAAATTGGTGTGGGGGGGGGAAGAAGAATAGAAATCCGGAAGCATCGTTTATTTTAACCAGTATCTTTCAATGCTTTCTTCGGCCTTCCCTTAACCTAGATGATAATCCCACTACCTTGATCAGGCCAATTTGACCATGTGGATTCATGCCAAGGTAGCCTCATCACTGGACTACTGTAGTGAACTCTACGTGGGTCTGCCCTTGAAGACTACTCAGAAACTTCAGATTGCTACAGCTCAATTGCTATTGGGATCTCAACAGAGTATGTGTATTATATCCATTCTATATTGGATAGTGATCAGTTTCCAGATACAGTTCAAGATAGTGGTTATCACCTTCATGGCCTGCATATTTGTAGGACTGCCTCTCCCAATACACTTCCCTAGGGCAGCTCTGCTCAACAGAACAAAGTTTTCTGAATGAATCAAATGCAAAGGGGAATGATCAGCAATTGCTAATTCCCCAACATTCTCTGTTGTGGCTCCCACTTAGTGGAGCCACAACAACAACATTCAATTTATATACCGTCCTTAAGGACAACTTAATGCCCACCCAGAGAGATTTACAAAGTATGTTATCATTATCCCCACAGCAAAACACCCTATGAGGTAGGTGGGGCTGAGAGAGCTCTGAGAGAGCTGTGACTGACCCAAGGTCACCCAGCTGGCTTCAAGTGGAGGAGTGGGGTATCAAACCTGGCTCTCCAGATTAGAGTCCTGCTGCTCTTAAGTAACTGACCCAAGGTCACCCAGCTGGCTTCAAGAGGAGGAGTGGGGAATCAAACCTGGCTCTCCAGATTAGAGTCCTGCTGATCTTAACCACGACAGCAAACTGGCCTGAAAGTGGAGGTCAGGAAAGCTCCCATGCTCATACCTTTGCACGGAATGCATAAAATTTCCCACATTTCTACTGCTCCAAAAAAAGCATGACAGAACTGCCTAGGAGAGCTTTTGTTTAAAGTGAATAAAGTCATTGTTAATGTAGTTAGTGTCTGTGGAATTTAAGGTAGTCTTAATTGTGAATATTCTGCTGGGTTTCTTTTTAATATAGTCCTCTAATATTGTAATCCAGCTTTAACTCAGCTCTATTGCTGCGGTGTGTAATATAATGTTCCACTGCATCGATCTTGTAATGCCACTTTATTTTCTATATTACTGAGTTATAATTTCGTTGCTTCTATTTACAGTGCTTTCCTTGGTGCTGGTAGAAAGTGCCATCAAGTTGCAGGTGACTTATGGCAACTGTGTAGGGTTTTCAGGGCAAGAGACTTCAGAGGTGATTTGCCATTGCCTGCTGCTGCATAACAACTTCTTGGTGGCCTCCCATCCAAGTAGTAATCTGGGCTGACCCTGCCTGGTTTCCGAGATCTGACAAGATCAGGCTGGCTCGGGCCACTGTTCTGGCTAGGGATGTCATTGCGCCACCCCAGGAGCATGTGCGCCTTGCAGCAGGCCAATTTGGGCCACAAATGGGCAGAATAGGGGCCTGTTTGGGACCCAAATCGGCTCGCTGTGAAGTGTGCATGCGCTCTACAGCTCCAGACCCAGTTTGGTGTAGTGGTTAAGAGTGGCAGGACCCCAATCTGGAGAATCACAGAGTGGCAGGACTCTAACCTGGAGAACTAGGTTTGATTCCCCACTCCTCCACTCGAAGCCAGCTGGGTGACCTTGCATCAATCACAGCTTCTCAGAGCTCTCTCAGCCCCACCCACCTCACAGGGTGATTGTTGTGAAAATAATAACATACTTTGTAAACTGCTCTGAGTGGGCATTAAGTTGTCCTGAAGGGTGGTATATAAGATGAATGTTGTTTGTTGTTGTTGTTGTTGTTGTTGTTGTTGTTGTTGTTGTTGTTGTTGTTGTTGTTGAATGATGTCACTTCCTGGAAGTGGCCGATAACAGGAACACTGGAGAGGCAAGCGCTGAGTCCCCTCCCTCCCACGGGGACAAGAAGGGGACTGCGTTTTTATTGTAATTGTGAGCCCGCTTGCGGGGAAGGAGGGATAAAAGTCTAAAATAAATAAATAGATAAATCAAACTATCCACACTGAGTGAGAAAAGTAGATTATAAATGAAGTAAATTATAAAACTAGACTAAGCCGTTGCTAAACCTGGGTTGGAATTGCTCCAGATTTGAGGGCATTCAAACGTGGAAGCAAGTCTCTGGGAGCAAAATGACTAACATCGCAGTGGGGAAAGTGGACCTTATCAAAATGACAACGGGAACTAAAGTGTTTCTTGAATGGGTATGTGAAGGACGCGGTTCTTGGGAACACTCTCAGAGAAACAGAACAATCGCCATTTTGAGAGCAGACACACTCCAGAGTTGTGCAGAGTTATGTACGATTTGTTCCTTCTGCATTTTGGCCTCCTGTGGTATCACTTTCTAAATGTTTGGAGTTGCAAAGATTTCTAGATCCAGAGAAGTTTGCTGTGTTAGTCTGTAGTAGCAAAATAGTAAAGAGTCCAGTGGCACCTATAAGACTAACCAACTTATTTGTAGCATGAGCTTTTGAGAACCACAGCTCTCTTCGTCAGATGCATCTGTAGCTTAAGCTTTCAAGAACCACAGCTCTCTTTGTCAGATGCATCAGTAGCATAGGCTTTCAAGAACCACAACTCCCTTCATCAGATGCATCAGTAGCATAAGCTTTCAAGAACCACAGCTCTCTTCATCAGATGCATCAGTAGCATAAGCTTTCAAGAACCACAGCTCTCTTCGTCAGATGCATCAGTAGCATAAGCTTTTGAGAACCACAGCACTCTTCGTCAGATGCTTCAGTAGCATAAGCTTTCAAGAACCACAGCTCTGTTTGTCAGATGCATCAGTAGCATAAGCTTTCAAGAACCACAGTTCCCTTCATCAGATGCATCAGTAGCATAAGCTTTCAAGAACCACAGTTCCCTTCATCAGATGCATCAGTAGCATAAGCTTTCAAGAACCACAGCTCCCTTCGTCAGTTGCATCAGTAGCATAAGCTTTCAAGAACCACAGCTCTCTTCGTCAGATGCATCAGTAGCATAAGCTTTCAAGAACCACAGCTCTCTTCATCAGATGCATCAGTAGCATAAGCTTTCAAGTACCACAGCTCTCTTCATCAGATGCATCAGTAGCATAAGCTTTCAAGAACCACAGCTCTCTTCGTCAGATGCATCAGTAGCATAAGCTTTTGAGAACCACAGCTCTCTTTGTCAGATGCATCAGTAGCAAAAGCTTTCAAGAACCACAGCTCCCTTCGTCAGTTGCATCAGTAGCATAAGCTACTGATGCGTCTTCGTCAGATGCATCAGTAGCATAAGCTTTCAAAAACCACAGCTCTCTTCCTCAGATGCATCTGACGATGCATCTGACAATGAGAGCTGTGGCTCTCGAAAACTTATGCTACAATAAAGTTAGTTAGTCTTAAAGATGCTACTGGACTCTACTATTTTGCAAAGGTTTCTGTAATCACCTTCATGTCATCCTGAACTCCTTGGCGCAAGAGCAGCATAGAAAATGAGATCAAGAGCCTTCCAGGATCCCACAATACTCCTGCATTCCATTTAGCCAGCACTTCTCATTCGTTAAGTGTTACTTCGCTTTGCTAGAGGTGGGATGCAACACTCTGAGCTGTTTCCTGAACAAGTCCTTGAGGTTGGTGAGGAGTGGCATTTGGGGTCAAGAGGTATGAAAGCTGAAGGGCCCGCCCATCTGGGCCTGGGAGACTGCAGTTGGAATGGTGCTGGCAACACGCTGAGATGTGGACAAAACAGAACGCAATAAAAGCACATTGGCAAGAAATGGGGAAGGGACGGAGGAGGAGGGATCTCTCAGAATTCCTTCCCGTCCCTTACAGGCCATCATCTAGTTCTGAATTATCTAATAATGGCAAGGGGATGCTGGCCTGGGTCTGTTGGTAAATGCAGAGTAAAAGAGGAGTGGGCATCTTTTCACAAATGCATCTTCCATTTGTCCCTATTGCCTGAGCCAAGTAACATCTGAAACTGATGGGGGCATCTCCTGATATCACAGGGCAGAACCTGGTCGAGTTGCCGCTAACCCAGTTCTGTCAGGAGAACCTCCTACAATGCTCCCTCCCACACTTCATTCGGTGGAGTGGAAGGGGGGAAATGACATCAGATAACGGCTGGATGTCACTTCCTGTTTCAAAACAGGAAGTGACATCAAGACACTTTTGGAATTTCAAAAGCATCTCTGATTTTATTAGAGAGATTTTTGAAATTCCTAGAGCATCATGATGCCGCTTCCTGTTACAAAACAGGAAGCGACGTCTCTCAGAAGTCTCCAAACACAACTCGATGTTTCCAGGGATGGCCAGCTGGTATCCCTAGGACCTGGTGATGTCATATTGAAGAGCAGTATTGAACCAAGGGCTTCCAAGCACCACTAGGAATTGTGAATATGATAATAATAATAATAACATTCAGGACAACTTAATGCCCACTCAGAGTGGTTTACAAAGTATGTTATTATTATTTCCACAACAAACACCCTGTGAGGTGGATGGGGCTGAGAGAGCTCCAGAGAACTGTGACTAGCCCAAGGTCACCCAGCTGGCTTCAAGTGGAGGAGTGGGGAATCAAACCTGGCTCCCCAGTTTAGAGTCCTGTGCTCTTAACCACTACACCAAACTGGCTTTCTGGTGGTGGAACACAGGGTCCTGTAGATATGCTGGACTGAGGATAGATGAGCAATCACACCATTACATGGTTTTGAAGAATAGGACCAAAAACAACCTCAGGCCAAGTTCTTCATCTTTTGGTAAGTTTTACCCACAAACACATGGACAGAGGTGCGGGCCTCATCTGATGCTTCAACTACCAAGACGCTCCTTCTAGAAGCAGTCCTACACATTAAGCGTCAAGATGGGAGTTCGCTGTGAATTCTCTTTTGGCACTCTTTCCAAAGTGGCTCTCCGTGGTTTGCTCTCAAATGGGATTTGAGGAGCCAGAAGCAGAGAAGTAAACACCACAGGAGGAAATAGCATAGGCTCCCCTCTTCTTCTTTTCATGTGGACAAAGATTATTGCACCATTTAAAACCACCCTCATTAAAGTCAGTTTCTATAGGAACAGAGATTATTGCTCTTTCTTGTTGTACAAAACGGACTTCTCCAAATGGAAAGGAAAAACATCCATTTCCAGAGGTGATGAAAAATAGACTCTAAATGATATATAAACACCATGAAGGCTCGATGAAAGAGTGACCACTTCCTTTCCTCCCCTCCTTCTCAAGCTGTCACAGGGAGCTCTGAAAAATCAAGCCTTCCCGAACAAAGGACATTTGAGGCCTCAGAGACATAAAATAAATCAAGACAGTCGAGCCCATTGTCTGCTAATGTCTTAAAGTATAATAAACAGGGATTAAAATGAATTCTTCATGAAGTCTTAATGAAGATTCTGCCCTTGAGCTCTAAACATAGGAGAGTCCGTTTCTGGAAAGCCATTATTAGGCCTCAAGCCATTTTCGCCCATTCGGAGGAGGCATCGCAGAGAGCTCCTCCCTCCACTGTTAACCTGACAGTGATTTGCTGTTCCTGCTGTCAATAAAGTTGGCCACGACAAACTACATTGTTGCATCAGTAGGGCAAAGCATGTAGGATGTCCAATTGTCTAGTGCAGGAAAATACCAAGTCATAACAATATATTAGCATGGTGTAGTGGTGAGAGCGTCGGGACAGGATCTGGTGACTTGAGTTCAAATTTCTGCTCCACTATGGAAGTCCTTGGGCCAATCATGCATTTTCAGCCTAACCTACTTCACAGGGTTCTTGTGAGGATAAAAGGGAGGAAGGGAGACTGTTGAAGGCCACTTTTAGTGCAGTCCTAAGAAGAGCCACACCAGTCTAAGTGCATTGATTTCAACGGGCTTAGACTGGAGTAACTCTTCTTAGGATTGCACTTTGGGTCCCTATTGCAGGGGAAAGTCGGCCATAAATGCAGTAAATAAATACATAATATGAAACTAGGGTTGCCAGTCCCCGGCTCTCACCCTCCATGTGCAAGGTGGCACCTGTAGAAGGCCTTGTTCAGATGAGCGAAGCTATGGTAGTGGAACATAGGGAAAGAGGTGGTCCTGTAGATATGCTGGACTGAGGATAACTTTCACTTCACCACTGTCAAAAGCAACATATTGACAGTGGGTTCGATCTCGTGATCCCCACCATAGCCTTTTGGGGAGGGTGCTCAGCTGAGACATGATGCCATACAGTCCACCTTCCCAAAGTGCAGTTTCCTCCAGGGGAACTGGTATCTATAGTCTGGAGATCTGTTGTAACTCCAAGAGAACTCCAGGTTCCACCCAGAGGTTGGCATCCTTAGGTGGAATGAAAACATGCACTGGATGGATGGATGGACGGACGGACGGACGGACAAACAGACAGATATTTACATTAGTTATAGTCTACCTTTCTCACTGAGACTCAAGGAGATTACACATTGTGGGTCACTACTAGACATGGGCACGAACCAGAAAAAATTAATGAACCAGTGGTTCGTGGTTCGGTGCTGCTAACGAACCCGAACTAATGAACTGCAATGAACATTTCCCTTTGACGAACCGGTTCGAGGTTCGTGGTTCATGGGCATCAAAACGGCCCCCAATGCACTTAGAGAGCCCATATTCCCAGGGAGTGTTTAGCAGGCTCTCCTCCAGCCAGCACCCAAGTTTGGTCAAGATTGCAATAGGGATCTTGGAGTTATACCCTCTCCAATCCCAGGAAACTCCCATTCGATACAATTAGAGCCACTAGTTGATGTTGGCCCAGGGTACAAGGGGTTGGCTGTCAGAACTGCCTATCAGGATTTGCAGGGATGAGGTTGGAGTGCCCATGGCTACAGAGCACCCCTCTTCCCCCTCCCTCCCCCCAGGTGTCTTCTCCCATGTAACCAATTGTAACCGATTTGCAGCTCCATGGTTGGAAGGAAGACCTGCCAATCAAGGTAAGCTGGGCTTCGATTCGGGTTTCCAGGGTGACAGAAGGAGCACAGACAGAGGGTTTTTTTTTTTTTTGAGTGCAGACAGAGTTCAGGCATTTCCCCAGCTTCGTTTCCAAGGGAATTGATTGATGGTGCTTGACTGTCTGGCTTCACAAACCGTGAGCAAACACAACGAACCAGGCTTCCAACTAACGCTGGTTCATTGGTCATGGACCCTCACGAACCGCCGGTTCGTGAACAGACAATCAGGAGGTTCGTGGGGTTTTTTGGTTCGTAATGCGGTTCGTTCCCATATCTAGTCACTACAGTCATTTTCAAAGACATTTCAACACACGACGTTGGGTGTATAGGGTATACACACAATAGAGTATACATGTGCAAATTTGCAAAGATTTAAAACCAGCAGAAATCCAATGCCAAGCTAAAGAAATGCTGAAAACAGACAATAAGTAATTCTAAGATTGACATATTAAACAACATAGGATCTACTCAGTAGGCTCATAACTCACAGCAATATTAGGAAAGTCTATATTCACTCCCTATCCATTTATCGGTGCATCTTTTCAAGACAGCTTCCTTACAGTACAGACCTCCTATCTGAGTAAAAAGCCCTCTTGAATAATTTGGTTTTGCGTCATTAGTGGGAAGCCGAGAGAGTAGGAGCTTTCTTGACCTCATCAAGTAAGCCGTTTCATAAGATGAGTGCCACTACAGAAAATGTACAGGCAGCTGTCAATTTTGCCCACTTGCAAGGTGGAACCTGCAGAATACCGTGTTCAGATGAGCAAAATTAAGGTAGGAGAAAGGTGGTCCTGTAAGATATGGTGGACTGAGGATAGATCTCATCCCACCGCTGTCAAAAGCAACATATTGATAGTGGGTTCAATTCCGTGATCCCCACCATAGCCTTTTGGGGGTGGTTCTTCTTTCCCTCTTTCCCCTTTTTACTAGCAGTAAAGCTGGTTGGATCCAACACAGGAGTTTACTAGGGGCAGTTCTTTTTCTAGAGAATAAACACCTTATTGACATTTCTTTTTGACCACTGTATGCTCACATGCTCCAGACTGAGCTAATTTTAAAACAGAAAGAGCTGATATTCCAAATGACTCTACATGCAATTTTAATACGATTATCATAGGAGGGGGGAAAAAAACTAAAGAAACACCATCTGTGAAAGCATACAGGGGGGGGGGGAACCCTCTTAATGGAAGATTTAATTGACTTCATCTATCTAAGGAAAGAGAGAGGCGCACGAGTCTCGGAACCACAAGAAAAGTTAAGCCAAACACCTTTACAGCATTGGGATTAATGGCTCAGTTGACGGAGAATGAGAGATCCCTGCCGTCATATCCCTGTCTGACCCAGGTAAACCAGCCGATAAATCACCTTAATCGCCACGCAGGCTATAAAGGTAGGAACAAAACTTTTGTAATGTAAGCACTGAGCGGCTGCCGGAAAACCCAAAGGCCCGAGAGCATCAAAGAGCTGTGATTAAAACAGATCAAAAAGACTCTAAGTTACCCAGAGCCTCAAAGATTATCTCAAAACCGCAGAGCGTTTGGAGATTCCAGTTTCCTCAGCGCTTTGGAATATGTGGCCATGTCGACTGCTGAGAATGTGGCAAAGTCCGGCCATCTGGGCCATTTAAAAGAGCGCTTTGTATCCAGCTCATTTTACCTCAGCCATGTAACTGAGAGCCAAGCTACAAGTGAGGCCTGACACAGGTTGGACACTTGTCAGCTTCCCTCAAGTTTTGATGGGAAATGTAGGCATCCTGGTCTTATAGCTTGGCTCTCCATTTAATTGAAGTTTACAGAAACCCCCCATACACACCCAGCGGAGAGGAAGGGTGGCGCCCGGTGAGAGCCTGACGTCTGCACCCCCCTCCCAACCGCATGTTCTCCCTCCCATAGACTGCCGCTCTGTAAACTTCAATTAAATGGACAGCCAAGCTGCAAGACCGGATGCCTACATTTCCCATCAAAACTTGAGGGAAGCTGACAAGTGTCCAACCTGTGTCAGGCCTCACTTGTAGCTTGGCTCTGAAGAGAAAGTCCCAAGCAGATAAGGCCCAAGAACTTGCCGCAGCAAAAGACCTGAAAGGACTTCTTGGGCACAGCTGCGGTGGCCTGTTCCACCTCACTTCTTCAGCGACCTGCCTTATTTTCCTCAGGTAGCAGCCCATCTAGGATTGTCAACCTCCAGGCAGGGGCCCAGAGATCTTTTGAAATTACAACTGACTTCCAGACCACAAAGATCAGTTCCCCTGGAGAAAATGGCAGCTGTGGAGGGTGATCTCTGGGGCATTATACCCTACTGAGATCCCTCCCCTCGTCAAACTGTCTTTCCCAAATCTCCAGGAATTTCTTAGCCCAGAGTTTGCAACCCTATAATTTGTAAAGGGGGAGGGAGTAGAGTTTTCAAAACCAGGGTACCATTTTGTTTGCCTTTTTCTGATGGTCTAGGTTGGGAAATTCCTGGAGATTTGGTGATGGAGCCCAGGGAAGTTGGAGTTTGGGGGAGGGGGGGACTTCGGTAAGGCATAATGCCATAGAGTCCACCCTCCAAAGCAGCCATTTTCTGTGGCCTAGAAATCAGTTATAATTCTGGGATGTGTCTAGGCCCCACTTAGAGGCGGTAACACTACTTTTTATGCTCTTTTCCACATTCTTTGCTATCCTTCTTCAGAAGTGTTAGCCACTGGGGCCGATCCTAACCCAACATTAATCTCCAAATGGAAGCCAGCGTGCTGTAAATGTCAAACTAGAATATGGCGGAATCCCCACTCAGCAGTGATGGTCTCTGGATGACCTTAGGCCAGTCCGTCTCCCGAACCTACCTCAGAGGGTTGTTGCGAGGATAAAATAAGGAAGGGAAGATAATATACCCCGAGCACTGGCAAAATCAACTGCTGCCTGTACACGGAACAGACTACCTGAAGAGGTCAGGAAAGTTCTCACTCTCGTGGCTTTCCACAAACAACCCAAAACAGAATTATTCAAGATGGCTTTTAACTCAGATGAGAGGGCTGTACTGTAGGGAGGTGATCTCAAATAGATGCTTCAATAAAGAGACATGGACCATAGACTTCACCATGTTGCCTCACGTCCTACCTGTTGCTTTAAGTATAACCCTACTGGGTAGTTCTAAGCTGTCTAATGTGAGTCTTAGATTTGCTTATGCTCTGTTTCAATATTTCTTCTACTCTGTATTGGATTTTTGCTGATATTATGTCTGTGCAGATTTGCATTTATACACTCTATGGTTTTGAATGTCATCATTCTTGACTGTACTAATCTTACACCATGTAATCTGCCTTGAGTCTCAATGAGAAAGGCGAACTATAAATGACATGAGGGGGGGGAATGGATGGATGGATTCCCACCCAGCCAGGCTTCAAGGAAAGGACAGTAAAAGCTACAGCTTCTAATGACACAGTGCACTCTTACATACAAACAAACAACAAAGTCCATTGTGGGGAAAAAATATAATGGGTTCTAGAAAGGGGAGGAGGGCATTCCCGCCACCTCTATCACTGATCTTGGCCGGATGAAGGCAGGGGGGTCGGGCATGGCCACCTCCTCTGCACCTGATAACCGCCAAGTGAGGGGGGGCTGGCAGATTTGCATTTATATACTGTATGGCTTGTTTATGGAAATGCCCTTGATACTGACTACTAATCTCACACTATGTAATCTGCCTTGAGTCTCAATGAGAATGGCGGACATGGCAGGGCAGGGCAGGGCAGGGCAGGGCAGGGCAGGGCAGGGCAGGGCAGGGCAGACAGACAGACAGACAGACAGACAGACAGACAGACAGACAGACAGACAGACAGACAGACAGACAGACAGACAGACAGACAGACAGACAGACAGATAGATAGATAGATAGATAGATAGATAGATAGATAGATAGATAGATAGATAGATAGATAGATAGATAGATAGATGTACACCACTGAGCTTCTTGGAGGAAGGGTGCGTTTAAAATATACTAGGCAGATAGAAATCCACCCATGGAGCTCTGCATTCTAAAAATATCCTGCAGTTTCTTTCTCTGATCACAGCTGGTGGCATCGTCTGCACGAGCCCACTGCAGTCTTCATAATCCGTGCACGGAACATGCTGGCATTCCTACATCTGCCGGAGGCATCTCTTTCCCTTCTCTGCTGCCACCCAGCGGCACCTGCTGGTACAGACTCAACCCCTTCCCATCTCAAGACATTCACAAACCACCATACACATCTGCTTAGTATTTTTATTGGGCTGTTTTCTACTTTGGTATCACACATCGATGCTACATTCTGTTTCATGTCCAAGATTTTGAGTTGCTGGGTTGGCAATGTGAAAATCGAGGAAACAAATCTATCTCTGGTCATAAAAGCATCGTTTCCTGGTGTATTGTTGACGGATGGCATCAAAAGGAGGCCCAGAGGACTGTGGGAAGTGAGTAAGTCTGGCTGGCTTACTCCCAGGAGCTGAAAAAGAACGATCCATTTAAGGAGATTTCCAACAAAGGGCTGAATCAAAAGTCAAACACTACCTTAAAACAGGAGGGAATGCTTGTGCCGTAGCCCTGGGACGTTTGTTTAAAATACCTGTATCCTATTTTTCAAGCCCAAGTGGATCCACAAAGGAACTTGGAATGAAAGTTAGAGCATCAGGTTGGATAAGACCAGGTGAGCAGCTCTGCGACAACGCTAGAGCATTTGCAGCAGATCTTAGGTTCGATCCCCAGCATCTCCATCTAATAATAATATAATAATAACATTCAGTTTATGTACTGCCCTTCAGGACAACTTAATGTCCACTCAGAGTGGTTTACAAAGTATGTTATAATTATCCCCACAAAAATCACCCTGTGAGGTGGGTGGGGCTGAGAGAGCTCCAGAGAGCTGTGACTGACCTAAGGTCACCCAGCTGGCTTCAAGTGAAGGAGTAACAACAACAACAACAACAACATTTGATTTATATACCGCCCTTCAGGACAACTTAATGCCCACTCTGAACGGTTTACAAAGTATGTCATTATTATCCCCACAACAAAACACCCTGTGAGGTGGGTGGGGCTGAGAGAGCTCTGAGAAGCTGTGACTGACCCCAAGTCACCCAACTGGCTTCAAGTGGAGGAGAGGGGAATCAAACCCGGCTCTCCAGATTAGAATCCTGCCGCTCCTCACCACTACCCCAAACTGGCTCTCAGTTTGGTGTAGTAGTTAAGGATCAGACAGCAGGTGATGTGAAAGACCTCCACCTGAGGCCCTGGAGAGCCTCTCCCAGGTAGCTCCATGTGTGTGTTCATACAATAAATTAAACCACATTATTATAACCCACTGGCGGGAGCGGAGGGAGGCGGGTGGGATTCTCCAGCCAGGAAAATAGATAAGCCACTTTAGGAATGCATTATAGCCCATAGGCCTTCCCTCCATAAAATGCAGAAAATCCCAGAATGTGGTTCCTTGGCAATGTGGTGAAGGACTTGGAGTGCTCCGCTAGGATCTGTGAGGCCTGAGTTCAAATCCTTCTCTCGTTCTGGGTTTTGTGAGGACAAAATGGGGAGGAAAGAGAAGTCTGTTGGTTGCAGAGCTGGAAAAAGTACAGAAGAGGGGAACCAACATGATCAAAGGGCTGGAGCAACTTTCCTTGAAGTCTGGGACTTTTTAGTTCAGAAAAAATGACTAAGAGGGGACAGGATAAGATAGGACCGGATAAAATTATGCGTGGGGTAGAGAAAATGGAAAGAGAGAGCTTTTGCTCTGTCTCCTGTAATACTTGTACTTGGGGCTTCCGGTGACTATAGAGACAGGACAGACAAAAGAAAATACCTATTTACTCAATGAGAAATTAAATTGTGGCACTAATTGCCAGAGAATGTAGTGACGGTCACAGGCTCAGATAGCTTTGAAAGGGGGTTCGACAGATTCTTGGAGGACAGGCCTATCAGTGGCTACTCGCCACGGTGACTAAAGGGAACCTCCACTTTGAGAGGCAGTCAACCTCTGGATACCACCTCCAGGAGGCAACAACGGTGGATGGCTTCAGCATCTATGCCCTGTTCTTGGGCCTCCGGAGTAACTGGCTGGCCAGTGTGTGAGACAAGATGCGGGACTAGATGGGCAACTGGTCTGATCCAGCAGGGCTCTTCTTCTGTTCTTATGTATGCCACCCTGAGATCCTTGGGAAAACAGCATAATAAAAAATGTGCTAGATAGATAGATCTCCAGGGTCTTAGGTAGCAGTTACTAGGAAATACCTTTCACAGCCTGGAGAACTGTGGGCAATCGGTAAATAATACCAAGATAGTGTTCTGGCTTTGTTTAAGACAGCTTCATAGATTAGGGATGAGGTCGTAGCAAGAGGATAAGCTTTGCAAGCCGAAGGGCCCAGGTTCAGTCCTTGGCACGTCAGGTTAAGGGATCTCTGTGCTAAGACAGACATTTCCCTGCTTAAGACATTAGCGAGCCAGTTAGGTAGACCACTGTTTCATGGCAGATGGCCAGAAGTGAGGAGCTGAAATGAACTTCCCTCTGCAGATAATTCCGTCATTGTGGGCCTCTGCAGAGAAAGACCAGTTCTGCATAACCAGCCGTCTGTGCTGTATTGGGAGCGCATAAAGGAAGACTTCTGAAGGTGGCCGAACAAATTTTGCATTGAATGAGTTTGACTGTGATGATCAGATGTGATCTGATCACTGGATCTGTCAGGTTCAATAATGAATGTGCTGAAATTCTGCTGCACAAGTTTACATAGGGTTGCCAGCCCGCCTACATACAAAGGGTTGCTTAGCAATCAGCTGGAGTATTGGTGGTGGGAATATAGAGGGTGCATAACATCGGCTGTATCCCTATGTCACTTCCAAGGAAAACCTGGGAGTGATATAGGGTAGCTCTAGGAATTACTGGAAACTCTATGGTAAAGCCATAGAGTTTCCACCGATTCCTAGAGTCACTTTACATCACCTCCAGATTTTTCCCTGGAAATGATGTAGGAATGCAGCTGATGTCACCAATTTTTTCTTCTGCTGCTTCTTGGAGCAGCGGTGGGCAACTAGGGCTTCCAGCAGAAGGCCTTCCATTGGAAATGAAAATGAATAAGAAAAGATTTCCTGTTGCACTCCTCTGGTCGGATCTGGCATTCATTCTGCCCTGCAGAGACAATTACTGGTATCTAGAGGTTTTCTTTGCTTTTTTCCAAAACTGTGCACATGCAAAAATGTTGCCAATCCAAAAAGATCAGCAGCTATGAATGCCACTAAGGACTACTTAGTTGAACAACTAGTGGTAGGATTTTTTTTAAAAAAAACAGTATTTGTATACCATTGATTGATACGATATGTGACTGATTTGTCTGTCTAAAAAACTGCCTGCAGTTCAAAGCATAGATGCAGCAAGGGGTGTGTGTGTTGAACATCAGTCTGCATGAGAACGCGCATGGGCAAAGAATGGATTGCACTGTACTGCTCTGTTAGGAAGAAATATGGCGAAGCAACCTGCTGAGCAGCCGTGAATGGGCTGATGAACAGATTAACAGCTTGTTGAAGAATCAGCCCCATTTTTGTGACTGGTGAACAAGACATGAACTGAAACTGCAAGTGTTTTTGAACATCCCTAGATCAAAATGTCTGTTAGGTTCATGTGAGCAAAGTTGATCCAGGAAGTGTCTTGGTGCTGCACCATTGACCATAAACTTAGCATTTAGCATTGCACGCTCAAAAGAGAGCAGCAGAATTTCAGCGATGCAACCATGAATTTTAATCCGTGAGAATTCAGACCGTAGAGGAGACGAAAAGGAGAGGGCAGACATCTCAGATTAATTGTCACAGTGTAAATGGGTGAAATCCCATGTGGGTGGAACAGAAGCACTAATATACCTTGCAGTGTGTTAAGACCAATGTTGATGTAGGTACTTATTTCTTCACAATACACACAAATATACCCAAACATGCATACAGAATCTAGAATATCTATTGGCCAGCTAGTTCTTTTTGTAGTATATACTACCCTCTAGTGGTCATAAGATGAATTGCAGGACAGCCAGTATGTATTTTTATGGCTCGACATACGGCAGTCAAACTGAACATAGTTTGCTGTTTGCGAGATGAAATCATGAGATTATACTAAAAGCAGATTGTCTTTGTACATTTTAAATCAAGAGCCACATGCTCTCTTACTGATCCTGTAGCTAGCCACTCCACAACATAACATTTTCTGGCAGCAGTTCCCCAAATGTTTGCTCTGTACCTCGAGGAAGGCTGGGATAAACCTTCACAAATTAAGCCACCATGTTGGAAGCACCGATCATTTCACTCCACACTGAGCATGGAGGCACCATGCACCACTGATTCCCTCTGCCCCCTCTCTCTGCCAACATATGGGTTCATATCTTCATCCTGAAGAACAAAGTAAAGATACCTGTGGATTCTGTGGCAAATCCGCACTTGATTTACATAGTCATCCCGTTTTCAAATACTGCAAGTTGCAGATTGAAGAACTAGGCAGAAACAATAGGAAGGGGGAGTGTCAGAGCGGCCTTTACATACTGACTCCTCCCCCCCCCCCGAAATTTTATTTTTGATTCTAAGATTTACAACACGTCATATTGACATTTCATATGAGTTACAATATAACTGAGAATGAATTACAGATATCAAGTCATACTATTGGAGCCAATGAAAATATTAAGTTTAAGCTAACGTAAGCTGCAAATGAGAGAGATAGGAGCGGTAACATTCTACTAATGATGTCAGTATGTACTCCACAGCTGAACATTGCACACAGCAGAGAGTAACTTTAGATATCTTATACCGTTAAGATAGTTAAATTTTATGGATATATGAGTTTCAGATAGACTGGGTTTTGGGGTTGGTAATGTGGTCAAGAGATGGGAGCCATTTCTCAATGAACCCAGTTGTTTTAGGGTAATTTCAGATTGGAGAAGACCCATTATCAGATGATTCCATGTTTTCAAATCTGAGTTTAAAAAAAATGATCACCCCACTTGGCTTACAAGCATGACTGTGCATTAAAGATGGGCACAAGCCGGAAAAAACCAAACTGTGCAGTTTGTGGTTCGTTGCATTTCACGAACCATAAACCACAAACTTTCACGAACCTGCCCCAGTTCACGAACTGGTTCATTTAGTTCGTGAAAACATCACATCCGGGTCAGCAAATCGTCACTTCTGGGTCAGCAGAAAGTCACTTCCAGGTCAGCAGAAGGTCTGCAGGAAGTTCATCCCCTGTTGGCTAGGAAACTGATGGCTCAGCGCCAGGCTGTCTGCAGTGACAAACCAAATGAACTAGCCTAAAGTTCGTGGTGGATTGTCAGAAATGGGCTCTGACGAACCACCGGTTTGCAAACCATGAACTTTAAAAAATGTTGCTAGGACATTTACCCTCCCAAGGTGACCAGGCATATTTTAATGCAGAATACTAACCTCTTAAACAGGGGAGATGTTAAATCTATTTTAGCACAAGCTGAATCTTGTGGAACCTTAAAAGGTAACAGATTAGTTGTGGCAGAAGCTTCTATTGTCTGGCAACCACGTTATCAGATGAACAATGAGCACAGACTTCACACATCTGGCACCATGGGCTGGAAGCCATAAAATCAAAAATAAATCCAGGATTAAGTCAAATATTATTTTAAAAATAGGATCAAGGGGTATTTTTTTAAAGTAGAACAATTTATACCAGTTACAAAACCTGAAAGTCAGAGATGCCATGGTAAACATACCATTTTCAACATCTGTCATTGTGAGCTGGCCCGTTGATGCAAAATTGAAATATTCGAGAGGGCTTTTTGCTCAGATAGGAGGGCCGTACTGTAAGGAAGTGGTCTCAAAAGACAGGCATCAGTAAAGGGATAAGAGCTATAAACTTTGGTACTATATACTGGCCATTTCCGTATGGCTTACCTTCCCTCGGAACGATCCGGAAGATTGCGCAAAAAATACAGAAGATCGCGCAACATCGCGCAAATCTTGCACGAAAAAACGTGATCTGCCACATTTTTGCACGATGTTCCGGGTCATTCCGAAGGAAGATAAGCCGTGTGGAAATGGCCACTATCTGTTGCTTTAAGTATGATCCTACTGGGTAGTTCTATGTTGTTTAATATGCCAGTCTGAGAATTGCACTCTGTTTCAGCATTTCTTCAACTCTGTATTGGATTTCTGCTTGTTTTAAATATTTGCAACGTTGCATTATATACCTTATTACATTGTTTATTGAAATGTCCTTGAAACTGACTGTACTAATTCACCCTGTGTAATCTGCCTTGAGTCTCAGTGAGAAAGGCAGACTATAAACAATGCAAATAAATAAAATAAAAATATCGGCACCATCCAACACAAGCTGCCTGCCAAACAGCTTTGGGACTGTGTAGTACCTGTCGGGGTGGAGTTCAGTTTCCTTCTGCACTGAAACCTCTTTTGCATCTGTTAAGTAGGTTGAATTGATTTCCCCTGAAGTAAGGTAATTAAAAGAAAACATGGGGGAGGAAGAACTACAACTCCCCTATGACTGTGCAAAAACACACACGTGCAAAATAATATTGATAACATGGAATTAAACAAACAAATGCTGACTTTTTAAAAAAAGTGTTCATAATCACTGATCGATTATGGATTAGATCTAGAAGAAGGTGGAGTGAAAATTGGTGGAAGAAACATTAACGATTTGAGATATTCAGATGACACCACGTTACTGGCAGAAAATAGTGAAGACTTAGAACGACTACTGATGAAGGTTAAAGGAGAAAGCGCCAAAGCAGGATTACAGCTGAACATCAAGAAGACAAAATTAATGACTTCTGAGAAATTGCACAATTTTAAAGTTGATACTGAGGAAATTGAAATTGTTCAAGATTTCCTATTCCTTAAGCTCAATCATCAACCAAAAGGTTGACTGCAATGAAGAAATCAGAAGATTGAGACTTGGAAGAGCAGCTGTGAGGGGGCTAGAGAAGATCCTCAAAGATAAAGATTTCCCTCTGGGAATCAAGATCAAGATGATCCAATTATGGTATTCCCCATTACTATGTATGGATGTGAAAGTTGGACAGTGAAAAAAGCTGACAGGAAGAAAATTGATTCATTTGAAATGTGGGGCTGGAGGAGAGTTTTGTGGTTACCATGGACAGCCAAAAATAAGTGGGTACTAGATCAAATCAAGCCTGAATTCTCCCTAAAAGCTAAAATGACAAAACTGAGGCTATCGTACTTTGGTCACATCATGAGAAGACAAGATGCTAGGAAAAGTGGAAGGCAGTAGGAAAAGAGGAAGACCCAAAACAAGATGGCTTGAATCAGTAAAGGAAGGCACGTCCTCCAGTTTGCAGGATTTGAGCAAGTCTGTTAATGATAGGACGTTTTGGAGGTCTTTCTTTCTTTCATAGGCTCACCATAGGTCAGAGGCGACTTGACAGTACATAACACACACACACAATCACTGCTAGGTCCATGGAGGAAGAACTACAGCTTCCATTGGGCTATGTGAGAATACATATCCATGAAATGCTGCCAATTCCACTGTATTGCTCAAATGTGTAGAAATTCACCCATCTGTAAGGTTGGCATCCTGGCCTGATGGGCACGAACCTCCCAGGAATATCTGGGTGTCTCCTCCTAGGGTTCCCAACCTCCAGGTAGGGGTTGGAGATCTTCTAGAATTACAAATGATCCCCAAACTGCAGAGATACTTTCCCTTCGAGAAAATGGCTTCTTTGGAGAGTGCACTGTATGGCATTATACCTCACTTAGGTTTCCCCTCCCCAAACCCTCCCTTCCCCAGGCTATGCCCCCAAATCTCAAGGAATTTCCCAACCTAGAGTTGGCTGCCCTAGAAATCCCTCTGGTTTATAGGGGAGGAGTTTCCGGGAGGGTTGCCAACCTCCTAGTGGAAGGGTCTGAAGATCTCCTGGATCTACAACTGATCTCCATACTACAGAGATCAGTTCCTCTGGAAAAAATGGCTGCTTTGTAAGATGGTCTCTGTGCCTTCACACCCTGCTGAGGTCCCTCCCTTCCCTAAACCCTAACACCCAAGATCTACTCTCAAATCTCCAAGAATTTCCCAACCTAGAGCCAAAACACACGAGAAGAAATACCCAGGTTCAGCACGTGTTCTCTTACCTCAAGGTTTGCCGGGATCTGTAGGCGTCCTGGAAGCTTAAAGTTTAGCATTTACAGAGCAGCAGGAAGGGAAATACAGGCGCCTGTATTTCCCTTCCCCTTCCTGCTGCTCTGTAAATGCTAAACTTGTTCTCTTACCTCAAGGTTTGTTGGGAAGTGTAGGTGTCTTGGCAGCTTAAAGTTTAGCATTTACAGAGCAGCAGGGAGGGGAAGGGAAATACAGGCGCCTGTATTTCCCTTCCTGCTGCTCTGTAAATGCTAAACTTTAAGCTTCCAGGACACCTACAGATCCCAGCAAACCTTGAGTTAAGAGAACACGTGCTGAATCTAGGTATTTCTTCTTGTGTGTTTTGGCTCCTAGAGTTGGCAACCTTAGGTTCTGGTCACAGTCCTCCTCTCCTATGACACTGCTCTCTGCTGGCTTAGAGCCAAGATACAAATGATGAATTACACAAGGACTGCATGTGAAGGGAGTTGCAGTGTTGGCTGGGAAGCTGAGTTTTCAAAGAGATTGGAAGGCTTTGTCAATTTCCGCTCTCGCTCATCAGAGGGTTTGTTAATTTCCTCTTTGCCTTTAGAAGGCTCTGTCAGTTTCACCTCCCATTCTAGGAGGTGAAGAGGAAATTAACAAACCCTCTGAGGAGCAATCTCTCCAGCTCTGTAGAGAGGGGAAACTGGACAGCCCTTTCCCGGAGATGTTCCAGTCTGGATTGATTGAGCTAGCCTCAAAGGTCCCTTCCAAGTATGGGATTGTATGATTAAAATAAATTAATTAGTGTAGCAATTGCACCAAAGCGCAGAGGAGGAAGCGGCCCTGTTTTGTCGAGCAACAAATACACCCCATCTTAAATGTCTCTATTCACATCCTCTCTCTGCCTTTCAGAAGCAGGGATGGATGGCACGAAACTGAAGCCCGACGAGAAGGATTAGTTCAGGGATTAATGGCTTCCTATCTCTGAAGTGCAGGTACCAAAGCTCAGTCACAAAGGATGCAGATTGGAGCTAGGATGTCACAAAAGGCATTGGAAAGATTCTGAGCCCCAAGGAGGCTGCTTTGGGGAGAGAAAGGGGCCCGCAGAGCACCAGGCCAGGTTAGCAGATGTGAAGATTCGCCTCTGGAGGTGCTCCATTTTCATGGTGTTTAGGCTGACAGGATATGCCATCTGTCCTATCTGGGGACTGGGAGAAGAAGGGGGAGAAGCCATTACTCACTACCTGGCATGCATTCAGCACTGCTTCCCTGTTGCCTTGCTCAGTCAAGCAAGAGAGATAATTAAGAGCCCAGCTTTGTATTGTTGCTATTGAAATGGCTTTCCATTGTCATTTTGTTAGGCAGGTCATTTCCGGTATTTTGAAGCTGGAGGCTAATGGACTTCATGCAGATGTGACTTGGCCGTGCTGCCCTGTTCTTCCCCCACCCCCCCTTACAGCACTTGCAGCAGCGTAAAGGAAATGGAGTAAAATCCGAACACAAGACAGAAGACAGATTGCTACAGGGCCTGTGTAGAGAAGGCAAGCAAATCTTGCAAAGACAGTTTTTGAGACTCAAAACTCACAGTGCTTGCTTCCTCTCAATCAGTGATTAGTTTGTAATTTTAAATAAGTGTTTTGAGTATTTTATGTTTTGATCCTGTTCTTTTCAAGAAGCTGTGTAGGTAAAGGTAGGTAAAGGTAGTCCGCTGTGCAAGCACCGAGTCATTACTGACCCATGGGGGAACGTCGCAACACGACATATTCTTGGCAGACTTTTTATGGGGTGGTTTGCCATTACTTTCCCCAGTCATCTACACTTTACCCCCAGGCAGGGCCGGCTCCAGAGTTTCTGGCGCCTGTGGCCACGTGCGCACTACGGACTGTGTGATGACATCATCATGCGATGACGTCATCACGCAGCGCAGGATGGCTGGGGCAGCGCGTGGAAGCTGCTCCGTGCTCCACACGCCGCCCCAGCAGTAGCTTGCGGCTTCTGTGCCCGGCTGGGGTGTGTGGGGGTGGAGGAGCGTGCAGCTGAGCTAGCGTGGCTGGCTGCAGCTGCTGCTGCAGCCGTCCAACCCCGTGCCGCCGCCGCTGCCACATGCCCCAGCCAGGCACAGAAGCCGCGAGCCACTGCTGAGGCGGTGCGCGGAGGCTGCTCGGTGCTCGCGGCTTCTGTGCCCAGCTGGGGCATGTGGTGGTGGCGGCATGGGGCTGGCTGGCTGCAGCAGCAGCTGCAGCTCAGTCATACCAGCTCTGCTGCGTGCGCCTCCACCCCAGACACCCGCTCCGGCGCCCGAGGCCACCGCCTACCTGGCCTCAATGGGCGCGCCGGGCCTGCCCCCAGGAAACTGGTTACTCATTTTACTGACCTCAGAAGGATGGAAGGCTGAGTCAAACTTGAGCCGGCTACCTGAACCCGGCTTTCTCCAGGATCGAACTCAGGTCGTGAGCGGAGCTTGGGCTGCAGTACTGCAGCTTACCACTCTGCGCTACAGGGAGAAGTTATATATTTACACTGTTTTATTTGATTTCATTTGTAATCTGCCTTTCTCCCAAGTGGCTTACAGTGATACTCCATTGTGTTGGGTTGCCAGGTGCCTGGTCCCTGCCCCCCCCCCAGACAGTCCTGTTTTTTCTCGGACTGTCCAGGGGAAATGTTGTTAAAATACCAGACATGTAAATGTCTGGTATTTTTGAGTGTTGGGGAAGCAGCAGGCCCGCTCACCCACTCGGCCTCCTGAGCGCCAGGGGAGTGGCCAGCAATGATGTTGTTCTGTAAGCGACACCACCGTGATGGGCCTGGGAGTATGCCGAAGGAACTCTGAGGTCTGGTTTCTTTTTTTCTTCAATCTGGCAGCCCTACCGATGTATCCGCACAATTACCTTGTGCAGTAGGCTAGGCTGAGAGCCAGTTTGGTGTAGTGATTAAGAGCGGCAGGACTCTAATCTGGACAACCGGGTTTGATTCCCCACTCCTCCACTTGAAGCCAGCTGGGTGACCTTGGGTCAGGCACGGCTCTTCCAGAGCTCTCTCAGCCCCACCCACCTCACAGGGTGTTTTGTTATGGGTATAATGTAAACTGCTCTGAGTGGGTGTTAAGTTGTCCCGAAGGGCGGTATATAAATCGAACGTTATTAATGTTATTAGAGTCCGTCACTGACCAAGGGCACCCAGCAATCTTCTGTGGCACAGAAGGAATTTGAACCTGGATCTCTCAGGGCCAAGCTACAAGTGACAAATGACACTTGAACGTCAAGTGGATTGAGTGGAGCGCAAGTGGACAGGGAGAAATACACTTGCCGTTCAAGTGTCATTCGTCACTTGTAGCTTGGCCCTCAGACTGAGGGCCAAACTACAAGTGACGAATGACACTTGAACGGCAAGTGTATTTCTCCCTGTTCACTTGCCCTCCACTTGCGCTCCACTCGATCTACTTGCCGGTTCAAGTGTCATTTGTCACGCTGAGATATTCAGTGTGGCAGCTGGCAAGGTCCACACTGTTCACTGAAGGGGAGGAAGGGCGATGAGAAGAATACAGGTGGCTGCCTGTACTCCTGGCCTTGGTGTCCCACAACTGTGATGTCATACAACTTCTTATCATACGCTTGCTGCTCCATGTGGGGTAGGTCCCGGGTTGGGAACTGTGGAAGACTATTGACATGTGTCTCCCTGCAGGATAAGAACGGCGGGATAAATAGGTAGTGGAATCCTAGGATGTAGAAAGCAGGGCTCAGTTTGAGGGGGAATGCATAGGAACGCAGTTCCAGCAGTTCCCCAAAGAGGTCACATGTCAGGTGGCCCCGCCCACCTGACTCTCAGCTATATTGGGCCCGTTTCGGCCTGGAGTGGGGCCGAAATGGCCCGGATTGGGCCTCTGGCGGGTGGTGGATCACTCTCCCACTTATCAGCAGCCTGATCCTGACAATTTTGGGCCCCTTTTCTGCCATTTTCAGCACTTTTTTGCCATTTTGGGCCCAATTTCGGCCCTGAATGGCCAGGATTGGGTCCAAAACAGCCAGGATAGGTGATGTCAGGGGGTGTGGCATACGCAAATCAGTTATACTAATGACACACTTCTGGTAATGGCAAGAGGCGTGGTATATGCTAACGAGTTATGCTAATGAGTTATGTTAATGAGTTCCTCCAACTCTTTTTCTACAAAATGACCCCTGGTAGAAAGTATCGTCTCTCTGGCAAGAGCACTATTGAGCCTCATCAGAAAAGATGCTGCCACAGCACTTCTGGATCCAACCTGGACATGTCAGCTCTAGGAATCACCATAGAGTTTTACCATAGAGTTGCAGCGATGACTAGAGCTACCATTCCAGGTACAACCTGGAAGTGACATGGTGACGTTGGCAATGTCACTGATGTCACAAGCTCTCTGCAGCCCCGACCCCCAATCCTCCTACTGGTTGCCAGGTTCAGTCTGGCAACCCTACTGTAGAGAGGAGCTTGGCTGTGTGGGGGCAGAGTTAGTCCCTGGTATGCTGGGAATGGTGCGTGTGTGGAGCTCCGTTGAAGAAGGAGAATTTTCACTCTCAGGCTCTTCGATTCAGTGTCTGATTCATTGTGACAGCCAGCATTGGCTTTGTGATCATTGCATCAGGCAAGGATTTGGGAGACCCAGAGCCAAGCTACAAGTGACGCCTGACACAGGTTGGACACTTGTCAGCTTCCCTCAAGTTTTGATGGGAAATGTAGGCGTCCTGGTCTTACAGCTTGGCTCTCCATTTAATTGAAGTTTACACAACCCCCCCCCCCCCACACACACCCAGTGGAGGGAAAGGGGGGCACCCAGAGAGGCCCGATGTCTGCACTCCCCGCCTGACCGCGTGTTCTCCCTCCCATAAACTGCCGCTCTGTAAACTTCAATTACATGGACAGCCAAGCTGCAAGACCAGTACACCTACATTTCCCATCAAAACTTGAGGGAAGCTGACAAGTGTCCAACCTGTGTCAGGTGTCACTTGTAGCTTGGCTCCCAGATCTGAATCCCCACTTTGCCATGGAATCTCACTGGCTGATCTTGGGACAGTCTTTCTCTCTCAGCCTCTCAGGATATAATGGAAGGAGGAGGAAAATGATGTTGCAACTGTTTTGGGTCTCCACTGGGGAAAAAAGAAGGGTAGAAATAAATCAATGAAGCTTTAAGAAGGATGCAAGCTGCTTTGTATACCTTATGGTGGCAGGAAGACCAGCTAGAAACATTTCAAATCAATAAAATTTGAGTTCCATTTATAGGGATGTGGGTAACCTCCAGTTACCAGATTATTAACAGTCCTCCTGTTGATCTTGTGAAGTCACTCTGAGACAATCTGGCAGGTTTCTGGGGCAGACAGGATGCTGTGCGGGACAGCTAGCGGTCCAACCCTGCACAGCAACCCTCATGTTCTTGGACTCCTTCACAATTTCTCTTCCCATTTCATTTCCTCCCCCTTGCAAATCAATAGCAGCATCTGGGAGAATTTACAATGGAGGGCTGTCACTGGAAGCCGAAAGCAGGAGAGATTCTCCTTGGACGAGAGTTATTTAATGTGAAACGCACCGTCAATCTTCTTTTCCCTACAGGGGCTGTAAGCTCCTTTCCATCAGAGCTCTGCTCTCCCAGGCCTGCCAGACAAACAAAACCAGCTTGGAAGATTGATAAACTTTATAAAAACTGCTATTCAACTTTTCCCTTCTCCTGGTAGTAATGATATTGGAGGTTGGAGAAGGGGGATATTTCCCCAAACATTTTGATATAATTAACTGTAATTGAAACACTTGTAATCCTCGAAACCTTTCCGGGTATGTTTGAAAAGTTGATAAAAAGCTTTTGACTGTCTAAAAGCTTAATTCGATGTTATTTACTTTTTAGGGAAAAAGTGTATCCCAGCTTTCAGCCAAAAAATGGTTCCTAGGGCAACTAGCATCATTAAAAACAGCTAAAATATTCATAGGTAAAAAAACTCCATCTCTCACTGTAAAAAAGTTTAGAGCTAAAAAAGGTAAAAACAGCTTAGAGAAGGGGGGGGGAATCTTAAGACAGAAATAAAAGATATCCATTAAAACTAACAGCTCATCGAGTTGTAATGGTTATAGTGTCAGACTAGGACCAGAGTAGCATTGCAGGCACATGTCTAGAACTGCTGGGGGACCTTGGAGGGTGCCGTATTTGGCATAGTGGTTAAGAGTGGCAGGACTCTAATCTGGAGAGCCAGGTTTGATTCCTCACTCCTCCACTTGAAGCCAGTTGAGTGACCTTGGATCACTCACAGCTCTTTGAAGGTCTCTCAGCTGCACTCACCTCACCTGTGAGGATAACAACAACATACTTTGTAAACCGCTCTAAGTGGGCATTGTTGTCCTGAAGGGTGGTATATAAATTGAATATTGTTGTTATTTGTTATATGAGAGAAAGGATGTTGACAGGTCAATGTCAGTTCTGGCTAAAACCCAGAAGTGATGTCACTGACGCTCTAGAACAGAGGTCTCCAAGCTTTGAGTCTGTGGGTACTTTTGGGATTCTGACACAATGTGATGCGTGAAACACAAAATGGCTGCCACAGGAAATGGGGAGAACCACAAAAGGGCCACAACAGAAGGCTGAGGCACACACCCACACAAATACAGGAAGCCCAAGTGCAGGGGAGAAGAGGGGTCATTTTAAAAAAATATACTAGGAAAGAAGAGTGAGAGACAGAATAACACCAGCACTGTGGATAGTTTAGATGGGTAGCCATGTTGGTCTGCAGTAGAACAGCAGGAGTTGAGTCCAGTGGTACCTTAGAGACCAACAGGATGTTCAAGGTATAAGCTTTTGAGAGTCAGAGCGGTCTGAAGGGAGCTCTGACTCTTGAAAGCTTACACTCTGGCAATCTTGTGGGTCTCTAAGGTGCCAGTGGACTTAAATCCTGCAGATCTGACGAAGGGAGCTTTAACTCTTGAAAGCTTCTACTCTGAAAATCTTGTTGGGTCTCTAAGGTTCCACCAACACTGTGATGGCAGCTGCCGCTGAAACAATTATGTCATTTTAATCTGCAGGACCCATCAGTTCTCTAGTGACCAATCAGAAATGACAGGAGATTAAAATGGCAAAGAGGAGATCATGTATAGTGCTCTGAACTCCTTGGAGAAACAGTAGATTTGATAGAAGATGGGGAAAGGAGGACAGAAATTCTGGCTCCCATGTGTGTTTTCCTACAATCTCCTCTAGCTGTCTTTGCCTGTGCTCACGGGAGGTTCGGCATTTTCGAGTCAAGAGTCCAGTTTATACATGGCTACATTATTTTGGAAAAATACTTTTTCCACTTTCTTACCTGATGATCCCCAGGTTCAATATGTGACATCGGAGCAGAAGTTGGAGCGGAATGGGTGATATTGGGAACAGGATCCATCTTGGCATCCATTTTGAACCAGGAATTACCACCTCTCCCCAACCCCCCTCTAAAATAACCTTCTCAGAATGTAGATTCTTGAAAGATGATGGAAATCCTTAGAGAAGACTCTTTTTTTCCTAATGCGGTTATTACTCAGACATTAAATCAGACCTGACAAAAGAACCTTTTTTCACATGAGTTACTTCCATTTCCCTGTTTGATCCTGAGACGATAATTTCCAGCTTTAACAACCCCCAAATGAATCACAGTGACGCCTCATTAGGATGACGACATGAGTCTTTCGGCTGGCGTGACTTTCTCTTGCTCAAACTGTTAACGAGACAGCAAAATCGGAGTTTTAGAACATTTTGAAGAGCTTTTCTTAAAGGATGAAACATTTTTTTAAAAAAAGATTGGGTTGGATCCGGCCATCTTTGTCTCTCTCTCACCATCCTCACTCGACATGGCTTTTGTACACGCAGGTCCTGTGGTTACGGTTACCAGGCTATGCAAATCAGTTCCTCTGGAAGAAATGGCTGCTTTGAAAGGTGATCTGTACAGCACTCTTTCCTCGCCCCAGCCCTGCCTTCCCCCAGGCATTGCTCCCAAATCTCAAAGAATTTTCTGAGCTGGAGCTGGCAACTCGACTCATCATGATCCCCAGTATACATATTTGGGAAGTTAGAGACACCCCCTCTTTCTGTTTCACCAGCAGAAAAGCTGGGTGGATCCAACCTAAGTTGGCAACTGGTGGGAGGATTTGGGGTGGGGATATGTGGGGGGTGTCACGGGCATGATCACATCATTTCCAGGGAAAGCCAGAAGTGATGGCAAGTAGCTCTAACAACAACATTCAATTTATACACCACCCTGCAGGACATCTTAATGCCCACTGAGAGTCAAGCTACAAGAGATGAATTACATGAGGAGGAGCATGTGAAGGGAGTCACAACGTTAGCCGGGAAGCTGAGTTTTCAAAGAGATTGGAAGGCTTTGTCAATTTCCCCTCCCTACAGAGCTGGAGATCCCTGCTCAGAGGGTTTGTTAATTTCCTCTTTACCTCCCAAAAGCTCTGTCAGTTTCACCTCCCCTTCTAAGAGACAAAGAGAAAATGAAGAAACTCTCTGAGCAGCATCTCCTTGGCTCTGTAGGGAGGGGAAATTGACAAAAGCCTTCCGATCGCTTTTAAAACTCAGCTTCCCAGCTGACATTGTGACTCCCTTCACGTGCTCCTCCTCGTGTAATTCGTTTCTTGTAGCTTAGCTTTCAGAGCAGTTTACAAAGTATGTTATTATTATCCCTACAACAATCACTCTGTGAGGTGAGTGGGGCTGAGAGAGCTCTGAGAAGCTGTGACTGACCCAAGGTCACTCAGCTGGCTACAAGTGGAGGAGTGGGGAATAAAACCCAGCTCTCCAGATTAGAGTCCCATTGCTCATAACCACTACACCAAATTAGCTCTCTAGGAATCACTAGAAACTATGCAGAAATGACAGAATGGTGCAGGCATTGCCAGCAGATTTTTGGAAATTTCAAAATTTGACACTTTCAATGGGAGAGCAAACTCCTCCCACACGGGCACACACTTACTGCAAAAAAAAAAAAAAATAGCGTTTTAGAAGCAGCAAGATTTTTCGCAGAACACATCCCTCACCTCTAGTTTCAGCTCAGCCGTAGGTTCAAACAAATGGAGAGGGAGTGCTCTCATTTCATTTGAATTTCTGCATCATAAATGCAAAGCTCCTACTGAGAATAACATTGCTATGGGTCTGCTAACCATAAAGTGTAGGCAATGATTTCTATATGAGTGCACTTCCATATTTGCTGAAGTGCAGAAGAATGAGGGGTGAAGTTCACCAGCAACAGTTTGATGTGCAAAAAAGTTGGGGGAGAACTGTTTCATAAGGCATTTTGCTTCCCCTTCAATGGCAGACAATGGCCTGGAACCCACAGATCGGTTCCGCTGGCAGGAACCCTGTTCCCTGATGCAAGAGGATTTTCCATTAGCACCAGAAATCGGTATTGAGTTTTCCCGAGTCACTGTCACCGTTCAGGCTAGTTAAAGTTGTCCACACAGAAGTTCTGAAGATGACTAAGCATCACTAACCACGTAACAGCATCATGGTAAAGAAGAATGTCACTTGTTTATTATGCAGTCTTGCCCATCTACACTGACGGAAATTTCCAGATTAGCACAGGGGGTGGGGGCGGGGGCGGGGGCGGGAAGCAATCTGCACAACCAAGCAAGTACTTCTTCTCACAACACAGTGGCTCAGCTCAGACATCACACAAAACCATGGTTTACACAAAGTAGTCATTGTGGTTGTTGGAATGCAGGATAATACAGTAGCTATAGCTAGTTAGGGTCTTTTCTGCCGAGTGTTATTTAGGTTTGACTGGAGGCACATTAAAAAAAAAAAAAGGTTGGCCACATGGACAGTTCCTTCATCATACTCATTTTTTGCAGTGATAGCTTGATGGAAGAACACGAGTGTTGCAGGTTGATGGCCTCAAGTTCCATACCCAGCATCTTCAGTTAAAATAGCTCGATGTCGAGAACCTTTGAGAACCATCATCTGCTAGAGCCGATGGTCCTATGATAGCCCAAGCAATTACCTGATTCAAAGGCAGTTCAGGTCTGTTTGTAAACTTTATTCTCTATTTATTTTGGAGTCTCTCTGACAAAAATTTATAACCCACTTAAGAGTTTTTCTAGGCTGAGAAGCAGAGTTGTTTCTAATGACTATTGCTCCTAGCTGCCACCATTCGCCTGAGGACAAATTAATCAGTATTCTGCTCCTTGGCTTCTGTTCGTCACTAAAATCAGATACCAATTTCCCAGAGTGATTACAAAAGCCATTAAATAAACTCTCAGACAGTCTTGTTTCTTTCCCTGCAGAAATAGGGCTTTGGTTAAATAAAAAGAAATGAAGAATAATCATGGTTGTGAAGACCAGGTTTACAAGATAATGTCAACCTCAACCAACACAAGCGACGGGTCATGTACTTTGAAGCCTTGGAGGCTAGAAACATGATCTGCTTCCCCCAGAACAACTCTAGCAGAGATGCTCAATGCACGGCATTAATTTCAGTACCACCAGTCAACTGCTTGGCCTGAGCATCAAAGCCCCACCTCTGTCAATATCTGGGAGAACAGCAGCCACTCGATCAAGAGGAGGTTTGGGGAGAGGGCTAGCACTGAAAAAGTTTGGAAAGAGGGAATAGGCATTATCCATTAACTACTTGCTGGCTTGGAAACAGGGAACTGTTTTTTGCATAGGAAAGGAACGATTCTATTCCCTCACAAAGAGAAGCTTGGGGGGACATATGCTGATTCCACACACATTGGATAATGCACTTCCAAGCCTCTTTAGAGACCATTTGGAACTGAATTTTTCATGTGTGAAACAAAAAATCCACTTCCAAACGATTGCTAAAGTGCATTGAAAGTGCATTATCCAACGTGTGCGGAATCAGCCATAGTTGGTCTGCAGTAGAACAGCAGGATTTGAGTCCAGTGGCACTTTAGAGACCAACAAGGTTTTCAGACAGTAAGCTTTCAAGAGTCAGAAGTCCCTTTTTCAGACACAAGTAGAAACGGAGATCCCTGACCCTTTATATTCCAGCCAAAGGAGAGATAATTTTCAAAGTTGTCTGATTTAAACACCCCTTTTCAAGCTCATTTCTCCCTCATGAGACTCTGCACGTTTTTATGAACCAGTCTTTTCCATCTCCTTACTCTGGTTAAAATGTGTTTCTTCAATGTCATTCTTGCATCAGAAAAATTCTCAATGTCAGTAAGCAAAGCAAGGTCAATCCAAATCAAATCCGCCACTCTTAGCAGCCATTGCCGTTCCACTTGCAGAGACCTGAAAGCAAGCTACGGCCATTTTAAGGTTGAAGAAAATGAATGAGCCACTGGGAAAGAATATCCATTTCATCCCCTCCAAAAGGGGGAATTTGCCAGGTGCCACAACAAACTGCCTGAAATATTGAGATGCTTGTTGCGGAAAAGTTGTAGCAGAATGGCTCAAAATAAAGGTGCCGCACGAATGCATTTAGCTTTAGTCAATTGGTCCCCGATGTTTCACTAATGAGTTAGGAACCACAGATTTCACCATTATGTTGCCTTACATATTATCTGTTGCTTTAAATGTGTACTCCTATATACTACCTGTGCTTTATGTTGTTTAATGAAAGTCCTAGAATTGATTGTGTTCTGTTTCAGCAATTCTTAAACCTCACATTGGATCCTTGCTAATGCTATGTCTTTGTAAACTTGTATTCATTTACCCTATGGCATTGTTTATGAAAATGTCCTTGATACTGTATGGAAATGCCTGCCCTTGTCCTTGCCACTGATTGTACTAGTCTCACACGATGTAATCCGCCTTGAGTCTCAGTGAGAAAGGTAGAATAGAAATGACATAAAATAAATAAATAAATGTTCACCTTTAAGACGAACGTGAGAATTACAGCAGAGAATTCTTTACCAGCATCGATAATTTAGCCCAAAGCTCCACACCTTCCCTCTAACCCCACTTAACATGGCTGTTGCAAGGCCTGTGGGCCCATCAGTAGCAAAACTTATCAGCTGAGGATCATTAGTAATTTAAAAGGAAAAATATCATCAGTAGAAGTGTTCCCTTTCTCCTTTAATTGAAGCAACTCCTTACTAGTTCAAAACACAAAAACTGAACACTCTACACGGGCCGGAAAAATATTCCATCTACAATTTACAAAGCACCATAAATTTTCCCTAAGAGCTATGATTTGGGGTCCTAAATGCGGCAAGAAGTGGGTTTAAACCAGACTGTTGGTTTATAGGCAAACACTGCCTGACAACGGAAGCTCTCCAGGGTCTGAAGCACAGAGGGGTCACATCTCCAGGAGCTGCTATTATAGATCCCTTAACTGGAGATACTAGAAAGTGGATCTTCTGCAGGCAAAGTGCATGCTTAATTACTGAACCAGCTAAAGTTTGACTTCCTTCCCCCAACTTGACTCATCCACTCAGATGTTTCAATACCGGCTTTTGAAACTCCGTGGGACTTCCAAAACAAAACAAGATCAGATTTCTTATGTTGGCACGCCTTTACTTTTAAAAAAGAGTGCAGTCTGAAACACCTTGATTTGTTCCTTCTCAAAATGCCCTGTTTTGACATTTCCGATTTTTACTTCTGTCTTTTTATCTAACAAGTAGCCCCCCCCCACATCTCCAACGTGAGCGAGGCTAGGCCTTTCGATTCCCACTTGGTCATGAAGCTCACTGGAGTTCTTGGGCAAACCATCTCTGTCTACTTTGAAAGAAGGATGGTCTTAACATGGAAACAGATAAGTGCCCTGTATGAACAAGTACGCCGTTCTCTCCATAAATATGTGGATCAGAAAAATTCAAGAACTTGCTTTACATAAAACTGAACATCACCAGATGTGCAGAACCAGCGGCTTGTGGATGACAAAAGACTTCCCTGTAACACCACAGATCAAAAAGCAATGGCAGTTTAAAATATACGTACCCAGAATATTTCCAGCTAGTTTAGCGATTGGCTTTTGATAGCCTTTAAATTATTTGATAAACAAAACAAAATAAAGAGAGAACCAAGCTTCAGGGTTTCAAATAAATCAAGTTTAGTGGTAGATTTATTTGTTTTCTATGATGTACAATCACGCCTGAACAGAGGAGCCACTGAAATAAACCTTGTGGCTTTAAAACTGAATTCAGAAAACAGATGACGGCTGTATTCAGGCAAAGAAAAATTAGCGCGTGAGGAGGACGGAGAAAGGCAGGAGGCAACGGGTTGTGCTGGCATTTCAGTAATGGCACGTTCCAACGAGGCCTCTTTCTACAGGATTTTTCTCTTCTCGAACTCCTTTGGGGATAAAAAGGAAAGAAAGTTTCATGAGAGCTGAGACAGGCTAGTAGGCAATTGCTCCTTCTCCATTACAGAATTCGCGAGAGAGGTTTCTTATTTTGTGTGGACCTTAATAAAGGGCTCTTAAGTACAGGAGCCAGCAAGTGACAAACACCCCAAAGGACATGATCTCCCCAAACGCATTCTCAGAATCTCGTCCCCAATGTTTGCCTGCCCTGCCCCTCTTGGTAACATTGGATCTGCTCATGTAACAGTGGAGCTTTTGCAGGAAAAGATGGAGAGCTAGTTTGGTGTAGTGGTTAAGAGCGGCAGGACTCTAATCTGGAGAATGGGGTTTGATTCCCCACTCCTCCACTTGAAGCCATCTGGGTGACCTTGGGTCAGTCACAGCTCTCTCAGAGCTCTCTCAGCCCCACCCACCTCACAGGGTGATTGTCGTGGGGAAAACAACAACATACATTGTAAACCGCTCTGAGTGGGTGCTAAGCTATCCTGAAAGGTGGTATATAAATTGAATGTTATTATTATTATTGAAGATCTGCTGCTCTAGTGTCACAGAGAGCCCACCGTAGCCCAAGAGCAGGTAGCTGCTGCCTACTGTGGTGGGGAGATCACTAGAAACTGTAAGTTTTGGTAAATTAAGCCCCTTCATCTATGATCCCAACAGGCAAGCATCCGGGAAAAGGAGAGGAAGGGAGGAGGAGCCTCCTTTCTGCAGCCTGCCCAGCTGCCTCTTGGGCCTTGGCCTCTCAGATTCCACTATGCAGGAAATGGAGGGAGAGATGCCAAGGTGTCTTCGATCGGCCAGCTTTCACCAAGCTGTATCTGTTAGCAGACGCCTTTTTGAGAAAAAGAAGGCAGGATATAAATAAGATCCAACTATGAGTGAGTTTTTGTTATCACTTTTTTTTATCCCGCCCTTCTTCCAATGAGTTCAAGGTGGCATACAACCAACATCCTGTGCGGTAAGTGAAGCTGAGAGAGAACGACTGCCCTATTTACAATACCCTTCCCACCCTCTGCCTTTTTCCACTCCTCATATCTGACAAAGGAGACTCACGTGGTTCGTCAGAGCCCATTTCTGATGAACCGCCATGAACTTTAGGCTGGTTCGTTTGGTTCATTTTTTGGTTCGTCACTGCAGACAGACTGGTGAAATTGATCAATCAGTTTCCTAGGCAACAGGGGATGGACTTCCTGCAGACCTTCTGCTGACCCAGAAGTGACCTTCTGCTGACCTGGAAGTGACGATTTGCTGACCTGGTTGTGATGTTTTTCACAAACCAAATGAACCGGTTCGCGAACTGGGGCAGGTTCGTGAAAGTTCGTGGTTTGTGAAATGCAACGAACCAAAAACTGCATGGTTCGTTTTTTTCTGGTTCATGCCCATCTCTACTTCAAAGGAATGAAACTGGAGGGTTCCACTCAGGGCTAGGTCTCAGGGCCTGGCTTTCAGGAGAAAGTAGGCTAATTTCAGTGACCGCTTTTGAGAGGTTGTGTTGTATCGGAGCCCAGTTTTGGGAGAAAGCAGACTAGGTCTAGTGAATATTTTAATGAGAAGACAGTAAATGTCTCAGAGGCTAGTTTCTGTGGAAAGCTGGCTAAAGAACTGGAATTTCCAGTAGGAGCTCTCACACTTATACTGTGTGGTTGAAGCAAGGCCAAAGATTCAACTCAAGAATAAAAGCTTGGCTGATAAGTGTTCTCACACTCCCGAATTGTCAACGGAAACCTCATAACTGAACGGGCCCAGCAAATACTGTTTGTTCCACTTATAAAGAGTTTCTAGCCTCTGAGCTTAACCATCCTCACTTTCCTATACAAAAAGGGACAATAAAAGTCACATGATTTCCCCCCGTTTTCCTCTTGTATACTGGAATTACTACTCTCAGAAGCCACTTAGGGCCTGTCTGTCAGGTGGAGGTTGTGGCAGAGACCACTCTGGTCAAACAACACATTATGCAACCTCTGCTGACTTTCACAGGGTGGCAAGAGACTGAGAAAGTTTTATAATGCTACAGTGAATCAAGACAGCACTTCAGGAGACAGGTCGTGAGGTTATCAACCCGGGTTTCTCTTGCTCTCTGCTCCCCAAAGCCTTGCAGAGCCTTTTATGCAAGAAACCTCTGCACACAAAAAATATCTGAACATTCAAGGATGACAGGACTTCTGTTGCTCAGTAGAGTTAGCTCTCTTAGCCATACAACATTAACAGCTTTGGAGGTGGGAACACAGCAGACCCAGAAAGCAATCAAAACACCTCTTTGCTATATATTGTTTTTGATAGTATGTCTATTTTTAATGTTACTTTTTGTTGTATTATTCTGTAGTTTTAATAGTTTGTTACATATTTTGTTTTCGATATTATGTTTACTATCTAATGTTATTTTCTGTTATATAGTCTGTTTTTGATATTTTTCTACAGTCCGGTGCTAATTTCTGGGGTTTTTTATTTCTTTTTAAAGACAAGCTCCGCAGAACTCTAGTCATTCACTGACAAAGGGCGCAATTCCCACCAGCTCGCGAGACCGGCTTCACTAACCTTGTAGATAGTGGAGCCGAGTTGAGCAGGAGACATAGTGACAACCGCACCAGCATTCTGCAGGGCAGCAATCTTCTCTTTTGCTCCCCCTTTCCCCCCAGCAATGATGGCCCCGGCATGACCCATCCTTCTGCCGGGAGGAGCGGTGATTCCGGCAATGAAAGAGACGACCGGCTTAGAGTCCGGACCCTGTGAGAAAAGACAATGGGGTACATGGAAAAAAGGAAGGAGCGAAAGTAGCCCAAGAAAGCACAGCCAGCCAACAAGTAGACATCTAAGTTCAAGAAAGCGGATACAGAAGTGATGCTGAAGGAGTCAGGACTCCAGACAGGGAAAAAAAGATGCAGATATAGGCAACAGAATTCCTGTACAGAACAAATGGTGAGCAAGCTATGAAATACAAGCAAAATATTTAAGCAATCCTGATTACTGGACCCAGCTTCAGCATCTGAGATTTCAGGAAGAAACCTACATGAGAAAGAGTTAGAAAGTTGACTTTGGTGCTTTTTGCTGTTTTTGTGATATTCTGGCTCTGGGACCGAGCCTACCTTAAGGACCACTCGGAGTTCTGCCTGCCACAGAGAAACCTTTGCTTGCAGTGCATATAGCAGCAACCACTCTCCGTTTGTAGGAGCCGTAACTCATCAGGAAGTGAAGCTTGGAGTCTGAAACTGGCCACCCACCGCCTGTGTTCACATCCCCATTCTGCCACGGAAGCTTGTTGAGGGACGTTGGGTTGGTCATTCTCTCCCATCCTAACCTACCTTGCAGGGTTGTTGTGAAAATAAAATGGAGCGGGGGAGGATGTTGTGAGCTGCTTTTTGTTCGGATTGGGGGGGCTGGGGTATAAATGAAATAAATCTACAATAATAAAAAATGGGTCTGTCCATCTGTTTGTTTCCAGCAGGCATAACTCATCAGAAAAATAAAGCCAGTAGTTTGAAAATTGGCCACCAACTTCAAGATGATGATGGAAGTTGCAGGGTCAAGAAGAAGGGAATAGGGGTTTCCTGGCCCGGATTACCTCTTGCTGGATGACTATGGACCAGACATACACACTTAGCCTAATTTACCTGATAGGGTAAGGATGTGTCTATCTGGAATTGCAAAACCCTTGCTTTGCGCACACACAACTTTATGTAGCATGGTAAAATAGCAGGAGACAGAAGAAAGCTATTTATTTTAGCTCCTCAAGGTAGCATAATCAGTGTAGTATATAATGCAGCCTTACTATCTGTTATAACCTGGTGCATTCTGACACTGAGGGAGAAGAGCTGCTGTGGCATGCACCACACCACCTTGACCCTGAGGAAGAAGATGTGGAGCAGGTTTGGCATACTCCAGGGCACCCTAACCGCTGGGAAGAAGGGGAGAGCAGGCGTGCAGCGCTAAGGGAGGCAGCGATACAACTGCAGGGCAGAGGGAAGAGGGCCTGCAGGGGTAGTGAAGGAATGCACAGGGAGACTGTCAACCAGCACTAGCTCCCTGTGGAGGAAAAGTCACCTCTGCTATAGAGATCTCCTTGGGAGAAAGGGTCTCTTCAAGAGTCAGTTGGGGGTGGCCAAAAGAAGGTGCATAAAAGACCCCAGCAGAAGAAAAGGGGCTGATTGGCACAGGCTGGGAGGAGAGTCACCAGTTAGGCTGGGAGTCCTCTTAGCATCTTACATTAAAACCACAGTAGTTCTGTATGCTGTAATTGCAAATGAAGTTACAAGGGGAGCAGTTTGCATACATTCAAGGTTCAATTAGATCCACAATGAACTGGACCAAGAGATAGGGAGCGGAAAGACAACAGCCTCTAGCAATGGCTCCCAAGCGCTCACATGAGCTTGGGAAGTGCTAGATCTAGGCCCTCTTGCAGCCCTCTGGCTTCCTCAAGAAAGCATATAAGGAGAACACCACCTTTTGTTTCACTTTTCTCATGCAATATTCTAACCAGAGGTGTAAAAATAGCTCTTCTGTGGGCATCTTTCTGCATGCAAAATGGCACTTTCCCATCTAACCCCATGCCTTTAAAATGTTGAGAGCAACTAGATAAGTTTTAAAGGACTTATCCACTCTCTTCTCAAGAATAACAACATCTGTGCGTAATATTCATTTAGAAACAGTTTCGCTTACGGAGTTGTTTTTCCTAAGGAATTCAGCAGCATCTTCTTCAGCATTTCCACCGATCTCACCTATCAGGATAATCCCATCGGTATTTGGGTCCTTCAGGTAGACCTCCAGGCAGTCGATAAAATTTGTTCCATTGAATGGGTCTCCTCCAATTCCTGAAGGGATTCAAAGACAGCTATGATGATGAGGAATGTGCCACTTTTAGGGGCCCGCTTGGATGACTCATCATTTAAACAAAACAGACATATAAATACACACTACATACATACTATCTACAGAGTAGATAATACACGGTCCAGAATGCAGCGGCACAGCTCTTGACAAGGATGCTGTTCTGGGCCCATACGACACCTTTCTTGCGCCAGCTGCACTGGCTCCCAGTAGAGTTCCAAATCAGGTTCAAGGTGCTGGTCTTGATCTTTAAGGCCCTGAGTGGACTGGGACCAACATACCTTCGGGACCACCTCTCACCCTATATACTCCAGAGGGCACTTCGCTCAGAAGGGAAACATCTTATGGAGATCCCCAGCCCCAAGGAGATCCGTCTTGCCTCGACCAGGGCCTGGGCCTTCTCGGCCCTGGCCCCAACCTGGTGGAACTCTCTGTCTGAGACAACTCGGGCCTAGCGGGATCTTTTAGCATTCCACCGGGCCTGTAAGACAGAGATGTTCTGCCAGGCTTTTGGTAGTTGAGGCGGGCAGGCCTCCTACCGAGGGGGGGAGAGACCCCCCCCCTGGTTTTTAGCTCATTGCTGTGTATTAGCCTCTGTAGACCCAGTGATCTTGCAGGACTGTGAAATCCACTGTCTTTTTAAATGTTGCTGCCAGTTTTAAATTGCTTTTAGCTATGCGTTATTTATTGTATAGTGTTTTAATCGGGTTGTGATCCGCTCTGAGTCTGCATTGTGGGGAGAGTGGACTATAAGCCTAATAAATAAATGAATAATACGATCTACCTATCAAAACATGCTCTCAAATAGCAAATTACAAACAAAATGTGAAAGGGGGAGGAGGAGAGTAGAGAGAGTTTCTCGCTAGTTTCTACAAATGTGCTTCTTTATATACAAAAGTCATTCCCCCCCTGCTCCCAAAAGCACACATTGCACACGAGAGGGCATGAAAAGTCATGGAAGAAGGGAACAGTTTAGAAATGGCCCCTCTAGGATTCTCTGAGCTATCAGTCTGCCGAAGCCCCCGATCTCTCCTCCCTCCTTTTAACTGGCTCATCCGGTCAACTTTCCACTTCTCCTGAAACGTTTTCACTCCTCATTGGCCTTTTTGTTGTTGTTGTTGAGATTTTCTTTTCCTTCTGGCAACTTCCAAACCCTTATTTTTCTGCACACCCAAGGAGTCTGAGTAAGCAGTGGTGCCCACCTCATCTATGGGTGGCCCGATGCGTGGATGCTACTATCTGCGGGGGACCAGCTAGTCTGCTATTAGAAACAGCAAGGAGAAAGAAGAGAAACTCACCGACACAAAAGGATTGTCCCAGCCCTACTTGAGTGGTCTGATGAACCGCTTCATACGTTAGAGTTCCAGATCTTGATACAATACCTGAACAGGAAGGAGGGGAGAGTATTTTGAAATAAGTGGCGGGCCGGCCTTAGCATATCTTAGTTTGTATGCCCCAAGGGCCATAAACAAGACACCGAACATTCAGTCTGAATTATGAATTTCAGAGCCTCAATACAACAGGAACCTCCAAACCGTAACAGCCCAATTCAGTCCAACCTGCACTGGGGGACCTAGGAAATGGCCAATAATGATTGTTTCCCATCAGCTGCAGCCCATTGATGAGAAAGCAACACGATGCAACAGAGAATTATTCACCTGAACAGATAAAGCTGCCTTATCTCAAGTGAAAACAATGGTCTGTCAGGGTTAATCTGCCTTCCTGTGACGGGCAGCAGTTCTCCAGTGTCTGGGCTTGAAGTCTTTCATATCACCTACTTCCTGAACCGTTTTAAGCAGAGATGCGGGGGACTGAACCTGAGACCTTCTGCATGCCAAGCAGATGCTCTACTGCTGACTCACAGGCCCCTGCCCCAATGTTGCGTTTGTACCAGAGATCAAATAAGAGCACCAAAAACTCAAGCGGGACGGACTCCACCCCTCCACACATTATTTCAATCAGGGCTTTTTTTCTGGGAAAAGAGGTGGTGGAACTCAGTGGTGGAACTCAGGACCGTACAATGACGTCACTTGGGGTCAGCTGGAACAAGAGGGGGAGTTTTCTAAAGTTTAAATCGCCCTAGGTGAAAATGGTCACATGGCTGGTGGCCCCGCCCCCTGATCTCCAGACAGAGGAGAGTTTAGATTGCCCTCTGCGCGCCGCTCCAGTGGTGCAGAGGGCAATCTAAACTCCCCTCTGTCTGGGGATCAGGGGGCGGGGCCACCAGCCATGTGACCATTTTCAAGAGGTGCCAGAACTCCGTTCCGCTGCATTCCCGCTGAAAAAAAGCCCTGATTTCAATCATCGGTGGGATGGAAACCAATTTTGAACAGGACAACTCCATACAATAAAATCTAAATTCTAGACTGCAGTTCCAGCCAACGAGTCTTCAAGAGTTCTCCAAGCAAGGCGCTGCAAGGTGTTTATGGTTGCATGTTTCTGTCTCTGACATACGCTGAACAGGCACAATGCGCTATCCCCCAACGAACCCAGAAATAAATACGGGGATCAGCCATAAAGAAGAACGCAAGCCACACCGGGGATAAATTCTCATTTCCAGCCAGCTGGCATTTGTCACCTCCTCCACACTGAAGTTGGAGGCTTTCATCTTTCAGCAAATGTTTTAAGGCAGGACATAACTGAGACTGACTCAGAAGTCGGCCTCCTCCTGCAACCAAACCATCTGCTGAAGCATGAGAATACCAGACTGCAGTGAATGGCAAAATACAACCATTTCCTGTACAAGAATTTTATTTTTTATGGCCCGGAGTGCTTGTCCCTGAATCCAGCTGCCGGTACAAGCAAGACGCAGCAGGGCACTGTTCCAGCAGCACTGGATGTGTCAACACAGATATGTCCTGGTCAATTTGGTCAGCATGTGAATGTGAGGAGCCACCACTGTTAAGGCGCAGGGGCGAAGTCTGCCGAATGTACAATAAAACTGCGATGGGATAAACGCACCTTCAATTTCAAGGTTCATCAAAACCATCAAGATCTTACCAATTCTGCCTTTCTTGTGAATGTGGCCAGGCATGATGCCGATTTTACATTCTCCGGGCTGGAAAAAACGGAAACCAAAACAGGAGTCTGATCAGATTTCACTTCCATATCATGAATCATGGAACTGATAGAAAACTTTTTTAAACTTCCGACAGATGTCAAACCCTTCCCCACAGTGACTCGCTTGCTTGCAAACCTCTGCATGCCCACAGCATACCACTGTATTTTGCAGAGTACAAGGGGAACCACGCACTCAGGTCCCGAGGATGCCACCAAACCCTGTGAGGCCTCATGGGCACTCCTGCACACACAGAACCCATGCTACAGCTGCCACTGTGGTGCAGAGGTTAGAGTATTGGACTAGGATCTTGGAGAACCTGGTTCAAATCCCCGCTCTGCCACAGAAGTTTGCCGGGTGACCTTGGGCCAGTCACATGCCCTCAGTCTAACCTACCTTAGAGAGTTGTTGTGAGGCTAAAATAAAGAGCAGGAAAACAATATAAGCTGCTGTGACACTGAGAGATCTCTGTCTTTTGGTGGTACACCTCTGAAGATGCCAGCCACAGCTGCTGGCGAAACGTCAGGAACTACAACGCCAAGACCACGGCGATACAGCCTGGAAAACCCACAACCATAAGCTACTTTGTCTCCACTGGGGAGACAGGCGAAGTATAAGTGAAGTATGGTTGTTGTGGGTGAAGTAAATAAAAAAATTGCAGTAGGCTTCCAGACTTCACCAGATGCTTTCAAGAAAGGACTTAACTGCAGCTAGCAAGCCGCCAGTCAGAGAAGCTTGTCTGCTGTAACAGATATAGGGACGTTACTGATGTGTGGATCGGGAGTGGCACAGGGGCTGAGCACAGGTCTCTGATTCAAATCTCACCTCTGCCACTAACCCACTAGGGTGGATCCTACCCCTGTCCTGCCACTCCACTGAGCGTAGTTTATTCATTCATTTATTTATAAAAATAATCATGCCCCGCCTTTCCTGTTGGCTCAATTATGAAGCCTTTCTCCAATCTAAGGAGCTTTCCTCTGACATTCAATGGTTCTTCTTCCACTGGCGGAAGAGCCACTGCAGCTGGAGGAAGGCTACTTGGAGGACGGTTGGATCCACCGCACTATCTGGTCTTCAGCAAAGTTACTCTTTCTCTCAGCCTCGTTTGCTCCCCCCCCCCCCAAATCAGAAATTTGTGGGTAACAGCATCGGCCTGTCCCTGCAAGGGTCTTGAATGTGCTACAACGTGACAGTGTGTATGAACTGCTTTTGATGCCAAAAGTGGAGATAAGATCATCTCCATATTAGTCTGTCTGTAGCAGCAGAAAAGAGCAAGAGTTCAGTAGCACCTGTAAGACTAACATAACTTGTGGTGGGGTATGAGCTTTCATGAGACACAGCTCACTTCTTCAGGAATAAGTGAGCTGTGGCTCAAGAAAGTTCACACCCTACCACAAATTGTATTAGTCTGATAGGTGCTACTGAATTGCTCTTTTCTAATGCCAGAAGCGTTACACAAATACTAAGTATTATCATCATCATTGCCTTCTCATGGCATAATGAAAAGGGCTATCCAAAATAGCTAGACACACATTGGTTGTACCCCCCCATAACAGAGTTAAGAGGCAGCGATTTGGCACCTAACAAGTCCTACCACTTAAGGGAGATTTCAGTCTCTGTCTCGCCATTTCCCAACCTAACATGTTAAACCAACTATAACCAGAGGGAAAATACTGGAGCGGAAGCCAGCGTCCTAATGAAAAGGAACTTGTAGCAAAAATCTACAGGCCTCCATTTTGCAAAGAAAAAAAAAATCTCATTTGGGACCCTGACTCATTTGAAGGTCACCCGAGCCCTTACGTTGATGACTCCTGGGCAGTTTGGGCCAACGAGCCGTGTCTTGTTCTGACGAAGCAATCGGTGCTTAACCCGAACCATGTCTTGCTGGGGAATACCTTCAGTGATGCACACCACCAGGGGGATTTCCGCATCAATGGCTTCGTTGATGGCGGCAGCGGCAAATGGAGGCGGCACGTATATCGCAGAGGCGGTCGCTCCTGTTTGTTGTTTTGCCTATGACGCAATGATATGAATGGGAAATAAATCCACTTTGTTAAAATGTTCGATATAACACACTGTCACCTGAATGCAGAATTCCCTTTTCGTTGCTTGGATATTTTGACAAAGTCTAGATTCTTAGGAACTCTGCATATGGACTGCTACTACTTAAAACTACATAGCTGGAGGTCTGGCAGAGACGTGAGGGCACAGGGTACAAGCCAGCCTTGGTCTCATGCACGGAACCTGCCCACAAGCCACAAATCTCACTTCTGCCACTAACTCACTAGCAGGGATCCTACCCCTATCTTGCCACTCCACTGAGCACAGTTTATTCATTCATTTATTGATAAAAAATATTTATGCCCCACCTTTCCCTTTGGCCCAAGTAGGAAGCCTTTCTCCAATCTAAGGAGCCTTCATCTGACATTAAATGTCAGCCTGAGATTCCTGTGTTCTGTTCTGGGAGCAACAGTTCCAGTGCTGCTCCACACAGGGATCGGCTTCCCCGTTGTTTTCAACATGCATGCAAGGATCGGGTCCGTCCACTGAAATGAGCAGGTTAGCTCATGAGATCTCCAAGATCAAGGACAAGCCTTCGGTTTAGGGCTCAGATCTTACACTTTATGATCGCAGCAGTGCTTGCGGAAGGGAACTTTCTAAGCTCCCCCCTTGGAAACCCTAAATCAGCTATAAAGGTGGCAAACAAATGCATTGAAAACACAAATTAATACTGCAGCTACTAATCCTGCCCTCGAAGATTAGTAGACCTCTGCAAAAAGGGAGTGGAGGGGTGGGGGGGAAGCAGGGTCTGAAGTGAGAGCTTGTGGAAATCATTCCCCTTCTCCTGGGAGTGAGCAAAAAAACTATGTTTAGGAGCAAAGCCTAACTTTTCACCTCCCTCTGCCCTGTAATATGTAATATTACCTCCTTCACTGAGTTAAAGACGGGAAGCCCCAAATGAGTTTTGCCCCCTTTGCCCGGCGAAATTCCTCCCACTAGATTGGTGCCATATTCCAGCGCCTGCTGACTGTGAAAGGTACCCTGCAAAAGACATACAAACCGGATACAAAAAAAGAGTGAGCAAAGCAGAAAACGAACGGGCAAGAAATTAACAGGAGTAGTACAAGAGCACAGTAACCAGCACATCAGAATCAGAGACAGGCTATAATTTCAGTGCCCTGGGAAGCTGTATTTCTACCTGCAGGGAAGACTTTTCGGGGTTTTGATGAGAGGAGAAGCATGTAAACAAGGAATTCCCCAGTTTACAATTTTAAAGGGTACCATCTGAAGAGGGTCATAATTACTCTGAATAAGAAGGCTGCAGTACACCAAATATGCCGATGCTCCATTCCGCAATCTTCATCAGTTTGGAAGTTGCTAATGCACAAATCGACAGCCTAGAAATACTTCCCAGTGACCATAAAATTAAGACTTACATACCAGCAGTCCACGATGGAAAAAACACTTCCAAACATCTGATGAAGAGAACTGTGGTTCTCGAAAGCTTATGCTACAATAAAGTTGGTTAGTCTTAAAGATGCTACTGGACTCTTTACTATTTTGCAACTACAGACTAACACGGCTAACTCCTCTGGAACTACTTCCAAACATTAAGTGAGGAATGAGAGGCTATAATTAGAAGATGCCGTTTGCAGTACAGACAGGCACGGAACAGAAAAGACGGCTTCCCTTTTTCTCCACTGAAGCGTAAATGTCTGCTGAAGTAGGACTTCTAACTAGTTAAAGTGCTGTTTAGCAATCAGATGCCTTTTAGCTTATTAATCAACTGCACTGAAACAGCATTTGCATATTTCCAACACCTTACCATAGGTACCCTGTTGAGAGATTAAATTTTATAACAATTTAACAAACAAAAATTACCTCGTATATCTAAGCCAATATAAGACTACCATTTGTTCTCTCATTCCCTATTGCAACAGCACCCTAGAATGGGGGTAGTCTGAAAAGACAAATAACGGAGCCTTTAATACTCAGCTCCAGAGATTAAAGATTGATCCTCAACACCCCGAATCAATCAACTACAGCTCAATTGGATTAATCTGCCAGGCTTTCAGTCCTATTCAGAAATGCTGCGTAGGAGAGTAGCTTGGCACATTTTAGCAAAAAGTGACAGAGCCAGGCAGTTCAAATATTACAGCAGCCATCCAGAAGCCAAGAGAGACATTCGAGCATGGTGGCAGTCCCACATGGCTGACATCGCACACGAGAGCCAACGACCACATGGAAAATCTTCAGGTCTGCATCACAGGTCCTCCGTTGCCTGGATCCAATTCTCCAAGGAAGCAGCTCTTGTGTGTTAAATGGAGTTGCCTCCACAAACGGATGGATTGTCTTAATTTCCCCTACAGCCTAGGGCAGGAATGTTGATCAAATACTTTGATAACAACAACAACAACTGCACTTATATACTGGTCTTCAAGACAGATTAGTGCCTCACTCAGAGTGGTGAACAAGTTAGTGTCATTATTATCCCTACAATACAGCTGGGGAGCTGGGGCTGAGAGGAGTGGCTTATTCAAGGCCACCTACTGAGCTCATGGCAGTAGTGGGATTCGAACCGGCAGAGTGCTGATTCACAGCCCAACCACTTCACCACTGTGCAACAGCTGACCTCCTCCTAAACGACTCAAGTAAAAAAGGGCTAAGTATTCCACAAAGCCAAGAACACTGCTAGACGTAGGGGACAGATGACTTTCTGAATGTTTTCATTATGTTATTTGTCCATAATGGCAGGAGTAAGAGATGCTGTTCCTCAGCCTCGCAGTCAGGGGCCAGTCTAGCTGCTCAGCAAAGTTTCTCCCACAGGCCACCTGCAGGCATTTCGAAACTGGGCATGGTCTATTTAGCCTTTAATGGATTCGTTTTTTTAAAAAAAATATTAAGTCCTGCTCAGAGATTCAGGGAGGCTGGGGCCACTTCCAACTTTTGAGGCTACTTGCCATTAAAAAAAAACAAACAGGAAAACAAAGTAAGTCATCAAAAAGAAACATTCTTTGAACAAATTTGAGGTTCCCTTTGAACTGGAGACCCAAACCAAACGGTCCGACCTCCTCCGCCCCCATTAGCCCCGACTTCTGTTTCAATTATTTCTGTTTTGAACTGCAGGCCGGCAGTGGTGTTTCAGAATGAAAGTAAAAGTACAGGACTATTCTATTCATATTTATAGAAATATACCCTAAAGTTACAATGACTACATCTTTTTTCAGAAGTTAACGCTGTTTCCGCTTATCCCAGAGGTACTCACTCCACAGCTTGTGGAGTGCCACGACTGCAATTAGTGTCAATCACAAGAGCCACATAACTACTTTATATCCCACGTGCCACCCTAAATACGCCCAATATAAGATGTAACTATTAACGTTAAGTGTGTGTATAAAGTGTCGTTAAGTCATGGCTGACTTAAAGTGATCCCATAGCATTGTTAAGGCAACAGAGGTTGTTTGCCATTGGCTGGCTCCGCGTAGCGACACTGGACTGCCCTGGTGGCCTCCCATGCAAGTACTAACCAGAGCTGACCCCACTTAGCTTTGGAGATCTGACAAGACTGGGTTAACCTGGGCCACTCAGGCCAGGGCAATTTTTTTTTTATCCCTTTAAATTTCCAATGTATTTTTGAGCACACTTAAATCCCCAAATAGTAAAGAGTCCAGTAGCACCTTTAAGACTAACCTACTTTATTGTAACGTACGCTTTCAAGAACCACAGCATCAGATGCATCTGACGAAGAGAGCCGTGCTTCTTGAAAAGCTCATGCTACAGTAAAGCTGGTTAGTCTTAAAGGTGCTACTGGACTCTTTACTATTTTGCAACTACAGACTAACAGGGCTAACTCCTCCGGATCTTACATTACCAAAGTACTTCTAAGCATGCATGTTTGCCTCTCCTTACCACGGCTGAACCTTAGTGGGTCCTTCGGTAGGACTTCCTTGTCTGCCTTCCCACTCTCTCCCTAGCCTAAGGCACAGCAGCTCAGAGGAGAGAGCAGTTCCTGGAAAGGAAGCAAGCCATCACCACGGAGGCTACCTTGTTCTTTTCCTAGGTGGCTGCCGGGGGGGCGGGGGTGATGATTTCTCTTCTCTGTGGCCAGAGAAAGGTGAGAGATGTTCGAGAGAACGGGCCTCTTCCTTCCATACCTGGCAAGCTCAAGGAGGCTCGGAACTTACTTTCTCTCTGGAGGCTGTTTCAAGGTAGGAACCAGCCAGCCCCAAGCCCCATTGGGCAGGGTTCTTGCCCCTTTCCTGGAACATGGAGGAAGGTGCCACCGTGGGGAACAGTGCACAGAAGAGCCACAGGTGGCATGACAAAGAGGCACAGGTGGCTCCCAAACCACTGACTATCTCTAAGCTAATCTATTTGCTTCTGTAATTAGCATTAATATCTACCTGCTGGTGATTTTGTTGCTGATACACTCAATTCTTTAAGGATCTGACAGGTCAACTGAGCAAAGCATTTGACCAGCCAATGGTGAATGGTGGTGGCCACTCCTAATTCATAGCAGCCACAGCTGTCCAAGTGGAAGTGCCTAGCAATGGGAAAACATACTATACTATACTAAAACATGAATTAGAAGGCTTCACGATACATGTATCTCCTAAGCTTGAAGCAAGGATGCTGCCTCAAACAGAAACCTATCATTTTATTACACTTTTATCCTGTCATTGCTCCAAGGAGCTCGGAACCACAAACACCCGCCTCTGCATTTTACACTGGCAATAAGCTGATAAAGTAAGTTAAGCTAAGAGACAGTGGACTGGAGCCAACCAACCTTTCCATTGGTAAAAAAGGGAGGGGGGGTCCACCCAAAAGGCCATGCTCGGGATTCCTGGACCTGCATGGGCAGAAACCATGTGGGATGGGGGAGGGGTGTAGTAAGGAGAGAAACAGGTTAAATCAAGTGAAAAAGTTCACCGGATCTAGCCCCGCAATTGGCCTGAAATCACCCAACGGGCTTCAGGATAGAGTACAGACTTCAACCCAGCCTTCCGCACTACTAGTCCAGCGCTCCAGCCCCAACATGGTGCTCTCCAGCGAATAAATCTCTTGGCGCCCACCGAGCTTGAAAGCCACTCACCGCCAAAGGAGAAATGTACAAGGAATGGATTAGCCAAACACGTACCTGTTTGCCAGTAAAACCTTGACAAATGACCTTTGTATCTTTAGTGATGTAAAGGTTTTTCCGCGTTGCAGCGTATGAACAATGCCGTACTCCATTTTTCTGCACTAGGAAAAAAAAATAGGAAAGTTTAACTGGTAATCTCATTTTGCGTTTTTTTTGTGGCAACCACGTCCCGTTTTTGCCAATAGACTGAGGGGAGCTCAATTAAGAGTGTCCAGTTGCAGTTCTCGGATCAAGTGATGTTACACAAAGAGCAACCACTATCACAGCTCATTGCCTGTTAGAGCCTGTAGGCACCTTCACAGTCCTGATACAGGGTGGTAGACACAACCACAAAATGGCTGGTGAGGGAGGCAAAGCCAACCACAAAATATTAAGGTGCGAGGTTGGGCAAGATTCGGGTTCAGTAGCATCTTAAAGATCGACTAGATTTCCAGGGTATGAGCGTTCAAGAGTCAAAGCTCCCCTCAAAAGCTCATACCCTGGAAATCTAGTTGATCTTTAAGGTGCTACTGGATCCAAATCTTCCTCTTCTTCTACAGACCAACACGGCTACCCACCTGAAACAGAACTTTAACAGAAACTCTTAAACAGAGCTTCTGCCTGAAATATTGAACAGAATGACTTTTTAAATGAACATGTTGTTTTAAAATATTTTCCTGCATACACCTTCGGTCACACAGTGAAGATCCTTGTGCTGTGATAGCAGCTGCGGCTGAAGCAACTTTAAGAAAAATCTGCACAGCCAACCTGATCTCCAATGGCCTAGCAGAAGCGCTGCTGCGAAAAAGCCCGGCCCACTTTTTAAAAACACTTAATAAGGGCCAAGGAAGGGGTCAGTGGATGCCACGGTGCCCATAGGCACCATGTTGGGGACCCCTGGCATACGGATTACTCTCAGGAAAAGCAGAACTACGCACGGGGAAATAAACTTCTGGATTCTCCTACAGGAGTGGGAGAAAGGCCCCATCCAACTTTGCTTGGCCATGTAGGGAGTGTTCTCCAGATGGCTGGGAAGGACCTGGAGTGGCGGCAGTTTGCCAAGGGAGGGAAAGGTTACAACGGGAGAGTCCGGAAGCTGCTTCACACGCTGTTCTCCGTGGGCAGTCACTGAGACTGAAACTCACTGAGCTGGCTCTGAGCTGCAAAGCTCTCTGTGGCTTGCAATCTGGCTATCTTGGGGAGTGCCTCCCTTCACCCCAGGCTTTGCAATCAGCTCATTAAACCTTGGCTCTCAGTACGCCAATCACTTCTCATGGTTAGCAGTGGGATTTTTTTTCTGTGGTGACCTCTGAGTTATGAAATCCCTTCCCCTGAGAAGCCAGAATGGCAGTTGTCCTTGCTTCTTGGTGGACACCAAGTGAAAAGAAAGCGAACCCGGTAAGGTTGTGGAAACTGAGCTGTGGGTTTTGGCCTGGCAGCTGCTGCAGCTGTGCCACTGGCACCCTGTCATGCTGGTTTTCAAGTTTCAATGGTGACTTTCGGAGAGTACATACTGCTGCTGTTTTAATCTTTGCATGTTAACCCAGCTGAAAGGTGATATGGTGAGACTGTAAAATCTTTGTAATTAACTAGTGGCAGTGGCTCAGTGGCACAGAATCTGCATGGCGTGCAGAAGGTATCAGGTTCAATCCCTGGCATTGCCAGTTAAAAGAATTGGGTAGGAGGTGATGTGAAAGGCCTCCACCTGAGACCCTGGAGAGCTACTGCCAGTCTGAGTAGGCAATACTGACTTTGAGGGACCAGGGGCCTGATTCACTATAAGGCCGCTTCATATGTATGTGTCTAAGTCCCAGTTTGTTGCATTAAATTACAGCTGGGAAACAAACACCAAGTGGACATACACTTGAAGCTGCAACAGACCTCAGACATCATCTAGTCCAACCCCCTGCTCAACACAGTAATATGCAACTACAGCATTGCCAACAAAAGACCATACAGCTCTGCTTAAAGACCTTCAGTGAAGGGGAGTAGAGATGGGCACGAATCAGGAAAAAAGGCAAACTATGTGGTTCGTCAAATTTCACGAACCACGAACTTTCATGAACCTGCCCCCAGTTCGTGAACTGGTTCGTTCGGTTGGTGAAAACGGCACATCCAAGTCAGAAAACCATCACTTGCGGGTCAGCAGGAGGTCACTTGCGGGTCAGCAGAAGGTCTGCAGGAAGTCCATCCCCTGTTGCCTAGGAAACTGATTGATCGGCACCAGGCTGTCTGCAGTGACGAATCAAAAAACCAACCAAATGAACCAGCCTAAAGTTCATGCCGGTTCATCAGAAATGGGATCTGACAAACTGCTGGTTCGAGAACCACGAACCAGCCTGGTTCGTCATGAATTTCCGTTCATATTTTGATTCGTTCCCATCTCTAAAGAGGAGACATCCCCCATCCTGGCAGTCTGTTCTACAGCTGAACAGATCATTAAAAAGATTCTCCTAGAGTTTATGCAGGATGAAAAAAAGTTTTCTCAAGAGCCAAGTGAACCAGCAATCTTAAAACATTCATGCCTAGCCCAGGGCAGCCCTGGCCCCTTCGGGAGGTTGCTTTCACCTCCAGATCTCAATGTTTTTCTGGCCGTGTGCAAAGTAACTTGACTCCACCCTATGGAGTTTCATGACGGCTCACAACCAAATGCAACATGTTGGGGCAATAATGGAAACTTCCGACATAATTCAATAAACATAACAGGGTTTTTTTTTTCCAATCTAGACCAAGGTACACTGTTTCAAACATAAGAAGTATATAAAATTTTCAAAGTGCAAACTTGATGGCAGATCTCAAGATAACAAGAAAATATGAGAGGAGAAATATACTAATTCTGCTTCTAGGGTGTTCGCTTCTCATTTCAGCCCAGTGCACGCAGCATTCAGGAGTCAAAACGACTCATAGAAGCAAGGAATATAAAGAGTTATATCTACAAGGCACAAAAATGCCACCTTACTTTACTTTTATTGCCCAACTGCCGATTCATGTTATTGGTTTTCTCGATGTCTCCAAGCCATAAAACAATTACAGCGGGCATCAGATAATCTTTCTTCAGTTAAACGTTCAACAAGACTTCACACTGGACGCCCTCCCACCTCCGGAAGTCTTTTTCTTCAGTTTTTGCAACAGGAAAAAAGGAGACGTGGGAGCACTAAATAAAAACTGCAATAAAATATTGTCTCTTTTGAAACGAGCTAAATGTTTAAGACAAGGCTTTGCTCGAAATCAGTGCGGGCAGGCAGAACATTTTCCAATGCTGTATTTTTCCAAGGAATTTTTTTTTGCCCTACATATATTAATCTAGTCTTGTTTACCTAGAGCCATCAGGGGCTGCTGTGCTGGAAATTTAGAGGGGCTAAACGTGGGGTATAAAGCATGGATATGAACCAGTGCTCGTACATGGTATAGTTGTCTTTTTTTGCTAATGTTATTTAAATTTTCTGAACATTATGTTTTCATTTCAATTAAGAAATTTTTACAATGCAGTTTTTCCAAGAAAACCCACATCTCCGCTCAGAATGTGTAATATGAAGATTTTTATGTAAATAATTCCATAGCGTTAGCCGGTGGTATTTCCTGTGTACTCTATAGACACACACAAATAAACATATGTTTACTGTTTAGATGTGACTGAAACTGTTCACAACTAGTATGCTATAATGTATATGAGGACAATACACTGCTGTGTAGATCCACGGTAAAAAGTTTAACTCAGTATCCAAATATGGTGGCTATTACAACTTGATATAAGCAACACATTTTCTTTTCCTTACAAGGAAACATGTGCTGTCTGTTTCCAACATTTATCAAAAGATACTAAGGTACATGCGCTAAGGTAGCAATAGGTGGCAACAATTAGCAACTCTCTGACACTGGGTTTGTTTACAATCGTGCTTGTAGAAAACTAAAGCGTTCATACTTTAAAATTTCATAAACGTACCACAGTTTAGGTGAATAGCTGTGCTAGCCTGCAGTGGAACAGCAGGATTGGAGTGCCCCCTTAGAGATCAACAAGATTTTCTGAGTGTGAGCTTTTGAGAATCAAAGCTCCCTTCTTCAGACACAAGTAGGAATGGATATCTCTAAGGCTTTAAAGCCCAGTTAAGGGATATACCAAATATATAAATATGCCAAATTGTACAACTGCATATGATTAATTATGAGCAATGCTTCTTAATTATGTTACAGCAATAAAAGAAAGCCAGGGTAGTGTAGATCTGGGAGACCCGAGTTCAAATTCGCACTCAGCCATGGAAGCCTGCTGGATGACCTTGGGCCAGTCACACTCCTTCAGCCCAATCTACCTCACAGGGTTGTTAAGAGGATAAAATACAAGAGAGAAGAATGATGTAAATCACTTTGAGTCCCCGCTAGGGAGAAAGGCGGGGTATTAATAAAGTAAGCCGCATCAATAAATCAAAATACATATAGGCTTAAGTCGTATATTTCAATCTTTCGCCAAATTTCTTTCGGTGAGACATACATCCCCACCCAGTTTCTACTTCACATAACTTCTAACTTGGGGGAAAGAGGAAATGCACCCCAAACACCAGGCATCATACTAGCAAAGATGTTGCATTATCTGTAGCATTCGGGTTAACATCTGCAGCTTTCAGTCCAGGGCGACAAATGCAGTGATCGAGCAGGACTGCTCAGAAGCAACTAGCAGGGATCTTAAGGTTGTCTGCAGAAGTTATCACAGCCTTCCTCAAAAGAGTTACCTTCTCCACAAGCTGGGAACTAGTTACCATTAGTCTCCCTCAAGCCAAGTAGCAGGACGTGGGTTCCTGCAGGGCACTATTTTGCTACCCACTAGTTGCCTGTAATTAAGAATAGGCAAAAACCTGTGTGTGTGTGTGCACGCACACTTTAAATCTAGAGCTTTGTGGCAGGGCAGGGTACAAGTTGTATAATGCATAAACCAACAATAGCAAAACCCTTGTTTGCAGAAATAATCCCGTACTCCAGTGCTATAGCTGTTAAAAGACAAAGGACAAAGACGCAAGGAGGAAAGGAATGCAGGGCCCGTTGGGGGGAGAAAGAAGACTTGATACAGCCTTAATTCGGGGTTTGGCACCAGCTGAGTACTGAACGAGAACACGCTGTTCACCAGCCGAAGCTCAACGTTTGTCAAAGTCACAAATGCCATGCAAATTAGTATTAATTACAAACCACCAATGCACACACGTTTTGCTGAAACCCAGGCTCACGATTTGGTTTCAGATCTGGCCCTCAGCGATGGCAGCTCCGACTTCACCAATCTCGACGGGGCTAAATTGTCCCTCTTCTTGCTCTGAGCAACAGGTGTCTCCTTCCAGACAACGAGAGCTTGATTGGCAACAGGAGGCAACCGGATGCAGGAATACTTGGGCTCAAAACACATGAGACAAAATACCTAGATTCAACTCGTGTTCTCTTACCTAAAGGTTTGCCAGGAAGTGTAGGCGTCCTTGCAGCTTAAAGTTTAGCATTTACAGTGCAGGCGTCCTTGCAGCTTAAAGTTTAGCACTGTGCAGCAGGGAGAAGTGCAGGTGTCCTTGCAGCTTAAAGTTTAGCATTTACAGAGCAGCAGGGAGGGAAGTGCGGGCGTCCTTGCAGCTTAGAGTCTCCCGGTGCAGCCAGGCGTCGCTCTGCAGGGCCAGGCCAGGTGAGGGGAAGGGAAAATGCCGTGATGCACCTTGAGAGTGGGAGGAAAGGCGCCCCATGCCTGCACTTCCCTCCTCTGTAAATGCTAAACTTTAAGCTGCAAGGACGCCTACACTTCCTGACAAACCTTTAGGTAAGAGAACACGAGTTGAACCTAGGTATTTCATCTCGTGTGTTTCAACTGTTGGTCTCAGATCTGAAACTCGGCTGTAAGGCAGACAACCTTCTCGGTTGCAATTTGCAAATGTCAGTTCATTTACTTGTGGTTTGTTTTTTATTTATATGCCCTCTTTATCCTCAATCAGGACCCAAAACGGCATATCACATTGTCCTCCCCTCCTCCATTATCGTCACAACCACCTTGCGAAGTAGGTTAGGCCAACAGAGATTGTGACTGGCCCAAGGTCACCTGCTGAGCTTCCATGGTAGAGAAAGATTTGAACTAGCTGTTCCAGTTCCTAGTCCACCACTTTAACTGCCTCTCCCTTACTGTCACACTAGCTCACCATGACCTGTAAAAGGGACAAAGCTAGAAAAGCTTCCCCTTAATTCATTTCCCACCCCTTTGTTTTTATTCCACTGGTTAGCATAACTGTATTCTACCACTGCATTGGAGAGCAGAAGGAACTTAATTTTAACGGGGCTTTCATCACCGTCTGCTCTGTACCTCCAACCCCCCGCGGCCTCATGGATCATCCAAAAGTAGACCATGGAAGGCCTGAGAGCACTCCACTGCAGCAGCTAGAGATCTAGAGAGACACAGCCCCTATGGGGCCACCTCTGCAGCACTCAGCACCAGCTAAGAACAAAACAAACAATTACAATAGGAAGCACCAGGAGGGTAGAAGCCATTCCCCCATTGTCTTGCCTAATAGCCAACGGGAGAGAAATTCAACAGGTAAAACTTTTCACATCATGTTAAGAAAAGCTCTGTCTACTTCCTGCCAAGCTGCCTCAGAAAGCAAGGCAGACAAGCCAAGAAAAGAGAATTTAGAGTAACTGGAGTTGTAGGAGAGGTGGAAGGGGGCAACGAGCACACAGTATTGAGAGGGGGCAAACAGAATTTGTTCTCCTTCTGCCGTGACACTTGAAATCAAGGGTCAGCCACTAAAACTGACAAATATTCAAGGCCTAACCAAAGAAGGTTCTTCTTCAAGCAACTATAGTTAACTTATCACAAGAAGGTATTTGAAGAACAGAGCTTTGACTCTCAAAAGCTTATACCCTGAAAATCGTGTTGGTCTCTTAAGGTACTACTAGACTCACATACCATAGTTAACCTATGGAATTCACTGCTATGGGATGCGGTGGAGTCTTTGAACTGAAATTCTGAGGAACGCTCTCAATTCACGGCTCATTATATTGCAAACTTAGAACATAATCTTACACATGATAATACAGAGGCAAGTCCCACAGCACACAATAAGGCTGCTGTCTACATACCGGTGGCCACATTAAAAGGCTGAAATTCTTAAAATTCAGTGTGGCATAAGCATGTCTAAACTATATTGTCTGATACACCAAGGAATATTTGTTAATCTTTAAACTACTGAAAGTCTCAGTCCAGAGCATGGACAGTTTCAATTTCCAGTCCTTTCAACTGGATTAGTCTTTAAGTCTCTGTGTTTGGGGTTCCATCCAGAACTTATCCGTGTTTATGCAAAAGTAAGCAAACACCCCTGTGTTCCACAGGAATCACCCCATTCAGCAACTTTTATTTCCAGGTGGGTCAACATGAGGTCAAGCAGCAAAATAAGTCTAAAGCTCTCAATGTTTTGATTCAAAAAGGAGTTCAACTGAATGCAATAGAGCTTGCTTCTGCATTGGTGAGGAGTCCCGTCTGCCAGTTAAGATTTGCCTCTCAAGCTCTGCTTTCTGTGCCTTCAGAGGTGAAGCAGGTGGCAACGACAGACAGGGCATTTTCAGTGGTGGCACCTTGCCTGCGGAATGCCCTCCCCCTTGAGGCTCACCTGACACCTACTTCACTGTCCCTCTAGTGCCATTCCACAGCATTTCTTTTTTTTACCAAGGCTTCTAGCTATGAAGTTGATTCTTCAGATGTTTTATGGCCTGCTTGCTTCTAGCCTAGCTATTTTATGCTGCTTCTACAACCATTTATTTTAATGTGGATAATTTACATCGTTGTTTGTACAGTTTTATGATACTCGTTTTTTTACTTGTGAGCTGTCTGGAGCAGGTCTTGGGAGAGGCATTCTCTAAACAGGCAAAAAACAACTACGTTTCCAGGGCATGCGCTTTCAAGAGTCAAAGCTCCCTTTTTCATATATGAGGCGTAGAAAAATCAAGCATTCTTTATAATTCAGGCATTATAAAGATTCCTCCTTTTTTCCCACTCCTTGTATCTGATACAGGGAGCTCTGACTCTCAAAAGCTCATGCCCTGGAAATCTACTGGACCCGAAACGGGCTCTTCTACTTCCAACCAACATGAATACCCAGCTGAAACTAAACAGACAAAGTGAGTCAAATGGGTCTCTGAAGGACTCTTAGCTGCCTGGTCACCCCGTGTTTTCCCATGAACAAGCTGCAACCCTGAAGCCTCCTTGAACGCTGGATTAGACAGGTGGACTTGAAAGTCAAAGAAAGGGTGGGTTCTTCATGTCCACCCATACTTTTTCAAGGGGCGGGGAGACACCTTTCATCCCAAGATAGGGTTGTCAACAATGAGCTCTTCTGGAATTACAACTGATCTCCAGACTACAAAGATCAGTCCCCCAAAGAAAATGTCAGGTTTGGGGGTGGACTCTACGACATTATACCCCACTGAAATCCCTCCCCTCCCCAAAGCCCACCCTCTTCAGACTCCCCCCCCCAATCTCCATGAATTTCCCTACCTGGAGCTGGCAACCCTAAGCCCACGAATCGTGCTGCTTACTGGATCACAAGTCTGTCTATCCATTATTTTTGACTAACGAAAGGGGAGTTGCAGCAAGGCTTGCCAACCTCCAGGCGGTAGCTGGAAATTTCCCTGAATTGCAACTCTCCTGCAAGCCACAGAGAGACCTTGGAGGAAATGGCAGCTTCGGAAGGTGCACTCCAAGGGGCATTATAGCCCACTGAGGTTTCTCCCGTCCTCAAACCCCACCCTCCCAAGGCTCTATCCGTAAATCTCCAGTAATTTCTCAACCTGGAGTTGGCAACCTGATGACCCAAGCCCAGCCTGCACAGAAAGTCTTTTCCTGACCTCGTTTACTCGGAAGTAAGCGCTCCACAGCGGCCAGCCCCAAGGTGGGGGAGGGAAGAGGGGCAAATACTTCCACCGCTCCCCCCCCCCCGGGGGAAAGGGCAGAGTTAAGGAGAGGGAGGCCCGGGATCACGTGACAAGGCCTACCCCCCCTCAAGGGGCGCCGGAGCCACTCACGGAGTAAGAGGAGGCGGCCGAGGCCCCGCCGGGCGCCCCCCGCGCCGCTCCCGCAGCAGGACATGGTCGCCGGCCTCAGCCCTTCGCCAATGACACGGGGCCTCGGCCCAGCCGCCCCAGGCCCGCCCCCTCACGCGCACGCGCGAAGACTGCGCGCCCTTTCGGAACGCCTGTCCCCGCTGAGCAGGCGCCGGTGAGGTCGACCCTCAAGGGGCGGAGAGAAAGGGAGAAGGAAGGCCCCTTGACGCAAAGGTTTGTGGGGGTTGTAGTTTGCTGAGAGGGAGGCGGGGGAACAGCGCCGTGCGGCGGGAAGAGGCTTGAACGAAGGAAGGCGATGGAGGGAGATCCTCGGGGAAGGGAAAGGAGCGTCTAGGTGGCCCGGGAAAAGGCGTTGTGTGGTTTATTGTTGTTGTTGTTGTTGTTGTTTGTTAACATTAATATATATTAATATATTATGTATAATATATTAAGATATAATTTATCTTAATATATAATAAATAATTATTAATTATTATGATTACTGCAATCCTAAAAATTCTTTCCTGGGAGTCAGCCCCATTGAATAACATGGGACAGTTCTGAGTCGACCTTGTTAGGATTGCTTCCTAAGTGTCCTCCAATAGTAAAGAGCCTATTAGCACCTTTAAGACTAACCAACTTTACTGTAGCATAAGCTTTCGAGAACCACAGCTCTCTTCGTTAGATGCATCAAGTGGCCTCTGGGAAGTTTTTAAAAAGCCCTGCGGATTCAAAGCAAAAGTCAATGCTGGCCAGCCCATTGCCAAGCGTCCTGCATTGTGACATAGAGGGCACCTCCGGGACTCCATGGTGGCTGTGCGCCTCCTGGCATGGATTAGATTTTCCCTGGAGTAGGGAGACAGCTGATGTGTGTTACAAGGTACATAGCCAACATCGGTGCTTCTGGTCCCTAAACAGTAAAGAATCCAGTAGCACCTTGAAGACTAACCAACTTTATTGTGGCATAAGCTTTCAAGAACCGCAGCTCTCTTCGTCAGATGCATGGAAGGTATGAAGAAACTGGCCAGAATGATGTAGGAGGTGAAGGGAGGGGAGAGAGGGGGCGGGGAGTGAAAGCCATGTAAGTGCAAATCAGTTGCAAAAGTCATGAAAAAGGTGGCGTGCGCAACCCAGGCTGGGTGTGACCCCTTCCCTCCATTGCTGAATCTGAGGGTCACACCCAGCCCTCACTCCCTGCACCCTCTCCCCCCCTCCCTTCATCACCTATATATCTCTGGCCCTTTCTTCACTTTCCAAGATTACAGATAAAGCCATAAAATTCAGTCCAAATCCAAAATGGACACTCAAAAGATACTTCACACACCTCAGATAGAGCCAAATGCCCACAATGTGTTCTCTGGATATTTATCCTCTCCAAACTTTTAAGAACATCCACTTCTTCTGATAAAAATCCATTTGGCTTGGTGGTTTACGGGGTTTTGCTTTTCTTCCAGAGTGTGGACTTTTCAGTATGTGAAGCGATCCCTTTCCTTGAGGGCTCCTTCTTAATGACTGATTTCTTCATCAGTCATAAAGTTGCTCATGAACAAGGAAATTGAGGCTGTAAAATGAAGTGACCTAAAATCTGGGATTGGAGGGGACGGGGAACGGAGTGGACAAGCTTTGTTCAATTTGCCCAAATGACGGCCGAGCCTCTTAAGTTCCAACCTGTGGTTTCCTGATGTCGGTGAACACACAGTGCCCTCTAATTGTACAGTAAAACCTATGATTTTCCTTCCAGATCAGACGACGGAGAGCATGAAAAGATGAGCTGCTGCTAGGCACTCATGGCCCTTTCTCACACGCCCAGGGTAATGACTTCCACTTTGGTGTCAGGAAGGAATTATCCTCCAGGCCAGATTGGCCGGGGATCCTGGAGGTGTTTTGCCATCTTCTGGGCATAGAGCAGGGGTCACTTGGGGAGCTGATGGGGGGAGATAGCTGTGAATTTCCTGCAGAGTGCAGGGGGTTGGACTAGATGACCCTTGTGGACCCTTCCCACTCTATGTTTATATGTTTCTATATTTCCTCTGCATCAAAGTTTATAGACATCCTTCAGTGAAATCCAAGAGCAGCAAAAAGCAAATCATGGGCCATTTCATGCGAGACACACCCCAGTGATGTGGAAGTGTTGAATTTTTACAGGATTTTCTCGTTAAACAAAACTCCAAGTCTCTGTCTACAAGCTGCCAAGCCCTCCATGGGGATAGCGGATACCCTGCCCAGAAATTTGTGACAATGTCACTTCTGGGGAGAACCAGGAAGTGATGGTGGGTAGCTCTAGCAGTCACCAGAAACTCTATGGACCTGCCGTCGTTCTTGCAACGCCACCACCCCATTCACCGTGTACCCACCCCCAACTCTACCACCGGTTGACAGGCTTGGCGCACATGAGCTTTCTTTATTTACCTCCCCTTATGTCCCCCTCTGAAACCAGTGGTCTATCAGCTTTTCCAGAGCCAGGGCTGAGTTTCAACCCCAGGCAGCACCGTGGGTCTCCACAAGCTGCAAGCGCATGACAGAAAGACACGTGACATCACAGCCTTGTGACTGGAAGAAGAGAAGCCAGCATTTTTTATCCTGCTTTTGTTAAAAAAGGAACACGCTCCACCACTGAGTGGCTTTGCTTAGCTGTCCTGTTGCTGTTCTCTGTATGTTCATAGGAGTTAGCCGTGTTAGTCTGTAATTGCAAAATAGTAAAGAGTCCAGTAGCACCTTTAAGACTAACCAACTTTATTATAGTTGTTGTGGATTTTCTGGGCTGTATCGCCGTGGTCTTGGCATAGTAGTTCCTGACATTTCACCAGCAGCTGTGACTGGCATCTTCAGAGGTGTAGCACCGAAAGACAGAGATCTCTCAGTGTCAAACTGAAAGACACTGAGAGATCTCTATCTTTCGGTACTACACCGCTGAAGATGCCAGTCACAGCTGCTGGCGAAACGTCAGGAACTACAATGCCAAGACCACGGTGATATAGCCCGGAAAACGCACAACAACCATCGTTCTCCGGCCGTGAAAGCCTTCGACAACTTTATTATGACACAAGCTTTCGAGAACCACAGCTCTCTTCGTCACATCTGACGAAGAGAGGCTGTGGTTCTCGAAAGCTTATGCTACAATACGACGAAGAGAGGCTGTGGTTCTCAAAAGCTTATGCTACAATAAAGTTGGTTAGTCTTAAAGGTGCTACTGGACTCTACTATTTTGTCCTCAGTATGCACACCAAGAAAGGCAGGAGGAGTGAAGGCACTTGCTTTTTGTAGATGTGGACTAGCATCATGTCCTTTCAAACAGCTGGAAAATAGCAGCAATTTAATAAATAAAGTGCTCAGTCTCTAGCTGGCGCCTGGAGTTCTCCTGGAATTACAACTAATCTCCAGACTACAGAGTTCAGTTTTCCTGGAGAAAATCGCAACTTCGGAGGGCAGTCTCTATGGTATACCACAGATTCTAGGTACAATCGCCCACAAAGTTCCCCCTCCATAGGCACTTCCCCCAAATCTCCAGGAATTTCTCAGCCCAGAGTTGGTAACCCTGATCCCCCACCATGACTCGTTTTCGCAACTAAATTACACAAGGGAGGGAAGAATGTGATCTTCCGAAGCGATCCTTTTTCTGTTCACTAAAATCCACTAGATGGCATCAGCGTTTCATTCCTTGATCCCACAGTCACAAAGTTATGGGTCCCTTCCCACGCTTGCAAGATTTCATTTTCCAGTTGTGCTCTGCTGGCGTGCTCTAAAGTGACACAGAGAAGAAGAAAACTTTCTTTGCACTAGTTGCACGGCAACATTTTGATGGGATATAGGCGGACAGTATCCCCCCCAAATCATATGACAGCAAAAGAATCTATACCTCTAGATTCACCCACTAGGCAATGAAATGTTACCTTCTATAAGCAATTGAAATATGCTCTGGATGGAATACGCAGCAGTAGTTCAGCTAAACATTAGAAAGAACTTCCTGACAGTTAGAGCGGTCCCTCAGTGGAACAGGCTTCCTCGGGAGGTGGTGGGCTCTCCTTCTTCAGAGGTTTTTAAGCAGAGGCTAGATGGCCATCTGACAGCAATGGTGGTTCTGTGAACCTGGGCAGATCATGAGAGGGAGGGCAGGAAGTGCTTAGTTCTCGTGGCCCCTTCTTACATGCCCAGGGTAAGGCCGATTGCCACCTTGGGGTCAGGTAGCAATTTAGCCCAGGCCAGTTTGGCTAGGGATCCTGACAGTGTTTTGCCATCTTCTAGGCATGGCATAGGGGTCACTGGGGGTGTGGGGGGAGGTAGCTGAGAATTTCCTGCATTGTGCAGGGGGTTGGACTAGATGACCCCAGAGGTCCCTTTCAACCCTATGAGTCTATGATTCTGATGATATGTAGCCTTTTCTGAGTGATATACAATCTTTTTCGATATTTCCAAAGTTAGCTTGCTTGTCTGTTCCCCTCTTAATGGAAACTACAAAAACGCTCCTGTATGTAGACCTTTTATGAGGTTTCCCCCCAAACGATTCTTTTGCTTTTCTCAAAAGCTGCATATTTACTGACAGTCTGCCATCGGCATGTTCACGTCGAGCTTTTAGGACAGGAGTCAACATTCTCCAGCATCGTTAAATGTTCAGATTATTTTTATGTATTTGTTTATTTAAAATATTTATACCCCCACTGTATTTCCTTGAATTCAAGGCAGCTATCAATGCATCAAGAGCTAGAAGCATGCAAAAACAATGTAGGTGCCTGTCAACAAGATTTTAAAAAACAGACATTTTTTAAAAAGCCTCTCTCCTTTCCTCTTTCTCTCATCCTGATGCTTTCAGGCTTCGTCACCTTTTCCCTTTCTAGTGTCCACCGTCTTTCCATTCCATCGATGTGGGACTTTGATATGATGGTGATGCTTTAACACCACAGTTCTGTAGAGGAAAGAAGAGAAATGGACAGTGCTGATTTGCCTCTTGGGGATGGAGATGTCAAATGAAAAGTGCCAGGTGTCTACACAATCCCATGTCCCGCTTTGGCTGTCTTTGCAAAGCCCTGTGTGTTTGTGTAGCGAAATGCGCAGCTGGGAGAAGAATGCTTCCCTTCTGCTTCTCGGGTTTATTTTCTTGCCGAGCAGGTGGATTTTCCACACTGAATTCAGCTTAGTGAACAATGCCAAGGTTTGAGCAAATATGCCCATCTTGGCAAAGTCTGATGAGAAAAGTACTTTAGAAGCCAGCATCCCAAAGCCCTCTGAAAATAAGTTTATTCCCTGCTTCTTCTTTTTTTGCCAAAGTTTTCCTTCTGGGCAAAGCTTTTGGATATGAAAACTGGTGGTCTCTTGTGCTATCTAAAGGGTTGGCCACAGTTCCTGTCCCTCCACTACACACACATAATATAGTATTTTTACATTAGAAGTTTAATTGTATATGGCCAAAGGCCATCACAATACAGAGTTAAGAACAGTGAAAGTAGAAATTTATCATACAGACATAAAATACAGTTATTAGAATAGCAAAATAAAATACAATTAAAATAGAACCTTAGTAGATCCAATTGTTCAGACCAGTATTAAAATACGGTACGATTATAAGCATCTGAGCACATAATATATAGTATGTGATGTAGAAACTTGTGTGTGTGTGACTTGACCTGTGGATTCTTCACCCTCTGAAAAAAGGAGAGAAAATCAAGCCATTATGAACACTTATGATGCATTTACCACAATGCTCATTTCACTTGTGGAACTCCTTGCCACTAGGTGTTTGCAACGGCTGCTAGAGCAAGTGGTTTTCAAAAGGGATTAGACCAATTCATAGAGGAAGGAATCCATCAGTGATCAATGGGATCTCTGTGTTCAGAGGTTGTATACCACTGAATACCAGTTGCTGGAAGGGAGATCTCTGGAAGTAGTCAGCTGGTCACTGTGGGACTGAAAATGTTGGACTAAATGGAATATTGGTGTGATCTCGCAGGCAGCATTTATGTTCTTCTACGGTGCTGTGCATAGCTGGGTTTCCACTGTCAGGGACTGGTCTGGGCTCAATGAGAACAAGGACTCCTTGGGAGGAGAGGAGCTTTATGTAGCCGGCCGGGACTCCTCAGGAGAAGAGGAGCTCTGTGTAGCCAGCCCTGACTCAGCAAAAGCTGGTAATCAGGAGCAGAGATGGTCACGAACAGCAATATGAACTAAAAAAAACCACGGACAGCCCAATCTGCTGTTCATGAACAAGCTGTTTGTAAGGCCCCATTCTAAACAAACAGATGGTCATTGCAAGCCTCGTTCGTTGCTGTTCGTTGCTGTTCGTCAAGCCAGACAGTCTGGCACCTACAATCAATTCCCTTGGCAACTTAGGCAGGGATTGTCTGAACTCTGTCTGAACTTCTTCTGTTGCCCTGGAAACCCCAATTTAAGCCCAAGTTAGCTTGATAGGCAGGTCTTCCTTCCAAGTGTGGACTAGAGCTCCAAATTTGTTACAAGAGGAAAAGACCAGGTGGGAGGGGGGCTCCCAGCTCTGGCTTTCAGGGAGAGACAGCTGCTGTTAGAGAGACAGGGTGAGTCCATTGGAGCTTGAATTTTCTTTATGTATGGTGGGATAGGGATCTACTCCTTCAGGTTCCAGGGCTGCTGCCAGGCTCTGGGGCCAAGCTATTATTTATTATTGGTACATTTCCTGCTGCCTGCTCAGGTAGGGTTTCTGGGAGTGGTGCAGTAGGGATCTTGATGGCTGGAGGAGAGCCTGCTAGCCCCCATGAACAACGAACAATGAACATGTTCATGAACAGGATCATGTTCATCAATGTTCGTTGTTCATGGATGGCAATGAACAACGAACACCGTGTTCGGGGGGGGGGTGTTGTTCATGCCCATGGCTAATCAGGAGCTGCATCTGCTGGCTAATCAGAGTTCACAGCCAGCCACTGAGACAGAACCACCAGCACTCTCCAGCCCCAACACCACAGGGGAAGAAGCCCAGCCAAGGGCTTCCACTCCCCCAGGTTCGCCCACGCGTGGAGAGATCACCACAGACAAAGGCAGAAGCAGGATCCACAGGAAAGATGGCAAAGTACTTGCCTCCTGGCTGCAATCCACATCTGGCTATAAAAGCCAGCTTGGAGGAATCACCAGGCGTGGAACCAAAGTGTTACACTACCTGCAACCACTCTGTGTACCTTGTATCTTGCTCGTGTCTACTTCTGATGCGACCGGTAACTGACCTCGGACTGGACTTGACCTAGCTTTTGGATTCTGGACTCATTCCTGGTGTTTCCCTCATACTCTCACTATGGACTGGATTTGGCTTTGGAATCTTGAACTCACCCTTAGCTTTTGTGTGAGTGCTCTGACTGTGGACTACCACCTTGGGTGAGCTCAGCTCATGACATCCCTTTACACAAAATTTTGGCCCCTGTTGAGAATATTACCCCCTACCGCATATTGAAATCACTCCTAAATCTGAAAGGCCATCACGGATGAATGTTTTATTCCTCCTGTAAGGCTTTGGAATGGATTCAAGGAAAAGAGGGGAAGGGCTGTCTGTTTTGCATTTTTAATTTGCCTTTCCTCTATGAATCTCAGGGAAATGCTTCTCCTTTTTCAGCCTCACAGTAGCCCTACGAGGCAGGATAACCTGAGAGTGAGAGACTGATCCAAGGTCACCTAGCCATCTTTATGACCAAGTGGAGATATGAACTCAGGTCTCTTAGATCCTAGTCCAGTAGTCTGTACTAGAGTTTTTGTTTCTGGGAGCTACTTAATTTGTATTTCTTAAGAATTCTGGATATTACCGATCACAAAATGGCAAAATAGTTGGGGTTATTCTCGCTAGCTGCTTCAATCACTTGTGCCAAAATGCAATGTCTGGCATAGTGCAGTGAATTAATGATATTGCTTACCAAAGTTTAGAGTCAGCAGCTAGAATGTTCAGCTCCATTTTCTTATGAATTAACTCCTTATCAAATAAATTGTCAAGCTAAGAATCTCACCATTTTTATTGTCCGTGGATGTCAATGAGTTTTTATGCTAACAAGATGGAATGTCCTACCATCAGCTTTGATGGACAGCAGATTTAAACACCTTCCTCGATCTGAAAGGATAGATCTTTGTGGAATTAATATCATAGAGTTTTCTCCATGCATGTTTTTATTTTGTCATCTTTATTTTGGATGCTGATCTAATTTGCTGGCACCTTAGATTTCTCAACTTTCCAGTAGGTCATCCAAATTTGTGAGTTCATATTTACTTTTTGGTACAAGTGAAAAGATTGTAAAATCAGTGGCAAAATTCCTGTTTGTTGCTCTTGGTCGCACTCCAAGATTTATGGCAACCCCTGGTAGAGTTTTCACGGCCTACCTCTGCAATGAGGTCTCCCATCCAATTACTAACCAAGGCCAACCCTGCTTAGCTTTTGAGATCTGATGAGATCAGTCTCACCTGGGCTATCCAGGGCAGGGTATCTGTTGCACTTATAGCATGATTAAAAAGGGGTAAGTCTATGTAAGAGGACTTCTTACGTTCTAATAACTATCATGTTTGTTTTAGGCTCAATGGGCATTTCACTGGGATGGAAATAAACTGCAAAAAATGGCAGCTAAGTAAGTCGTTGCAAAATGGCAGTGAATACAAGTGCAGGGGTGGAGGGGAGTATATTTCATTTACTGTCTTCCCAAAGCAAACTACCAGCAACCAAAACTGTAATTTGCCCTGCAGGGGAAAACATACAGTGATTTCTGTTTTCTCCTGATAGACGGAAATAATAGTTTTGGTACATGGGGAGGCAGTCAATAGCATGCTACCTTCCCATTAGGAATACAGCCTTTCCCACCATGGTGATGGTGATGGTGATGGTGATGGTGATGGTGATGGTGATGGTGATGGTGATGGTGATGGTGATGGTGATGGTGATGGTGATGGTGATGGTGATGGTGAAGCTGCCACCGCTGCCATCAAGTCAACTCATGGCAAGCCCATCCACAGGGCATTCCAGGCAACAGACAAGCAGAGGCGGTTTGCCTTTGCCTTCCTCCATGTAGCAAGCAACTCATTTTCCTTGGCTGTCCATGGCTGACCCTGATTAGCTTCCAAGACTTGATGAGCTTGAGCTAAGTTGGGCTATTCAGGCTGCTGCAATATATTAAAGGTGATTATTGCAGCAACAAAGGAGGGGCAAAGAATCGTTAAATGCTGGAAAGTAACTGGTCGTTCCGAAGAGATGTTCTGCCCACCCTTGTACACCACACTGCTTCTTCAGCCAAGCTCTGCAAACTCCAATCTGTCTTAATTTTTTTCCTAAGCACAATAGGCTGTTTTCTTCAGGCCAAGAGGCTCATCAAATTGGTTGCGAGGCCTTCATCTGCCTTTGGATAATTCCAGTTGGCATCTTTTCTGGTGCCACCTGCATCTCTGTTCTTAAAATCCAACACAAGACTCTCCCCATCGGCTTCTCCATCCACCCACCCCTTTCTGCCTGAGCAGCACATTCTTGTGGGCAGCTTTACTGGAAACGCTTCACCTATAAAGCACCCCTTTCTCTGTTAACTTCCAGGAGAAACAGAGAAAGAATGCCGTGTCACAGTGGTACTGAATTTCAGCTGGAAAGGGCATCTGGCTTCATTGTACTCTGCTGTGAAAAAAAAAAGATCCTCTCAGTCGAGGAATTATATACTGTGCTTTCAGGGGATATTAAATAGTGGGGACTTTGCAAACTTATGTCATTCATTGGAATAGAGGCTGATTCTGCACACATTGGATAATGCACTTTCAATGCACTTTATCAATCATTTGAGGTGGATTTTTTGTTCCACACACAAAAAAATCCATTCCAAATGATCTATAAAGAGGATTGGAAGTGCATTATCCAACGTGTGCAGAATCACTCAGAGACTAACAGGGCTGCTTCTGGACATGTCAACCTGGTACAGGTGGCCCCATTCTAAGAAGAGGATCAGGAGGAGAACAGTGTAGGAAAATCATTCACGCAAGAATGTTCACAATCACAAGTGAACTAGTGCAGCATCCAGGGCTGCCTTCCATGTATGAATTAATTTCCTGGTGCTTCTTGTGAGCTCAGAGAGGTCTGGATGATAGGATTCTTCAGGACTATTGGGAAAAAATAATAATGGAGGCAGATTGAGGGTCCAAGAGCGTCTCCATTTTCATCTGAAAAAGAACAAGCTTCTAGTCCTTCACCTTCAATGTGTGGGGCCCGAATAGGGTTTCCAGTAGTTGTGAGTGGGATATCAGTGGCCCTGCCCCTCCCCAGGCTAGCAGAGGCTGAATAAATTATGCAAACTAGGTAAGCACCACAACCAAATTATGCAACAGGAGAGAAAGAGCATGCCAATTGGCCCGAGGTCCACAAACTTGCACAATTCAGCTTTTCTTGGAATCAAATTTGAAATATGATGGTTGGGAATTTTAAAGCAAGTAGAAATAAGGAAGGCTCAGGGGGGAAATCCTGTAGGCAAAGCAGATAAAGTACAAGGACCATTTATTACAACACCCGCAATGTGTTTTGTAGATCTTTCATCAGGGAGCTTCCTTGGCACTAGATTTGACACATATTCTGTGGCCTCCTAAAAAGACATCGAAGAGCTGTGCCTCCAAACATCACCACCACCACCTCTTTTTTCCTATATCCCTGTCTTTTTCTTTCTTGTGGAATTTTGGTGGTGGTGGTGGAGAGTGCTATCAAGTTGAAGCTGACTTACGGCATCCCCTGCTGGGGTTTTCAAGGGAAAGAGATCAAGAGAGGTGGTTTGTCATTGCCTGCCTCTGCATCCCTGGTCTTCTTTGGAGGTCTCTCATCCAATTACTAACCAAGGCCAACCTTTCTTAGCTTCTGATGGGATCGGGCTTGTTTAGGCTGTCCAGGTCGGGGTAGAGTACACATATCCCAGATTATATGGCCATTTCCACACAGCCAGTCATTCCTGCCCTTTACTCGCTTTTTGTGTGTGTTTTTCTGAGTCACTCCAAAAACTCAGCCTCCACACATGCTCCCCAAAAGCACTTACCTTGCGCTTTGAGGTCGCAGGACAGCCTTCACAGTTCTTTGAAAAAGTGGTTTGGGAGGGGAGGTCAGGCACTTTCGTCATTGTCGCTCGCCTCCCTTTCCAAAAATTTTTTTTTTGCTCTGCTCATGTGCAATTGCATGCTGAAAGCTTTGGGGGAGGAGCTAGGTGACGATTGGATGATTCTTCAAAGCATGTTAACCATTCACATGCCCAAGAATGAAGAATAAGTGCTCTGTCAGCCCACAGCAAAAGACCAGGGAACATGCGGTCCCAGAAAAGACACCCAAAAAATTGAACGCAAGCAGCCTGCAACTCTTTTGCCAATGGAGACGTCTGGAATCGTGGGGGAAAGCCGCCAGCATTCCGTTAGTGGGTGGTCCCTATAAGGACGTGTGTTACAGTGGAGTCAATTTCACACATTCACCTGCCCGTCTCCAAAAGACAGCAACCTTGTGCACCAGGACAAAGAAGCTTGCTGCTAAACTGTGCAACCTACATCAGCATAGAGTCATCAATCAAAGCGCTTTTTTTTTTTTTAATATTCAAGGATGCTGCTGCACTGTTTGGAATCAAATTACAAATTTGAGCACGCATCACTAAATGGAACAATATCGGTGCAATGGGGATTGATGTGACAGCAAATCGTCTGTCCGCTGCCCGGCCTTTGGAATGGGACAGCTTTTTTTATTCTATGAATTCTGTCTGCTCTCCGTTTTTTCGCATTGCTTATAATTGGTCTGAGCAAACATACCAAAGAGTTCCAAGCAATGACTTCATATTCTGCTTGGGACTTGAGCACGCCACTGCTGCCCTTGCTATTCTAATCTGAGTTTGCAGTTTCTCTCCATATGCTTGGAGACAGAGATGACGTCTGCAGCATTAGCATTTAACTTTTCAAGCACACAATACCCCCCCTTCTCCCAGTGAACAGTATCTCGTGTAAAAGAGAGGAAGTTTGATTGATTGACAGATGAGTTTGAGTACTTTGGGAGGGGAATATCCTGGCTATTCTCAGAGCTGCTGGGGTAAGCGTCCAGATCTATGAAGGGAAGATTCAGCACGTTCCTCTGGGACTTCCTCATCAATATAATCGGAGTCAACTGCAGTCTGAAAATACGAGACAGAAATCCATATTATTAATAAAAATTTCATTGCACGACTGTGCTTCAGATAAGATTTAACCCTTCATGCCTCATTCAGTTCTGCTAAATGAAACCAGGCTCCCTACACTGTTTGAACCTGTTTTAAAGGGGGGGGGAGATCATTCCTTTGAAAACCTGTCCCTTTTCCTCTCCAGAGAGCTAATAACAGGAAGCTCAGGTTCAATTAGCAAAATTGATTGGGGAATGAAAAGATAAATCTCCCTGCTCCCAATTACAGTTATGTGCATGCACAATTTACCATTTACAAGCTAATGGAGACTCATAATCCTCATGAAGTCTGGGATATAGATATAAAGGCTGGGCTATAGATGCTCAGGGATTTTCATTCCTACTTGTGTCTGAAGAAGGGAGCTTTGACTCTCGAAAGCTTACACCCCCAAAATCTTGTTGCTCTCTAAGGTGCCACGAGATGCCAGTCCTGCAGATCTGAGGAAGGGAGCTTTGACTCTTGAAAGCTTACACCCCCAAAATCTTGTTGCTCTCTAAGGTGCCACGAGATGCCAGTCCTGCAGATCTGAGGAAGGGAGCTTTGACTCTTGAAAGCTTACAGCCTGGAAATCTTTTTGATCTCTGGTTAGGGAGTTCCAAAGTTTTGGCACCATAACTGAGAAGACCCTTTCTTGGGTTGCCACCCATTTAGCCTCAGATGTCAGGGTCTCAAAAGATGACTGCAGAGAATGGGTAGATTCATATGGGAGAAGGCAATAGGTAGACGGGCAGGTTTATATTGGAGAAGGTAGTTGGTAGACGGGCAGGTTCATACGGGAGGAGGCAGCCGATAGACGGGCAGGTTCATACGGGAAAAGGCAGTCGGTAGATGGGCAGGTTCATATTGGAGAAGGCAGTCAGTAGACAGGCAGGTTCATACAGGAGAAGGCAGTCGGTAGACGGGCAGGTTCATACGGGAGAAAGCAGTCGGTAGACGGGCAGGTTCACATGGGAGAAGGCAGTCAGTAGATGGGTAGGTTCATACAGAAGAAGGCAGTCTGTGGATGAATAGGTTCATATGGGTGAAAGATAGACATATATGCCATCCAGAGATTTTTGGAGGGATAAAAATATACCAGATAGAGATGTTGGCCTCAAGCATTTCTCACACATGAAGCTGCCTTACACTGAATCAGGACATCCAGGTCAATATTGTCTACTCAGACTGGCTGTGGCTTTCCATGTCTGAGGCAGAGGTCTTTCTGGCCCTTTTAACTGGAGACTCCAGGGACTGAACCTGGAACCTTCTGCTTACCGACCAACTGCTCTACCACTGAGCCACAACCCCGCCCCATCATCTTGCTTCCGAACTTTATATTCAAGCATGCCTTCTGACTTCTTGGTTGTGTTGCCAAGCACAGGTTAAGACAGGAGCTGTTCCTCAGGTAGCAAAGGATAGAGTGAAAAGGCTACACCAGAGATCGGGAGCTCCATAAAGACAAAAGCCATGTGGAGTAGAGGCTGCAGTGAGATATGGGTGAGATCTTATGGGAAAGCTGGGAGAATCCAACCCAAGGATACAACATTTGCTTCCACCGTTCTTTTTACATCAATCAGGATTCTTACCAACTGCTCTAGACAAATTTCTGGAGAATTAATGTTTCCCCCAAGAAGGCAGAATAACAACGCAATTAAAGCTCAGAAATGGCGGAAGCAGTGATGGCGGCAGGCTGGCAGCTTCTGTGTTTGTGTAGATGGAAGAACAGTTCAGAGCTCATGAACTGTCGACCGGGGTGTAAGATTTGGATTGCTTCTTGGATGCACTTCAGGAGGCTAATGGCAACCAGGCTGCCTGCAGAAGGAGGTATCCGGTACAAGACGTTCTCTGTTGGAAGCAAGATCTCTTCCTTGAGTTGCACCTGCATCTTTGCCCTTAAATGAGGTCATGCGTCAAACGAGGAACATGGAAGAACGATTGGCCTTCATTTGCTACACTTTACAAGGTCGACAAAAAACGACATTGCGTTGGAAGGTTGAATTCCTTCTAAAGGAACTGCTGGAAGAGCCGATCGAAAATATGTTGGCTATCCTCCGGAATGTTCAACATATTCAGCAGTGTGGGTAGATTTCCTCTGGGGTCCCATCCGCCCTGAAGCTGGAAGCCTTGTTCTCCAGGTTTGAATTTCATAGCAAACGGTGACGTTTCAAAGGAAAATAACATTCTTGCTGGAATGCTCACCTGTTTTTCCAAAGGTCAGAAAAAATTGGACTGGTGTCGTTTTCCTGGTCCTTGTTATTTTCGTTAGACTCTGCTGTAGTCTTGATGCAAACCACAGCTCCCAACTTGGTCTCGAAGTGAAAGTTCATCCTTGACAGTGTTCACACAAAATGGGGGTGGAGCCATGGCTCAGCATCAGAGTCTCTGATTGCTATGCAGAATGTCTCAGGTTTAATCTCCAGTTAAAGAATCTGGCAGTGGGTGATGCTATGCTAACTACTATACTAACCAAATTAGCTGCAGAGAGACAAGAGTGCTTGGATGATCTTGCTGCAGCTTTTCTTCCCCCTTTTTTTCTCCATGATTGACTTGTGAGACTCACTGTCACAAGATGTGATGATAATCACAAGCTTAGATTTTTGTTTAGAAGGAAGTATACAAATTCATAGTAGATAGTCTATCAATGGCTGTTAACCGCAGTGGCTAAATGGAATTTCCAGGACCTGATGCAACATGCCATTGAAGGTCATTTGCTGGAAATCCAACAATGAGGAGGAGTTGATGCTTTCCATCATACCTTCTGATCTCCTAGGGGCACCTGACTGGCCATGACTGTAGACAGGACATTGGGCTAGACAGATCTCTTTGTCTTATCCTGAAAGGCCATTCTCCTTTCCTTATCCTGAGCATCACTTCTGCTGTCCCTTTTGCACCCCAAACAATGTTTCAAACACAAATGGCACCAGGGATGTAGGCTTATTTTAGAAGTCCTATCTCCAGTGGTTGGTCCGATGTAGGTACTTGCCACTCATCAGCCAAACATCTTGCTTGATTGGCTGTGCATTCCAGCACCTCATTTCCTTTTCTAGGTGTTTGTGTGTGTGTGTATGTGTGTGCATGCACGCATACGCATGCATGCACAAAAGACAATAGTCCTAAAGAGGTCCTGGTTAGGCCATTCCATTGCACTACCAGGAAGAGGTTTTATTTCCTCTTCCAAATGTGATTTCTATCAAAACCTTATTAGTACGTAATAATGGATTCAGGTGGTTTGTCAGTCCCTGGCAGTTAGGTCCCTCAAGTTCTCCACAGTTAACACACAGGTGTTTCAGTTGAAGCAAATTTATTAGAGGTCCATACAGTCCAAGGTATTCACACAAAGGTAGCAATTGGCAGAAGTGGCTATTCAAAAAAGGGCACTACTAATTATAGGGAAACTTCCCGCCCTTTGGGTCCATTGACATTCTGGCGCGAAAACCCCAAAGAGTTAGATGGGAACTGATTAGTTTAGGCTAGACAAAGTCCAGAATGAAATCATCCCAGTCTTTGAGAAAAGATACATTGCTCGCTGCCCGCAGCTTGCATCCAAGGACACTTACTGTAAAGTGAAAGTAAATACCTGCAGTAGATAACAGACAACCCCCGCTAGCAGACTACAGTTTATGTTAGCAGTTTACACACTCTCAGATGAACAACGCAGAATACAACCATAGCAAACATTTATGATCAGCACAAAATGCAAAACACATTAATGGCAGGTATGCAGGCATACATAACATGGGTTTCTGTGTCTCCAGTAGGAGGAGTGTTTGTTTGAAGTTTGTATGATTCCAAGAATGTCTGGGCTATGTTTTACAACTTTCACTATCCACACAACAGTTTCACAGCATAAAGCGAAGCAAAAGCTTATAATAACATAAGAGCACCCATGGATCGAAACATGTGTCCAGCCATTCCGGCATCCCATTTCTCATAGTGGCCAACCAAATACCCCTGAAGGTCTACAAGGCCTTTCTTGTTACTGTCGTCCTGTAAATGGTATTCAGAGGTACACTGCCTCTGAACACGGAGGTTCTATTTAGCCATGTCCTTCTCTAAAAATTTGTCTGTCTAGTACTTTTTTATCCCACCCTTTGTTCAAGGACCTTAGTTCAATGAGGAATCCTTTCCCCATTTTATCTTCACAGCAACCTATAAGTAGGGTTCCCATCCTCCAGGTTTTGGCTGGAGATCTCCTGGAATTACAACTGATCTCCAGGTGACAGAGATCAGTTCCCCTGGAGAAAATGATCATCGATCCAGAGGAGTTAGCCGTGTTAGTCTGTAGTAGCAAAATAAAAAAGAGTCCAGTAGCACCTTTAAGACTAACCAACTTTACTGTAGCATAAGCTTTCAAGAATCACAGTTCTCTTCTTCAGATGCATAAGCTTTCGAGAATCACAGTTCTCTTCTTCAGATGCATAAGCTTTCGAGAATCACAGTTCTCATCTTCAGATGCACAAGCTTTCGAGAATCACAGTTCTCTTCTTCAGATGCATAAGCTTTCGAGAATCACAGTTCTCTTCTTCAGATGCATCTGAAGAAGAGAACTGTGATTCTCGAAAGCTTATGCTACAGTAAAGTTGGTTAGTCTTAAAGGTGCTACTGGACTCCTGGAGAAAATGGCTGCTTTGGAGGGTAGCCTCTATGTGATTATACCATTCCCCAAACCCTGCCCTCTACAGGCTCCACCCCCCCCCCAAATCTCCAGGAATTTCCGAACCTGGACCTGGCAACCCTACCTGTAAGGTAAAGTAGGCTGTAAGAGAGGGATGGGTCCAAGGTTGCCCAGCAACCTTCATGATGAGGAGGTCTCAGACTTGGGCCAAAGCTTAGCATTAATGAATACTAAATTCAGTTATTTCACACTCAAGTAATCAGAATACACTGAGTTGTACGCCATGCTGGCTCTTTAGTGATGAGTTCACTCCACAGAGAGTGTGCTGTCAGTTTCCGCCTCCTGCTGCCAGTTTGTTACAGTCTCAGGGCTTGTTTCTGCCATCTGCTTCCAGTTTGTTACTGTCTTCCGCTGTTCTTGTTTCCGCCTCCTGCTGCCAGTTTGTTACAGTCTCAGGGCTTGTTTCTGCCATCTGCTTCCAGTTTGTTACTGTCTTCCGCTGTTCTTGTTTCCGCCTCCTGCTGCCAGTTTGTTACAGTCTCAGGGCTTGTTTCTGCCATCTGCTTCCAGTTTGCTACCGTCTTCTGCAGTTCTTGTTTCAACCATCTGTTGCCAGTTCGTTACAGCCGAACTGAAATAACCAGGGAGTTCCACCAGTAAAGAGAAACAACTTGCTAACACACAACCGGGGAATCAATACTGTATCATAAACAACTTTTAGTATTTAATGCTATGTAAAGTGCCAAGTGCAAAATTGTGCAGTAAATACATCAATCAATAAATAAATACATGCAATAAATACTATGTACAAAATCTGTCATCCACAATGCTACCAAATTCATAGCTCAAATGAGCAATGTCTACTATGTAGGGACCGGAGTGCTCGGAGACGCGTCAGGAACAGATTGCAATGGTAGGTAGTCCACAGTCCAAAAATGGAACAACGTAGCCAAATTGCATATTGCCGATGGGCTTGTGCATGCAATTCTCAATTCCCGTTTCGTTCTATAACTTCTTCCTGGGCAATATTACACTGAACTGGAAAGAAATTACATACATAGTAGGGCGAACGAAACGGGAATTGAGAATTGCACGCACAAGCCCGTCGGCCAGAGAACAAACAATCCTAGTTGGACTGAAAAGTGTTCAGGCTCAGATTAATCTGGCTAGAGACAACTACCGGTTTGCCTGGATCTTTTTTTAAAAAATTCAATCTTTATTTTAAATTTTAAAACATACAAATAGAACATGGTTGAAAATCATAATAAATAGTTTTCTTACACTTTTATAAAACTGTGTTACAAAGAGATCATACAGCCTATAATCACAGAATACAATCTTTTAGTAGATCCAGAGGAGTTAGCCATGTTGGTCTGTAGTTGCAAAATAGTAAAGAGTCCAGTAGCTCCTCTAAGACTAACCAACTTTATAGTTTTATAATCTTTCGAGAACCACAGCTCTCTTCGTCAGATGCATCTCATGAAGAGAGCTGCGGTTCTCAAAAGCTTATGCGACAATAAATTTGGTTAATCTTAGAGGTGCTGTTGAGCACAGATTCTTCATGCGCGCTCACACCTTCTCTGTTGCTTCCCTTCACAAGGACTCAACAGGTTCCGGCTGCGATTTGCCTCCTCTCCTTGAGTCGCCGCCCCTCTGCCAGGCATCAACTTTCACCCGTTTTCCCAAAATTCGGGTTGCCGTGCACGGACTTAGGATCCTGTTGAACTCCTCGCAAGAGACGGCGTCTCTGGAGCTGATGGCACAGCTAAGGACGGAGCCCCCAGCTGTTGAGCACAGATTTGTGCCTCAGTGGCTGTTCTCTTCTTCCCCAATCAACCACAATAAAGATTAAAATAAAATCCAGGAGTCCTTCTTGAATTGAAGCAAAACAGATGGTTCTTTATTAACCCGGGGGATGAGCCTCTTCCCTTACACAGAAGTAGATGGTCTCCTTGTGTGTAAAAAGCTCAACCCCTTACAATAGAAGTGTAGAGTAATTAATACTTTCAGATAATCATAACAATATTACAATATTCTAATATTTGCTATCTTATTGGCTCATAAAGTATCTAGGGTTAGTTCTGATTTGAAGATGCAATTCTGGGTTGGCTCTTCTTCTGGGGAGAATTCCAAATCCTGCAAAATCCTTTATCTTGTCCTAAAATCAGAAGGACATAGGCTAACCTCTCACCCATTTTCTTCTGGGCATAATACTTTCAATAGCGCCAATGTGTCTCGATCTAGCAACCTTGATACCTTCTGATAACTGAATTCTGCTGATAAAAAGGATGTTTTATTTTCTCTGTGTCCTTTCCTCCAGTTCCTTCTCTGCCTTAAGGAAAGTAGGCCACAGGAGGCCAAAACCAGCTTGCTGCATCAAATCAGATTTTTTTACAAAAGGCTCTCTGGTACTGATTTCTTTTGGAATCTTATAGAATAATATAACATATGCATAATATTTTATAAGTGCATCTCTAAAAGCAGTATATCAGTTCTTACACAGTTTCAAGTCTTCTTGTTTCCAGTGTCATATTCTTACAGGGTGCATTACAAGTACTACATTGGCTCCTGAGCATAGGAAGAAAGTGCAAGGCATATATGTGTTGTATAAAAGTAATATATAAAATCCTTTTCTTCAATTCTATATCCATCAGTGCTACTGGACTCTTTATTATTTTAATCTTTTAGTAGTATAGTAAAATCTCATGAAACCTCTGGTTATGACAGTATTTGGGACCAATGGTCTTGTTTGATTTGGTTTGCCTGGATCTTGTTGCCAGAGTGTTTGGTTCCATTCATATTTTATACTGCCGTACAGAAGTATCCATTGCTGTGCTTTTCTCATTGCTTAATAGACTGATCCCCAAGAACTCCTACCTTACTTCTGTCTGGTATGCTCTGACGCCGCTTGTGGGGTACTTGAATCTGAAGAGCTGCACTTAATACTGCTAAATATTTAAAACGACTTCATGGTTTGAAAGAGGAAATATAGATGGCAGTTCAATATGACTTCCTTCATACTCTGGTGCTAAATTAATTATGGATGAATTAACGGATTCTTTACGAGGAGAGCAATCCGCTCGGTGTTAAAAAATCCCATTGATTTGAACAAGAAAAATTGAGGCTTATGCTGAACTCCCTCCCCTTGAAATCAATGGAGTGTAAAAGGGTCTAACTTTAGCCAGACCGTGTCTTAAAATATTTAATACGAATGAACACTTCACTAGGTAATTCATATCATCCAGCAGTGTTACGAGACATTTTGGTGCCTGAGGCAGAAAATTCTTCTTTAGTGATTAAAAAGAAAAAAAAAGAAATGGAATGACTGATAATTTGTTGTTGGTTAACACTGTCCCCAAATCTACTATCTGAAGTGGGCTATTCCATTCTCTGTAGTGAGAGGGCAGGCCCCAACAAATTTGGGGACGTGAAATACATCAGGGTTCTAGATTATTCCCTGGTTGAATAGGACACTTGTAAATTGAAATAGTTGGCCAAGAATGTTAGACCACATTCGCCTGGTATGTCTCAAAAAGTAATATCATGTTTCAGAAAGTTGTATTTAAATTCCGGGCAAATCCCTGAATGGGACAAATCCCTGAATGGGACAAATCCCATTCCCTCTCCTTCCCACCCAACCTCTTCCCTTTCTCTCATTTACTGACGACTTGGGGTGCTGGTAGGGTCTCTGTGCATGTGAGAGAGATGTGTGCTACTGCTAGCTACCACTTCATTTTCTACTCTTCACTATCCAACCCAACTGAACCAGGAGATTCTAGCATATGTGTGGAAGGAGCGGCCAGGTGCGAAAGTGAGGGTTTCTCCACACAAGACAAAATACACTTGAATTACATAGGTAATTTGAGTGTATTTTGTAAATCGAGAGTTTTTGAGTGTCATTCAAGTGTATTTTGCCTTGTAGCGGCTTCCAACAAGAAAAAAAGAGGAGTGGTGTTGTATATAAAAGAGGAGCTGCAGCCAAAATTTGTTATGAGAGATGTGGAAGCTAGATTTGTAGCAGTGGAATGTAATTGGAACTTAAAGAGAGTGTTGGTAGTCGGACTTTATGCACCTAACGGTGCAAAGGAAAGCTTCTTTGAAGACTTAAGGAAGCACCTAGACGATCTTGTATATGACCAGATAATTCTTGCTGGAGATTTCAATGGAGTGACAGATTTGGAACTAGACAAAAAGACTACAAAAGCACAAAAGAAAAGAGGACTATTGCCAAAGCTTTTTTTTGAGTTGATTCAACAAGAGACTCTCGAAGACGTATGGAGGAGAGAATATCCTAAAACCAGACAGTTTACTTTTTATTCTGCAAGGCATCTTACATTATCAAGAATTGATATGATCTGGGCCTCAAAGGACTTAGCGTTATGGACTAAGGAGGTAGAAATAATGCCGATGGTAGGCTCAGATCACAACCCAATTATGTGGAAATTTGGAAAAAGGAGAAAAAGGAAAGCCTGGAGAATAAATGAGGACTTGTTACAGGAAAGTGAGAATATGGAAACATTGAGAAGAGAGACTAAGTTTTTTATACAATACAACGTGAATAAAGAAGTACCAACCAGTAAAGTTTGGGACGCGTATAAGGCGGTTGTAAGGGGCATACTAATGGACTTAAATGGTAGAGCAAGGAAAAAGAAAGAGGAGAAAAGACAAGAGATTGAGGAGAAAATAAAGGCCAAAGAAGTACAGTTAAAAAAGAGACCAGGGAAAAAGAAAATACATCAGGAAATCAAAATTCTTCAAGAACAGTTAACAGCAATGAGTAATAAAGAATTGGAGTGGAACCTTAAAAGACTGAATCAAAAAGCTTTTGAGGGTGCTAATAAACCTGGGAAATATTTGGCATGGCAATTAAAGAAGAAAAGGGAAAAGAAAATAATAAATAAAATTTGTGAAGAAAACAAAACGTATTTGGAGCAGACTACCATTAGCAGAGCCTTTTATAAATTTTACGCTAAGCTGTATAATAAAAAAGAAGTAAACAAAGAATCAATAGCATCATATTTGGAGAAAACCAAACTTCCAGAGATCTCGGAAGCTTGGAGAAATAAGCTGAACAGTGAAGTAACTGATGAGGAAATAAATATGGCAATACAATCCGCAAATCTAGGAAAGGCGCCAGGGCCAGATGGACTTACGGCTAAATTTTATAAGACAATGGCCAATGAACTGGCACCATTCCTAAAAGAGGTGATGAACGGAGTTTTTAGGGATCAAAGAATTCCAGACACTTGGAGCGAAGCGAATATATCATTGATCCCAAAAGAGGGCCAAGATCTGACTAGCGTGAAAAATTACAGGCCTATATCATTACTTAACAATGATTATAAAATTTTTGCAAAGATATTGGCGGAGAGACTGAAGGGGTGGCTCTCGGAAGTTATAGAGGAAGAACAAGCAGGTTTTTTGCCGGACAGACAAATAAGAGACAATTTAAGGACAGTGATTAATGCTATTGAATACTATGACAAGCGTTGCGATAAAGAGGTTGGTTACTTCTTTGTAGACTCTGAAAAAGCGTTTGACAATTTAAACTGGGATTTTTTGTTTGCCACTATGGAAAAGCTACAATTGGGAGAAAGATTCATCAGAGCAATTAAAGAAATATATAGGGACCAGACTGCAGCAATCGTAGTGAATGATGAACTGACCAAGAAATTGACGATTAGTAAAGGAACAAGACAAGGTTGCCCGTTATCTCCATTGTTGTTCATATTAGTATTGGAGATTCTGATGATACAAATACGACAAGACGAGGAAATACGAGGAATAAAAATAAAGGACTATTCATACAAGGTCAGAGCATTTGCAGATGACATAATGTTAATTGTAGAAGATCCATTGGAGAACATGCCAAAAGTGATAGATAAGATCAAGGAGTTTGGTGACTTGGCAGGTTTCTTCATTAATAAAAAGAAGTCAAAGATACTATGTAAAAACATGACTAAGCAGAAACAACAATTGTTAATGGAAACAACGGACTGTGAAGTAACTAGTAAGGTGAAATATTTGGGAGTTGAGCTGACTGCAAAAAATATAGATTTGTTCAAGAACAACTATGAAAAATTATGGACTCAGATAGAGAGAGATTTGATCAAATGGAATAGACTGAATTTGTCATGGTTGGGCAGGATTGCAGCAGTTAAGATGAATGTGTTACCAAGAGTAATGTTTTTGTTACAGACAATACCAATCATCAGAGACTCTAAACAATTTGAAAAATGGCAGAGGAAAATATCAGATTTTGTTTGGGCAGGCAAGAAGCCTCGAGTGAAAGTAAAAGTTCTACAAGACGCAAAGGAGAGAGGCGGAATGCAACTGCCCAATCTGAGACTTTACCATGATGCAATCTGCCTAGTTTGGCTAAAAGACTGGATGACATTAAAGAATAAGAAACTATTAGCCCTAGAGGGATATAAAAAATTTTTTGGATGGCACGCATACCTATGGCATGACAAAGTAAAGGTCAACTCGATGTTCCTGCATCATTTTGTAAGGAGAAGTCTATATACAATCTGGAAGAAGTACAGAACTTACCTACAAGAGGGAACCCCCTTGTGGGTGGTTCCATATGAGGTGATAGATCCGAGAGCTGTGGATAATGAACAACAATGTTTAACGTACAAAGAAATAACTAAGATTGAAGTATCTAAACTTAGAATAAAGACGCAAGAGGAACTATCACCTAATTATGATTGGTTCCAGTATAGACAGATTAGAGACTTATACAACTCGGACTTTGCAAAAGGGGGCATACGAACAGAGAACTCGGAACTAGAGCAGACCCTTCTTAAAGAAGACAAGAAAAGAATATCCAAGGTATACCAAGTACTGTTGAAATGGTATACTGAGGATGAGATAGTTAAAACACAGATGGTGAAATGGGCTATAAATTTCAATAAAGAAATAACAATGGAGGCATGGGAATACTTGTGGAAAACTACAATGAAGACAACGACATGCATTAATATTAAAGAGAACATTTTCAAAATGATCTATCGTTGGTACATGACACCAAAGAAGATTGCGCTAGGGAACTTGAATACTTCTAATAAATGCTGGAAATGTAAGAAACATGAGGGCTCCCTCTATCACATGTGGTGGTCGTGTGAGGTAGCTAGGCAGTTCTGGGGGGAAATAATAAGAGAAATGAGTGAAATTTTACAGTTTCAAATAAATAAGAACCCAGAACTCCTGCTGCTAAACTTGGGAATGGAGGGAATTCCAGCCCATCATAGGACGTTGATTTTTTATATGACTGCAGCAGCTAGACTTTTGTACGCGCAGAAATGGAAAGTACAAGAAGTGCCAACTATTGAAGATTGGATTTACAAATTGCTGTATATGGCTGAAATGGACAAGATGACAAGAAAACTGAGAGATCTGGACTCAGGGCAGTTTAACACAGACTGGGAGAAGCTGAAACAATATCTGGAGAAGAAATGGGAGGTGGGAGGAAAACTGTGGCAGTTTGAGAACTACTGAAGTATAATAAAAGTATAAAAGAGAGGGGTGACTTTACCGGGGGTGGAAGAGAAATGTGAATTTATAAGCAGTTAGATTAACTGATTGAGATATATATAGATATGTATAGGTTAACTGATAGAACATTGATAGAGAATAATTAATGATAAGGTTTAAACATGAGGATTGAGTAAATAATAATATTTTCTTTCTTTGATAAGAATTATATGCACCAAACTGAATGTACAGAAGAGTTAAATTGATTGATTATGCGAGGAGTTATATAGAATTACCATAAAAAGTTGAAATGAGCAATATATAGAGAACAAATCAAATTGTTTGATTTAAATGTGGGAAATTTTTATGGTTTATGATATATAGGTTTATATAGAAATATTCAAAACTGGAAAACGGGATAAATTGTTTATCTAAAGACGTATAGTTTGGGTGTATAATAAGTAAAGGAGTTAAAGATGTACTGCTTAATATAATGGAGAATGTATATCTGTTTTAGACAGAGGAATTTAATAGAAGTAAGGGAAAAGGGACAGAGGGTGGGAAAGCTGTTGGAAGTCAACAAAAGGGGGGGAAAGGGAGGGGGTTAGAAACGAAAAATTAGGGGAAAATTGACTGTAATGTAAAAATAAAAATGTTCTAACCCAATAAAAATTTTTCAAAAAAAAAAAAAAGTGTATTTTGCCTTGTGTGGTTTGACCCTTAGACTCCTTGAACATAGAGTCTCTCTACGCAAGACAAATACATGAGGACGCTCAAGTGAAGGGAGACGCCATGTTAACCGGGAACCGATTTTAAAAGACAGATAGGAAGGCTCTGTCACTTTCACTTCTCTAGAGCCAGTAAAGATGGCTCCACGGAGCATTTATTTATTTCCTCTTCACCTTCCTGAAGGCTCTGTCAATTTCACTTTTGGGAGGTGAAATGCACCCAGGGACATGGGTGCATTTATGCCCATTTCTTCGGGAGATTTGGACTGGGCCAGGAATCCTGCTCCTTGTTTCCGGCATATAAATGGAAAAGAAATATCACCATTAATCTCAAATCTTACATTTTCCCCATCATATGTGAAGATCCATGACTGGGTCAAATTTGACTCATTCGTTTGGGTAGCGCCATCCTTTTCACCAGCCCTTTCCAGATATTACAACCAGAAGTGGCTCTAGAATTTGCCAAACTCTGTGGTAAAACCAGGAATGCCATCACTGGAAGTGACGTCAGTGCCCTGGTGTGCTGCTGGTACTCCAGTCTCCACCCCCTGCTCCCAGGGGTTGCCAGCTGTGGCCTGGCAAACCTATGCCAGAGCCAACAAGGGCCTTCTAATTGTTCCAATATAATTTTCGTAAGATGGTATGGACAGGCACCCAGCCAGATCCATGTACAGTTTTTTTAAAAAAAGAATAATAAAGATAAAAGTAAATGATCAGCACATTTCATGACACATCCTTCCTAGGCTAAATGGTTCTTTGTGTACGTGTGAGTGTGTGTGGTGTGGTGCCAAGAGCTTTTATGGCTTCCTGCACATCCTGTGTCTAAAACAGGCCTCCACATCCAGTCTAAGAATAATCTGTTCCTTCATCGCTGATCTCTTCCATTCTCTTGTCGTCTTCTCTCCCACCAGATGTGGTCAACGCATTGATACCATTTCCCAGCAGGGCTTGGGCTACCTGTGCATCAATGTGTTCCTGTGGATTTTGTCATAGCTGGCCAATATGGCTTCATACTTCATAATATTTCTCAAGTCAATGAAATCTGAAGTCACTTAAGCTCACAAGAATTGCCTGGCTCATTTGGTACAACTAAAAGGCTGTTTCTGATATTATTCGGAGAAGTTGGAATAAATGCCTGAACTGTATTACTGGAACAAGGTTTATGAAAACCTTTGAATACAGATCCAAAAATGGCAGATATGAATGACCCGGGCCTTTTCATGCTGCAAGAGAAAAAATGTTACTTGTCATTATCACTGTGGAAAGAAAGTCATTGGAGTACAATAAATTACAAACCTGAGCATCCAAAGTACTTTCTGAATGGGATCTATTTTGCTCTTTTCCAGTCTGGATATTTTTCAAGATTAAAAGAGCAAAACAGAACCCCTCAGTAACTGTGTTGCAACTGAAATAATAAGGAGCAAGCATACTCTCGCTTTGTGTTTTTTCGAGCATCCCTTTCAAACACTCAAAAGACATTTGTCAATGCCCCTAAAAAATATGCGCAGAAATATATACATATACATGGGTTCCATCCCTTCCTTCTAGAGCTCCTCCTCTCTTTCATTGCGCTAGGGTTTCCAACCTGAACGTTGGGCCTGGAGTTCTCCTGCAATTACAACTGACCTCTGGATTACAGAGATCAGTTTCCCTGGAGGAAAGGATAGTTTCAGATGGCTGACTGTAGAGCATCACATCCCCAACCTCTGCTCTCCGCAGGCACTGCTCTCAAATTCCCAGGAATTCCCCAAGTTAGAGTTGGTAACCCTACATTCCACTCCTTTCCAAATGAGAAGCCTTACTTTTCCATTTGTCAGGCTGGAAAGTTTATAGTTTCCATCAGCCCCAGTAGGAAGACATTTTGGAGAAGACTGGGAAGAGTAATTTGCAGGAAGCCTTGTTGGGGGCCTGTCCTCTCAATTTTGAGGCCATTTCCCTCCGGGGGAAAAAGTTTGCTGCTTGCTGAGTGCTGAATAGTAGCAGTTGGCATTTTGTAAGCCATTTCCAGTCAGACTAGACTTGAAGGAGACTAATATGAAAATAGTGCAAACATTTAAAGGGGATGGCATTCAAATTTTGACCTCCTCTGCTCAAAGAAAGCCAGAATCTCTGGACAGCATGTACAAGGGACCACAAAGAATTTGCAGTACTGAATGCAAATGAGTCACAAAAGCTAGATCTAAACCAATTCAATAGATGTAGTCATATATATTGGGGGGTATTTGTTAGTTGTTGTAGCAAAGTTGGTCAAGAAAGTGTGGAATCATGTGTGGGAAAACACTCTGCAAGCCAGTATATTGCAATAGAAAAAAACTTACTTTTATTGAAGCTTATGCACATCCACTTGGGTTCTCATAGTAGAAGTCTTCCCTTCTTGCTGCAGCAGTACAACAGACATTGCAATTTCCAACAGAGGCAACTGTTAGGACAGAAAGGTTCCCAAATGGAAAAAGTGTCAAGCAAGTTATATTGTCTCCCTATTTGTTCCATCTATATATAAGGAACATATTTTAAAAAGCATTTAGATGAAGATTTAGATGAAGGTGGACTGAAAACTGGTGGAAGGAACGTTAACAATTTGAAATATGCAGATGACACCATATTATTGGCTGAAAATAGTGAAGACTTGAAGTGGCTACTGAGGAAAGGAAAAGGAAAAGGTGCCATGCAGGATTACAGCTGAACATCAAGAAGACAAAAGTATTGACTACTGAGGAATTACACAATTTTAAGGTTGACAATGAAGAAATTGAAATAGTTCAAGATTTTCTATTTCTTGGCTCAGTTATCAACGCAAAGGGAGACTGCAACCAAGACGTCAGAAGGAGAGTGAGACTTGGAAGGAACTAGAAAATATCCTTAAAGATATGTCACCGAGAACCAAGGTCAAGAGAATCTACACTATAGTATTCCCTATTACTATGTACAGATGTGAGAGTTGGACAGTGAAGAAAGCTGATTGGAAGAAAGTTGATTCAATTGAAATGTGGTGCTGGAGGAGAGTTTTACGTATACCATACATGGCCAAAAAGACAAATAAGTGGGTTCTAGATCAAATCAAGCCTGAATTCTCCCTAGAAGCTAAAGTGATGAAATTGAGGCTATTGTAAGCTGCTTGCATCATGAGAAGACAAGACTCACTTGAAAAGACAATAATGCTAGGAAAGGTGGAAGGCAGTAAGAAAAGAGGAAGACCTAAAACGAGGTGGCTTGACTCAATAAAAGAAGCCATGTCCTCCAGTTTTCAACATCTGAGCAAGGCACTTAATGATAACATGTTGGGAGGTCATTCATTCATTCATTCAAGCAACTTGATGGCACTTAACACACACACACAAAGCATCAAGTCTGGAGTTGGTATTTTTAAGTTACTGTATTTTCCAGCATCAAGCTTTATGGTGATTTTGCAGCAGTTTTGCAGCACTGTGGTTGAGTGAGACAGTGTCTTTTAATCAGAAGAAGTTGTTGCCAGTTGCTGTTTCATCTCAAGGACTCGGGAGTGAACTACAGCCAACAACAAAGCTGGAAATAACTGTTTTGTTCTTTTCACATTAGACGTTTTACTTTGGATCTCACAAAAGTGTCTGTTAGTATAATTCTCACAATTTAATAGCTGCTGTCCATTATTTATATTATTTGAAGCTCCCTGAGGAAATACCTACACAGGAATGATTTCTTTTAACATATATATCATTTCCTCTTGTGTGGCACAGCCCACAGTTATTCATTTGGTCTTCTGGCGGATCAGGAGAGAGAAAAATCAGCCCAAATTATATGAAATGGCATTAATAGTCCTCCAGGAGTTGTTAAACAAGGGATGAGACCTCGAGTTTCAAGTCTGGAATATCCGCTTCTGCTTGCATAAGGATAGTGCCGAGCAGCAGTTCTGGAAAATATTCAGCTGGACGAATTGGAAGAGCTGAGGTTACTGGAGGTTTAAAGGTTTGAATGAGAGTCACAGAAATGAATCAGAGAAGCAGCCTCTGTTGACATTGCAAGAACGTTGTTCCAATTCGTTCAATTTTCTAACAGTAGCCTGGGCTTCCAATGAAAAACTGAAGGCTCTCTTTTTGGCCTGGTTTATCCATTTTGCCAAAGTTACTCGGGGAAGAAATTGAGAGTTTACTGAGTATTCTAAATTGGATTGTGAACACTTTAAAGATAAGTGAATGTGCCATTTTGTTTCTTTTTATATATTCTTTTTAAAAATTGTTTTGGATCTCGATTTGGTGGTTTGTCAGTTCATTAGTACTGTGTGTACACATTATGCAATTTTTACATGCAACAAGTGTGGTATTTATATACACCAAGCACATTACTTATATGTATACTACATATCATGTACACTGCAGAGTAGAGATGGGCATGGACCGTAAAATGGACCTAAATTTCACACAGGCCAGCCCAGTTCATTGTTTGCGAACTGGCGGATCATGGGGATGCCTTTTCCCACGGATCCATGACCTTTTCGCTGGTCTGTGATCCATTGGTCCAGGATGGGTTTTTTTTAGTTTAAATGGCTCCTGGCACTGCTTCAAACAGAGCTGGGGGCACTTTAACCCGCCCTTTGCTCCAGGCCCCAGAAGTGGCCCCACGGACCCATGAACACACAGACATGTCCACAGTTCATGAAAGTTCTTGTTCCATCTGGTCTGTGAAACTCCATGGACCACAGACTGTTGGCCCATGGTCTTTTCCTGATCCATGCCCACCTCCACTGTGGAGTCATAGTGGTTAAGAGTGGCAATACTCTAATCTGGAGAGCCAGGTTTGATTCCCCACTCCTCCACATGAAGCCAGCTGGGTGACCTTGGGCTAGTCACGGCTCTCTGGAGCTCTCTCAGCCCCACCCACCTCATAGGGTGATTTTCGTGAGGTTAATAATAACACATTTTGTAAACCACTCTGAGTGGGCTTTGGTGTCCTGAATGGCAGTATATAAATTGAATGTTATTGTTGTTGAAACAGATGCTAAAAAACTGATTCGGTTTCATTTTCGCGGCCATGTCGGATGCTCCTCTCCACAGGTCCAGGAGGAAGCGCCCGAGCAGCCTGACCGGGTGGTTGACCTGCGAGGGTTGACCCCCAGGACTCCCAGTGAGGGGGTCAGGGTCCGGAGTGCTGTGGGAAGAGCCCCCTGAAGTCGATGCAGGGGGTAAATTGCCTGTCTGCTCCAACAGAGGCCGGCAGACTTGCGCAGCACATCGCATGCTGCCAGGCCATGGAGAACGGCAACAAGCAGATTTAAGGTGAAAACCTGTAAGTAAGCGAATCCCTTCTGTCATTCCAAGCTTATGTGAAGGATTGGTGGGAGTTGAAGCTAAGAAGGTTCGGATATCTTCCCCTTCTTTGAGTTTTGGAACTTAGCTGGCGGACTCCCCCCCCTACCTAAGATGGCGACGAAAAATCAGAGCCCTGCTGTGGGCAAATCTGTTTCGGCTGCGTTGCTGGGGAAAGGAGAGTCTCTTGAAGAGGTGGTTAAACAGTTGGTCGTTGAAGCTATGAAGCCCTTTGTTGATAAGCTAAATGAAATCGGTCAAAGGTTTAACTCAGTTGAGAATGAAGTGAAAACCATTAAAGACATAGCGTCAGGGGCAGAGCAGTCTGCTTGGGGAAAATGCAGTACTCATGAAAACAACAAACAAAGAAATAAAGCTTTTGGAGAATCAATTGATAGGGCTACAAGTGGATCGTGCTCAGACGATATTGCGTCTTCAGAATGTGAAGGAGGAGGAAAGTGAAAATTTAAAGGATTTGGTGTCGGAACTTTTGGCATCATACGCAAAGGCAACTAAAGAAGAGTTAAAAAGCGATATTCTGGAAGTCCGCCGGACATCTTCAAAATATGCAATGAAGCGTCAGTTGCCTCGCGAGATTATTATTGATTTTTCATCTAAGAAGACTCGGGACACCATCTTATATAATTCGTATAATGTGGACTTGGACTTTCTGGGTAATAAGGTTAAGATATTGAAGGACGTTCCATTTTTAGCTCGGAAAAGAAGATTCAAATATAAAAGGTTTGCAGCTCTTCTGAGGAAGCGTGAAATAAAATACAAATGGTTATTTCCGGAAGGCATCTGGTTCAGTTATAAAGACCAAGCCTACAAGATAACATCGGAAGCACAGCTGAGGGACTTTGTGTTTAATCATCAAGAGTTTCAGCAAGGAGAAGATTTAGGATCTGAAGGGGGAAATGGGGAGGAGGGAGTGAGCGCAGCTACTGTAGCTGTTCAGAGAGAGCTGCGACCGAGACGCAGGGGTGGGGGGAAGAAGACCTGATCCTGATTGTAGTTCGTATTTTATAAGATCTACCAATCTAATAGCATATTAGAAAGTTTAACTTTAAATAATTGTATTATGAAGGGAATGCAAAACTTGTAGTTGTAGTGTGTGTTTTCTATATGTTGTTTCTTCCCTTTCCCCCTGTTCCCTTTTTTCCTTTTTTGTAGTTTTTGTAGTAATTAAAAATAAAAATGTATACAAAAAAAAGAAAAGAAACAGATGCTAAAAAATTTTTACTTTATGGTGGAAATATGATGCGAGGAAACAGAAAATTTCACAAGGCTAAAAATCGTAGGTTCAATTAGCACCAGGAAGGAGAGAAACTGAAATGGTAGTTTTCAGGTTGAAAGAGTATGGATGAGGCATTCAAAAGCATCCCTAGTTTATAGATAAGTGCAGTGGGAAGGGGCTGTGGTTCAGCAGGAAAACCTCTGCTTTGCATGCTGAATGTCCCAGGTTCAATCCCCGGCATCTCCAGCTAAAAAGATCAGGTGGCGAGTGATGTGAAAAACCTCCACCTGAGACCTTGGAGAGCGGCTGCCAGCCTGAATCAGCCAGGATTGGGCCTGAATTGGGCCGATTAGGCCCCCTGTGGAGTGTGGGAGTGCTCCTAGGGTGGCTCGTGGCCCGTGCAATGACATCACTTCCTAGAAGTGATGTCATCATGTGGGCTGGGAGTGTGCGCGCACGACAAAGAGAAAACCAGGTAGGTGCCAGGCTTCCCATATCCCGAGGGGGGTGGGTGGGAGGACCTGGCAACCCTGGGGGTGGGCATTCTCTGGGGGACTTGCCACCTCCTGCCAATTAGACAGGCAATGGAGCGAACTCCCAGGAGTCTCAAGCTGCTTAGTGCTTTGTGTTGTTTTTATGCTCTGGGTTTCAATGATTGTGTTTTAAAATTCTAAACCACTTTAGAATTTTAGAAATTCTAAACCATTACTTGTTTTTGTTGTTTCACTTTATAATATGCCTTAAGCATGTCTCTGGAGAAAATGCACAGAGATTTTTCTACATAAGTAATGAGGTTTTAACTAAGCCATTCTGGTTTTCTATCAGCAGGAAGAATGTTTCAGGGCATTCAAAGGCCCAGTTGAAGCCTGAAGTGATGATCTAGAAAGTTATACTTTATGCTATTCCTGCATGTCTTAATGAATCCTAAAGCCACATGGTTGCCTTCCGCATTCCCAGTCTGATACCATAATGAACTATCAGAAGAACAGGAAGGGGGGGGGAAAGTTACGTTGCCTGCCTCAGTTTTCATACATCTTTTCACCATATGGATAAGGAGGCCCACTCTCTGATTCTCAAGGTCTGTTGCACAGACAACTGGCACGTAAGTGTAGAATTGGGAAAGGTACCATATGACTCACAAGTATGCTGAGGTCAAGCAATTAAAGCTGCACAAACCAATACCATAAACAAGATCTGGAAGAATACAGTGTCAAATTAAGCTTGCTACTCCCCCAGTGAGGGCAGGGATCAGTTGGCAAGAGGTGCAAGAACATGGTGGTGGGTGCAAAACGTGCTTCTATGTGCTCTGGAGCACCACTACATCACACCAGGAACAATGTCATTTCTGGCATGACGTGGAAGTAATGGGTCATGTTGGGACCAATTGAGTGAAAATTGGCCCCCAGTTTAGTGTTTGGCATCGATTTTCACTCAATCAGCCCCCGGCACAACCCATTACTTCCGCATCACACCGGGAATTACATCATTCCTGGCCTCATGTGGGGTGCTCCGGAGCGAGGTAAGTGTCCCCCTGTGCAAGACTCCCGCACAACACCCCCCATCCCCCAGTTTTGCCTCCCCAGGAACCAGCCAACCCTATGTTGACTTCATGGCAACATTCAACTTTATCCTATCAGCAATCTAATAGTGGAAATTATGCCCAAATCAGCAGAGGGTTAGGGTTAGTCTAACCCTAACCCTAACCCCTCTGGACTAACTGAAATATATGAGGTCCTAAAAGAATCTATAAGAGGCTTGAGGATGTTCTTGTGTCTGTAGGCCTTTGCAACATCCTAATCTTATCCCTGCCACAGGACACTTAGACTAGGGGCCCCGCCCCTGCTCCTCATTCCCTGCCACTGTTTGATAGGCTGGGGGGTGGGAATTGGGGAGGTTTTTTGCATCACTCCAACATGCTACACCATTTCTGGTGCAAAACTAAGAATGACATCAGGGCTCGGCACAATGCCAAAGAAAATGTCCCCCCACCACCATTCTCAAGGCCCAGGTATGCTTGGAGAAGGTAAAGACCTCTCTGCTTAGATAATTTTGCAGCAGCTGTGGGGGTGGAAGGAGGCAAGGTATTCAGTTCCTGCTGTTCAAGATTTAACCTACTTTGAGGCCTTGGATTATGGTTGCCAACACCAGTCTCCAGGCCATAGAGATCAGTTCTCCTGGAGAAAATGATTGTTTTGGAAGGGTTGGGAAATTCCTGGAGATTTGGGGGTAGAGCCTCAGGAAGGCAGGATATGAGGAGGAGGGGGACTTCAGTGGGGTATAATAGAAGCCACCATCCAAAGCAGTCATTTTCTTCAGGAGAACAAACCTTTATAGTCTGAAGATCAGTTGCACTTAGGGATTCCAGGTGCCTGCTGGCAGCGGGCAATCTCCCAGTGGTTTACCCAGTGACAGGCAGAAGGTTTTGGACAACCTGGAGATCGCCTGCCACCGACAGGCACCCCAGGAACAGACGTGGTGCACGCTTTCCTAGTGGACGCAACTATGTCACTTCTGGAAATGACATGGTTACACCGGCCACAGGAGTGCTCCCACACTTCATTTGGGGCCAATTTGGACCCCAAAGGGGCTGATTGTCAAAGAATCAGTCCAGTGCAGAAGTGATGTCATCATGTCGGCACTGGGAGTGCACGTGAGAGAAGATTCTAGATAAGTACTCCCCTCCCTTCCCTGCTGGGAGTGTATGACGACCTGGGAACCCTAGTTACAATCCTGATAACCCAGCATGACTCTGAAGATGGTAGGGACAGCCAGCACCCATCATTTCTCAGAATACCAAGAGTCCCAGTTATGCTGAAAAGCCGAAAGACTATGCGTGAAGACTTCACATTGAAATCCAAATTAATTATGAATTAGAAAAACATTTTATGTTATATGTACATGACACTCCTTCTTTTTTCTTCCCAGGGATATTTAAAAACAGCTTGGAAAGTTGCACATGCCTAACGGGGCTTCTGAAACTGTCAGGTCTTATGAGAATTCAGAAAGCCTCCTTGGACATGTGCAGCTTGCCACGCTGTGAATGAGGTAAGAAGGAGTGTTGGAACCTCTGGTTCCAGATGTGGGGTGATGAGAGACAGGTACGCAGTGGAGTGGGAGGCGGAGTTAGGATGTAGGTGGGGGTGAATTTTCTTCAAATATCCTATTAAAAGCTCCCTGATTGCTTTCAGTTATCGCCAAGATATCAATGGTGATCTCTAGGGACTCCATTTTAGTAATTCTAGCATTAGTCCTATGCAAAAAAATATTTTAAAAACCTGCATAAGCCAAAATGCCCTGAAGGTGTCACAAGATTAAAGCCGCGATAACACAGATCGTGTTATCCGAGCAGACAATGGACCATCTGGCGTCAGCCTATCATCTCAGAAACTGTTTAACAGCAGATGCTTTAGAGGCCATCATCTATCCGGCAGAATGTCTTCCATTCTGTAATGTTATATCCATAAAAGCTTTGGAGGTGGGATCCAGCAGGAATGGATTACCATCTCTTTCCAGGTGGCGAGGAGCTTATACCCTGAAGCTTAATTATTCATAGCTCTTCTAACTCGTATCCTAGCTGGTTGGCTAAAACGTGGCTCCCCAAGCCCGCCAAAGTCTTCTTTTTAAAATGTCGTGAATATCGTGATTCCTATTTGGTGAAGAACTATGCATTTGCAGCAGTATTTCAGTCCAGAAGCATGTAAGTGACTTGCCTAAAAGTACCACCGAATCCTTCAGTTTGTCTAGAACTTTAAATAAAGTTTTTTTTTAATAAAAATTTTATTGGGTGAGTAAAATTTAATATTACAAATGTTTTAATTAATACCCTCATTTCCATATTCCCCCACCCTTTCCCCTCCCCCCTTTATCTCAGACTTCCAACAGTTTTCCAACCCGCTGTCTAAATCTACTACTTATATCTTTTTCTTTTCTTATCTGTCCTAATATACTACTAAAATAGATATTATATATTAAAAGATCTAAAATCAAATTAATTACAATATATTTCTAACTTATCTCTTCTCCTCCTGTAAAGATCCCCTTCTCTTCCCTTCTGCCAAATTAATAGTTATCTAACTTCCACAATTCTCCCTTTACGTCCCACTTCTTTTCCAAATACTGTTTTAGTTTCCCCCATAGAACTTTAAATAAAGTTGAACTGAGCAGCTCACACTGCAACGAGATCAGAATTTCTTCCTCGATAATTCATTAAGTCCCATTACTGCTAACAAGATTGACCTTAATCCTCTTGTAATATGACCCATCTGTATGAATTTCTGTAACGCTCTTATTTTGATTTCCCTGCTATTCTTCTCCTTGATTAAGGAAATCAATTGAGAGCCTAAGAGTCTCTCTCTGTATGAGACATCTGACATGTGAAGAACATGTGTTGGGAGATGTAATGTTAGTCGGGAAGGGTAGTTTAAAAAGACAGAGCTGGTGGCAGAGCAAAGGCTTTGTTGTACACTGAAGCTGTGTGAAGGGGTTGTGAAATGCTAGAAGGGAAACTTCAGCCTATTAGAACTTATCCAGGTCCAAGCCTGGCTCTGGAAGGCAGCTTCAGCCCATTTCCATTCCTCGCTGCCCTCTGGTTGCAATCCCAAACAGATTTAGACTGGAGAGGTGAAATTGACAGAACCTTTGGGGAAGCGATGATGAAATTAACAAACCCTCTGAGGAGTGATCTCCACAGACTCTGTCTTTTAAAACTACGCTTCCTGGCTAACATTGCATGTCCCTACACTTGATGAACATGTGTTGAGGCCTCTCATGTAGAAAGACTCTTAGTATAAGTCTGCTTGATAAATAGAACTTTTTTTTACACACATCAGTGTCATTCTTATATATATATATACCAAAGAGCCTGAACAGATGATTTTAAAATGGAAATTACAGCCAAGGATCGCTCCCAGAGTGGATTGAAACCATGGCAAGACTGGAGAGAGAAGGGGTTAATTGCGACTCCATTTGACAATACCAACTCGTTCCACCATCTATCACATTTTTGAGTGGCTGTAGCAATGAGTAGGAGTTGTTTTTGAAGAGGATTCTCCCAAGGACTGACTAAAAGCATTCCAATCTCCAGCCTCATCAAGCCAAATTCTGGGAAGGATGGATGAAGACGTTTGATTGTTTCTTAGGAGGCATCCCCAGGGTATTTTCCTTGTAAGACTACTTTGGAAACCTCTCGCTTCAAACATTAGTAGTGTTTTCAATGGACTATTCCAAGTTTTGTTTTCTCCCAAGGCAGTGACGAACAATAGCTGTGATGGATTTCCCAGGTTCAAAATTTCCAGGATATTTGAGAGCAGAGATCAGTTGTAATTAGAGATGGGCACGAACCGAAAGTTCATCATGAATTGGGCCATTTTTTGGTTCACAAACCGGCAGTTCGTCGGAGCTCATTTCTGATGAACTGCAACGAACTGCTATGATTTTTAGAGTGGTTTGTATGGTTATTTTTTTCCGGTTTGCCACTGCAGACAGCCGGGCGCTGACCAATCTGTCACCTAGGGGGTGGGATTTCTGCATATGTTCTGCAACCCCATAAGTGATGAACCGACGAACTTGTTTGCGAACTGGGCAAGTTCATGGCGGTTCATAGTTCATAGTTCGTGAAACGCAATGAACCACAAACCGCAACGAACCACCGTTTTCCGGTTCGTGTCTGCCTCTAGTTGTAATCCCAGAAAATCTCCAGGCCTCAGCTGGTGGTTGGCACCACTACTCCTGTGTACCCCACACACATTGTTGCCAATGGATGTATACTCTCCTGTTTTCTCGGACAGATGGATCCCATACAGAAGAATTGCGAAGGATTTAGCTGTGAGGAGTTCAGAAGCAGCTCTCCATGTACCCAATTTCCCTTGTGTTCTCACTTTCTTCTTGTTCTTTGGCTTCCTCCCTACCCTTTCTTGGGAACAGCTGTGGTCATATGGTGTCCAGGTGATGGGGGTATGTGGAAAGGGTAAGAAAGAACAATGTAATTTCTGCAAAGTAATTGTGTTTTTACCTTGGCCGTTTCCAGACGGCTTACCTGCACCCGGGACGTCGCGCCACGTTTCGGATCGTGCCGGGGAAAACACGAAATATTGCGTTTTCTTGCTCGTGTTTTGCGTGACGTCGAGCAAAACTCGCGCGAGAAAATGCGATATTTCACGTTTTCCCCAGCACGATCCGAAACGTGGCATGACGTCCCGGGTGCAGGTAAGTCGTCTGGAAACGGCCCTTCTCCTGTGGAAAGCTGGGGTCACAGCTTTCTCTCTGCAGTTATTAAGAACCACATGTTGTGGCATGGAATGAGCAATAAACACAATGAGTTATGTGGTTACAACCCCAGTACTGAAAGCTTATTCCAAGATATAGAACAAAATTTGAGTCCTGCAGCTCTTTAAGATAAACAATTTTTTCCAGGGTATAAGCTTTTGTGATTCAAAGCTCGTTTTGTCAGATACCAAGCTTTGCCTCAGGAAAGCTTATCCCCTGGAAAAAATGTGTTGGTCTTTAAGAGTTACTGGTTTCATATTTTGTTCTACTACTACAGACTAATTACCCACTTCAAACTGTTTCCAGGATCTAACACTTTCCTGACTGCTCCTTTGTTTCCTTTCAGTCATTTCTTTTTGTGCTAGTTGAGAACGTAGCTTATGAACTATGTTTTAAGTTTGGCCAAAGCTGATGGTACAGGTACACCAAAGCAGAAAACTGAAAATTCCCCAGTGAACATGTTTGGGAAATGACCATATTGGTTTTGATGGCAGACCTACTATAAAGTCTTACATTCTCAGTGTTTGTGGTAATACATATTTCTGACACCCCACAAATTCTGCAGAACAGTGGAGTCTCCCTGAAAGCTCTGTAGCTGGGCACCCTGTTTTAGAGAAGTATGAGCCCAAAGGCAGTGCTGGATCTAGTGTTCCCAGCGCTGGGGACAAGTGCAGTTTGGCCACCCTTGCGCACGCGCTTTCCCAGCGCTGCGTGATGACATCACGATGTGGCAGCAAGGACGGTGGCTGGGAGGCTGGGAGGCCACCCACACCACTCACGTGCCCGGCTGAGGGGGTGGCCAGCTTGCCGCATGGTCCCTGTCCTGTGGGGCAGCCGAATGCCGTGGGCGGCCTCCCAGCCCTCTGTGCGACTTGCTTGCCCAGCAAGACACAAGGAGTGTGCAGCAAGCTGGCTGCCCCCTCAGCCAGGCAGGCGAATGGCACAGAGGGCTGGGAGGCCACTAGTGCCATTTGCCTGCTGCACAGGACAGGGAGCGTGTGGCAAGCTGGCTGCCCCCTCAGCTGGGCAGGCGAGTGGCACGGGCAGCCACCCAGCTCTCTGTGCCATTCGCCTGCCCAGCTGAGGGGGGGGCAGCTTGCCGCACACTCCCTGTGTCCTGCTGGGCAAGCGAATGGCACGGGTGGCCGCTTAGCCACCCTCGCTGCTGCCAGCGTGCTCCCGGTAGCTGGCAGCTGCACCTGGCGCCCCCTCTTTGGCGGTGCTGGGGGCAGACTACCTCCTGCCCCCCCTTGATCTGGCCCTGCCCAAAGGGGTGCTTTTCTTAAAAGCTTCCTTTAGCTTTGCAAAAATGACAATATTTTTTAATCATGAGGAGAGTTTGCTCCCTTTCCAAGAATGGCCAAAGACAGCTACCAGTGCAGAATTGGTTTTGTGATGTTATCATGTAGCTAAATTTGATTGGCTAAGAAGCAGCACGAAGACCTATCATTTTTGTACATTTTTATCCTGCCTTTCCTCCAAGGGGGTCAGGGTGGCACACACAGTTTTTCTTCCATTTTATCTTCACAACAACCTTATGAGGTAGAATAGGCCAAGAAAGAGTGACTGGCCTATGGTCACCCAGCAAGCTTCTTTGGCAGAATAGGAACTGAACACAGCTCTCCCATACCCTGATGTAGCACTCTGACCACTACACCACACTCTCTCTCTCATGCATACTGTGCATGTACAATATCTTTATTTTATTTTTCTTATCTAGAAGGTTTATATCCTGCCATTAATTCCAATCAGAGCTACCAAGGCAGCCAAGAACTAAAAACCAAGCACCATAAAAACACATCATAAAATAAGTTAAAAACCAGAATTAACATACATACATACATACATACATACATACATACATACATACATACATACATACATACATACATACATACATACATGGCTTTTTTTCAGCTGGAATGTGGTGGAACGGAGTTCCAGAACCTCTTGAAAATGGTTGGAGTGGCACGGAGGGCAATCTAAACTCCCCTCTGTCTGGAGATCAGGGAGCAGGGCCAATAGCCATGTGATCATTTTCACCAAGGGTGATTTAAACTTTTAAAAACTCCCCTTGTTCCAGCTGACCCAAAGTGACGTCATTGGTCCTGGGAACATGCACACATTCTGCGTGCACAAATGTGGTACCAGGGGCACCACCTCCCACCAAGAGTTGCCCCCTGTGCTGGCAACCCACTGAGTTCCACCACCTCTTTTCCCAGAAAAAAAGCCCTGGATGTTCTTAAAATACCCACTTTGTTATATCCTACACTTCTATAGAGTACTCAAGGAGCTGTGCATATTTAAAATAAGTAGCCGTTTAAACATCAGTTTCAGGTTGCCAACTAGTCTGCTTCGGCTTTGCTATAACAAAATCAGGAAGCTTTTCATGGCATTACGCTAAACAGAAAAAAAAGCCCTGCATACATACATACATACATAGAAATATCAGGTTGTATGCTATTAATGTGTGGTCTATGACCGTAATAAAGATTGATTGATTGGACCATAGAAATATCAATTAAAAACATAGGGCAGGGAGGAGAGATTATCAAGGGAATGCCAGATAAAACAAAAAAGTGTTCACCTACTGGCAGAAAACAATGATAGATGACAGGCAAATCTCGCTGGGGGGGGAGATCCAAAGTTTTGCCACAAGACTGAGAAGGCCCTTTCTTGGGTTGTTACCTGTCTAGCCTCATCTGGCAGGAACACCTGAAGCAAGGCCTAAAGTATATCTATGGGAAGCAAGGCCTAAAGTATATCTTGGATGGGTTTATATAGGATATGGGGGTCCTTAAAGTACCCCAAAATGCTGGCCCTGGACCAACAGAAGTATAATATCCAGATCATGCAAAGTGATGGTATCGCTCTACTCTGCTCTGGTTAGACCTCACCTAGAGTTTTGTATTCAGTTTTGGGCACCACAATTTAAGAAGGATATAGATAAGCTGGAACGTGTCCAGAGGAGAGCAAAAAAAGATGGAGAGGGATCTGGAGACCAAGTCCTATGAGAAAAGGTTGAAGGAGCTCGGTATGTATAGCTTGGAGACGAATGAGAGGTGATATGATAACCATCTTCAAGTACTTGAAGGGCTGTCATATAGAGGAGGGCACAGAGTTGTTTTCTGCTGCCCCTGAAGGTTGAACCAAAACCAATGGGTTGAAATTAAATCAAAAGTGTTTTCGGCGAAACATTAGGAAGAACTTCCTGACAGAGTGCTCCCTTTGCGGAACAGGCTTCCTCGGGAGGTGGCGGGCTCTCCTTCTTTGGAGGTTTTTAAGCAGAGGCTAGATGGCCGTCTGACAGCAATGCTGATTCTGTTAATCTAGGCAGATCATGTGAGGGAGGGCAGGAAGGGTTACATTCGTGCTTAGTTCTCGTGGCCCCTTCTTACATATCCAGGGTAATGCCAGTTGCTACTTTGGGGTCAGGAAGCAATTTTCCCCAGGCCAGTTTGGCTAGGGATCCTGATGGTGTTTTACCATCTTCTGGGCATGGAGCAGGGGTCACTGGGGATGTGTGTGTGGGGGGGAGGTAGTTGTGAATTTCCTGCACTGTGCAGGGGGTTGGACTAGATGACCCTGGAGGTCCCTTCCCACCCTATGATTCTATGACCATATAGCACTTTAAAGGTCAACATTAGGACCTTGAATTGTGTTTGGAAACAAACTGAATTGTGCCCAGAAACAAAATGGGAGCCAATGAAGATGAACCAAGACTGGAGTGATATGGTCCCAACACCCGACTCCAGTCAACATCCTGGCTGCAGCACTCTGTACCAGCTGGAGTTTCCAAAAACTTTTCAAGGGCAGCCCCATGTAGAGCGCATTGCAGTAATCTAATCTAGATGCAACGGGTTCCTGCCCAGGAGACCACAGCTGGCTAACCAGTCAACATTGATAAAAGACCTCTTGGCCTCAGCTGCCACCTGCTTATGCAGCAGTAGGCATGGGTCTGGTACTGGTAGCACCCCCAAGCTATGGACCTATTCTTTTAGGAGCAGTGCAACTCAATCCTTTTGGCTTGGATCCTTTCTCAGTAAGAAGGAATCCTTCTTTGAAAGAAAATCAATGGTACCAATACCACTGCTAATAAAGCAGTAAACAAATAGCAGAAAAGATGAGCCATTGTCAAGGACCATTTCACTTCCACCAGAGCAAGTTTTTCGTGCTGAAAATATTCACGGGAGAACATTTAGCACCACCCTGCTGCTAGTACAGTGCTGCTGATAGGCAACTGTTAAAACAGCAGAGCAACAATATCGTTCCAGTCTCCTTCCACAACTGTAAATCATTTCAATATATTCATACAGTCAGCTGTGAGATTTTAAAGAAAAAATATTTTGGAGCACTGGCAGGTTACAAAGAAACAGTCTCATTTAGTTTTATGTGGAAACCCAGCTGCTGTATGAATTAGCAGCCACAACGCTGGAAAATATGATTTTGTGATATTTTTATAACTAAATGAACAGAAAGCCAACACAGGTGGCACCACACTTAGCGCATCGTGCCGAAATCGGCCTTCAGGGCACAATGATTTCTAAGGCGCAGCCTCTCCCATCCCCCAAAGAGTTGCTGTTGATATTGGGAATGCTTCTCGTTATTGCTGTTGATATTGGGAATGCTTCTCGTTATTGCTGTTGATATTGGGAATGCTTCTTTTTATATTTCTATTCTGCACATCAATTATCACGCGATGCATTGTACTGTGATCCTAACTAGGTTTGCTTCTGAATTTTCAGCTGAAGTGAAATTTGTAGCGAATATAGGAGTTCCTTTTCAGTTAAACATCTGAGAGATTTCAAGAGAAGCCAAAAGAGGTTTGATCAATGAATCTTCTCTTATTTTAGGACTTTTAGTGAAAATGTGGACTTTTTCAGAATGAAGATGAAGCTGTAGAAAAGAGCAAGAGTCCATTAGTACCTATAATCGATGTATTGTCGAAGGATTTCACGGCCGGAGAACGATGGTTTTTGTGGGTTTTCCGGGCTGTATTGCCATGGTCTTAAGTGTCACAGTGACACACAGAGATCTCTGTCTTTTGGTGCTACACCTCTGAAGATGCCAGCCACAGCTGCTGGCGAAACGTCAGGAACTACAATGCCAAGACCACGGCAATACAGCCCGGAAAACCCACAAAAACCATAGTACCTATAATACTAACAAAATTAGTGGTAGGGTATGAGCTTTCGTGAGCCACCGCTCAGTTCTTCAGATACAGCTAGAATGTGAGTCCATCTGTCCTTATATCTTGGAGAATGGAGTGGAATGACAATTGCTATTGTCATTCGGCATCTGAAATCACTAACCTCTCCAAGATATAAGGACAGATGGACTCACATTCTAGCTGTATCTGAAGAACTGAGCTGTGACTCATGAAAGTTCATACCCTGTTCCTTTTGTATGATTGGATTAATTTTTTATATATATACCATAGGTCAATCTATTATATTTACAATGTACAAATAATATCAAAAAAGACTAACAGTTAAGCTAAATAGGGAAATTAAAAAGTTTATATGCCAATATTGTGATAGAATATAATGTTGAATACAAAATGTTTCAAGTTCCACCTGTAATGAATCCCTCTTCAAAAAACCCTAAAAATGGGTCACCAGATACATCTAGGAGTATTAAAGTTTATTCTTCTTTTCTTTCTTTTTATAATAGAATTGAGGGAAATGTGGTAAAAGTACGATGTCCAGTTATGTTATATATTTTGATTATCTCTTTTATGCAGCCCAAATCTATTACTATATATTTTATATACTTTCCCAACGTAGTCTAATGTATTTTGTATAAGGTTCTACACACTTTCAATTGTCATTTTTATCCCGTTCCTAAATAAAATTTATATTAAAAAAATGAAAGCTCATACCCTACCACAGATGTTGTTAGTCTTATAGATGCTAATAGACTCTTGCTCTTTTCTACTGCTACAGACAGATGAACATGGCTACCCATCTTGTCCTGTCCGTCATATGATCACAGAGCCTCATGACAGCCTAGATGTCTACAATCAAAGACAATAATTAAAAAAAAATTCTTTTAGCCTTGCCTAATTTTAATCCCTTTCTCTTACTTCAGAATCTACCCTCCCTCCCACGAGAGCTGCCCACCGCTGTTCTTAAGCTGCTGCTATGTTCAACTGTACTGTTGCACTATTTGTTATTAATTGTATTGCTGCCATTAAGAAAAAGAGTGCTGCTATTTTTATATTTTTGTATGATGCTTTTAAATGTTTTATATGGAATGTTTTAAATGTTTTTAATGCTGTTATCCGCCCTGAGCCTGCTCGCGGGGAGGGCAGAATACAAATACGATAAAATAAAATAAATAAAATAAAATAACTATTTAATTGGCGTTCCTAAGCTGAAGAATGTAGTTGTAACTCATGTTCAAACTGCTTGTTCATATTCTCTGGTCTCAGGAGGGTACACATGAAGCTGCCAAACCATCAGTCCATCGATGTATTTATTTATTTATTTCATTACGGTTGTATCCCCGCTTTCCCTGAAAAATAGGCTCAGAGCAGATCACATCAAGAATGTAAAACAGGCAGCATAATAATTAAAAACACTTTCAGGTAAAAACATGGTGGCATTCCTATCGCACAATCTCTCAATATGCAAAAATCCATGGGGCGGGTGCCAGTCCTGGGCAGGAAGAATTCCCAAGTTCTCCACAGCAAACACGCAGGTGTGTTGGTTGAAGTAACTTTATTAGAGATCCATCAAGTTCAAGGTGCTCAGACAGCTGAATTAGCAGAAGGGACGTACATGGGGTCAGTGGTGTTAGTTATAGGGAAAGTTCCCGCCATCTGGATAAGGACTGTTAAAGTTTTGGGCTCACAAGAGTTGGTGGGGGGGGGGGGGGAGAAAGGGAGAAGCTAGGTTTAGGCTAGACAGAACAAAGAATGAAATCATCTCAGTTCCCAAGAACTGTTCCCAGCTCAGTTCGAGCTGGCCACAGCTGGCCTTCAAGGACACTTGCTGGAGGCAGCGGGGAAAGAGAAAGTAAGTACTTGTGAGATAACCTAGTGCCTTAACATCAATAAGAAACTTCCCATGCCCTCAGAGGACCAGGACATAACACAGATTACATTCATGGCAGATATGCAGACAGACATATATGACAGCGGGTAGCAAGCTGCCTGATGTTCAGCAGACGGGGGGGGGGGCATGTTCCCCTTTGGTGGGAGGCCAGTTGAGCAGTGGGGGGGGCACTCGCCTCAGCCACCACATGCCTGGCGGAACACCTCTGTTTGCAAGTCCGGAGGAAAAATAGTAAATCCTGCCAGGCCCGAGTTTCTACGGATAGAGAATTCCACCCTGGCCCTGGTTGAGGGAAGGCGAACTTCCCTGGGTCCAGGGACCACCAGCAGATGTTGGTCTGCTGAGTGAAGGGCTCTCCGGGGAACATAGACAAAAGGCAGTCCTGCATGTCAGTATTGTCTCCTCCAATTGGCAGCTGTTCTCCAGGATCTGAGGTAGAGATCTTTCATCACTTGCTTCTTGGTCCTTTTAACTGGAGATCCCGTGGAACGCACCTGGGATCTTCTGCTTACCAAGCAGCTGTTCTGCCACCGAGTCACAGCCTCTCCCTAATCAGTTGAGGGGACACCCAGATTTGACCTAGGGGCCTCTTGATTTGCTGGCAAATGCTCTACCACTGAGCTGGGAGATATCCGAAGCTTTGGAGACATGATCACAACAGAGCATTGTCCAGAACTACTGGTTCTCCAATATGGTATAGTCCCTTACTGATTCTATGGGCTGGAATAGTGTAAAATTATGGGATTTTCTGCTTGCAATGAAAATACATTATATTTGCTGATGCAGACAGACATCCCAGGCTGTTCACTTAAACCAACTACTGAAAAAAATCATGCATTCTATCGGCATTAATGATACACATCTGCTTTATATTACTTGGACGTCTGTGCTCTTGAATGGGAAATGTGATCAGCACTCGGAACAGTTGTGGTCATAAGAGACATGCTGTTAGTGACAATAATTTGCATTGGAAAAATGCAATTGTGTACTCTCTGTTTTTGTGGATAAGGGCCCTTATGAATGTACAGTGCCAACATGAGCGTATGTTGCCCGGAGATATCCGCCCTCATTGAGACCGATGTCTTTATGTCCCCAAATCCTCGGATCATGCATAGTAACAGCCATGAGGACTCTAATCTGGAGAACCGGATTTGATTCCCCACTCCTCCACTTGAAGCCAGCTGGGTGACTTTGGGTCAGTCACAGCTCTCTCGGAGCTCCCTCTGCTCCACCCACCTCACAGGATGATTGTTGTGAGGATAATAATAGCACTTGGTAAACTGCTCTGAATTGGCATTAAGTTGTCCTGAAGAATGGTATATAAATTGAATGTTGTTGTTCTTGTTGTTTTGATATCAAACCAGAGATTCTCTGTCCAAGTGCTTGCATTACCTCAAGTGCTTGCAGAAGGAAGTAGAGTGAATGCCGTAGAGCACACCAGTCAATGTTCTTTTGTGTGATCCTCCCAGACACCATAAATATCAATCCTTGTTTATTAGGACAATAGCCAGACCTTCCAAGCCACTAGAGAAATAAGCCTTACAATGGAGGATCCATCAAGGTACCCATCGGTACAAGGTGGCTCATCATGACACATTCCCAAGACTAGACAAAAATCTGGTGGTCTTTTTCCTACTGAAGCAACCTGACCCAGGAGAGGTCTGACCCAATAGCATCAGTCAGCAGGTACCCCACGAGGGATCTGAGACCTTTCGGACCCCACTACTTTCCAGAAGACAGGTAGAAGGTATACCAAAAGGGCTCCACCCCTGCTACCATTTTATAACTCTGTCTGCCCCCAAACTCTTACCTGCAGCTGACCTGAATGGGCAGAGTATGACCCCCAAAGCTGGATCAATGGGGGGAGGGCAGGCGGGGTAGTCTGCCCCTGGCACCGCCAAAGAGGAGATGCTGGGTGCAGCTGCCAGCCGCCAGGAGCACGTAGGCAGCAGCGTGGGGGGCTGGCAGGCTGCCTGCGCCATTTGCCTGCCCCACAGGACAGGGGGCAGCTGGCTTGCTGCTTGCCCCTTGTCCTGTGGGGCAGGTGAATGGCAGTGTGGGGGGCTGGGAGGCTGCCCGTGCCATTCACCTGACCTGCAGGACAGGGGGTGGCCGACTTCCCCCTGTCCTGTGGGGCAGGCAAATGGCACGAGCAGCTTCCCAGCCTCCTGCGCTGCCTCCACCAACTCCACGGCACGCTGGGGCAGCCGGTGAGCTGCGCGGGTGGCACGCTCCTCCCTGCATGATGATGTCATGGAAGTGATGTCATTACACAGTGTCAGGAGCACGCGTGCGCGTTCAAGGAGCCGGTCTTGGGTTGCCCTGGGCTCCGGCAACCCTAGATTCGGCCCTGACATTCCCTTCCCCCTTCCAGTCTCTTAAACTTCCCTTCCACATCCTTCCTTCCCTTCATTCCTTTTAGCTCATATTCTCTCTGATCCTCTGCCACAGAGCTTTACAGTCTTGTAGGGTTGCCAGCCTCCAGGTGGTAGCTGGAGATGTCCCAGAATTACAATTTATCTCCAAGCCAAAGAGATTAGTTCCCCTGGAGAAAATGGCTGCTTTGAAGAGTGAACTCTATGGCATTACACCCCTCAAAGGCCCCTTCTCCCTAAACTCTGCCCTCTCCAGGCTCCACCCCCCCCCAAATCTCCAGGAATTTCCCAACCTGGGCCTGGCAACCCTAGTCTTCTGGCTTTCCGTAGCCTCCTCCTTTCCTATCCTTGCTAGGGATTCCCTGTTTTCCTCTATCCAAATTCCCTCTCCTTCCTGTTGTTCCCATTTTTGTGCCACTTGCAGAGGTGAGGGAAACCCCTATTTATTTCTCTTCTCTCTGGGAGGCTTGTTTCCTTGGAGTAGCCATGAGAGAGGAAAACACTGAGGAGAAAGGAACTGGGTACATGTTTAAAATGAACCTGAGGATTTTTCAAAGTCAATGGCTTATTGGTTTGCCACAAGCAAATTGCTTCTGCATTTTGTCCCTGAATAGTTCAGTTCTGTGGTCTTACGTTGCGATCATCTTACTTTCCTATGCTGCATCTTGACCACTACAGTTCAGTTACTCTCTGTGTAAAATATTTGTCTCTTCATTTCTTATTCCCCTTCCCAAAGGAATATTAAACTACTAGCAACAGAGCCCATTGTGAGAAGAAATACAATGGGCTCTAGCTACGGGGCCTTGGGAGGGCTGCGCTGGCATGGACCTCCCAAGGCCCCACAGCAGCTGTGGGGAGCTCCACTCTCCCTGCACAACCTTCCTGGCACCTCTGTGGCAGCTGTGGGGCTGCACTGTGCCTTCCCGCCACCTCTTGCCCCCTCAGAGGCCTGTCGCAGGCAGCACAAAGGCCTGGTGCCGACTTCTCAAGACCCCACAGCGGCCCCACTGAGTCATCGTGCCATGCCAACAACTCACTTTTATCCTGGCACAGGCACACCTGCAGGTCCTTCAGTGATCAGTGTGGAGATAAAAAGTGAGTCGTCGCCAATACAGCTCAGCTTTTATATAGTAGGATAGCCTGGAGCTGTATATACAAAGGGCTTTAGAAGATCTGGTACTGGGTTCAGGTCTTGCACTTGTGAGAAGATTCATATCTGTGTTCCTAGACGCAAGGGCCATTTTGGGCAACCGGCAAGGTTAAAAAGAGGAACAGATTTTGAAGAGCCTGAGTGGAGCTGCGGAAAGAGGATGATATATGGCAGGAAAAACTTGCCTGAGGGGTCTGGGGTTATGGATGCACACCCTTATGAAAAGATTCATCCAACCATTTCAATGAGACCAAGATAAGCACTAAAAATGTGCTTCAAGGTGCATGCCTACAACATAAATTGGTTTCTGCGCATAGATCGTCCTTGCAGCATTGGATGATTAAAAGGCATGTCTCAAAAATTTTAGGTTACTAATTGGTTATGAACACCAATCTTCAGAATGTGTATGTTTAGCTCGCTAGACGGACAGCTAGGTAGATACGCACATACACACGTACAGCTATAACTTTGACCTAGATGGCAATAATATTTCACAGACCCCTTAAGAATCTTCATAAGTACTGCCCTAATAATTCATTCCAGTCCTGCTCTTGGGCTTTCGTCCAGATATTTCGAGCTGATACAATAGGATATGCTAACTCGGTTAAAACCAGCTATTTATAAATGAGTTGCAGAAATCTGAAGCGAGAGACGGGAATATTGCACTTTGCTTGTGTGGATAATCAGACACTTCTGGCATTCTGGGGGTTGTGTGTGCCTAACAAGCTCGGATTTGTTTCCATTCTTCTCAAATCATGCCCCCCGCCCCCTTTCCAAGTTAACATTTGCAAAGTCGTCTTTTAAAAAGAATAATGTTGAAAAATTGATTTAAGAAAAGATTTCATATGGCATGCAAAGTATATTCCAGGAAAACTGGCCAACCCCCCAGAAAAATGGAACTTACTTGCAGAAAGTATTAGATCATAAAGTTATATAGAATTCTTGGTTTATTATACTTTCATTCATTGGTATTCAGCGAATTCTTTTTTCTCACATTGCATGATCCATTTGTGGGCTTGTCATTTTCATGAACATCATAATCCTGCGAAACTGCATCTTGTGGGATGTGGGGATGTGCAGAGCCGGCCCGCCCATTGAAGCTGGCCCGGCAGTCACTTCACGGTGCTAAGGCGCCAGAGGGGCATCAGCCCGGGGGCAGAGGTGCGCGCCACAGAGCTGCTGCCGCCACCACCGGCCAGGAGTGTGTGCTGCCGGCAGCAGCATGGGGCAGCTGAGCAGGCAGTCTCCCATTCAGTTGCTTTGCAGGCCAGGCGCAGCCGGCGGCCAGGGCGGCCAGCTGTGCCTGGCCCACAGAGCAACTGAATGGGAGGGCTGGAAGGCCCCCTGCATGCGCACCAGCCCTGCTTGGTGACATCACACACAGTGACATCATCACGCAGCCTGGCACACATCTGTGCACGTGTGCGCATGCACAGAGGCAGCCGTTAAGCTGCCTCTGGTGCCGGCGACGCTGGAGCCGGCCCTGCAGATGTGATACTCTTGCAGTATCAGAGAGAACGAGATGTCCTTGGGGGGAAAGGGCTTGGCTCTCAAATTGAGCACCCTGTAAGGTTTCGCACTGATGCATTGTTTGCATTTTGTGGGGTAGCATTTCACATGCACAGCATTTCGTGTGGTTTTGTGTCTGAACAGAACAGTGGATGGCATTTAGAAGGCCAGTAGTAGCTGTTGGCACATGGTCACATTGCGAGCTTGCTCGGACTACATATCTCACAGAGATCATAGGCAGGTTGTACATTATTTGAAATCAGCTGTGAGTTGCAAGTACGTGCCGCTTCTGTGTGTACGCAGCTGGCAGCATTCATCATTATAATAATTATAATAATTGTTAATTATAATAATTGTTATATATATTTTAACCTTTATGTATCTTGTAATCCGCCCTGAGCCTGCTGAAAATGTGGGGAGGGTGGAATAAAAATCGAAAATAAATAAATAAAAAATAAATAAATCATTAGGCAGCATTTGTCATATTGCCATACCATCAGAGCTTTATTATATTGACCAGACCCCTGTTCCCAGGTAACTATGCAAGAATGCACAGAGAATTGGTGATGCAATTCAGCACATTCAGTTAAGAATAACATGTTCAGGACATTTCATAATGAGTAGCACTTCTTAAGCAGAGAAACTTCAAAGGAAAATTACAACACAAGATTGCTGGAAATGAGTTTATATGCAGATCTGAAACAATGGCACCCCCTCCCCCCGGGCTTAATAGGTACATTGAATTCTTCTCTCACTACAGATGCTGATTTTCTGCTTTTCACCCCCCCATTCTATCAAGCCAATTACAGTAGTATTGTATCTTACACCTTTACTTTGCCCTGACCTGGAGAACCCAGGTGAGCCTGATCTTATCAGTTCCCAGAAGCTAAGCAGGGTTGGGAGACCTCCAAGAAACACCAGGGTTGCAGAGGTAGGCAATGGCAAACCACCTCTGTTAATCTTTTGCCATGAAAACCCCAACGGGGTGTGTGTGTGTGTGTGTGCGCGCCATAAATCAGCTATGACTTGAGGGCACTCTCCACCACACACTCTTTCAGTACTGGAGAAAACCTTACATACTTCCACTTCTAAATGCATTTGAAGAAGAGATCTTTGACTCTCAAAAGCTCATACCCTGGAAATCTAATTGGTCTTTAAGGTGCTACTGGACCCAAATCATGTTCCTCTTGGGGACCCAAATATGCAAGGCCAGAATGTTAGAGAAAAATGTCATCACTGGCTGTATTGACCCATGCAAAATCCAAACCCAGAAGGTCAAGATAGCACAGCATCTGCACCATATGTTGTCACCACCAGGTCTTAAGGCCTGATCTGTACAATCTGCTTATTTCTATTCACCTAAATATTGTAGCGGGGTGGGCGACACACAAAAGAAAAGGCCATACTCTCCTGCTTCTCTTTGCATGCATGCTGAGTGTCATCTCAAGATGGTGAGGCCAATCAGGTTCTTTTGACCTAGCAGTCTGGTTGATTCGGTCCTGTGGCCTGGGTGCCCTTATGGCAAAATGCAAAATGCAACGTGCAATCGGCCTTTCAATTGCTGCCGGTCCACCCCCTAGATTTTTGCCTACTGGGGTGCAAATTTCAGGGTGAGTGGTATGTCGACAAGTCCATGCCCATGCGGTGCTCTGTCGCTTGTGCAGCATATGAAACCTTCAGCACATTCATAGAATGGGCAGCGAAGGAGCTCATGGGGACCCCCATATCACTCATTATCTGGATGATTTTTTTATAGTGGGGCCCCCAGGGGATCAGCTTGCACTGACCGGCTGCACAGCTTCCAGGGATTGGCCAGTGACTTAGGTGTCCCACTGGCACAGGAAAAGACTGAGGGCCCTTCCACCCGCATAGTGGTTAAGAGCGTGGGACTCTAATCTGGAGAGCCGGGTTTGATTCCCCACTCCTCCACTTGAAGCCAGCTGGGTGACCTTGGGCTAGTCGTGGCTCTCTGGAGCTCTCTCAGCCCCACCCATCTCACAGGGTGATTATTGTTGTGGGGATAATAATGACATACTTTGTAAACCACTCTGAGTGGGCATTAAGTTGTCCTGATGGGTGGTATATAAATCGAATGTTGTTGTTGTTATAAAGTTGCCACCACTGCCTCAGCAAATGCCAGGAGATTTTGAGGGTGGTACATAGGGTGGGTGGAGTTTGGGGAGGATTTAATATCAGTTCTGGGTGACAGTCTAGGAAGTTTCCCCAACCATAGATATCCAGGGAAATATGGAGGCAATTTTCTAGCCATTTTTTCTCCTGTTCCTCAATTTCTCAAGGGCAGGCGATTGGGGCCAAGGAGAAATGGAAAGCCTAGCAAGTTCAGAGACCATGGCTCCTCCTCTTATCTGGGGATCTCAGATCTTGAAAGGCTGAAGGCCACCGTCCTACGGCATCTCTCTCCTTCGGCACTAAGTAGGTGCAGGATGACTGGCCAATTCATGATTTGCAAGTGTGTTTGTGATTAGTGTCAGCTGTTCTCATCCAGCAATTTGGCCAGGGAATGCCAGGCGCATGGCATGAACAAATTGGCCATCTATATAGTCATATTGCTCCTTTTCTCTATAAAAGACCACCGCTCACCCCTATGAAACAAGGAGGGGGGGGGTAACTCTAGATCTCCAATAGCGCTTTGCCAGTTAAATCCTGTCTACACCCAATTCAGACCAGGCGGAAGAATCTACGAGCAGCTTGGATTACTGGAAACTGCATAGCAGTTTTGGTAGGAAAACAGACAATAGCCGAGTGTTTGCATTCCAAGAACACAATCTCTTTGCCACAGGAAACACACACATTAGTCATTTGGAGAAATATTAAATGAGGATTCTGGGAAGCAGATTCCAACAAGCTCGGACGTGCTGCCGCCAACTTTTGCACTGGCCTAGTGAGAGATGGGTAATCCCAATGACCTTTCCATGTGAGTAGAATCCCTCAATGGATTCCTTGCTTGGCCTGTGAGGTTTGAAACTTTGCATTGTACTGGCCCAGAAGGAATGGTTCCAGCAAAAGGTATTTGCCTTCTTTGTGTCTGCTGTTCTCTGAAATCAACAGGACAGCAGTCCTTTCCCCCCCCCCCCTTCCAATGTTTCCCACATGGCGGAGTAGTGATGTGTTACTCATCTGTCTAGAGCATTTGTGCTAGTTATAAAAGTATTGGGGGAGACAACCGAAAAACTATGACTGGTATTGGGAATTGGGATCTGCAGATTTCCCCCATTCTTTGGCTTTTCTACCTTTCCTGCTCTCTGCTGGGTTCTCCCTCTCCTCTGTTCCATTTTAACTATGATACTGGATCCAGCGCTACTACTAGAAAAATAAGTTAAGGCAGCTGCAAAAAATGCTTTCTACAATCTCACTCTAGCTTGGAAGATGGCTTCTTATCTTGACATGGCCGACCTGGCTACCTGGATCCATGCTATGGTAACATCAAAACTTGACTATTGCAATGCACTATATATTAGTCTTGCATCTAAGTTAACCAGGAGGCTCCAATTGGTGCAAAATGCTGCAGCTCAACGGTTAGCAAGAGCAAGCTGGAGCATGAACATCACTCCCATCCTACAATCACTCCTTTGGCTACCTATCAGTTACTGTGTTCAATTCAAGGTACTCGTTATTACATACAAAGCTCTTCACGGCCTTGGCCCAGCATGCCTACGGGACTGCCTCCCTCCCTGTCCCTCCACAGCAGCTTCGCTCATCCGAACAAGGTCTCCGGCAGGTGCCAGCCTACACATGGGCAAAAATCAACTGCAGCCCATACATGGGCCTTCTCTGGGTGGCCCCTACCCTGTGGAACAGCCTGCTTGAGGAGGTCAGGAGAGCTCCTACGCTCTTGGCTTTCTGCAAACAATGCAAAACTGAATTATTCAAAAAGGCTTTTTTACTCATATAGGAGGGTGGTATTGTAGGGAGGGGGTCTTGGATGTTTCGCTAATAGGAGAGCGGTATTGCAGGGAGGTGGTCTCAGATGTTTAGCCAATGAGTTGGGAACCATAGGCTTCACCATTATGTTGCTTTACATATTATCTGTTGCTTTGAATATGTACTCGTATATACTGATTGCGCTTCATGTTGTCTAATGTCAATCCTAGAACTGATTATGTTCTGTTTCAGCAATCCTTCAACCCTGTATTGGATCCTTGCTAATGCTATGTCTCTGCAAACCTGTAGTCATCTACCCTATGACACTGTTTGTGGAAATGTCCTTGACACTGTGAGGAAATGCCTACCCTTGTCCTTGCTACTGATTGTACTGATCTCACACTATGTAATCCGCCTTATGTCTCAGTGAGAAAGGCGGACTATAAATAAATAAATAAATAAATAAATAAATAAATAAATAAATAAATAAATAAATAAATAAATAAATAAATAAATAAATATGGTTGTTGTGGGTTTTCCGGGCTGTATTGCCGTGGTCTTGGCATTGTAGTTCACTGTGACACTGAGAGATCTCTGTCTTTTGGTGCTACACCTCTGAAGATGCCAGCCACAGCTGCTGGCGAAACGTCAGGAACTACAATGCCAAGACCACGGCAATACAGCCCGGAAAACCCACAACAACCATCGTTCTCCATCCGTGAAAGCCTTCGACAAATAAATAAATAAATAAATAAAATAATTTCTGAAGCCAATTCTGGAATTTGCACATGTGCTGATTTCTGCAATATTTAGAGGGTTTTTTTTTTAAAAAAAAATCATTTACATCAGTAGAAGTCAGAGGTTTACTCTTTTGTGAATATTAAAAACTGATAAAAACGTAATTCCTAATAATCACAATGGATCAAACTAATAAAAACCTGCTGTTTGGGGGAATTAAAATGCCCTGTCCTTTTGTAGTGGAGAGTGTTGTCAAGTCATAGCTGGCTTATGGCGACCCCTGCTGGGATTTTCAAGTCAAGAGACTAACAGAGGTGGTTCGCCATTGCCTGCCTCTGGAATTCTGGTCTTCATTGGAGGTCTCCCACCCAATTACTAGCCAAGGCCAACCCTGCTTAGCTTCTGAGATATGATGAGATCACGTTCTCCTGGGCTATCCAGGTCATGGCACCGTGTCTTTTTAATAGGGGCTTAATGGGAGGTTATTTATCAGATGAGGTTATTTATCTCCATGCTATGAAAAGCTTCACTTGCCCATTTCCACACATTAAACCTTTATTGAAGGGGCAGGGCACTTTTTCTCCAGGTCTGTTGGCAACCCTACACACAATTGGGGGTGCCAACAGCCTGGAGAAAAGAGTCCTGTCCCTTTAATAGAGATTTAATGGGATGTTATGTTCCAGTTAATGTTATTAACTGCCATCGCCTGAAAAGCTTTATCTGTCCATATTCTGTGTTTCCAGTTTTGTGGCCATAGACATTTTAATAGTGTTGTAGAAGCAAGTTCATTATAACTGATGTTGACAAACCTGGTTTCCCCCTCAGGAAAAAACTACCACCTTTGAAAAAGGCCAGGAATTTTACTAGGCAATAAATATCAACTTCTGCCTTATATGAACTGGAGAGGGGGATAGAAATCCACTGAATTGCCCAACTGCAGACATTAAAGTGGTGGATGGTTGCCAACTTTTACCACTAGGCCTGTTCCTTGCACCTTTAATAGAAGCCAAATAAACAATAACTGAACACTGGTTTTCCCAGCAAGAAGATAACTAAGATAAAAGTATTTTACCTGCTATATTTCTGATTATCAGGCTGCTAAAGGCAATGAGAACAGGTGGTGACTCTAATTCCAGAGTAGGATTGTCAACTGTCGGAAGAAAAAAATGTCCTATTCTTTTAACAGGAGCTCCATGGAATGCATTTTATCTGGTGATGTTATTTACCACCATGCCATAGAGAGCTCCAGCTGCCAACATCCACAAATTAAACCTCTACTGCAAGTACAGGACTTTTTTTCTCCAGGTCTGTTGGCAACCCGATTGCAATGGCACACTGAGCTTTTCCACACAAGATAGATAATGCACTTCCAATCCTCTTTATAGATCATTTGGAACGGGTTTTTTTGTGTGCGGAACAAAAAATCCACCTCAAACGATTGATAAAGTGCATTGAAAGTGCATTATCCAACGTGTGTGGAATCAGCCACTCTCAGGGTCATTGAGATGCAGATTATAAGGCTGCTCATGGAAAGCCTTCACAGGATTGAGGTTCTTGGACAAGGGCACCAATGCAGCTGCTCTGTGAAAGAAGAAATTCTTGTAAAAGCAAAAATAAAAAAGCCACCACTGATGGATTCCAAGTTTCTTTTATTTTAAAGGGGAGAAACGTAAAGCATTTCTTTTGCTAAATTCAAGGTTCTTGATATTCCTTAAGACTGTTGTTATAGGCAAAGTGTTTGAGAGAGAAGGGAGATCTTGATTCTCCACTTTATTATAGGGTGTGAAACACATCTGTGTATAATCATCCACCAGAACTGAAGCTGGTGGAAAACCAGCAGTGCAAATGATTTTCCCAGGTGATTTGCAGGGAAATAATGGATTTGGGAGCTCATGTAGACCGTTGGTGTACTCTCCCCATTCCTGCATCCAGAAATGCTGTAGGGATGATCACCTCACATCAGTAGAGTTATATAAAAAACAATTCACAAGTGCTGCAGAATTAAAATGCATTGGCTTGCATGCACCTATCTATGCATATAAGACACAAGTTTTCCTTTATTTCTCTCCTTTCCCGCAACTGTTTCCGACTCCAGAAAGATAATTCCCAGGGCTGCACAGAGGAAGAGCCCTATGAATTGAGGAGCTGGAATGAAAGCGGGGCAAGGAGGTGAAATAGGGTTGCCAACCTCTAGGTGGGCCCTGGAAATCTCCTGGAATTTACAACTGATTCCTAGACAGCAGGGATTAGTCCCCCTGGAGAAAATGGTTGCTTTGTAAGGTGAACTCTACACAGGGCCCAAGCATTGTTTTTTGTGGTCCACTAATAAACTTACGCCCTGACCCGGGTAGCCCAGGTGAACCTGATCTCATCAGATCTCAGAAGCTAAGCAGGGTCGGCCTTGGTTAATAATTGGATGGGAGACCTCCAGCAAAGACCAGGGCTGCGTGCTGAGGCAGGCAATGGCAAACCACCTCTGTTAGTCTCATGCCTTGCAAAGTCTCCCAGTGGTCACCATAAGTCAGCTATGTCTTGAAGACGTGGTCCATCATCATCAATAAACTTATAAAAAAGTCCCCCCCACACCCACACACACACACCAACACCACAGTCCCTCATCCCGTACATACAATCTCATGAACCATGGGAAAAAATTTAATTATGCAATTACATTTTCTACATTTCTGAAAAATGCCCACACTTGCAACTTTTGTTTAATAATAAACAAACATACAAACAAACAAATAAAGTCCCCTTTTTAAAAAAAATGGACCAGCGTGTCTGAAAACGTTAGGGCAATTCACTTAATGCTACATTTTTCTGGACCTTTTTTCATTGCAAAATTATGAACTAGCCCCTCAAAGTCAATTTCTCTTGCGAGTTCTCATTCAATAGACAAAATGGCTAGGCGGCTTAGCCATTCTTGCCCCATTGAAGAACGCCTTCCCTTTTGACGAGGGCCAGGTTGCTGAAACATCTTTCAGCTTCTACCACCAGGGCTGTCCATTCCCCAGGTCTCATTGCCCACAGCTGCTGGAAGGGTCAGTAGGAGAAAAATTAAAAAGAAAAATAAGGCCTTGTTTACTTAAAGGAAGTTCTTACCACAGAGTTCTGGCAGTTCCTAGAGCTACCCAGAAGTAAAAAAGAGTAGCTCAAGGAAATGTTCTATGGTAAAAACGAGAAGTTCTTGCAATGTCAGTGCAATAACATCACTTCCAGAAGTGATGTCATCACGAGCGAGCCAGGTAGGGTTCCCAGGTGCCCGCTGGTGGTGGGCAAACTCCCGAGGATTTGCCACCTTGCCTGCCAACCTGCCAGTGGTCAGCGGGAGGTGGCAAGCTCACCTCAGGATCATATGCCATATGTCTACTCCCAACAGGCATTGTGACATCACTTCTGGAAGTGATATCATCGCACCGGCCACAGGAGTGTTCCTGCGCTTCATTTAGGGCTGATTTGGGTATAGGGAGGGTATAGGGACCTAGCAACTCTACAGCCAGGAGGGGGCCCCCAGGTGGGGCCTAGAGATCTCCTGGAATTACAAGTGATCACCAGATGACAAGGATCAGTTCCCCTGGAGAAAATGGCTGCTTTGGAGGGTGGACTCTACGGCATTGTGCCCTGCTGGGGTCCCAAACCCTGCCCTCCCCAGGTTCCACCTCCCTCCAAATCTCCAGGAATTTCCAAGCCCAGAGCTGGCAACCCTACGTTGCAGAAGAGGAAAGAGGAGCATTTTCATCCTATAGCCCCTCCTCACTCCCCCCACCCCCCCCAATTCTGTGTCAGAATCCCCAAAGTGCCAGCAGGCTCAAAAAGGTTGAGAACTTGTGACCTTACTAATATTTTACATTCCCTCTTGTCCTGTGTTTGTTAGACTGTGGATTGGATATATATGAAGATGGGATATGTATGAAGGCAGGAGGGAGGGAAAAGAGAAGGGAGCGAGAATCTTTGTGCATTTTCTCATCGAAAGGGAACTCATTTTAGACTACGGTATTTTCTTTCCAGATCTAACTTTTGAATGTCACTCGTTGCGGAGCTTTGACCTCCAAAGCAGATCAATGGATCAGTCTATTCACAGGCCCTGCAGATCTGCAGCGATTAAGCAGGGAATAACTTCAGCTTCAAACAACAAAAGCTTTGCTCGCTGATTGCTGTAGATCAATTCTCGGATAAAAGCAAAGGGGCAAAGTCGCGGATTCTCTTCTGGAATTAATGTGCAGTGGAACGTTTACTGGGGGAAGATACAGACCTAAACATACTGTAGGGAAAGAGAAGGGTTTTTTTTAATTGTAAGTGGATGCCCCATACCCTGGGTGGGCATTGTTCGGCATCTATATAGTTGCATTTGCTTGCAGCCACCAGAGGGAACCTTACTGGTGTTCTGCTATCCCCTGCCAGCCCTCAATAAGACGATAGGGAGAAAATGAGTGCGTGAAATTGCAATCTTCTGACTCTACAAGGTCACTTCTGTTTACATAGCCAGTAATTTTGTGTAATCTGCAAACTTGGCTTCTGTGTTGCTCACCCCGAGTTCCAGATCATTTATGAACAAATTAAATAGCACCGAACCTTATGGGACCCCACTGCTTACTTCCCTCCATTGAGAGGACTGTCCATTCATTCCTCCACTCTGCGTCCTGTCACTTAACCAATTTTTAATCCATAAAAGGACCTGTCCTCTTCTCCCATGACTGCTAAGCTTACCCAGAAGTCTTTGGTGAGCTACCCTGTCAAAAGCCTTGTGAAAGTCCAAGTATATAATGGATACCAGAACACCATTATTTACATGCCTGTTCACTTTCTCAAAGAAGGTGAGACAGGACTTCCCTTTGTGGAAGCCATGCTAATTTTCTCTCCGCAGGCTTTGTTCTTCTAAGTGCCTGATAATTCTACCTTTGATTACAATTTCTATTAATTTTTCTGAGACAGATATGAGGCTAAGCAGCCTGTCATTTTCTGTTTCCCACTGGACCTGTTCTTAAATATCAGTGTAACATTTACTACTCTCCAGTCCCCTGGCATAGTGGCTGATTTTAGTGATATACTGGTTAGGAATTCAACAGTTTCTCATTTGAGGTCATTAAGAATTCTTGCATGTCTGGTTTTCAGTCTTCCCAGTAAGTCTAGAAATTCATCTCTTATTACCTCAATTTGACTCAGTTCTTCAGACTCAATTGCTGAAAAAGATGATGATGATGATAATGATAATAAAAATAATAATTGTACTTAAATACTTCCTGACAGATGAGTGCCTCCCCCAGAGCGGTGAACAAGTTCATGTTATTATTATCCCCACAATGCAGCTGGGGAGCTGGGGCTGAGAGGAGGGGCTTACCCAAGGCCCCCTACTGAGCTCATGGCAGTAGTGGGATTTGAACCAGGAGAGTGCTGATTCACAACCGAACTACTTAACCACTGTGCTACAGCAGCTCTCTTCCAATTGGCAGCTGCGCTCCAGGATCTCAGTTAGAGATTTTCCATACCACCTACTTATCAGTCCTTTTAACTGGAGATGCTGTGGTTTTAACATGGGACCTTCCGTATGTGTCAGTCTATGGAAATCAGGATACTCTGATTTCATCTCCCACCCCTTGCAGCAAGAAATCCAAGGTCTCTTGAGTCAAAGGTTGTTTATTGAGAGAATATATATATATTCAAAAAGTACAAGTGTCCATAGGTTATCCAAAGGCAAAAATAAGCTTTGGCTGTACACAGATCTCTTGTTGAGAATGACGTGTTAAATGCTTGCTACAGTATATCAAACCCCAAAGGCCAGCCCCCACCCTCGGTGTCTACCCAGTTAGTACAGAAGGTGGGGAAACGAAAGGAGTTGTCTCAAGGTCGCTGCGGTGAGCCATCTCAGATAAGGCTGTCTCGGGAACCAAGCTGCTCCTGTGAACATAAACTGTACTGGAAAAATACATCAGTCAAGCAATATGGAAGAACTGCGGGTAACGGACCTGACAGTATGCCCAGCATGGTCATTTCCACATGGCTGACCTTGTTCCAGAAAACAGTGAAATCTCGCACGAAATCGCACGAGAAGACGCTGTCATCGCACGAAATCGTGTGAGAAGATGCTGTTATTATGCAAGAAGACGTGATAACAGCGTCTTCTTGCGTGATTTTGTGCATGATTTCGCTGTTTTCCAGAACAAGGTCAGACATGTGGAAACGGCCCAGATGTTCTGCCTCCAAGTCACAGCCCTCTCTGATCAGTTGAAGGGACACCCGGATTTGAAGCAGGGATCTCTTGAGCTGAGAGGCGTGGCTTCCCCAAGGCCACCTATGGAGTTCATGGCGGTAGTGGGATTCGAACCAGTAGAGTGCTGATTTGCACCCAAACCACTGAACCACTGTGCTACAGCAGCTCCTAACCTTCCTCTCCTGCAATCTGGCTAGTGGCTATTTCCTTTTTCAGGAAAGGAGGAAGAAGAACCACGTGCAAGTGACGCATGCACCTGGAGGCGAGTGTCCAGTCCCACCAAAGCTGCTGCTACCATCCAAAGCAGGATAGAGGACAGCCCGGACTGGTGCTGTGCAGTGGCAGGTCTGCGGTTAGTGGTGGGCAGGGAAACTGACATCTCAAGAATGCCAGTCCCTGATGTCAGTTCTTGCCTTGAGCCAAGAGAAAAAGCGTCTTAAAAAGTGGACTGACCTCATCTGTTGTGGATACATCTACATGTAATTTGAGCATGTTTATTAAGATGCAGGCAACATTTAAAAACACACGAACATTTTGCTACGTCCAGTTTGCTTCGAAACTTATTGAGCTCTTGAAAATGGTAGCAGAGTGGGCTGAAACTCCAAGCTATCCCTATTGTGTCAGAGCTCTGCAAAGCTGCCAGAAAGTAACCATTGAAAATGCTGTATGAAATGATAATAGCCTGTTGAGTGTCGGGACAGGGGGTCTTGGGGGGGCTTCAACCCCTGGGGTGCCTCAGATGCTTCCGGGGGTGGGGTCCTATCATGAAATCACTAATGGAAATGACATCTCTGAATGACAACTTCCCCTCAACTGATCTTCCTCCCAAATGTGCAGCGACAGGATAGCGCTAAAAGCACAAGAATAGTATTGCTGAATTAGTCCAAGGAAGCCAATAGACCTCTCAGCTTTGCTCTCCATTGTCTGCCATTCCACTGAGGGGCAGCAGCGGGGTGGTGGTGGTGGGGGGTCTGCTTAGCTTCCTTTCCTTTTATTCCCTTAGAAGCTTATTGATTCAGAAAATCTTGAGCAGCGGAAAAATTTGATGCAAGAGCTAATTTTTTTTTAAGTATAAGTCGCTCACAACAGTAATGACTGCTGACTGATCTGCTATGCACACAGGCAGTTTTGCAAAAAAAAAGATCAGGTGATTTGCTCACAACTGATCAAAACCTTTGAATTTGTTAAGTCTGATCGTCAAACACATTTCTGGAAAAAGTCACAGCATCCTTTCCTTTTCCTTTCCCACAGAAATCAGTGGGTTGCCAGCACAGGGGGCAACTCTTAGCAGGAGGTGGTGCCCCTGGTACCACATGTGCGTGTGCAAAGTGTGTGCATGCTCCCAGGACCAATGACGTCACTTTGGGTCAGCTGGAAAAAGGGGGGGAGTTTTTAAAAGTTTAAATCACCCTCGGTGAAAATGGTCACATGGCTGGTGGCCCCGCCCCCTGATCTCCAGACAAAGGGGAGTCTATGGTTGTTGTGGATGTTGTAGATTTTCTGGGCTGTATAGCCGTGGTCTTGGCATTGTAGTTCCTGACGTTTCGCCAGCAGCTGTGACTGGCACCTTCAGAGATGTAGCACCCAAAGAAGATCAAGGTGATTTTTCCTTTGGTGCTACACCTCTGAAGATGCCAGTCACAGCTGCTGGTGAAACATCAGGAACTACAATGCCAAGACCACGGCTATACAGCCCGGAAAATCCACAACAACCATCGTTCTCTGTCCGTGAAAGCCTTCGACAATATATAGAGGGGAGTTTAGATCGCTGGAGCAGCATGGAGGGCAATCTAAACTTTCCTCTGTCTGGACATCACGGGGCGGGGCCACCAGCCATGTGACCATTTTCAAGAGGTTCCGGAACTCCATTCCATCACGCTCCAGCTGAAAAAAAGCCCTGCTTTCCTCTCCTACTTAGCTTCCAAGAGTTGACAAGAATGGGCTAGCTTGGGCTATCCAGGTCAGAGCAAATCATCGTAGCCCTACACTTTAACCACTGTACCACCCTGAGCTGAGGGTGTGACTTAAATACACTCCAGAATGTATTCCAAGACATGCAGAAAATCCTTGGTGGCAAAGCTATCATGGGAAAGGTCCCTTCAAGGTAGAAAGCTTGACATCAGTTGGTTTAGATATCGCTTCTGCTTCTCCCTCACCATTAAATCGAGGCAACCCTGCACCCCAAAGTTATTGGACTCTCTGACAGAAATTCCATCTGGTAGTGTGGTTTATTTTTATTTTACATTTTAATGTGCTTGGAAAATGGTATGCTTCTGGCTCCAAAACTGCAAAAATACTTTACATATAGGAATAAAGTTTAATATTCTCCAGACCTTAAGTATTTCCCTTTCTTTTGCAATTGCCAGCTCCATCTCTCAACCCTGGTGGCAAAAGGAGAGAGAAAAAATGATTTGGGGGAAGCAAAGGGCATAGTTGATTCTGAAGCACAAGCTCATCTCCTGTATTAAACCTCCCTAAAAAAGATTCCAGAGCAGTACAGGTTAGCACATTGCGGCAAAAATCACAAAGAGTTTTGCATCTCTTGGGCTGCATCCACATGGATATTGCATTGTCATTCTGTTACAGCCATCATTGGAAACTGGATTACATTGTCCACACAGAAAAACCCAGTTGCAAATGATAGCTATAGCCTCCTGCTCTATTTCTGTTTCCTTCCTTTCCTCCCTCTCACAGCCTCATAGCTTCCTCCCTTTCACTTCTTCCTTCCTTCCCTCCCTTCTATCTTTCCTGGCTTCTTCCTTCTAATCTGCTGCTTCTCTTCTTTCATTTCCCTTCAGGAATGAGTCGGGGTGTCGGACGAGGGCTGTGGGCAGTCCATGCCATGCTGCGGGGTCGGCCCCAGACACCCTGCAAGTAGAAAGATGGTGAATAGAAGTGGGCAAGAACCGGGAAAATACTGAACTGTGTGGTTCGTGGTTCATCGCTTTTCATGAACCACGAACCATGAACTTCCACGAACGTGCCCCGGTTTGTAAACTGGTTCATTTGGTTCATGAAAACATCACTTCCGGGGCAGCAGAAGGTCTGTAGAAAGCCCCGTTGCCTAGGAAACTGATTGATCGATGCCAGGCTGTCTGCAGTGACAAACCAAAAAACAAACCAAACAAACCAGCCTAAAGTTTGTGGCGGTTCGTCAGAAATGGGCTCTGACGAACCCACAGTTCGCAAACCACAAATTGGCCCGGTTCATGATGAACTTTGGTTCGTAATTCAGTTCATGCCCACCTGAATACTGAATAAAATTTTAAAGTAAATAAACTTGGGAAGTTTAGTTTGTGGCATCACATCGTGGCTAACCTCTCTCCCCTCCCCAAAGTCCACCTTTCCTAGGCCCATCCCTCAAATCTCCAGGAATTTCCCAAGCTGGAGTTGGCAACCCAAGTAGCTTACGACCACACTCCAGGTGAAAAATAGTCTACCATTCAAATCGTTAACTGAGTGAACTGCAAGAAGACAGCTCTCAGCACTGGCAAAGAATCTGCTGACTTTATTGTTTCAGTGATAATGTTTAGACGCTCTTTGCCAATTTTCTTAATTCAAGCAACATGGAAAACAGCAAAAGAATTTTGTGTGGCTTAATATGAAACACTGGAGATAACATTACAAGAAAAGCAAGCCAGTTCATCAACCAAATTAGGGGATCAATCAACGGAACGATTTCACATTAACTTCTGACTGTAGTAATGTGCCAGAGCATTTTTTTAAAAAAACAAATCTCATTAAATGTTTGCATTGGATCCTCACAACTAGTTTTAATGGAAAACACACGTCCTATTATTGTTCTTGGAGAGACGGTGGCTGTTGGCTACAATGGACCAAAACAGATTTCCCAAAACAAACGTTAAATCCAATATTATTTTTTCTTACTTCGTAATGATCAGGGAGTTTATTAAGTTGTTAGTAGACTTTTTATGGATGTTAGGAACTGGAAGACAAAAGAACTCTAGGTGGTTGAATGAATAGTTCTCCCCATAAGATGCTCGGCAGTAATGAATGGCTTCTTCTCCTGTGCTTTTCTTATGCAGATGTTGCAGATAATGTGTTCCTTTACCTGTGGTGAAATGCTTCACCTGTTGATTTTTGCAACTCAAGAAGACTCTGAGTCTTTCTACACAAGATGCCTTGGTGCATGTCCATCAAGTGAAGGGAGATGCAATCTTAGCCAGGAAGCAAAGTTTTAAAAGACAGAGCCGGCAGAGATTGCTCCTCAGAGAGTTTGTTAATTTCATCTTCGCCTCCCCTAAAGCTCTGTCAATTTCACCTCGTCAGTCTAAAACTCGCAACCAGAGGGCAGTGAGGAACAGAAATGGGCAAAACCTTTGCCTGCTCTGAGTTGTGTAGGATCGCAACCGGAGGGTAGCATGGAATGGAAGTGGGCAAAGCCTTTGCTCTATTTTTTTAAACTACCCTTCCCAGCTAGCATTGTGTCTCCTGACGTGTTCTCCATGTGTCAGTTGTCTCGTGTAGAGAGACTCTCTGTTAAAAGTTCAAGCGCAGGCCAAGAATTAGCCTTCTATGTGTGGCCCCTTCACTTGCTGACAGAGTGTGTGACGAGAACAAGTGGGCACGAGCATTCATGACCACTCGTTTGGGAGAACGGCATATATGCATGAAAGCATATACTCCCTCCCTGTGACTGCAACATTTGGAAAGCAGTGTTCCCAGGGAGGCAGTGTGTACATGGAAGTTGCTTCTGCACATAGGCACTGTTAAGGTTGCTAAGCCCCCAGTGGAGGCGAGGGATCCCCCATCCTGAGCTCTCACTGCCCACCACACTCCCAGAAGCAGTGGAGGAAAGGGAAGACGGGAAGAAGAAACTGGAGAAATGGGTGCGCAAGTTTGTCTAGGGTAATGATTACTATTAGGACTGCAATGAACCAGCTTGCTCTTCCAGAAAAACCATTGCAGCAGTTCCGAAACTGCTTTCTTCTTTCTTTTTTCGGTGATGGTTTTGCCAGCACTTCTGCCTGGATATTCCCTGTCTGTTTTTCTTGCCCTCGCTTGCTCTCCATTGCCTTCACTAGCCCTGAGCAATCATATCACACAGCCAATCTGATTGGTTTTATAGCACTTTGACACCATCTTGCTCACTGCATGGTCCCTGGGCAAAGATTTTGCTCATGCTTTGTTGGAGCATGAAGCTGTCTTATCCTGAATTATACCATTGGTCTGTCAAGGTCAGTCTAGTCTACTGACCTTGTCTACTCAAGGTCAGTCTAGTCTACTCAGACTGGCAACAGCTGTCCTGGATTTTTTTTTTTACATTGCCTACTATCTGATCCTCTTGACTGGAAGTGCCAAGGATCAAACCTGGCACCTTCTGCATGTAAAGCAAAGCAGTTGCTGTGCCATTGTGTCATGTCTCTATCCCCTGAGCATGTGTGGTCACTATAATTACGCACCATAGTCATGTTGCCCACCCCATTAGGTAGTATTTCCTTGTACGTTATGTGCCATCAAGTCGCCTCCAGCCTATGGCGACCTCCAAAACATCCTATCGTTAACAGATGCCCAGATCTTGCAAACTTCTTCTTTTATTCTTTTATTCACTGCCAAATGGCTTCCTTTATTGAGTCCAGCCATCTCGTTTTAGGTCTTCCCCTTTTCCTACTGCCTTCCACTTTTCCTAGCATTATTGACTTTTCCAGAGAATCTGGTCTTTTCATGATGTGACTGAAGTACGATAGCCTCAGTTTTGTCATTTTAGCTTCTAGGGAGAATTCAGGCTTGATTTGATCCAGTACCCACTTATTTGTCTTTTTGGCCATCTACAGCAGTGGTCCCCAACCTTTTCGGCACCAGGGACTGGTTTTTCAATTTTTCAATTTTTCCACGGACCGTGTGTGTGTGTGTGCACTTTTGTGCACTTTTTTCTATTATTACATTATATAATGAAATAATTATACAACTGTGCAGGCAGGAGGCTGGTGGCGCTTCACTCTCCAGCAGTGGCCATGCCACTGGAAGAGAGGAAGAGGCAGGTAGAGGCAGACTGGGGCAGATGGTAGGCAGCGCTCAGGGCAGCTCACTGCCCAGTGGGCCCGGCAGTGACCCAGCACACAAAGGTGCGAGGGCAGGGCAGGGCAGCAGCAGCAGCTCCAACAAGCACATCCGCACCGAACACAGCACGAGGCAGCAACTGCGCATGTGGTGGCTGGGAGCAGGAGGAGAGACCCAGAGGCATGATGGGAGTCAGTCGGCCAGGCGAGATGATATTTCTAATGAAAAGTGCAGGGCCAGCCAGGTGAGGCGCAGGCAAGGCGTGGCCGCCCCTCCCAAGATGGCGACCACCTACCTCACCTGACCCCTGGAGCCGGCTCTACGCTCACCCGCCACTCACCTCCTGTGCAGCCTGGTTGCTAACAGGCCACAGACCGGTACCAGTCCACAGCCCAGGGGTTGGGGACCCCTGATCTACAGTATCTGCAAAACTCTCCTCCAGCACCACATTTCAAAGAATATCAATGAAGCAATCAATTTATTCAGTCAAAGACCGGCACAAATCTGAACAATACAGAATACAGAAAAAATAATAAATGTTCTTCTTGTCTGCTTTCTTCATTGCCCTTAGTTTGGTATATAACCTTATATTCCATCTAAATGGAAGAGGTAAAATTCTGCAGAGTGGTGGTGGAGCAACCGCCCCAAATATAGTTCCCGGTAGAAGATCAACAGCTAATTAACGATAGATGTGAAGGCCTTCTCTGTTTTTCACTGGAAGAGTTCCTTTTACCCACAGATGAAATTTGAGGCATACAGAGTTTCTTGGATAATTGGGGAGGGGGAATGGAGGTCTTGCATTCCTCTTTGCCTGTTAGGCTCCGAGCAAAATATCATTGTGATCGCCACAATAGGAGCCATTAATGTATTAACAGGGTAATAATATTTTCCTACCTCCTGCTCCAGATTGGCTTCCCAAACGTCAGTCTGGGACTTGGACCACCCAAGCAGTCCAGAACAGTAAGCATTGCAGGCAAAGGTCAACCGCCGCAAAATAAAGAAGCCAAAAGGAGTGTTGGAAAGACTCGTGAAAATACAAAAATCTATTATTTGAAACTGTTGAGGGGGGAACAGCCACCAAGAGAACATTGGAATATAGGAAAGGGTTGGTAGATTGAGACAAGAATTCAAGGAGTTGCAGTGGGAAAGCTAAAAGAACTTAGGAGTATGCCTGAAGGCAGGGGTTTTTTTCCGGGAAAAGAAGTGGTGGAACTCAGGACTGCTCAATGACATCACTTTGGATCAGCTGGAACAAGGGGGGAGTTTTTTAAAGTTTAAATCGCCCTTGGTGAAAATGGTCACATGGCCGGTGGCCCCGCCCCCTGATCTCCAGACAGAGGGGAGTTTAGATTGCCCTCCACGCCGCCAGCGGCACGGAGGGCAATCTAAACTCCCCTCTGTCTGGAAATCAGGGGGCGGGGCCACCGGCCATGTGACCATTTTCAAGAGGTGCCAGAATGCCGTTCCACCATGTTCCAGCTGAAAAAAAACCCCTGCCTGATCGAATGGATTGTTTGGGTGGAAGGGCAGGGTGGAATAATTTTTAGATTTTAACTCCAAGCTTTTGTTGGTCAGTGTAGGAGTCAGATGCAGGCATCTGATGAAGAGAGCTGTGGTTCTCAAAAGCTCATGCTACAAATAAGTTGGTTAGTCTTAAAGGTGCTACTGGACTCTTTACTATTTTGCAACTACAGACTAACACGGCTAACTCCTCTGGACTTATTTTCCTAAGAGGTTCGGGGCTGATCAGTTTCGGGTCAGTCCTCTCTTTCAGAGTTATCACACTGGTGATTCAGTACAGGAATATTGGCAGGGTTGGAGTCCAGTGGCACCTTGGACCAACAAGATTTTCAGGGCATAAGCTTTCAAGAGTCAGAGCACCCTTCTGCAGATACAAATCTTGTTGGTCTCTAAGGTGCCACTGGACTCAAATCCTCCAGTTCTACAGCAGACCAATATGGCTACCCACCTGAAATTAGGAATATTGGCAATGACATTTAATGATAATGATAATGATAATGATAATGATAATGATAATGATAATGATAATGATAATGATAATGATAATGATAATGATAATGATAAACTGCACTTATATACCACTCTTCTAGACAGAGTAGTGCCTCACCCAGAGCAGTGAACAAATTGGTGTTATTATTATCCCCACAATACAGCTGGGAAGCTGGGGCTGAGAGGAGTGGCTTACCCAAGGCCACCTACTGAGCTCATGGCAGTAGTGGGATTCAAACCAGTAGACTGCTGATTCACAGCCGAACCATTTAACCACTGTGCTACAGCAGCTGTACTTTTGAAAAGAAGCTGAAAGCAATTCTATCAGCATTCTCCAGAGTCCTGCCTGCTCTGGGCTGGGAAATTCCTGGAGATTGGGGAGTGGGAAGTGGGTCAGAACCTAGGGAGGGGAGGGTTTGATACCGCAGTGGGGTATAATGCCATAGAGTCCAGTTTCCAAAGCAGCCATTTTCTCCATGGGAAGTGATCTCTATGTTCAGGAGATCAGTTGTAATTCTGGAAGATCTAGGGGCCCCACCTGAAGGCTGGCAAAGCTAGGACTCAAGGTGGGTGACAAAATATAAAACCAATTCGATCATACATCAAAGACCTCCAATGAACAATGTAGTAGGAACAGGATTATGAAACCGCAGAATAATACAAAGAAACAAAAAATGGTCTAAAGCGTAACATACCATAATGCAGGAAAATTACAAAGGCAGAGGACAATGTCATGTGCCGTTAATGCTGTAACTGAAAGCTAAAAAAATAAAAAAAAAATTGAACTTGAATCAATGTGTGTTTGTGTGTTATTCCCTGATGTGAAAGTTAGTTCCCAGCATAGGGAATAATGGGGAGGGGCTGGCCAGCCCACTCTGGGGGTGGTGGGGGAACTTAGGGGTGCACGTTTGTTGTTCAGGTGTGCTTTCCCAGGGACGAGCTTGCACCCAGGAGTGTGCCCTCCACTGTGGCACCCCTGGCCTGTGCATAATTGCCCTGGGAAAGACAGTTTAAAAGTTCCCACTAGGGAACAATGGGGAGCGGCTGGCCAGCCTGCTCGGGGGGGGGGACTTGGGGGGTGCATGTCTTTGGGTCTGTGGGGCTGCTGGGGGGTAGATTGAAAGGGGGATTACGCCTATGTCCATGGGTGTCACATTCCATGGGTTCCTGCTGCGGGATTCTGGATATTCCCACAACAGGAACCAATGGAGTGTGGCTGGGGCGTGGTAAGGTTTTTTTTTTAGGGGGGGGGAGTTTGGTTCTGAGGGGCTGTGTAGTGTGTAGCCATACTGTGGCTGTGGCCATTGGCAGACACGATCCATGTGTTTCTGCTGCGTGGGAATGTTCCCCACAGTAGAAATAAAATGGTGTGGTGGGAGAATCACCTTTGGGGGGCCATAACATGGCCCCCCAAAGTGCTACCTCCCTGAAACTTGGGGAGGGCATGGTAAGGCAGGTAGGAGCAGGTTCCTTAAACTTTGGGTGCATTTTGCTTGCGAAATACCACCCCAAGCCACGTAGAAAGCCCCTTTGTTTTTCCCCATAGGGAATAGAGTGGAGGAGGATGGGGCACTTTCTTTGGGAAGCCATAAAATGGCCCCCCAAAGTGCAATCTCCCTGAGACTTGGGGGAGGGTGAGAGAACAGGTCGAAGCAGGTCCCCTGAAAATTGGGTGCATTTTGCTTGCAAAATGCCACCCCAAGCTACCTAGAAAGCCCTTTTGTTTTTCCCCATAGGGAATAATGGAGAGTGGAGTAGGATGGGGGTACCTTCTTTGGGGGACCATAACTTAGCCCCCTGAAGTCCAATCGTTCTGAAACTTGGAGAGTCATTAGAGGAAAGTTAGGAGAAGGTCCCCACCAAGTTTGGTTTGATTCCTAAAGAAAATGCCCCCCCAGACTCCTGGAAAGCCGGGAGCATGTTCCCCATTGAAAACAATGGCCGATCTTTAAGAAGCAACCCGAATTGTTTCCAAATTGGGTATTTATTCTGAATTTTATTCAGAATTTTTTTCATTCTGAATTTTTTATTCAGAATTTTTCCCCCGATTTGGGTAAACCAAATCGGGAAACCCAAATCACCCTGATCCTGCACACCCCTAGATAGGTCTGCATCACAATACTTAAAGCTCTTAACAGACTGGGGCCATCATATGGCCAGAGCCTTTTCAAGTCTGGTGGAATGCTCTCCTTGTAGAAAGTTGGGCTCTGCAGGACTTGTTACAGTTCCACTGGACCTGTAAAACAGAGATGTTCTGCTGGGCCTATGGTTATGGCTGAGGAGCAGGCAAACTCCCTTGCCAGCCTCTTGCTGTGATCTTGTTCTGGTTTTCGTTCTGTCTCCACTGCCCAGATCTCGGTGGATCTGCATCTAGCCCCACAGCAGTTGATTATGATTGTTGATGCATTGAACGCTGCATCTTGGAGACTTTTGTTTGATTATACCTATATTGTATTATATATTTTCTTTTATGAACTATTTATTACTTGCTTTTATATATATTCTTGCTTGATACCCATGCTTCACTATGGTATTTAATTACTTTAAATCCCGTTATAGTACTTATGAGTATGTAATATTTTTTGGTTTGCGTATGAGTTGCACATGGATAAGGTTTCTTGAGAGCAGTAAGAGGTGATGATGCGAGAGGTGTGAGGTGGAGTTGGACTGAGGGAGGGTTGGTGTGATGAGCACTTCGACAGGTTCACGTGAGAGGTTTGCATTGAAATGGCCCTTAGAAAGGTCATGCACCATCTCCCCGTGAACATTTAAAAACTCAGTTGCTGTACTGACTTTTATTAAGGGTCAAATCACACAAGACAAAATACACTTGAACTATACTCGAATTACACTCAAATGCATTTGAATTACAAAATACACTTGAATTACCTATGTAATTTGAGTGTGTTTTGTCTTGTGTGGTGAGACACTAAAAAATCCCTATTCAGGAGTCTTGTACCATCTTTCTTCAGTTGTCTGCAGTTTCCATTACTTGGTTTTGACCTCAGAACACAAAGGTCCACAGCTGACCAATCAGACAGAGGGGGGTGCAAACAGAGAGGAGCTTGCCAGCCACATAGAAAAGGCAGGAAGATTGGCAACCCTGGGGAACTTTGAGGAGAAGACTGGAAGGTGCATTTGACCGCAAGACACGTTCAATGACTCTCAATAGACCTCTGTGTTCCAACTGCCTCGGGGTGGGGGATGAGGTGTAGAATGTTGTGAGCCCCAATCAGCCCACATATGCAAATGATGTTGAAAGGCTGGCCCAATCAGGGAAGAGTGGCCAAGCTGGCAGCGAGTGGGGGTGCAAGCAGGCAGCAGCCTGCCAGCTACACAGGGAAGCTGTCTCCCTTGGGAAGAACACATTTGACCCCTCTTTACCCCCTTAGGGGGCAAATTTCTTAAAATCCCTTCTTAGTGGGTGTTTGCACCATGAAAGGAATGTTCTCCCCAAATTTCATTTTTCTAGGTCCAGGGGTTTGGGTTGGATGTTGATGAATCAGTCAGGAGTGGACACTTGTCTTTATAGATACAGATTTTTGAATTAATGCTGTTGTAATTGTAACCCACCCTGAGCCTGCTTGTGGGGAGACCGTGATACAAGCTGAATAAATCAAATCAAATTCGGATCTAGATTTCTTTTTTGCGCTGTGTTCTCAGTTGTGCGCATTGGAAATGCAGAGGAGGAAGAAAGACATAAAGGAAAAGAAGGAACTACGGCAAACCATTTATGTACAGTGTGCTGTATCGGATCTGGAATAATTTTAAGTGCAGCAAAAGAAATTCTTCATGCATTGGTTCAGTTCTGAAAACAAAAGCAAGGGATTCAGTATAGCAAAACCTGGAGGGGAAAAAACAGATAAATTTCGAGACATTGCAATGTGATGGATTTAATGACCGAAGAGCAGCCTGGTGACTTAGGGATAGGATATCCATAACATTAGTCATTACATGTATAAATAGCTTGATTCCCTATGCATCCTTGCCTCTCAGACCTGATGAAATCATTGGTCTCTTTTTCAGCAAGGGCATTTCATGCCAAAGGATTCCAGCCACGAGTAGAATGGTACTATAAGCATAACCCCCTTAAAGAGCCAATGCCCATTAGCGAGTGGCTGCTGCATATTGCTAGAAGGCGAGTCAGAATCTATAAAGAGACCATAACTGAGAAAAATGAGAAAGATCTGAACTCGGCCAACCTAGAGTGGACGTCAGAAAGAATGGGTGTCAAGTACGAACTCTCCTTGATCGTTGGAGGTGCCCCAAAGGATGTCTATAGGCATGATGATACTCTTTGGCGTGCAGACCCACTGCGGGTGCAGACAGATGGGGGGAGAATGACTCTCCCCTGGGGAGACTTATTTTTAAACAACGAAGTCTATTTGTCACGAAGAGCATCCCGTTTGGGAACCAGACTTTACAAGTTCTAAGAACTTGTCCTGGGTGCAAAGAGAGATTTATAGACAAAAATGGTCGTGAACTGGGTGCAGTATCACGCTCCTACATCGCCTGCTTATTGAAGAATGAATGAAGTCATCGTTCATCGCCCTGCTTTTACCAAGGATGGTATTCACACATGTCACCGGAGTGAGTGAAACATGATTTCTGCTTGGGCATTCCTCTGTTTATGGCCTTGTTAAGGGTCAGCGGGAGGCCGAGCAATTTGGGGATGCTGAAAAACCAAGTGTGTCTCTGTACAGTACAACTGAAACAAAGCTGGGGAAATAGTTCTCCACGCAGACTGGCTTGCAAGTGTTCAAAACGTGAGAGCTACACCCAGGAAACTCTTGGTTTGAATCTTGCCTTTATGATGAATGCACTAGGTGGACAGTCTGTCACAGCCATGATCCCGCACCTGCATTATGAACCCCAGTATGAATCTATCCTGCTATTGGAGGCCTCTTTAAATGTTCTAAAAACACATATTGCTTTGGGGGTATATTTGTACACTGATGCAAATTCCAGTAAGATTTGAGCCCAGTGGCACCTTAGAGACCAACAAGATTTTCAGAATGCAAGCTTTTGAGAGTCAGAGCTCCCTTCAAGGTTAGGGTTAGGATTAGACATGGGCATGAACCATGAAAAAACCAAACCATGCGGTTTGTGACATTTTCACGAACCAGGAACCACGAACTCCCATAAATTGGGGCAAGTTCACGAACTGGTTCATGGTTCATGGGGTTTAAATGCCCCTTTCCGGCCACTTAGCAGTGGCAGGGAAAGGGGCATTTAAACCCCTGAATCAGCTGCTTGTCGGGGAGATCCTGGCTGGCCAGCCAAGGCCCACCTACAATTTAAATGGCCATTTCCCCACTGCTTCAAGTAGACCAGTTTGTGAAAGTTCATGGAAACAAGCTTCGTGAACCACTGGTTCGCGAACCATGAACCAGGCTGGTTTGTGGGGTTTTTTGATTTGTATTCCGGTTTGTGCCCATCTCTAGTTAGGATCAGCTCTGACTTTCAAAAGCTTACACTGAAAATCTTATTGGTCTCTGTCTCTCTACATGAGACATCTGACGCATGAAGAACATGTGTTGGAAGATGCAATGTTAGCTGGGAAAGGTAGTTTTAAAAGACAGAGCCGGCAGCAGGACAAAGGCTTTGCTATACACCAGAGCTGTGTGAAGGGACTGTGAAATTCCAGAAGGGAAACTTCAGCCCTCCAGGTCGAAGCCTGGCTCTGGAAGGCAGCTCCAGCCCATTTCCATTCCTCGCTGCCCGCTGGTTGCGATCCCACACAGTTTTAGACTGGAGAGGTGAAACTGACAGAGCCTTCAGGGTGGCGAAGATGAAATTAACAAATTCTCTGAGGAGCGATCTTCACCAGCTCTGTCTTTTTAAGTTACACTTCCCAGCTAACATGGCATCTCCATACACTTGACGAACATGCACCGAGGTATTTCATGTAGAGAGACTCTATGGTAGGGTTGTTAAGAGAAATTCTCCTAATTCCCCTTTACTTGGTTTCTCCCTCAAATTCAACTGCCTTTTTTTTAAAAAAGAAATTTGGAATCTGTTTCTAATCAATTTCTTTTTAATCAAAGTGAAGCTTGGAGGGGCAAGAAGGGAGGGACTGCAAAATCTCCGAATTTTACTCTGTAGATGCTCAGAGGCAGGCAATGTCTTCTCAAGCCTTCTTCTCTTCCTGCTACAGCATCCACCCTGGGGCGTTTAACCTAAAATAGTGGAAAGAGCTGAAGTTACAAAATACCGTCTTGATTACTCTTCAAGGAGAAATGAAAGAGAAACGCTGCACTTAAGAAAGAAAAGGAGAGTAGGAGGAATCAATGGCTATACCTAAAAACATGAATTTCAGCAAAAGAAATTCCTCATCCCATAGCAACTCTAAGTGCCACTGGACTCAAATCCCGCAGATTTGAAGAAGGGAGCTTTGACTCGTGAAAGCTTATACCCTGAAAATCTTGTTGGTCTCTAGGATGCCGCTGGAGTCAAATCTTGCTGTTCTATGGCAGACCAATAAGGCTACCCACCTAACTATCCAAATTCCAGTGTATCTTTTGGTAGAAAAATCCCTTTAAAACCAGAAATATTTCTGATGGCAGAAATCATCGTGTTTCCCAGCACTAAAACATCCAGAGCTTGAAATCGTACATGACACAAATCGAAGTGGTCAAGCCGGAACCAGGAAAATAAATATACATCTCTATGCTGACAATAAAGTCTACTTTATACCCAGACTATTAAAGTGACTCAGGGCCAAGCTACAAGTGACGTCTTACACAGGTTGGACACTTGTCAGCTTCCCTCAAGTTTTGATGGGAAATGTAGGCATCCTGGTCTTGCAGCCTTAATGGAGAGCCAAGCTGTAAAACCAGGGCGCCTACATTTCCCATCAAAACTTGAGGGAAGCTGACAAGTGTCCAACCTGTGTAAGACATCACTTGTAGTTTGGCTCTCAGTGCATTTGCGGATGTCAGAAAGCGCTCAGCAATTCAAAGGACATTCCCAAATCCTATCCATACATATATTACAAAGTTGACAATAAATACCATTCTCTTTCATAATAAATAACAATAAATAGCATTCATAAATAACGTTCAGTATTATTATGCAACCATCGATGTAATTATAGCTGCAGAAATATATACGCATAAGCATGAGTTAGAATGTTTCTTTCTCAGATATTCACCTCTCCTCTTTTGCATATCTGAATAACTCACACCAGTATGGTTCCTTTACAAAGCTATATATATATAAACAACAAAAACCTTGTTCGAAACCTCAGAAATTATGCGACTAACAGAAACACTTGTGACTTTTAAAGGAAAATATCTACATTTTATATTCCAAAATTTTTGTGTTTTCTACAGCAACAATGGTTTAAAAACCCTATTAAAATGTTCATGAAAAATGATGTGTATTATTGGATAGATCTTGATTTTCACCTTTCTGTATTCCTCCAGGCATAGTTCATTCATCTGATTGGAGCACAAATGAGCTTTGAGGTCTGCCTTCTGTAACCATTCTTGAGCTCTAATTCTAAACCAAGCCCTGGTAAGGATGCCTTTCTCAGCTGTCTTCACCCTGCCCTTTCTGTTTATCTTCCCTTGAAAACCAATTACATTCAAACCCTATGCAAGCATTGCAAAATTGTTTCAGCTCTGAGTACAGGTGCCAAGATGATTCCGGCCCACCTTAATCAGTCTTGGACCAGTCTTAGACCTTGGACCAGTCTTGATTCGAGAATCTCTTGAATCATATCCCTGAGGGCCTTTCCTCCCCTCCTTACCTGGGTTCATCCCAGTTCTTGCATGGATATTCATCATTATGCAACCATGTTTCGAGCCAGGCTTTGGGGCTTTTGATGCCCTTGAAGGACCTCTGGGCCACCCTCTGCAAGAGATCGTCAGGCGAGAGAACACCTCCAGAATAGGAAGCAAACGAATAAGCCCGTACCTAGAAATCCATCTATTCGTGTGGGAACACATGGCAGAATAACTATTGGCGCAGGTATGAGCATACAGTGATGAGAGCAATGGGAAGAATCAGATGCCCCACCTGCCAACCATCAGAGGCCGTCTCCATGGAATGCCCAGCATGTGGATTCAGACTACAAAGGAGCCCTGTGGCAGGCGATGGAAACAAGCCCACGACCTTTTGCCCTGTTACGCCAATGTGGAATGGCATACTCTGAGGTTTAAACAATCACATAACCCAGTCTGGAGCTCAGGCTTGTAACGAAGAGCGGATCGGCTCTTTGGGGCATTCGTGCCAAAGACCAGCACGGAGAATGCTGATCACTCAGCTTGCCCAGTCTGAGCAACTGATTTCCACTATGGACATGTGAATCCTTTTCAGGGATCTCTGTCTGCATCAGGGGTGAAAATAAATTACGTTTCTTACCGGTACTGTCTGTCTCGGGGGGCTCAAAGCCAAAGATGAGAAGTACTTGTTTGGCGGCCATATTCTTACTCTGTCCCAGACTGTACCAGCTTACTTTCACTCCAGTTGTGTGTTTGTGACATCTGTCCATATGCAGGTATCTGTGGCTCTGCAGTTTTCTGCAATCGTGTTTGCACGTTACATATTATTGCAATTAGCTTAACTGTGCATCATTTTTCTTGTCCATGGATATGTAGTTTTCCACAATGATTTCAGTCATGTCCCACACATCACATGCATATTGTTACAACTAGTTTAACTGTGCATTGTTTTTCATGTCTGCAGATAGGCAGTTTTCTCCACTGTTGATTTCAATCATGTACACGCATCACGTCTGTGTACATGATTGTGTATTGCAATTGGCTTAACTGTGCATCATGTCCCTCGCCAACAGTTCTGTTTCATTGTGCATATTATCTGTAGTTGTCTTAACTGGGCATCAGCTTGTCTAGGCAGTCAATGCTTTTTAACTTCTGCAAATTCAGTGATAATAGTCTCAAACCTGCTCGAAACTCTTAAATGGCATATTTAACAGAAGCAGCAAATATGTGGGTTTTATACTCAAATTTCCACATGCTCCAATATCCCAGTGTTAACATTTTGTTTTTTTCTGCTCCAAAAGGTTGTATTCCACATGCTTTCTCTGTTCAGTCAAACGGCCAAAGCCAGTAGCTTGTAGCCGTTAATGCTAATTTAAGCCGGCCCCTTCTAGTTATCAGTGCCTGCTGAAGAAATATCTATAGTTATTAACTAGCTGCAGGGCAACATGACTTCTCATTTGATAGTCATATTCCAAGTGGGGCTCACAATGTACTTTCCTGAAATGAAAAAAAGCAAATAGCTTTAGCTTCGGAGACTGAACTCAGATGCTTGTTCATCCATATGTCACCTAAAATTCAGAAGATATGTCCTTTATCACGTGCATTGCGCCTCATTATAACAGTTGCTGATAGAGACAGCATTATTATGAGTTGCAACTGGAAACCTCTCCTATAGAGGTGTGCTCTGGGGGGGGGGGATGCTATAGTTTTAGATCTGAGATTTGAGGAGGACGCTACAGCCATTCATTCTTGATTTTCAGGTGGGACATTACAGGTTCAGTCCCATCTCACCATTCACACTGAGCCCAATCTGAGCTTCTTCTGTCTCAAACCTGAAAGTATTTTCCAACTTATTATACCAGGTGTTGTGGGAAAGGCACGGGAGAGCAAGGAAGAGAGGGAGGGGCAAAGATTTGACTGCAAAAAGCTGACGGGTTAGGCAGTTTTAAGAGAAAACTTATTGTCCGTTCTCTGATTTGCAGGTCTACAGCTACAGCATGGATGGGATAGATGCAGAGGAGTTAGCCGTGTTAGTCTGTGGTAGCAAAATCAAAAAGAGTCCAGTAGCACCTTTAAGACTAACCAATAAAACTGGTTAGTCTTAAAGGTGCTACTGGACTCTTTTTGATTTAGCATGGATGGGAGAGACAGGTAAGAGGAATGGCAGAAGTGGCTCTCTCGCAAGCTCCGCCTCTCCCCCAGCCTAACTAAAAGCGTGTTTCCTGTGTTTGGTACCTCTAATTTGATTGGTAGCATCACATTTTTATCCTGCCCCTTTGCTGAGGAGCTCTGCGTGGCCTCCCTGGTTCCCCTCCCCCTCTTTTTGTCCTCACAACATCAAGGGAAGTAGGTTGGGCTGAGAAAGAGAATGACCCGCCCATCAAAGGTCCGAGAGGGATTGGAATTTTAAAAAGTGAGAGCAAAAGCCAGGTCTCCATCGCACTTGGCACCTGAGAGACTCTCTTCTTTGAAGGGTTGAGTGGAATTCCTCCTCCGCTGCAAAGTTTACTGGGTGAGAGTGGGCTAGGTATTACCTCTTAGTCTAACCTACCTCACCGGGAGACAAAATAGAGAAGAGCCACACGTCCGTGGGTGGAAATACACCTAGGGATGCTCAAGTGCTGGATTTGATGTGTAGTCCTCAATTCACATGCAGGCTGTTCTTGCTCAGCACATGTGAATGCTGCTTTCACAGGAGCTCCCTTTGTGCGATCGCATCTGCAAGTGATTCCGGAGGGCAGAGCGCCAATTCAGCTCAGTTTTTGCTGCAAGAACAAGTACTGTAGGCGCCTTTGACTTGCTGATTTGCATTTCCTTATGGTGTGAGAAAATGTCAAGGTCTGCATTTCAGTGAATGGAGGTGGGGGAAACTGGGATACTTTTAGCCGTTGAAGAGGAACTTGATATTGAAGGCATGAATATATTCATGTGGAGCAAATTGAAGTGTGACTGTGCAAGCGAGCGCATGGAAAGTTGGAGGAGGGATATGTGAAATGAGGTGCACTTGAGCATCCCTAGGTACTTCGCAAGGTGTAGTTCCACCCCATGCATGAGGTCCTTGGAGGAAGGGTGGGTGGATAGATCTGGCAGTGATTCCTGTGAGCACATCACAATTGTGTTCATGGGTGGCCTCATTAATACCCTCCCATCTCCAGCAGAGGGCCTCTTCCTCATACTGGGGAATGGTGGAGATTGGTCTCCATCACACAACCCAAGATATTATGAAGTCCCCTTCAAGTGACACATTCTTTCCTGAAATGTGGAAAGGCTACTTTGATTTTAGGAAAAGGAGAAAAAGTTCTTTTCAAAATAATTATAATCATAAACACCTGTTGGTCGAGAAGGTTCTTGGTAAATGGAGAGTTTTGCATCCAAGAAAGGAAACACCTGTACGTATTTTATGACCACTTTCCTGCCCACTTGGTGTCTATTTAGATGACTCAAGGCAGGGCGCACAAGGACACGGCCACTTCATAGAGTTTGGCTCAGCCTCCAGACTCTCAATTGCTCCTCTGCTGTTAACCATGTGTAGTGGTTAGATGCACACACCACAAACTACAAAGCCCACATTGTATGATGTCACTTTCTTTATGGGCCACTTCTGTGGTGAGTGAAACCTCACCTCCATAAGCATATGTGTAAAGATTACAACTCTGCAAGGTATATATTTAATTGGCACTTGGTTAATGCAAAAGGAGAGCCAGTTTGGTGTAGTAGTAAAGAGAGAAGGACTCTAACCTGGATTCCCTACTCCTCCACTAGAAGCCAGCTGGGTGACCTTGGGTCAGTCACAGCTTCTAGGAGCTCTTTCGGCCCCACCTACCTCACAGGATGTTTGCTGCTGTGGGGATAATAATGACATACTTTGTAAACTGCTCAAAGTGGGTGTTAAGTCATCCTGAAGGGTGGTATATAAATTGAATGTTTATTATTATTGTTGTTATTCAAATTATCCAAAACACAATCAACAATAAGCAGAGGTCACATGTTATTATTGATTGGCCTTGCTAAGCTGATACAAGTCCCCACCGGAGACCTAAGTATCAACCAGATATCGGCATAATATGTATGCTGTTCCAAGTAGCACCATCTTTTGCAGTTCTGTAGGTGTTATGTCAGAAAGCTGCAGTTTTTCCATATGAATTGTAAAGTTTTTCAAGATAGTTCCAAGTGCCCAGATGACAATGGGGACTACTGTTGCATTCTTCTTCCATAGTCGGGTAGTTTCTATTGCCAGATCTCTATATTTAATCCTTTTTTCTTTTCCTTTTCCTTTTCCTTTTTCTTCGACTCTGGCATCCCCAGGAATTGCAATGTTGATTATCCAGACTTTTCGATTTTCCACGACTGTTATGTCTGGTGTATTACGTTCAAGGTGCTGATCAGTTTGCAAGATGCAAAGTGTGCCGCTGCAAGGTGGCATGCTTGACGGGGTTGTTGTTGTTACTAAAAGTTCACCTATAACCATTTTCTCAGGTAAGCAGAAGGTTGCAGATTGAGTTTTTCTATTCACTTACTTCATTTTCTATCTGTCTTAGTATGGCAGCTAGCCCAAAGAAAATGTCTAGAGCTGGCCCTGACCACTCTGGACTTGATGGTGACCCCTGCACCTCAACAACTGCTCCCGGAGCTCCACCATGCCCCAATGCCAAGCCTGGAGCTCAGCCAGCCACTTTCCCCAGCCCCAGAACCCTTACCAGCTTGGGGGCGATGATGGGCACGCTTGTGGAGCAGAGGAGGTTAGGCTCTGCAGGCAGGTGGGAGCTGGTGGACACCATGGGCCAGCTGAGCTGCGGGGTGGTGCAGCAGCTGGAGCTGGCCAAACAGCTGATCTGCATGGCAGCACAGCAGCAATCCCCAGCCCTGCCAAGCCCTGCCGCCACTCAGCAGCCTTGGCAGGGAACACTGCCGTGGCTAGCAGAGAAGGGGCAACTCCTGCAGATGCTGGGGATAGGCCGAGCCCTGGCGGGGTGGCAGGCAGGACACCCTGCCAGGGAGGTGGGGTCGAGGGAGGGCAGGAGTGAGCTCTCCATTGGGTACCGACCCAGGGATGTGAGAGGGCTCCCCCATGATGGGTAGAACCAGGACCAGTCCTAGGAAGTACCACAGGTGCAGGTGGTGGGAAGCACAGGGGAAGGGAGGAACAGGGAGCAGGTTGGCTGCCCTAGGGAGGGGGCGGGCTGGAAGGGCACTATAAAGGGAGGACTCCCAGTGAAGCCAGGGAGGAGAAGGCTGGCATGATTACAGAGCAACAGGAAAGGCAGATCATGGCACAGCGGGCAGGAGGTTGCAACCCCCCAGATGGTGCAACCCCCTCCCTTGCCCAATCTGAGACTGAGGGAGACCTTCCTGCCGATGCACCTGGGAAGATGGCTGAAGGGGGGGGGGCTGAAGGACTGGGCAGGGCGGTGGCTCACAGAAACAAAGAATTTCTCCCTTGGGACTCATGAGCAATGTGTCAGGTCCAGTATATATCTTAACTATACTGACTCCATTTTCTAATGCTTTTAGTGTTTAAGTGTTTTCTCCTCAGGTGCACCAGTTCCCAGGCAGCATTCCCACCAGAGGACTGTTTTGTCTAACACCGTTCCACCAGGCATTGGCCTTGAAGGAGAGCAGCTTCCCAGGACTGCAAGATGTTGTTTTGAGAACTGTGGGGGGAGGCTGTTCCAGATGGGTATTGTTACTCTGTATCCTATGCTTGCTCTTCATTGGTAACAATGATCATGTACCATCCTGAGTCTCCTATTCAGGACAGTGGACTATAATGGACCTTTTCTGCAATAAAGCTTCCTTTGCCAGACATTGGACTTATTCTTGCTTCTAAAGGGAATCTTGCAGAGAGTACCTTATTTAGCCACAGTCTGACATTTTGTTACCAATCATGTCTGCGTCGGGCCCAGCGGAATCCAAGGTTGTCCCGGACAGGGATCCTTTGTTTGATCCGTATGCGTCTCCCGACAATCAACCGGTGCAAACCCAAGACTCCCAGGAGCTGGGAGCAACCGGGAACGGAACCGGAGCTTCCACTTCTACCCTGCCTCTCATCGACTTCAGTACTCGAAACGAGACCGAAAGCAATCTCGGGGCAAGGCCGAAAGCAACCGCTCTCCCCTTGATCTCGGTGCCCACCCCGTCGGAGTGGGGAGCCAGACCCCGAGAAACCAGAGAGCGCCGGGCAGGTGGACTCCATCCACGAGTCTCGATGGACGGGCGCCGAAGCCTAGAAACCGTCCCGGAACTAGATAGCAGCCAACCATGGCGATATTGCAACAGGACGTTTGAGCAGATGGAGGGGGACACGTCTCGCCGAGGCGCCCTGAGTTGGGATTATTCCGAACTTGCCCCGTGGAAGGAGCCAACGGAAGTCCCTGAACCAAGTTGGGAGCAGATACGAGGTCGCACCTATGCGGTAGATACCAGCATCTCGGCCGTGACGGGTATGGCCAAGGGAATTCTAGCCGCGAGGTCGCGAATAGTTCAAGGGGACCCTCCTCCGTGGGGCCCTTTCTCCCCGGTGAGTACAGCGAATGAAGGTTCCCTGAGGGAACAACCAGGACCAAGTCGTATACAACAATTAGAAGCTAAGCTGATGGATATGGAAGAAAGCTTGGCTCACGCCATTCATTTAATTTCCTCAATGGGGGCAGGGGAAAGACTGTCTCCTGAAGAGATGGCGATACAGATAGCTACCCTTCAAAGTGTCATCTCCTATCCGATGGAGGAAGTCCAGCAGCGGTCGTCGCCTACCGGCGGGGGGGGCACCTATCCTGGCGAATCGGGAGAACAACCCAAGGAACTTCCCCCTCAGCGGGAAACTCCACCGAGAAGGGACCACCCGGTTGTGCCATCCGGTGAGACTCCCATCGAACCTCCTATCACGGGAGGGGATGTGCCGCCAGACGAGACCCCCGTTGAGAGGCCTACGGAAGGGGAGGAAAAGCCAAGTGATACACCGGTGATACCCCCCCATACTTCCCCGAAAACGGTCCGGCCGGACCAAGCGGGAGCACCCGTGGCTCCATCAGGGGAGGGAGCCCCTGGTCAACCGCGCGAAACTGTTCCCGTCGGGCAACCTCCGGGAGATGGTCTACCAGCGCCAAAAGGCCAGCCGACGCTTCCCAGAACAACAACGCCCGGAGGGGCAAGCCCGCGCGGCCTTCCACCCATTCGGCCTTCGCCGCTGCGGCCCCTTCCGCTTCGACCACAACTAACCCCGCCGCTGCAGCCGATACGTTTGCCACTGGAACAACCCGTAAGACCGCCGCCGACCCAACCGATGGGACCTACACCACTGCGACCCCACCAACCCACCCCTCAGCGGCCGATTACTACTTCGCCACATCAACCTCAACCGCCAGCACCTCAACCGCTACGGCCAGCACCTCCGGCCTTGCCACCAGCCCTGCCGAGAGCACCGCCACCAGCCCTGCCGAGAGCACCACCGCCAGCCCAGCCGAGACCGGCACCCCCGGCTCAACCGGTGAGGCCACCGCCAGCACAACCGGGTCCCCTCATACCTCAAGTGCCATTGAGGCTTCCGGCGGACTTCTACCCAGCCCCGGCTCCGAGGCAAGACCTCCCAATGGGTTGGGTGAAACTAGACGCCACTTTTGATGGGGATCCCTCCAAACTGGGCTTTTTTCTAGTGCAAGTCGTGCAATTCTTCAACCGGTGGGGACACCTCTTCGGCAGCGAGGCCAGCCAAATTGAACACCTCGGCTCCCGTTTACAAGGGAAAGCAGCGGACTGGTACGTAGGACTATATAATATCGGGGCCCCAGAACTCGATACTCTCCAGGGGTTGGTGGATGCTATTAGAGCACAATATGAAGATCCCTTAGAGGAAACCAGGGCCCGAACAGAATTGCAGGCCATTAAGCAGGGCAACATGGCAGCGAGAGACTATATCACGAAATTCCGACAATTGGCTGCCAAGTGCCCCAGGTGTGAGGAGTCCACAAAAATTATTCTGTTCAAACAAGGACTTAATCCGAGACTTTTGGACAGAGCCCTCATGCAAGACAATCCCCCTACGCTGTTAGGTTGGATTCAACTTGTTTGCGAAGTGGAAAATCGCATTTTAGAAGTCCGTTTGGTTGAGCAACAACAACGAACGGGACAAAGAAAACCATTGACCTTACAAAAGGGAGCTCGGGGAGCTGGTTACGCCACCCGTGGAGCGAGAGATGCTAGATGGCAACAAGGGCTGTGTTTGCAATGCGGACAGGCTGGTCACTTTGCAGCACAATGCCCCTACCGGCCTGTGCAAAGACCTCCGCTCCAATTACGGCGTCCAACCCTTGCTCCGTTCCCTGCGCTCCAACGCCCGACTCCAGCTCCACGAGCAAACAGAGGCCGCGGCGCTTCCCAAAGGCCAGCCTCAGAAAGAGGGCTGGAAGCGGAAGAAGTTATGGAATACGATCCCGCTTCCCCATCTGCAGAAGTCAATCCAGAAAGTCCCCAGTCGGGAAACGAGATGGATCTGTCGTAAAAGGGCCCAAACGACAGATCCGCCCCAAGCCCGTCCCTGCACGGAACCGGCCACCTGGGTCCATTTTATTCATGCCAGTGACTTTAATCAACCCAGAGAGAAAAATGCACATTCGGGTGCAAGCTCTTATTGACTCGGGTTGCTCAAGAGACATCATAGCCCCAGCTCTAGTCAATGGACTGGTTTTACCAACTCGGGATTTACAAAATCCAGTAATTTTTGAACAAATGGATGGTACCAACATGAATCCGGTCACGACTGAAACCATCCCAGTGATCACAGGCATGGGACAACATTGGGAAAAGAGGTCCTTTGTCATCTGCTCTACTGCCAAGTACCCGTTAATTCTAGGCAGCAAATGGCTATGTGATCACAATCCCTACATAGACTGGGCTCAAGGATGTATTACCTTCAATCATGCCAACTGTAAAAATCACCGTTGGAATCAAAACTGGGGCGAAGACCCAACTTATAAAGAAAAGGCCCTCCTCACCCAAGAAGAAGTCAACCAAATACCTGAACCGTACTGGCCTTTTCTGAATGCTTTCTCGGAGGAGGAAGCTGATACTCTACCCCCGCACCGAAGAACGGACTGTGCGGTGGAAATTTTACCCGGAGCCTCCTTGCCTAAAGGACGACTCTATCCCATGAGTCTCCATGAACGTGAAGAGCTCCGGAAATTCATCGACACCAACCTCCAACGAGGGTTCATCCGCCCAGCCTCTAGCTCCCACGCCGCTCCAGTTCTCTTCGTGAAAAAGAAGGATGGGGGGCTCAGACTGTGCACGGACTTCCGAGGACTAAATGCAGTGTCCACCAACAACGCCTATCCTATACCGCTCATCCGAGACCTTCTCAACGTCGTGGCCCAAGGTAAGATCTTTACGAAATTAGATTTAAAAGATGCTTACTTCCACGTTCGTATCAAGGCAGGGGATGAGTGGAAAACCGCGTTTAATACGCCCCTCGGACAATATGAATACTTAGTTATGCCTTTTGGATTGACGGGAGCCCCGTCTGTATTCATGTCCATGATAAACGAAGTTTTACATGAATTTCTATACAAAGGGGTGGTAGTGTACCTTGATGATGTTTTAATTTATTCCGACACCGAGGAAGAACATGTTCAAATGGTACAAAAGGTCCTGGCCACCTTGATGAAGAATAAACTGCCCATCAAATTGTCCAAATGTGAATTCCATAAAACCGAACTCACTTACCTTGGGTATTGCATCTCACAAGAGGGGTTGAAAATGGATCCAGCCAAAATACAGGCGATCCAGACTTGGCAAACACCCACCACCCGCAAAGAACTGCAATCCTTCCTGGGTTTTGCCAACTTCTATAGAGACTTCATAGCAAATTTTGCCCAAATCACACTCCCCTTAACAGAGTTGCTGAAAACCAAAGAGAAAGGGGACCAAGCCAAAAAACCCTCCGCTAAACTACAATGGACCCCCGATTGCCAAACGGCCTTCGAATGCCTAAAAAAGCAATTTGTAACGGAACCCATCCTCTCCCACCCCAACGAACAGTCCCCCTTCATAGTACAGGTCGACGCCAGCGATACGGCGATAGGGGGGGTTTTGCTACAGAAGGGGGAGGATGGGAAATTGCGGCCTTGTGCATTCCTGTCTAGAAAGTTCTCAGAGGCAGAAAGGAATTGGAATGTGTGGGAGAAGGAGGCCTTTGCAGTGAAAGCAGCTCTCACTAACTGGAGGCATTGGCTGGAGGGAGCGAGATACCCTTTCGAGGTCTGGACAGATCATAAAAATTTGGAGGCCCTCCGAAGCCCCCGCAGACTGAATGCCAAGCAATTGCGGTGGGCAGAATTCTTTTCCAAATTCAACTTCACCCTCAATTATCTCCCGGGCAAAACTAACTTTTTGGCGGACGCCCTATCGCGCATGCCCCAACATAAGAGCAAGCGGGCGGAGACTGTCGACACGGTCTTCTCGCCTAAGCAACTTGGGGGCGTGGTGACTACTCGCAGCCGCGCTAAGCTGCCCCTCCCGGCCGACCAAGAATGGAAATCGAAACTTAAAACTGAAGTGGAGAAGGAGGGGAATAAAGCTCCGCGAAACAAACTAACCCAATCCCCACAGGGGGATTGGCTAGCTGGGAGCAAGTTTTATGTCCCGGACAGCCTTAAGTTGGAAATCTTGCAGCGCTGTCATGATGCTCCCACTGCTGGACATTATGGGTATCTGAAAACTTTACACCTAGTTCAAAGACAATTCTGGTGGCCGGGCATGCGCAAAGACATTTCCCAATACGTTAGTTCCTGCCCTGTTTGCCTCAGCGCTAAAACCAGAAAAGGGAAACCTCCGGGTCTCCTGCAACCATTGGAAACACCGAACAGGCCCTGGGAAGTAATCTCCATGGACTTTATCACTGATCTGCCTCTTTCAAAAGGACATAATTGTATTTTAGTTGTGGTAGATCTGTTCTCCAAACAAGCCCATTTTATCCCCTGTACTACTATACCCTCCGCTCGAAAACTAGCGGATCTGTTTCTAAAACACATCGTAAAATTACATTCTTTTCCGTCCAAGGTGATTTCGGATCGCGGCGGACAGTTCGTTGCCAACTTCTGGCGGGAGCTTTTGAAAATGTTGAATATTGAACAAGGTATCAGTTCAAGCCACCACCCACAAACCGACGGGCAATCCGAAAAAACAAATCAGATATTAGAACAGTTCCTTCGTTGCTACATCAATTTTCAACAAGATAACTGGGTGGACCTTCTCCCTCTAGCTGAATTCTCCTATAACAACAGTGTACACGCTTCAACGGGAGAAGCCCCCTTCAAAATTGTATATGGGACTCACTTCAATCCCTTCCCTTTGGACGCACCCCCTCTCCATTCCTCTAAATTGCCAGATGTATCCTCATGGTGGGGGGAGGCGGTGCAGCAATGGACTATCATTAAGAGACACCTTGAAAAAGCCAAACTGGATTACAAAAAGTACGCAGATCGCCATCGTGTGGCCGCATGGGAATTACAACCAGGAGATCATGTGTATATTTCCACAAAGAACCTAAAGCTAGCTCAGACAAGCCGCAAACTCGCTTTGAAATTCTTAGGACCTTTTCCTGTGCGCAAGGTAATAAATAAAGTGACTGTCGCTGTAACATTGCCCAAGAACCTTCGCCATGTGCATGATACGTTCCATGTCAGCCTTTTGAAGAGAGCTCCCACCGACAACAAATGGCATATCAAAGCTCCACCCATTCCAACTTTAATTGACGACCAAATACACTATGAGGTACAACAAATTTTGGACTCTAAAATCAAGAGAAATCAGCTTTTTTACCTCATTAGATGGAAGGACTTTGATTCTGGTTACGATGAATGGGTGAACTCTGCACATGTTCATGCTCCTAGATTGACCAAAGCTTTTCATACTCGCTACCCATATAAACCAGGGGGGGATCTATTTTAAGGGGGGCAGAAATGTCAGGTCCAGTATATATCTTAACTATACTGACTCCATTTTCTAATGCTTTTAGTGTTTAAGTGTTTTCTCCTCAGGTGCACCAGTTCCCAGGCAGCATTCCCACCAGAGGACTGTTTTGTCTAACACCGTTCCACCAGGCATTGGCCTTGAAGGAGAGCAGCTTCCCAGGACTGCAAGATGTTGTTTTGAGAACTGTGGGGGGAGGCTGTTCCAGATGGGTATTGTTACTCTGTATCCTATGCTTGCTCTTCATTGGTAACAATGATCATGTACCATCCTGAGTCTCCTATTCAGGACAGTGGACTATAATGGACCTTTTCTGCAATAAAGCTTCCTTTGCCAGACATTGGACTTATTCTTGCTTCTAAAGGGAATCTTGCAGAGAGTACCTTATTTAGCCACAGTCTGACACAATGGACTCCTAGAAATTTCTTAGTAATGTTCTACAGGGAGAAGAGGGCAAGTCTTATGATGTTTATGTTGGAAGAAGCGATGTCTAGTGTAAAAAGAGGAAGAGAAGAAGATCCTACAGGGAGCAGAAAGGGCTAGTCAGATAGGCACGTGAGGTCAGCACCTCTCTTTCCATTGAGTGTCATTCCCTTGTCTTGTCTTCAGATTACTACGCTCAGGCCAATATCCTTTTCTTTATTTCTTGGAAACTATAGCTAGAAGTGTATCTCTATCTCTCCAATTTACTATCAGGTATGTTCGTTCCTAAATAAACTTTCTTTACTCGTGTGATTATTGTTGTGTAGATACTCTGCCAACGTGCCTTTGGGATGATCTGAAGTAGTATAGGGAAAAGTAAAACAAAACAGAAGAGCAGCATATTATAAGGTCAGTAATGGAAGGAATGCCTGACCTAGATAGCCCAGGTGAGCCTGATCTTGTCAGATCTTAAAAGCTAAGCAGGGTCTGCCTTGGTTAGTAATTGGATGGGAGACGTCCAAAGAAGACCAGGGTTGCAGAGGCAGGTAATGGCAAACCACCTCTGTTAGTCTCTTGCCTTGAAAACCCCACCAGGGGTCGCCATAAGTCAGCTATGACTTGAAGGCACTCTTCACCACCAATGGAGGGGAAAGGCCGATGCAGTTACAAAGCTGAGCTGCATCAAAAACCCAGTGTGGAAAAGGTGACACATCATGATGTACGCACAACTGTCTTTTTTTTTTTAACATAACACAAACTGTTGTATTTTAATCCATGTTGTACCCCGCCCTGACCCCGCTTGCGGGGAGGGAGGGTAAAAAATAAATAAATAAATAAATAAAAATAAACTGAGCTTAGATGAGCAGTTTGTCAAACAGACCACAAACCAAAGGGGCAAGTGTTGGGGTATTCTCAGCTCCACGTACTTCCAGCAACAGACTTGGTTTTTTGCTGTGTAATGTGTGAAAATGCCCCGTGCAGCAGGCTTTTTTTAAAAAAAATCCACTAATAGTAAAAAGGTAAAGCCGCCTGCATGTGATCTGTTTTGTATCCAGACCTGTCAGCTCTTGTGCCCTGCGCATGAGGTGTTAAATGAGCTGAAGGAAGCCCATTAGCGTCCCAACTTCTCGTTCAAGTCGGGCTGAGAAGAAGCCCGTCTGGTTTTCAGTCACGTTTAAAGCAAAGGTGCATATTTAAAGGAAGGGAAGTCTTCAGAACTATATGATGGAATTCATTCTGGGTGGTCCTTAATTCCCAGCTCGCGCGTCCCTCTCCCCCCTTCCCCCAAACTCTCGATGGTTTCACCGCTTTGCTATTTCATGTTCAATAAAATATTAATTATCCCTCCTAAAAAACAGAGCTCTGCATAGCAAGCTAGTAGCACTTGGAAGCTAACTTTGGCATCATTCGGAGCGCACAGCTCAGACCTGGCAGAGAGGCCGACTTTCACTGCCGTTTAATAAAACTAAAGAAGAGTGAAAAGTTCAAATATTAGACTTTCCTGTGGAGCTGGTTGCTGGGGCTGGGGGGGGGGGGGGAGTGCCGGCCAATATAAACAGCAGCCCAGTGGTAAGTTCGTGTTTCTGTCTCGTCTGTGGTGAATGCTTGTGAGGGCATCGTCTTGAATGAATAAAACCTCGGGTGCGGAGTGAAGGGCGGGGGAAATCTGAAGGTTGCCGGTATGTAGGCCACTGGGGTTGGTGATCTCAAGGTGAGAGAATTTCTCTCTCTCTTGACTTTGTGGTCATAGAGTACACTGAGGTTTACATCTACTTAAAAAAAATGGAGCATGACTAGAAAAGGAGTCTTTTAAAAACTTTGAACTTGGAATCTTGAGCCTCCCATCTTATGACACAGGCCAGCACAACTCTGTCTCAGAGGTTGCCAGCTCTGGATTCAGACATTCCTGGAGATTTGGGGGGGTAGAGCCTGGGGGGGACATGTTTGGGGCAGGGGGCCTTGGCAAGGAATAATGCCATAGAGTCCACGTTCCAAGGTAACCATTTTCTCCAGGAGAACCTACCTCTGTGTGGCCTGGGGATCAGCTGTAATTCGGGGAGATCTCCAGCCTCCACTTGGAGGTTGGCAAGCTTAGTATCAACTGTGCACAGTACTTCAGATGGTACAGAACTGGACAAGCAGTGGCACTCAGAGCCAAGCTACAAATGACGAATGACACTTGAACGGCAAGTGAACAGACTCACGTGTGTTCCTCCCTGTTCACTTGTGCTGCACTTGCCCTCCACTCAATCACGTAGGGCCAAGCTACACATGACGAATGACACTTGAACGGCAAGTGGATTGAGTGGAGGGCAAGTGAACAGGGAGAAATACACTTGCTGTTCAAGTGTCATTCGTCATGTGTAGCTTGGCCCGTAGTGATCGAGTGAAGGGCAAGTGGAGGGCAAGTGAACAGGGAGGAACACACGTGAGTCTGTTCACTTGCCATTCAAGTGTCATGTGTCACTTGTAGCTTGACCCTCAGAGGCATTTCAAGCCCTTGAAGGCTGCCATATGGGATGGGAAGTCTCTCGCTTGGTGAGTCACATATTACACAGGCCTGCATGTAGGACTGTTAATTTATTATATTTATTTTATTTGGCTCATACGCCACCTTTCCCACAAGTGGGCTCAGGGCGGCTTCCAACAAGGATATACAATCAAAACATACAATAAAAGCATCATACCAACATAAGCCAAGTAACATGAAAAAAAATCCAGGCACCTCTAAGCAAATCAGGCTTCTGTGAGATTACTGTAAACCACGGGCACTGCCATGATATAAATCCAAGGCAGTTGCAAAAAGAGGTCATAGCAGTCAGAAAAGGGGGACAAAATGCTGGCTCTTAGTCAAAGGCCCAGCAGAACATCTATGTCTTGCAGGCCCTGTGGAACTGTAAGGTTCCACAGGACCCGGATCTCTACTGGGAGAGTGTTCCACCAGGCTGGGGCCAGGGAAGAAAAGGCCCTGGCCCTAGTTGAAGCCAGCTGAATATCCATCGTGCTGGGGACCACCAGAAGCTGGTTATCCACAGAGCACAAAGCCTTGTGAGGGTCATAATGGGAGAGGTGGTCCCGTAGACCATGAAGGGCTTTGAACTCTAGAACCCATACCTTGAACTGGATTAAGATAAATTCTCTTAATTTTCCCAGTTTGGCTATGGATCCCGACAGTGTTTTGCCATCTTCTGGGCATGGAGTAAGAGTGTGTGTGGGGAAGGGTTGCCAGCCCCAGGTTGGGAAATTCCAGGAGATTTTGGAGGTGGAGCCCAGAGAGGGCAGGGTTTGCAGAGGGAAAGGGCTTTACCAGGATATAACGCCATAGAGTCCACCCTCCAAAGCAGTCATTTTCTCCAAGGGAACTGTTCTTTGGGGCCTGGAGATCAGTCATAATTCTGGGAGATCTCCAGTCACTGGAGGATGGCAACCGTAGTGTGAGGGGGAGGCACTTGTGAATTTCCTGCATTGTGCAGGGGGTTGGACTAGATGACCCTAGATGACCCTCTTTACTTAGTTTCTTCCTGAAATCCAACAATCCTTTCTTTTTCCTCTTTTTAGAAATTTGGAGTCCGTTTCTAATCAATTCCTTTTTCATCAAATAAAATTTGAAGAGAGGAGGTGGGAGAAGGAAGGTTCTGCAGAATTTCAGAATTTCACTCTGTAGATGCTCAGAGGCAGGCAATGTCTTCCCAAGCCTTCCTATATTCCTGCTAGAGCATCACCATGGGGTGTATCATAGAACAACTGCAAGGGTTGAAGTTACAAAACTGATTTTGATTTCTCTTTGAAGAGAAATGAAAGAGAAACCCTATTCTTAAAAGAGAAACAAGTTAATCTCTCTCTATATATATATCTATATATTTTCAGTATATAGATTATATATAGATAAATAGAATCTCTCTCTATATATCTTAAAAAGTGAATTTCGGAAATAGAAATTCCTCACAGCATAACTACCCTACATGGTATCTGGTAATCTCTTGGGCCTGAGCAATGAGAAAACAGCCGGTTGCCAAGCTACTCTGCCAGTGTCTATGGATGCCAACCATAAGATAGTTTCACATGGGTAGCTGTGTTGGTCTGCAGTAGAAGAGCAAGATTCGAGTCCAGTAGCACCTGGACCAAAAAGATTTACAGCTGAAGCGGACTCTCAAAAATTGATACCCTGGAAATGTTGTTGGTCTTTAAGGTGCTGCTGGACTAAAATCTTGTTCTTCTATTGTAGACCAACATGACTACCCACACGGCTAGTAAAAGAGATCTCAGCCTACTAGCCAGGCACCTCACCCACCCAACCCCTACCCCGAGTGGCTCCTGGAAAGTATGGGCTATGCTTATTATTTAGTTTAAAACACATCAGCTTGCAGCTGGGCCTACATTCCAAGACTCCAACAAACAAGCAAAAAGGAGTAATGTTTGTAGTCAAATATCAGATTTCCTAGCTCTTAAAACATGAACACTTCCAAGAAGTTTGAGCCTTTTTTAAGTTAAGGAAGAGAGATAGGGTCAGACTTCACCTTAGGCAGGAGAAGAGTCCCGTGGTGCAGAGTGGTAAGCTGCAGTACTGCAGCCAAGCTCTGCTCACATGACCTGAGTTCGATCCTGGTGGAAGCCGGGTTCAGGTAGCTGGCTCAAGGTTGACTCAGCCTTCCATCCTTCCAAGGTTGGTAAAATGAGTACCCAGTTTCCTGGGGGTAAAGGGTAGATGACTGGGGAAGGCGAACCACCCAGTAACAAAAGTCTGCCAAGAAAACATATTTGGTGCGATGTCCCCCCCATGGGTCAGTAATGACTCGGTGCTTGCACCTTTACCTTTAAGAGAGATAGGGTCAGATTTCACCTTAGGCAGGAGATTCATTATTTCTCTCTTTTTAAAATGACCTGCAGCTGCAGTTCGAGGACCGAAGTAGCAGCACGGAGCTCCTAGGAGACAGTTTTAAATCTTTCCCTCCACGCTGATTTCCCCAAAATTGCATTCCCATGAGGACAAACACACAGGATGATGGCATTGGGTGATCCAGAGGAGTTAGCCGTGTTAGCCTATAGTTGCAAAATAGTAAAGAGTCCAGTAGTTGGTTAAGACTAACCAACCTTATGATAGCATAAACTTTCAAGAACCACAGCTCTCTTCATCAGATGCATGGAGGTTTTGTCAGATGCATGCCTCCATACATCTGACGAAGAGAGCTGTGGTTCTCGAAAGCTTATGCTACCATGAAGTTGGTTAGTCTTAACCAACTAGTGGACTCTTTACTATCAAAAAATATAGAGGTTTTTCACATAAGCAAAGGGTACGATTCGCAAGGTATCCAGAACTCAGCAGTAAACATAAATCTCTGATAATACTAAATGATAAAAGCAAGCATGCAAGAACATAACAGAGGTAGTGGGATCCAAATGGATTGGAATGGAGTGAACGATGACAATAGCCAAGGCCTATTGATTGTGGCTGAGACAAGAGACTGCAATTCACTTCGTTTCAGGCTGCCAACCTAGCAATATATGTGAAGCATTTTTTCCATGGATATGATATACACCCAAGCATCTCTTTTGACAAACTAACAAGTTTTTGAAGTTTCTAAAAAGAGACTTTGGAGATGATTTTTGTTTGTTTGTTCTTTACACGTGGATGAAAATATTTTTTAAATGCTTTCTATCTATTGCTGCGCTGGCAGCATAACAAAATATGAAATACAGTTTCTGTCTTATTTGTTTCTGCTTATAATTTGTGAGTTTCTTGGAGGCATCAGGGCAAACCTTGAAACCTTGCTAAGAGGTAATAGTTGATTATAATGGGGTTGCAATTTGGACAAAGCATTAAAAAAAATGACAATTTTGCTCTCCACTTGAAAACTTTGACTCATTCACTGCAATCCTAGGCATGGCTACTCAGATGTAAGTCCCATTTTATTCAATGGAGCTTACTCTCAGGAAAGTGTTCTTAGGATTGCAGGAGATGCTTCCCTTCCCAAGTGAAACTAAGCCTACAAACGTATCTGGAATAAATATATCTTATTCCACTGTATATCTCCACCCACAATAAATACAGAATACTGTGGTTGGATGGCTGGGATGGTTGCTTTGCATGCAGAGGGTTGCCAGCTGCAAATTGGGAAATTCCTGGACATTTTGAGGGTGGAGCCTGGAGAGGGCTGGGTTTGTAGAGGGGAGAGACCTGAACAAGGTATAATGCCATGCTCCAAAGCAGCCATTTTCTCCAAGAGAACTGATCTCTGTGAGCCAAACTAGACAAGACAAATTACACGAGTCTATGTGAGTGGCCAGATTCGTTATTTTTCCTTACCTTCCCATGTCTCTTTTACCCCCAGCGAACTTGTGTCTGTGGCTCTGCTCGTTGGCAAAAAAATGGTTTACATGTAGTCGTATTGGCGAGTGTCTGTGGTCAGTATCATCAAGTTGCCGTTTCAGTGTGGTGATTCTGTTTTGCTTCCACTTCCCTCTTCCCGCACAAAAAGGCAATAGGAAAGAGGGGTGGTTACAGGGGACGGTAAGCATGCACAAACTGGTGGTGCATGATGGGATACCATTCCCGCATCTTGGAGGAATACAGAGGAAACCTGGGATCAAGCACAGTCTAGCCACTCTGGTGAATGTACAGAAAAGCAGTGGGGAGACACGTGTAAGTCCATTCGTGTGTCGTTCGCATGCCATTCATCTCGTGTAGTTCGGTTCTGTGGCCTCAATAGAATTTGTAACTCTGGGAGATCTCCAGATACCACCTTAAGTTGGAAACTCAAAGAAGGTCCCAGATTCAGTCCCTGGCATCTCCAATTATAAAGATGAGGTAGCCTTTGAAACACAGGAGGTCTTAATGATTCTGGGCAACATGGGAGCCCAGAATCACTGCCACTTGCCCACTGCTTCCCTCCAAGGCCAAATAAGTAGTAGTCTTCGCCCACTGAAAGCCAGGTGCTCAAGCATTATACAAGACAGGTGCAAGCAGCAGGAGATTCCTCTTCTTCCTTCCTCCTTTGAGTGGTGTGGCTGTGGACAGTTGGAAAAGCATGTGGCCTGGGGCAGCTGTCTACCTTGACCATTGGCTAAGACCCCATTGGGGGGAAAGGCAGGATAAGAAGGAAGGAAGGAAGGAAGGAAGGAAGGAAGGAAGGAAGGAAGGAAGGAAGGAAGGAAGGAAGGAAGGAAGGAAGGAAGGAAGTTCTCCATTAGTCCAGTACCCTGGAGAACTTCTCCTGGTTGGTAGACAATACTACATTTGGTTGTTGTGGGTTTTCTGGGCTGTATTGCCGTGGTCTTTGGAATGGTTCTTGTGTCCCTGCAGCGTAGGAGAAAGGTTAAAGAACAGAGTAGATGTGCTTTCTTGTTCCGAAGTGTTTCCAATCTCCGGGTCTGTTGGAATGTTTCCTCCCCGTAGAGGTGTTCGATGTATTGTCGAAGGCTTTCACGGCCGGAGAACGATGGTCCTAAGCTCCAGAACGATGGCAATACAGCCCGGAAAACCCACAACAACCATCGTTCTCCGGCCGTGAAAGCCTTCGACAATACAATACTACATTTGATGATCCAATCATATGAGGCTGTTTCGGCTATTCATATGGCAGATATTTTGCAGAAATATGTTGCTCCAAGGGAAGATCGCATCTCATTCAAGCAGAATTTGGGGATTTACACAGTCAAAATAAAACAGCTAAAGTGGCTTACAGGAAAAGAGTGGGAAGATTTAAAGATGGCATCGTGTTTCAGTCTGTTCCCCCTCTCGTTTATCTGCAATTTGTACCTGCTGTGGAAGGAATGGTTGTTGGTCCATAGAAGCCCCATTTAATCTGCTCACGTCTGGCATGTGTCAAAGCCTTTATTCACCCTTCTCTGTTAATGGAAAGGTATGAATCATATCAAAATTGTCCAGAGGCAGTTTAAGTCTCTCATCTTTTACTTCAATGACATTTGCTGTTCCGTTTCACTTTATTTTATTGCAGGCACAGCCTTTGTGCTGGCTCAGCGCACTCGGCCCTCTTACTTAGCACACGCATTGGATTTCGACCTGTGGGCTTGCTGACGCAGCGAAGCCAAAAATGAAATCCACAGCGAATCTCTAGCCCCTGATGTTTGCTCTGGTGAAATATCCAAAAGGGACTGTGTGGAATGTCTTTATGAAGGAGTTTTCAGGAATCTGCTTTTTGGAAGCGTTGGCCTCCAGTTACGAGAAAGAATGTAAGGGCTTCTGTCTTTCATAGGTGTGTAGAATATGGAGGATTCTTGGGACAGAGTTTCCATATCCATCTTGGGAAATTCCTGGAGATTTGAGGGTTGTGTTTGGGATGAGTAAAGTATGGGCCAGGGAGGGGGCTAGTTCAGTGGGGATGTGATGCTGTGAAGCCCACCCTCCAAATCTGTCATTTCCTTCAAGGGGATGGATAAAAGTTGTAGTCCTCCAGGTATCATGTCCAGGAATTACAACTGAGGGCCAAGCTACAAGTGATGAATGACACTTGAACAGCAAGTGGATTGAGAGCCAAGCTGCAAGTGATGCCTGATGCAGGTTGGACACTTGTCAGCTTCCCTCAAGTTTTGATGGGAAATGTAGGCGTCCTGGTCTTGCAGCTGTAATGGAGAGCCAAGCTGTAAAACCAGGACCCCTACATTTCCCATCAAAACTTGAGGGAAGCTGACAAGTGTCCAACCTGTGTCAGGCGTCACTTGTAGCTTGGCTCTGAGTGGAGGGCAAGTGAACAGGAAGGAATACACTTGCCATTCAAGTGTCATTCGTCACTTGTAGTTTGGTCCTAAGCTCCAGGCTACAAGGATCAGTTCTCTTGGAGAAGGTGGTTGTTTTTGATGGTGGGTTCTGTGGCATTATACCTTGCTGAGGTTCCTCACTCCCCAAGCCCACCCTTCCCCTGCTGCACCCTTAAATCTCTAGGAATTTCTTAATCCAGAGTTGGCAAGTCCAGGAACTGATCTCTGCAACCTGGAGATCTGTTGTCATTTCAGATCTCCAGCAACCACCTGGAGGTTGGCAGCCCTAGTTGTAATTCTAGGGAAACTGCATGTCCCCCCTCCCCCACCCCAGAAATTGGCAGGCCTATCTTAAAAGCAGCTTTTCATGGATCGTTATAACAAATTTAATCAAAAGTGGGGTTGCCAACCTCCAGGTAGTGGCTGGAGATCTCCCAAATTACAATTTATCTCCAGACTACAGAGATCAGTTCTCTTAGAAAGAGTGGCTCCTTTGGAGGGTAGACTGGAGGCCATTGTACCCTGCTGAGGTCCCTCCCCTCCTAAACCCTGCTATTCCCCCAACCACCCTCAAAATCTCCAGAAATTTCACAACCCACAGCTAGCAACCCTAATCTGAAGTCCTTCTAGGCTCCTCTCATATGTACCAGGCCCTGGGGACGGGCCATGGCTCAGTGGTAGAACATCTGCTTTGTATGTATATGGCCCCAAGTTTAATCTCTGACATCTCTGATTAAAAGGACCAGGCAGTAGGTGATGTGAAAGACCTCTGCCTGAGGGTGGTACTCATCTGATAATTGATCTTCATGCATGCATGCTTCTTGCCCCAGCATGATGATGTCACTTCCAGAAGTGACATCATCACTGGCACCCCAGAGGCCCGACTGACCACTTCTCTGGCACACAGGAAGCTGGGAGAGCAAGTGAGCTGGCCACTTCCTCATCACACAGGAGGCCAAGCGGGTTGCAGGAGGTTGGGTGGGCTGTCTGGCTGGCCACATCCCCTACACACAGCAGGCTGGGCAGGCCCACCAGCCACTCCTCCAGTGTGCAGGAGTCTGGGCTGCTTGGAAGCAGGGGGGAAGGAGAGAGGGTAGCACAGGAAGGCCTGCTGGTGCTGCCACCAGCTCCTGCACACCAGCAGCCAGCTGCTCCTCCCACTCACAAAAATACTGGACATTTATATGTCCGGTATTTAAACCCCACTTCCCCTGGACAGTTCAAGAAGAAAGCAGACTGTCCTGGGGGAAACCGGACGACTGGCAACCCTACCCCCAAGGTCTGCAGAAAAATATGAAATCTTCCAAAATGGAGGGAAGTTAAAAAACCCGAAAACTCAACCTATTGTGAGTTGGAAGGGGAGGAGAGGGAGAATACATCCAAAAGGCACTGTTGAAGAACCCGCTGATGATGTAGGGTTCCCATCCTCCACATGGCGGCTTGGGATCTACCAGAATTACAAATGATCTCCGGGCAAGAGGGATCACTTCCCCTGCAGAAAATGGCTGCCTTGGAAGGTGGACTTGGTATAAAACTATGCGATCAAATAGAGTGAGAGCATGACGTATCTAACGTTTTCTTAGTTTTCTTTTCTTGATATGTTTGAGTGTTACTCCTGCCCTAACATCCCAGTTAGGGATGTTCTTGGTACAGAGTAAGAAAAGAGTTATGATTGACGGCATTCGACCAGAGTAGGGTTGCCAGCCTCCAGGCTGCCTCTTTACTATTTGGAGATGATGCGTTATGCTATGTATTTTGAACAGAACTGCCAGGAAGAAGAGAACAGGAAACGGGTGGACACACTGGCACCTCCGTCGCAGTTACTGCAACTACTGTTCATTGGACTGCCTCGGTGTTCTTCAACTTATCTTCATTTGCACCCTGAGCGGACTTTGGGGACATCTCCATTTTGATTGTTACCTATTCGTGTATTTGTACTTAGCACGGTCAGTTTAAATTGTATTTACTGTATGACTTATGCACTTTGCACTTTATTGTTATTCCATTGACTATCTTTCCTGTGCCTTGTCTACATGGCAGCTGTAGCTGTACTATGATGTTTTGATTGTACCAATGAAAAGTTTATTTCTTTAAATTTTTTGTTTCATTTTTGATGTTAGTTAGTAGATCACAGTGCTCCGTGAGCTTTTTTTTGCCTTGGTTTTTCCGTGATTCTCTCTGTTGTTATTGAGCCTCCAGAAAGTGGCTGGAGATCTCCTGGAATTACAGCTGGTCTCCAGGCCACAGAGATCAGTTCACCTGGAGAAAATGGCTACTTTGGGGAGTGGACTCTATGGAATTATGCCATGCCAAGGTCCTTTCCCTCCCCAAACCCCACTTTCTCCAGGTTTCTCCAGGTTTCACCCCCTAGATCTCCAGGAATTTCCCAACTTGGAGCTGGCAACCCTAGACCACAGTAACGCATACAATGATGCTGTCAACTGCTTTGGTGGAACTTGAGTTCTTAGTTAAAACGCATGCTTAGCTATATTTGGATTTTGGACACAATCCGTAAGTTTATTGAGATGAGATCCAAAAGGCCACGTGTGCAAAGTTGGATGTGTGCTTGCTTGCCTTTATAAATGAATGTTCTTGCTGTCTAGGTATGTTGGTTTGCATGACGATAATGTGATATAACTATTTGCTCATAAAAGTCCAAGACTATTTACAGAACTCGGGGAATGGGATTCCAAGCATCTCTGATCATCTGATATGGGAATTTTTATGAGAGCAACCAAAAAAAATGGGGGTAAGGGACTCAAAGTACATGGCCTGATTTATGAGGAGAAATTGCAAAGGGCTGTGCAAATCCAAAGTGAAGGCAGAGAAGGGACATGAGAGCAGCTAGCAGATATTTGAAAGATGGAACAACTGTGGATGAATCAAAGCAGGGAGATGAGAAGGGAGACGATTCAAGCACTGCATGGTTTTCTGAGAGTGAAAAAATGGAAATGTTTCAGCAACGCTTCAATTTTTGCACAGAACATGTTTGAAAAGTAAATTTACGTTGCGTGCAATGCCCTTTTTGTATGATTGCATTAATGCTTTCATCACAATTGAAAATGAGAAGTTTTTCAAAGGATTTTGCATCTGGAATGTTGGATTCCTTCCTTCCTTCCATCCACACCACTCTTCCACCCAATGGGGACTCATCGTCTCCTCTACGGCACTTTCTCTTCACAGCAATGACCCTGTGAGGTAGTTTAGACTGAGAGTGACTAGCCCAGGTTATCCTGTGAGCTTTCGTGACACACTAGGGATTTGAACCCAGTTCTCCCAGACCCTAGTCTAACACTCTAACCACTACCCACTACTTTGGTTCAGGCTCACAATTTACTGGCTTATCCATGCCCCGGTTGTTACCATGGGCAGGCCATGCGTCAGTTACATCAGCTGTGTTTTGAGTGTGTCTGCTGCTTTTTCCATCTGCAGAGCTCACTCCATTTATCCATCAGCCTCATTCTTTACACTCTGGGTCAAATGTGCATAGCGTTTAGGAGCCAATGGAGAGAAGAGATGCTCAAGTGCCAGCTGGTTTTGGTCCAGTTCCGCTCGCCTGTCTCAAACACGGAACTGCTTGTCTGATAGGCAGTTCACATTGCTTACCATCAGCTTGAACCTGTTTGCTGGAAGGAAGGAAGGAAGGAAGGAAGGAAGGAAGGAAGGAAGGAAGATTCCAGACTGCAGCCAGCAACCTATGGGAGAAACTGGGGGCACAGCTTAGCATGCTGGCATTGTGCTGTGGACTAATGTTATTTCCGGTAAAAACTGGAAATGACATCATTAGCCACTCTAGAATTTACAAAAATTCTTATGATAAATTCTAGAACATTCATGATGTCACTTCTGGTTTTTACCAGAAGTGACATCAGTGTGCTGACACATGCTCCACCCCCCATTTCCTCCCACCAGCACCTGAGAAGCCAGTAGTCAAAGCAGTGGGATGTTGTGAGGTCTCTTGTTGTAGTGGGAGGCCAGGCTTTCCTAGAAGGAAGGAAGGAGATGTAGCAAACTGCACCCGTTACAGAGAAGTTAGCCGTGTTAGTCTGTGGTAGCAAAATCAAAAAGAGTCCAGTAGCACCTTTAAGACTAACCAATTTTATTTTAGCATAAGCTTTCGAGAATCAAGTTCTCTTCTTCAGATGCCTGATACAGAGACCAGTCTCTGTATCAGGCATCTGAAGAAGAGAACTTGATTCTCGAAAGCTTATGCTAAAATAAAATTGGTTAGTCTTAAAGGTGCTACTGGACTCTTTTTGATTTTGCACCAGTTACAACTCTGGAATTGATGTAGAAAGTTTCCTAGTCGTATCAGAATTAAGGAGCAGACAGAGATTCCAGAACACTAAAGGATTTGAAAAAGGGAATCCACTTAATCCCATCTAATGGCCAGGCCACTCTCTTGAGGAAGGTCAGTCCTGGGGAAGGAACTAGCTTTTGCCTTTCAGCCTTGGGGCTCAGTGTGCTCAACCAAAATCCTAGAATGTGCCGTCCCAGCAACCATGCAGACCCCTTACTCCCATCGCAGAAGGCAGAGGCAACACTTGGAGACCACCCACTAGTGCTGGGTAGCCTGGTTGCAAGACAAAGCGTTTGGGTTCAACCCTACATCTTAAGTGGCCACAGCAACATCCTCCATTCCTGGAAGTTATCTCAGATCTTTCGGTCATGCTTCCATAGGGTGACCTCCGTAAAACAGGAAGGGAAGTGACCTTTCGTCCTCCCTCATTGGGAGGGCAAACGCTGTAAAGCCTGAAAGAACCTCCCTATTTTCAAATTACAAAATAAAAATGTCGTCATAAATGAGAGCAATGAAAGAGAAACACTGCTGGATAGAACAATGTGCTAAAAGCAAGTGCTGTGGGGTCCAAAGCTGCCAATGGTTTGCGGTGCATCTAAACCAACACTGTCCGCCCAAGGTCCTATTCCTCCGTAAAACAAAACAAGGCAACTGGTAATGTAAATATAGGTGCTTGCAATGTATAGCTGCTTAACTGCTACATGCCTAAAATGCAGGGTGGGGAGAGATTCCTATACTAACAGTCCAGTCCTAAGTAGTTCCCTGGGACTTATCTGCTAAGTACGCTTACAATGCCAAATCAAGGCTTTTAAAACATACACAAGCTAAATAATGGCATGAAATGCCTGTTCAAGGTGGCAAATTGGGTTCTCTCTCTCTCTCTCTCTCTCTCTCTCTCTCTCTCTCTCTCTCTCTCTCTCTCTCTCTCTTTCTTTCATTCATCCAGGACAGAGGTAATCGAGTTATTTTTTTACTTTCTGCTTCTGGGTAAAATCCAGCAATGTCCATACTTTGGGGGGGGCGGGTCTCTGTGTTAGGTTCTTTTTATATTGATGCTAGCACTGATGTCTTAGAAATTCCTGCCAGTAACAAATCTGGGGAGGATTAAGACTGTTTTAACACCATTGGTTATGCTGCCTTTTTTAAAGGCCTTGATGACCATTTTGGCTGTTGTTATTGATGGCACATTGATATGTTCCCATTGTTCTGCAAAGCTGTAAATTGACTCAGGTATTAAGTTTGTTAAGAACCCTCTAATGAATTCAACCATGGTCCACCTAGTTCCGCATCTTGATCCCTCTGCAGCCATTTAAGTGCTCGGAACACTCACAAGGATAGGATAGAAGCCAAACCTTTATTTATTTATTCCCAATAAATAAATTCTAAACAACCCTCCCTTTGTGTTATCCTCCCATTAACTGACAGCTAGAGATACACTGCCTCCAAACATGGAAGTTCCATTTAGAACACAATAGCATACAAGATGAATAAGACTGATAGCTCACCTAGTCTAGTCTCTTGGTTCCCGTAGTAGCCAACCTTGTATCTCATAGGGCCACTGAAAAAAGATCTTATCTTACTTATTAACATTTGGAAGACTACTGTCTCTAAACATGGAAATTTCATTCAAGCACCATAGTGAATACTGCTTGAGGCACGTGAATGCATCTCGTCTCCCCCACCTTTTAAGCTATCTGAGTGGTTATCACCACATCATGTGGCCATGAGTTCCACAAGCTAATTACAAACTGTGAGTGGAAGTAAGCCAGATAGGCAATGAAAAAAGCAAGTGAATAAATACATAAAGAAATAGTGAGACAGATGTGGAGAAATGGGCACCTCTGCCCACTGCTGATGGGAGTGCAAACACATTAAAAATTCTGGAAAGAAATCTTGGAACAAATAACCCACATGACTGGCTATACGCTCACAATAAGCCCTGAAAAAATCTTTCTGGACCAATGGCAGAACTCAACTATACCACATATCAGGTGCAATCTCATAAGCATCTTCTTGGTGGCAGTGAAAACTGCAATAGCTTCAAAGTAGAAATCACAGAAATCTCCTACACTAGCAAATTGGTACTCTAAGTTATGGGACCACTACATTATAGAGAAAATCATAGATGGCCTCCTTCATGCTGTAATAGAAAAATGGCTCCCATTCATTGAACATATAGTTAAAAGTAACATACAACTAAAAGATCCAGTATACCAAACCACAATGTTATGAAAATTTCAAATCTATTAGTCGGTCCTCGCACAACAACAACAGATATGCACAAACAACTTATTCAATCACTTGGTTCATTATGATACATCTTATCATAATCGACAACAAAATTAAGCTTTCAATCTCGTGTAACATCGTAAGTATTCATGCAGGTAACCTAACTGAGTTATTAACAGACATATAACATAGGAATGTTAGTACTGTACCTCGCAGCAGCTGGTTTTATTGTTATCTTTAATGTTTATCATTATTTATAAGAAGTTAAAATCAATTTTAATAAAAGTGTTAAAATTAAAAAAAATAGTGACGTTATGTACAGTACAATCCTATGCAGAGTTAATCCAGCATAAATCCACGGCCACAGGAGTAACTCTGCGTAGAATTTGCTAGTCCCTCCCTGCCGCACCAGTTTTTGCAGTGTGTGTGTGTATAATCCCTGCGCTGACCCTGAAATTGCAAGGCTCCAACTTTACCTAGCAAAATTGTTATTCTAAGTGGAGCACGGGGCTTGTATTTGAGTGTGGGGTGTGTGTGTGTAGCTAGCAGCTGTTCTAAATTAGGGTAAGGATTTGTTGATTTTGGGAAATGGACAGATGTTCCCACTTCTCAACTGAACAAACAGCGGCAGACAGATAAAGATGTTTATTTGCTAAATCCTGATGCCTTCCTAAGTCTTTAACTAAACAGTTCCCCTTGGAACGAATGGGAAATGCATAGCGCAAGAAGAGCCCGGCTGGATCAGATTAATGGACCATGTAGCCCAGCATCCTGTTTATCCCAGTGGCTGACCAGACACCCTACAAGGCTCACAGCAGAGGCATAGAATCCAAGGCCTCCCTGCCCAGCTGCTCTCTAGCATCTTAGTAAAGAGTCCAGTAGCACCTTTAAGACTAACCAAGTTTATTGTAGCATAAGCTTTCAAGACCCACAGCTCTCTTCATCAGATGTATCTGACGAAGAGAGCTGTGGTTCTCGAAAGCTTATGCATCTGACAAAGAGAGTGGTGGTTCTCGAAAGCTTATGCATCTGACGAAGAGAGCTGTGGTTCTCGAAAGCTTATGCATCTGACAAAGAGAGTGGTGGTTCTCGAAAGCTTATGCATCTGACGAAGAGAGCGGTGGTTCTCGAAAGCTTACGCATCTGACGAAGAGAGCTGTGGTTCTCGAAAGCTTATGCATCTGACGAAGAGAGCAGTGATTCTCGAAAGCTTATGCATCTGACGAAGAGAGCGGTGGTTCTCGAAAGCTTATGCATCTGACGAAGAGAGCGGTGGTTCTCGAAAGCTTATGCATCTGATGAAGAGAGCTCGAAAGTTTATGCATCTGACAAAAATAGCTGTGGTTCTTGAAGCTTATGCTACAATAAAGTTGGTCAGTCTTAAAGCTGCTACTGGGCTCTTCACTATTTTGCTACTACAGACTAACACAGTTAACTCCTCTGCACCTCTAGCATCTTGTATCCAAAGGTAAACTGCCTCCAAACATGGAGTCCCCATTCAGTCTTTATGGCGATTAGTGATAAGAATGTATCAGGGGGCCAAGCTACACATGACGAATGACACTTGAACGGCAAGTGGATTGAGTGGAGGGCAAGTGAACAGGGAGAAATACACTTGCCATTCAAGTGTCATTCGTCATGTGTAGCCTGGCCCTAAGTCCCTATTCAGATTGAGGTTCCATGTGCCTGCCATTTAAAAGAACAGCAAAGAGGGGAGCTTTGTACTCACAACTTCAAGAATCTTAAAGAGCTTAGCCCAGGGCCAGCATCTGCTTGGTGTGTGTTCTTTGACATTTTTGTTACTTCATGTGGCTTCCCCTGTGCAGCAGCACCTCTCATGCAGCAGGATTCCCACACAGAGCCTGCTAAATTTCCTGCTAATTTGTCTGTTGTTCACTGGTCACTAAGGGTGTAAATACACGTTACTAAGTACCTAGGGATGCTCAAGTGAAACTCAATTCATGTGTCCCCCCCTCTCACTCGCACATTCACACTTCAATTTTCTCTGCATGAATACATTCACGCGTTCGATATCAATTCCTCCTCAACTGCTAAAAGTATCCAGAGAGCCAGTTTGGTGTAGTGGTTAAGAGCATGGAACTCTAATCTGGAGAGCTGGGTTTGATTCCCCACTCCTCCACTTGAAGGCAGCTGAGTCACCTTGGGTCAGTCACTTAAGAGCGGCAGGACTCTACTCTGGAGAGCCAGGTTTGATTCCTCACTCCTCCACTTGAAGGCAGCTGGGTGGCCTTGGGTTAGTCACAGTTCTCTGGAGCTCTCTCAGCCCCACCCACCTCACAGGGTGTTTTGTTGTGGGGATAATAGTAACGTACTTTGTAAACCACTCTGAGTGGGCATTAGGTTGTCCTGAAGGGCGGTATATAAATTAAATGTTGTTGTTATTCCACACCCTGGGAAACTCTTACAGGATGACTCAGCTCAACCCCACCCCTCCTGAGTAGATACAAATGACCTACATCTTTTCCACACTGTGACACTGAGAGATCTCCGTCTTTTGGTGCTACACCTCTGAAGATGCCAGCCACAGCTGCTGGCGAAACGTCAGGAACTACAATGCCAAGACCACAGCAATACAGCCCGGAAAACCCACAACAACCATTGTTGTTGTTATTGTTATCCCAGTTTCCCCCACATCCATTTATTGAAATGCAGATCTTGAGACTTTCTCACAGCTTAAAGAAATGCAGACGGGCAAGTCAAAGGCACCTACAGAACTTGTTCTTGCAGTGAAAACAGATGAATTGGCACTTTGCCCTCCGGAATCACTTGCAGATGCAATCACACCAAGGGAGCTCCCATGAAAACGGCATTCATGTGCGCCAAGCAAGAACAGCCTGCACCTGAATTGAGGACCATCCATGCAATCTTGCACGTGAGCATCCCCAGATAATTCATAACATGTATTTCCACTCTAACTCCTTCCTTTGTCAAGGAGTATTATCCCTGCTGTAGGGGGTGACTGCATTCTCCCTTGCTGCTTCCTGAACAGCAGCAAGTGACTTCCACTTTTACAGCCTCTGCTTCGTTTTTATATACTCGTTTTGCAAAACACCTGACTTGCTCTCTGTGAGTCCATCTCCACTCAGCTCTGAAGTTCGCTGGGCGATTTTAGGCCAGTTATTGTCTCTCTGCTTAACCTACCTCACAGGACTGTGGTGAGGATAAAATAAGGAGGAGTATAGACCTCTGCCTCGAGCTCCTAGGAGGAGAAATAAAAGAAAAATGTATTGCTCACTTTGTACGAGGGTAAAATGAACTGAAATTCCCCTCCCCAAATTAAAACAAAACTATTTTGACCCTTGTCCAAAACTAAATATGGTCCTGCTCAGGGGTCATTTTGTAGAAAAAGAGCTGCAGGAACTCATTAGCATAGCTCATTAGCATATGCCATGCCCCTTGCCATTACCGGACGTGTGTCATTAGCATAATTGATCTGATCAGGCCCAAAATGGCCGGGATTCGGCTGCTGCCAGACAGGGGAGTGTTCCCCCACCTGGCAGTAGCCTGATCAGGGCCCTTTTGGCCCCAATCGAGGCCAAAACGGCCCAAAATGGCTGAAAGTCAGGTGGGCAGGGCCACCTGACACATGACCTGTTGGGGGAACTGCTGGAATGCCGTTCCGGTGCGTTCCCCCTCCAAATGAGCCCTGGTCCTGCTATAAAATTCAGCATCACTTCAAAAGCTGGATTGTATCTTTCTCTTTAATTTTTTGAATAATTTAAGATAACAATGTTCAGTATTACCCTGAAAAATTCAGTTTTTACAATTTGACCCTATGTAATCCCTATTTAACAACAGTCTTGACAGCTGGCATTGTTGGGGGAAAATCTTGCCCTACTGAGAATCCAGATATTGTGTCATAAAGTGCCTTACAATTAAAATAATGTACTAATGGAAAAACCCTGATATGGATAGCACAGGCAACCCCGATCTTGCCAGATCTCAGAAGCTAAGCAGAGTTGGCCTTGGTTAATAATTGGATGGGATACCACCAATTAAGAACAAGATTAAAGAGGCAGGCAATGGCAAGTCACCTCTGTTAGTATCCTGTCCTGAAAACCTCAGAAGGAGTTGCCGTAAGTCACCTCTAACTTGACAGCACTTTCCACCACCAGTGATATAAAAACAAGCCACTAAAACAATCCACTGGAATAAACAACATAAACACTATTCTTAAAACAGAAGCAAACTATTTAAAATGCTGGTGAGATAAAATTCTTAATCAAAACCCTGGTTGAAAAGATGTGTTTCAGCCTGGCAGCTAAAAGCCAGTAAAGTAGTTTCCAGGTGAGATGTTCCAAAGGTGAGGTACTACCACAGAAAAGGCCCTGTCTCTAACTTGCCAGCCTTCTCAACTCTGAAGGCAGAGGCATAGACAGCAGGGCCTGTCTGTCAACCAGTGAGCTGGATATTTATATTTATTTAAATATTTATATGTATGTATATTTATTTATATTTATTTATATTTTATATTTATTTATATTTATTTTATTTTTATATATTGGATTTATATCCCACCTTCCCCACAAGCGGGGTTTGGGCAGGTCACAATATCATACTACAACAATCTCAACAATATATAAATACCATAAAAGGCTACAAAATACAATTTAAAACCATATAAAACACTAAAACAGTAAAAACAATAAAACACAGTCCAAGAAGTGTGGCAGGGCGGTAACTTCAGTGCATATCACCGTGGGTAGGCACAACAGATCTCAGGCTGTTTCCACACGGCTTACCTTCCCTCGGAACGACCCGGAACATCGTGCAAAAACCGCGGAAGATCACATTTTCTCACGTGAGATTTGCGCAATGATGCACAAATCTCGCGTGAGAAAACGTGATCTTCCGCGGTTTTTGCACGATGTTCCGGGTCATTCCGAGGGAAGGTAAGCCGTGTGGAAACGGCCTCAGTTAGACTTTGGAAATGGAGCAGACCAGGCAAGGGACCAGCAGTATAGTTTGCCAGCTCCTCAACCATTTTCATAGGCCTGGCAAAACATCTCCATTTTGCAGGCCCGGTGGAACTGCAGTAAGTCCTTCAGGGCCCGGATCTCAGCTGGGAGAGCGTTCCACCAAGCCAGAGCCAGAACTTTATTAACTCTGGCCAGGCGAACATTCTTGGGCCAGGCCATGCAAACATTCTTGGATCATCAGCAAATGCTGGTCTGCAGAGTGTAATGCCCTCTGGGGAACGTACAGGGAGATAGTACGGGAGGAGACGGCCCTTTGTGTATCCTGATCCCAAGCCACTTAGGGCACTGAAGGTAAGAACTACCACTTTGAATTGAGCCTGGAAACAAACAGGTAACTAGCGCAGATCTTTCAGCGCAGTGGTGATACGAACCTTGAAACCAATCCCTGATAAAATCTTTCCAGATACAGTAAAATATCACTCTGTGCAAGTTTCTGCAGATCGAATACCAGATGGTAAGTGGATGTGAGTCATCTCAGCATTAAATAAATTAGTTCAAAGGGGGGAAGAAAGACCATTCTTTGATTTTCCTGTTTTTTTAAAAAGAGGACATCATTAACTTAATGGTCCTCCTTGTGCGTATGCTTATCTTAACCATTAAATGTGTTTATAAATATTCACTGGATGGAAGCCCACAGTGCATTATGTATTCTGTGCAAAAATAACCCTCTCGAGTAGGATAGCCTCTCACGGGGCCAAATCCATGCACATCATCTCACAGAAAAAGACTTTTAAACAGGCTGCACATTTTAGCCGTCTTCTTTTAAATGTCCTTTGATCCATTAGCAGTTTACAGGAGGAGCATAATCTCTCGATCCCCTACTGCAGATCTGTGTTGAAAATGCAAACCAAATTAGAGAATCTTGTCAACCACAAGCAACGTTGCTTTTACACTGTTGCCCTAATGAAATCAAGGGGTGGGGGGACCCAAGTTCACGAAGAGCCTTTCTGATAAAATCCCAACAGCCAGTGCAGTGTAGAGGTTAGAGTGCCGGACTCCCATCTGGGAGACCCGGTTCAAATCCTCACTCGATCAAGGAAGACCACTGGGTGATCTTGGGCCAGTCACACACTCTCAGCCTAACCTACCTCACAGGGTTGTTTTGAAGAGAACCATGAAAGGAGTTTGGGGTCTTCGCTGGGGGAAAAGGTAGGGCACAAATTAAGCAAATAAATAAATAAATGAAGCAAACAAACGGGAAATTAAGCACCACAGCAGTCAAACAGAAGATATAATCATTCAGACAGAAAGTATTATCATTTAGTCCCCCCCACCTCGAAGGTATTCTCTGTTGTACAGTAGAGAAATTGGCTGACCAGCTATCCGTTGTTCCTGTTTTAATTACAGAATGAAACTTTTTGACTGATTTTCCTTCATTCTCCTTCATTCTCTATTTGGGTAGCTGTCTAGTTCCACGGAGGGAACTTATCGATTTATTTGAACAAAACAACCTTATACGGACGATACCAACTGAACTTCCAGAATCTTAACTGGCAAAATGGCAAAAGTCTTTTAATAATTTTTTTCTAGGGGGGAGAAAAGCCGAGGATTAACTTCTATACTTTGTGTAGACCCATTAAAACGGGAGGTCTATTTATGCCCAATTTAAAATTTTATTACTGGGCAACTCAAATGACTCAATTATTACAACTTTTACATCCCAGCCCAGAAGATAAACGGGTGGCTATAGAATCAGTTTACACATTACCCCTCCCACTGCCAGGAACAATATGGTCAAAACCAAATCTTAGATTTCATATAGTTGCTTCAAATCCGATTTTGAGCAGTACTCTTAATATTTGGGACAGACTCAAAAAGAGACTAACTTCTCCCCTTCTTCCTATTTTGAGTATTTTAAACCTACATTGGCTTGCACAAGGTAGCGGCATTAAATCCTTTTCATTATGGCAACAGGTAGGTCTGGACAAACCTATTCAGTGGTTTAAAGACAATGCAGTATTAATTAAGGAAGAGGTGGAATCGAAACTGCGTAAGTGGGTCCATTGGTTCCATTACCTCCAGGTTCGTAACATGATGTTGGAAATAAGCCCCAGGAAAATTACACTTAAACCTTTGACTGCTCTTGAGACCATTATAGATAAATATAACTTAAACATAAGGGGTCTTCTTTCCCGCATTTATAAAATTATTATGGATACCTGTCATCTCCAACTTATGTAAGTAAATGGGCAAAGACTCTACTAATAGATGTGTCTTTAGATGATTGGGACAAGATACGGCAGTCTCCATCAAACTTGTCTCCAATTTTTAGTGTTGGAACTCAATTTTTTAAACTTATAGCAAATTGGTATATGACACCTATTCATCTCCATAGAATTGACACCAAATACACTCCATATTGTTGAAGAAACTGTGGTCAGTTAGGAACATATTTTCATCTATGGTGGGAACGTCAGGAGGTAGCAAATTTTTGGCTAAAGGTTAGGAATCAAATTGTGGATTGGTCGGGAGTGGATATTCCTCTTAGTCCCAAAATTTTGCTTTTAGATCATTGGCCAGATATCCCGGTGCAAAAATGTAAGAGAAGTTTTATTTCATTGTTGGTAGCCGCAGCAAGGCAGACTATAGCCTTTCATTGGAAAGATTCTGCAAAACTTACACTTGAAACATGGTATGATAGGGTTTGGGAAAGTTATATTATGTCTCAAATTACTCATAACGGTTTTTTTAATGGGAGATTATTTACTTTCTAATTTTTATAGTATGCAAATTTATTGGGATCCAGTTATTGCTTACTTTAGAAACAATAACGTTATACAAAACCGTTCTGATTACAAGGTATGGATGTATAAGTAAATAAGTTTATACTATTTCTTATAAATATTGGATTCTGAAATCTGTAAATGTTGGTATTAGACAAAAAGATTAATATCAAAGCTATTAGTACTCTACTGTGTAGCTACTTTATTATTATTTTTTAATTTGGGTACTTCAGGTTAAATGTTGGTCTATTGATTTATAAACTTATCTCACGGTTTATTGTTCCCTTTTTTCTAATGCTTGACTTGAAATTGTAATATTTGTTAAAGACTCAAAAGTCAAAGTTATTTTTAAAAAACAACAATGCCCCTCCCCATTTCACACACACAATTTACTTTTGAGGGGTTTTTTTCCCCTTTACAAAAAGCTGTGTGGAAAGCAACTGAAGAAAGCAGACTTAAAATATAGACATGCTTCTGCCCCACATTTGTTTAAAAAGGTCTTTCCTGTAAACAGGCATATCCTAGCTTTCCTGGGAGCATCTATCTATCTATCTATCTATCTATCTATCTATCTATCTATCTATCTATCTATCTATCTATCTATCTATCTATCTATCTATCTATCTATCTATCTATCTATCTATCTATCTATCTATCTATCTATCTATCTATTCTGCTTTCTCTGCAGAGCAGGGCCGTTTCCAGACGGCTTACCTGCCTCCGGAACGTCGCACCATGTTGCGGGGAAAATGCGAAATATCACGTTTTCTCGCACGACTTTCTCGCACAAAACTCACGCGAGAAAACGTGGTATTTCGCATTTTCCCCACAACATGGTGTGACGTTCCGGAGGCAGGTAAGCCGTCTGAAAACGGCCCAGGTTTAGAGCAGATTATATCAAGGTGTAAAAACAGGTAGCATAATAAAAACAATTTCAGTTTATAAAACCCAGTGGCACTCACATTGTCCTTCACTCAACACTATCTGTGGGGCGGGTGGTGAACGGACAGATGTTCAACAGACTGGTGGTGGGCAGTGTCCTCCTCCTAACAGGAGGCCAGTCAAAGAAGGGGGCCCTCCCAATACAAGCCGACTCCATGCCTTTCGGCTTGACTTCAGGGGAAATGAGGAGTTATGTCCCCAGTGCAGAAGGGGCTTATCTTGCAGCATTCAGAGAAATGCTTGGGGAAGGTGTGTAGGGTGGCACAAAACGGCCAGAAATGCAACGTCTTTCTAACGACAGAAAAATGATGGTATCCAGTGCATCATACAGCTGCCAGCATAGAAGGGTAGTATCTGAATTGCAAGATGGTGCCACTCTGTCCTGCAGTAATCAGATTCCTCATCCGGAGTACTGTGTCCAGTTCTATGCACCATGCTATAAGAAGGATGGAGGCAAATTGGAGAGGATTCAGAGGAAGGCCGTGAAGAAGATAAGGGTCTTGGAAAACAAGCTCCATCAGCAAAAGATGAAGGGACACGTTTAGCATGGAGAAGACTAAGGCAGGAGTCCCCAACATGGTACCCATGGCAACATGGTGTCTGCTGACACCTTTCCTGTGCCTGCCAAGTTTTTTTCAAAAACTGGAAGGGCCGGGAGGAACTTTTGCCCAGCAAAGGTTCTGATTTGCCACTGGGTATTTGATTGGCTGTGCAGATTGTTAAAAATCATTTCTTGTGCAGTAGCAGCAGAAGGATCTTCTTTGGTGTGTGACTGAATATAAGCTGCAGCAGCCATTTTGTGGCTGGCTCCACCTCCTGAGGCAGCCATTTTGTGGCTGCGCCCAACACACTGTGTCAGAATTAGAGATGGGCAGGAACTGGAAAAAAACAGAACCATGTGGTTCATGGTTCGTCAAATTTCCTGAACCACTAACTTTCATGAACCTACCCATGGTTCACGAACCAGTTCATTCAGTTCGTGAAAATGTCACATCCTGGTCAGAAAATCATCACTTCTGGGTCAGCAGAAGGTCACTTCTGGGCCAGCAGAAGTTCACTTCCGGTTCAGCAGAAGGTCTACAGGAAGTCTATTCCCTGTTGCCTAGGGAACTGATTGGCACCAGGCTGTCTGCAGTGACAAACCAAAAAATGAATCAAACGAACGAGCCTAAAGTTCGTGGTGGTTCATCAGAAATGGGATCTGATGAACTGTGGTTCACGAACCACGAACAGGCCTGATTTGTACTTAATTTTGGTTTGTATTTTGGTTCGTACCCATCTCTAGTCAGAATTCCAAAGGCTCCCACAGGCTCAACAAGGTTGGGGATCCCCGGACTAAGGACTCAACTCAACGTTATGTGTGAACTGAGTCAGTTCAGGAGGACTCCCCAGCCCTACTTGTGGTACACGTAACATCTGGGAACTATCATTCCCAAATGCATTAAGCTCATGATTACAGTGGGAGGAGGGGCTTCACTTGCCCTTCCTGAGCCTTTTTCTCAAGCCAATTCGAATCACGCTTACCTGTAGTTGAAGCCTAAGGGGAGATACGATAGCACTCTATGAGGGCTGTCCTGTGAAAGAAGGCAATGCCTGGATCTCTGCTGCTCTAGGGCAAGACTAGATCTGATAGGACCTTGTTACAGGAAGGTAGAGTTTAGTTAAACCATATGAGAATCCTAACTGTGAGAGCAGTTTAGCAATGGGACAGAGTGTTAGGAGAGTGTTGCTGTCCCACGCTTGGAGGTCTTCAGTCAGAGATTGGGCAGTCATCTGTTGGGAATGTTCTTGCTTTGAATTTAATGCGCTGAGCAGGGGGTTGGACTAGATGTCCTTAAAGGATCCTTCCAGCTCTAGAATTCTATGAATCTGCGACAGACCGTTGTTTTGAAATATGAGAAATACTACAATATTAATCATGGAATCATTGCCGTTTTGACATTCTCCAGTTGTGAATCCAGTCTTTTTGCAATCAAATTCTTTCCATCGGGACTGGATGGCCTGTCAGCGTGGCTTTTTCTGATAACAGAAGAATTTCTCATGCAGGACCCTTCCTTTTGATGTCACTTCCAGCAAAGCATGGGGGAAAGTTACAATGTCAGCCAACGTTCATGTGATGCAACCGTCCCTGTGTCTTCTGCAGCGCTACACCAGATATCCTGGAGGAACCGGCATTCAAGGAATAGCGCAGATTGTTCTCAGAATGGGAGTAATTACGTTTGGCTTGACAGTGAAAAATATTTGCCAAAACTGGAGAAGACAGTCTGAGTTTAAGAAAGGGAAGAAGCGGATGCAGAAAAGGAAATTGGAGAATCTCTCTTTGTGATGACTTTAGCACGGCTCCGTGTATTGTCGTGCTCGGAGGCAACAATGGGGTTTTCTTCGGCAAACCCATTACACATGGATTTCCCACAGGAGGAACTGTACCGTTCATCATAGATATATGCAGAAAATAGAGTGACCTGGTAGCTTTTTATTGTTGTACGTTTGGCTGGCTTGATTGGCATGAATGAATGGCCAGACAAAATGTTTCTTAGTGGTAGTATATCTGAGAGGCTTCCATGAATGGGCAGTCCTTATGGGACTAATGTGCATTTTGCAGATAGTGTATTTATTTATTTATTTATTTATTTATTTATTTATTTATTTATATTTATAATCTGCTCTTCCTACATCGGGCTTAGAGCGGAGCACAACATAGATCATAATATAGAATAAAACATGGTAACATAAAACAAGATAAAAGTACCTATAATACAGATTACTTAAAAACAGCATAATTGCACAACCCGTTGAAACAGAGCCCGTGGGGCTGGGTGGCCAGCTGCCAATGGACAGCAATGGTAGGAGGGTGGTTAGATGGCATGCCCACCTCAACCGACATATGCCTGGCAGAACATCTCTGTCTTGCAGGCCCAGCAGATAGCAAACCCTGCCGGGCCCAGGTCTCCACAGATAGAGAGTTCCACCAAGTTGGAGTTCCACCAGGTCTCCACAGATAGAGTTCTACCAAGTTGGAGCCAGGACCGAGAAGGACCTGGCCCTGGTCGAGGCAAGGCAGACCTTTTTTGGGCCAGGGACCACCAGTAAATGTTTGTCCACTGAGTGGAGCATCCTCCAGGGAATATCTGATGAGAGGTGGTCCTGCAGATATGTCTGTCCCTGTCCACTAAGGGCTTTAAAGGTTAAATCCAAAACCTTGAACCTGACCTGGAATTGCACTAGAGGCCAGTGCAGCTGGCACAAGACTGGTTTATATGTGACTGGAATGGAGTTTAGTAGAGAGGGAGAAAAAGTAAGCCGAGATTTTCTTGCTAGAGTTACCTAAAATGGGCCACAGCCTTGTAGAGGCTGCAGCAGATGCTCTCTGGAGATCTGGTACAGTGTTCAGAGATGTTACTTGCTATAGAAAGCGCTGTTTGCATCCACTACATTCTGCTCATATATTTGTAAACTAGCAACAAAGCCTGTTGTAGGAAAAAATACAACGGGCTTTAGAAAGGGGAGGGCGGACAGGCATTTGCTCCTCCTCCATCACTGATTCCAGCTGGTGAAGGAGGGGGTGGCATTGCCACCTTCTCCACTCCTAATACCTGCTGGGTTAACGCAGGGGTGGGCATTGCCACCTTTTCCGCTCCTAATACCAGCTAGGTTAAGGTGGGGGGTATTGCCAGCTGCTCCGCTCATGATCCCAACAGGTTCAAAGAGGGGGTGGGCATTGCCACTGCTGAGACCAGCTGGATTAACATGGGGATTAGGCATTGCCACCTGCTCTGCTCCCAGTATCAGATGGGTTAAGGTGGGGAGAGGGCATTGCCACCTGCTCCATTCCTAATACCAGCTGGGTTAAGGCAGGGGTGGGCATTGCCATCTGTTCTGCTCCTAATACCAGCTGTGTTAAGGCAGGTAGTGGGCATTGCCACCTTCTCCGCTCCTAATACCAGCTAGGTTAAGGTGGGGGGTATTGCCAGCTGCTCCGCTCATGATCCCAACAGGTTCAAAGAGGGGGTGGGCATTGCCACTGCTGAGACCAGCTGGATTAACATGGGGATTAGGCATTGCCACCTGCTCCGCTCCCAATATCAGATGGGTTAAGGTGGGGAGAGGGCATTGACACCTGCTCCACTCCCAATACTGCCACCTGTTCCACTCCTAATACCAGCTGTGTTAGGGGGGGCATTGCCACCTCCTCTGCTCCTAATACCAGCTGGGTGAAGGCAGGAGGTGGGCATTGCCACCTGCTCCCATCCTGCTCCCGGACTGGTTTTCCCACCATGGCATGTTTTCTAGAGGGACATGGTGCCTTGCCTAGGCTTCCCACCATGGCAGTGCCCTCTGGTGGTGCACCAGGGTATAAAGTTAGTTGTCTGAAATATGCTTACTCAATTATATAGTAAGATAAAGGAAATACTATAGTCCTCAGAGCTCTCTCATCCAAAGGAAACTATAGTGGGTAGCCACCAGACATGGTCAAATGTTTCCAATTCATTTATTTTCCATACTGATTTATTCTTTTGCCGATGGCTTCAGTTCTCAACTTTGCACTGTGTATCTGAAGAAGTGAGCTGTGGCTCACAAAAGCTCATACCCTACCACAAATTTTGTTAAGTCTTATAGGTGCTACTGGACTCTTGCTCTTTTTTACACAGCTACCCATCTTGCTCTTTTCTACACAGCTACCATCTTGAACTTTGCACTGCCAGTTTTTTAGGTATGTTTGTACTGTGTACAAATTTCTACAATTTTAATGCTATTTATACAGCGTGACTTTTTTGCGTCTCTAAGGTATGTATGTCTAATGCTGATTTATTGACACACAAATAGGGAAAATGTCACAAAGGAACAGAAAATTCAGCACAAAGAAATAAAAAACTAAAAAAAATGAAGAGTCACGGATTTGAGTCAGAGTGTAGGATGTGGCTGTGGAAGGAGAATCAATACTGAAATGGAGATTTTGAGGTCAGAATAGCAAGGATGCGAGTTCCAAATTGCCCAGAGCTTCCACCTTTCCTGGAAAGAAGTGGGGAGAATGTAGCCACATGTCCTCCGGATGCTTCTGGTTGCTCCGTAAACTGTTTATTCATCATCTACACAATAACAGTTCATCTTTAAAAAAACAAACTTTCATGCTGGGAGGAATCAAGCCCAGATTGATGTATTTATTTGGGAAATTGATATGCCACCTCCCGAGAGAACCTATTTTGGACCAAATCCCCTCTCAATTGCTTGTGGGCATAATCACTTCAATAAAGAAGGGAAAAAAATTATGCATGGAATAGTACATGAATCTGAGAGGCATTGCTGAGTGTGCATCAAGTGTAGGGAGATGCAATGTTAGCCGGAAAGCATAGTTTAAAGAGACAGAGCCTGTGGAGATCACTCCTCAGAGGGCTTGTTAATTTCACCTTCGTTGCCCTGAAGGCTCTGTCAATTTCACCTCTCCAGTCTAAGGTATGGGATTGCAACCAGAGGGCAGCAAGGAATCGAAATGGGCTGGAGCTGCCTTCCAAAACTGGAGAGATTATAATGGGCTGAAGTTTTTCTTCTGGCATTTCACAGCCCTTTCACACAGCTCCAGTGTATAGCAAAGCCTTTGCCCTGCCACTGGCTCTGTCTTTTAAAACTACCCTTCCCAGCTAGCATTGCATCTCCTGACGTGTGTCAGATGTCTTGTGTAGAGAGAATCTGAATATATGTCTTTTCCATGAGCTGCTTGATTTGCGGAGCTTGAACTCTAGGTACAACCAATTCAAGTGTGTTGCAGAAGAAGCTATGCACTTCAGATGCTTGCATAAGGGTTAAGCATTACAAATACTTGATTGGGAAGAGGAAGGTAAGGCCAAAATCACAGGTGTATTTTAATTGTTACTCTCTTTTATCTTCCCACACTCCAGTAAATTAGCATTAACACCATTCACAAATGACCCTGTTCCCACTTTTAAAGACACCGCACCTCCTCTAACGTGCAAAAATCCACCATCTCTGCTGAAGGTGGATTTCCAGAATCGAATGTAGCTTTATTCATATTAAAAATCCCTGCAACTAGAAAACCAGCATAGCAAGGACAAAACTTCTACACCCTCCGCTCTTCTGCAGGTTTTCTACTTGTAAGGTATTTTTAAACACCAGGGAATATTCCAAAAGGCGATCTCGAGAGGAGCAGTCAGTTCGTCCACCTCATCTTTCCCATCTCATTCTCCTGCACATTTATGAGCGAGAACAGTGATCTGTATCTTGGAGACCTTGGTTCTAATCACCGCTCCGCCTTGATGTTTGCTATGTGACCGTGGGCCAGTCATTCATGCACACTGTACCGCACAGGGTTGTTGTGAGGATAAAAAGGGGAAACAAGAACCATGCACGATGTCCGAAATCCCATGGAAGAATGTCAGGATGAAAATGGACCAGAATTTGGAGTAAGCAGCATGGCCCGGATTAGTACTGCATGAGAGCCAACCTTGAACAAGAAACATGTTTTCCTAATACCACTTTACTGCCAAGGAGTTCTTTGCTCTGTAACAAACTGGGGCACTGGAGGGCCAATACAGAGGCCATCTCCAGATAGGGTTGCCAGCCTCCAGGTGGTGGCTGGAGATCTCCTGGAATTAGAACTGATCTCCAGACCACGGAGATCAGTTCCCCTGGAGCAAATGGCTGCGTCGGAGGGTGGACTGTACAGCATTATACACTGCTGAGGTCCCTGCCATCCCAAAATCCCACCCTGTCCAGGCTCCATTTCCAAAATCTCCAGGAAGTCTATTGGCACCTTAGAGACCAACAACATTTTCAGGCGCAAGCTTTTGACAGTCATAGCTCCTTTCCTCAGATCTGAAGGATTTGAGTTCAGTGGCACCTTAGAGACCAACAACATTTTCAGGCGCAAGCTTTTGAGAGTCACAGCTCCCTCCCTCAGATCTGAAGGATTTGAGTCCAGTGGCACCTTAGAGACCAACAACATTTTCAGGCGCAAGCTTTTGAGAGTCATAGCTCCTTTCCTCAGATCTGCAGGATTTGAGTCCAGTGGCACCTTAGAGACCAACAACATTTTCAGGCGCAAGCTTTTGAGAGTCATAGCTCCCTTCCTCAGATCTGCAGGATTTGAGTCTATGGCACATCTTCACAAGACGTCTTACACAAGCAGGATAAAGTGAAAGATCTTACACTTGTTCTCCCCTTCTCTGATACATGTGCACTGCTAGGGAGACAGAGAACACTTGAATATCAGACCACACAGAAAGTAAGTCATTTGAACACCCCTGTGTAAGATGTCTTGTGCAGAGAGACTCTGAGACACCAACAAGATTTCCAGGTGTAAGCTTTTGAGAGTTACAGCTCCCTTCTTCAAGGTTTGACTCTCCCTCCCTCAGGCTCTGACTCTCAAACGCTTACACCCTAAAAATCTTGTTGGTCTCCAAGGTGCAGCTGGACTCAAATCTTGGGTGAAATGGCATCTTTAGAGGGAAGACTCTGTGGCATTTTACCCTACCAAAGTCCCGTCTGTCCCCAACATCAGCTGTCCCTAAGATCCATCCCCAAACCTCCAGGGATTTCCCAACCCGCAGCAGGCAACCATAGTCTTCAGAATCAAGCAGGGTTGCCAACAACTGATCCAGGTCACAGGAATCAGGTCCCCTGGAGATAGAGTTGCCAGCTCCAAGTTGGGAAATTCCTGGAGATCTGGGGGGTGAAACCTGGAGAAAGCGGGGTTTGGGGAGGGAAAGGACTTGGCACGGCATAATTCCATAGAGCCCCCCCCCCACGTGGCCATTTTCTCCACGTGTACTGATCTCTGTGGCCTGGAGACCAGTTGTAATTCCGGGAGCTCTCCAGCCACTACCTGGAGCCTGGCAACTCTACCTGGAGAACGGCTGCTTTGGAGAGTGGACTCTATTGGCATTATATAGAGGTCCCCCCTCCCCAAACCCCGTCCTCTTCAGGCTGCACTCCCCCCTACAAGAATCTCCCAACCTGGACCAGCAACCTGGTCCCGGTGAGTTTCGCGGGCCAAGCGTGTGGCAGGCGGTGCGCGCCGAAGCGCCGGCAGGAGCCGGAGCCAGTGCCAAGTGCCGAGCGCGCCAGCCGGCCAGCCTCCCCAAGCCACTTCCCCCGGGCCGGCGGCGAGAGAGCCCGGGAGGTGGAGCCCTGTCGGGGGTGGAGAGGCGAGGCCGGCGGGCGCTTTATTAGGGCGCCGGGCAGGTGAGCACGAGAGCCGGTGGGCTGCGCGCTCTCGCCTCTCCGCAGGGCTCCCGCGCAGGGGGGCTGCCCGCCAGGTCCGGCCTCCTCCTCCTCCTCCTCCTCTCCGGGCTGGCTCCCTCCCTCCCTCCCTCTCTCCTCCCCTCGGCGCTGCCTCCTCTCGCCGCACAAGAGCGCAGGGGGCGCAGGGGGACTGGGCTGCCGCCGGCCGTGCGTAAAGCTCCCCTTCGCGCAGCTGCCCGGCTTCCTTCCCGCCGCCTGGATCGGACCCGTGCAGTTCTGCAACTCCGGGCTTCCCTCCTCCCCTTCTCTTCTCCTTCTTTTCCCTTTCGCTTCCTTGCACGAAACTCTCGCTCCGGGATGGTCGGGCTGTCAGCCTGCTTGCTAGCAGCCCTTCTGGTGCAGTGGAGGACTTCGGCGCCCGGGCAGGTAAGTGCCAAGCCAGGGGCGGCTGGGAGAGAGGGAACGGATTGTGCACGCATCTTGCACGGATTCTGCACGCATCCTGCAAGGCTTCTGCACGCATCTTTGCTTATGCTGTTGCAGCATTTCTTCCACTCTGTGTTGGGTTTTTGCTAATGTTATGCCTTTGTAAACTTGCATTTATTTATCTTATGATATTGTTTATTGAAACGTCCTTGATATTGACTGCGCTAATCACTCTCTCTATAATCCGTCTTGAGTCTCAGCGAGAAAGGCGGACTAAAATAAAGCGGGCTTTCGCTCCCGCTTGCCCGTCCTCCCGTTTGATCCATTTCTTAGCTTTATTATTGGGGATGTATTTTTTTCTGTATGTCATTTATAGTCTGCCTTTTCCACTGAGACACGAGGCAGATTACACAGTGTGTCAGTGCAGTCGATTTCAAAGACATTTCATGGATATATCCATGCAAATATGCAAAGATTTAAAAACCGGCAGAAATCCAATACGGAGTTGAAGAAATGCTGAAACAGCCTAAGCAATTCTAAGCCTGACATATTAACATAGAAACTAACTATCCTGTAGGATCATTACTTACTGATATCGGACGGGCCAAGCTGGTATCCTGGAAATCTAGTTGGTCTAAGGTGCTACTGGACCGGAATCTCATAGAGCAATAGACAGTGGGTAGTACTAAAGTCTATAGCTCCATCCATTTACTGATACATCTCTTTTGAGACCACTTCTTACAGTACAGCTCTCCAATATGAATGAAAAGCCTTTGTGAATAATGTAGTTTGGCCTAATTTGTGGAAAGCCAGAAGAGTGGGAGCTTTCCTGACCTAGGACACTTATCAGTTTTGCAGTGCAATCCTAAACCGATTTACACCAGTCTAAATCCCATTCATTTCTATGGGTTTAGCCTGGAGTAACTCTGTTTAAGATTGCACTGATAATCTTGGTGTGTGTGTGTGTGTTTGCATAGATATCTTATTATATACATGTGCAATATGGGCGATGGTGATATAGAGACAGCTGTCCCCTCCCACACTTTCTTACACCCCCTCCTGCCCCCCCCTCCTAATGGATCTGATTGTGTGGTGATCTGCCTAGCTCCAGCATGGAATTGCTGCTTGGCAAAGAAAGCCCGCATTGGCCTTAAGGTTTTAATTTGCGCCGTAATAGAAGAACTCCGTTTCTTTCTAACTTTCCCTTTTGCTAACATGCCTTCCTCCGTGTGTGTGTGTGTTTTCTTGTTTCTTTTCCTTAGCTAGAGAGAGGATTAAATTGCATGGCTTCAGAAAAAAGTAAATCCGCTGCAGCCGGAGGTTTGCAGTTGGAGAGTTGCTCACTTAGAGTGGCTAGAGTTGGTGTACACTAACACGTTAGCAGTTGGTTAATTTTGTGGGCGGGTGGGGGTGTTTGGGGTGCATTTTGTTGGGAATGATGGATTCGGATGCTTGTGTCAGGCTTGTTTCTGCGTTCAAGTTCAGGGCACAATCCAGTAAGGTGCTCATCTAAGCAAATCTCATAGTAATGAATGGGAGCAGGGCTTTTTTTTCAGCTGGAACGCGGTGGAACGGAGTTCCGGAACCTCTTGAAAATGGTCACATGGCCGGTGGCCCCGCCCCCTGATCTCCAGACAGAGGGGAGCTTAGATTGCCCTCTGCGCCACCGAGTGGTGCAGAGGGCAATCTAAACTCCCCTCTGTCTGGAGATCAGGGGGCGGGGCCACCAGCCATGTGTTCATTTTCACCGAGGGTGATTTAAACTTTTAAAAACTCACCCCTTGTTCCAGCTGACCCAAAGTGATGTCATTGGCCCTGGGAGCATGTGTGCACTTTGCACACGCACATGTGGTACCAGGGCACCACCTCCTGCCAAGAGTTGCCCCCTGTGCTGGCAACCCACTGAGTTCCACCACCTCTTTTCCCAGAAAAAAAGCCCTGAATGGGAGGTATGGTGCTCTTGTGTGGTCTCCATGCAATTCAATGGAATGCGCACTTTCCTTTGGCTTGTGCCCTCTGGTAATGGACTGCTTGGGCTGTACCAAGTGGCATCTGACCTCTTGCAGTCTCCACATGTGAAAAACTTAGTCCATTCATTCCGTCAAGGAAGTATAAACATGACCCATTGAGAGCCAGCATGGTAGCAGAGTAGTAGTTACACTAGTGTAATAGTGTAGTGGTTAGTGTTGGACCAGGATCTGGGAGACTCAGATTTACCACTCTGCCATGAAAGCTTGTTCGATGCTCTTGGGCCAGTTGCACTCTCAGCCTAGCCTACCTCACAGGGCTGTTGTAAAGATAAAATGGAGGAGAGGAGAATCATAGAATCATAGGGTTGGAAGGGATCTCCAGGGTCATCTAGTCCACCCCCCTGCACAGTTCAGGAAATTCACAACTACCTCCTACCCACACCCCCAGTGACCCCTGCTCCATGCCCAGAAGATGGCAAATCACCGTCAGGATCCCTAGCCAAACTGACCTGCGGAAAATTGCTATCTGACCCTAAAGTTATCCTGACCATGTAAGAAGGGGCCATGAGAACTAAGCACTGATGTAGCCCTTCCTGTCCCCCCTCTCATGATCTGCCCAGGTTCACAGAAACAGCATCACTGTCAGATGAAATGAGGTAAGCCACCTTGAGTGCCCATTGGAGAGAAAGATGGGGTATAAATGATGTAGGGGAAAAAGCTGTTCCCAGATCTGTAAGAGATTTGTCCCTTGTTACAGAGAAATCATTATACTTCTTCTCCAAGTCAGAAAGGATTTTTCTATCCCTGATAGGGTTGCCAGGTGTCTGGTTTTCCAATGGACAGTCTGGTTTTTTCCCCTGGCGGAGTGGCTGGCGGGCCCACGCAGCCTCTGGCGCTGCCTGTACCACCTCCCTCCTGCTTCCAGCTGAGTAACGGAGAAACACTCAGCCAGCCCAGCCTCCTCTGCACCAGGGAAGTGACGGGCCCGCTCACCTCCCTGAGCACTGGAGTAGTGCCCAGCCAGCGAAGCACCCATCAGACCCAGCTTCCTCCTGTGCATCGGGGAAGTGACCGGTAGGCATACTGGGTGGGGGGCAGTGATGACATCACTGAAGTGACATCATCACGCGGGAGTTAGCAGCACATGTGCTCAAAGAACACACGCAAAAAGGAGCACTTCAGTGAGTGTCAAAGCCACTGTCCATTTTTGGGGAAAGAGGCCATCTGGCATCCCTAATCCCTGGTGTAATGTGTGAATGCATTTGTACCCCATGTAGGGAAATTCTATTCTTTCTAAGGGCCAAGCTAGAAGTGATGAATTACACTTGAATGGCAAGTGAACAGACTCAGGGCCAAGCTACAAATGACGAATGACACTTGAACGGCAAGTGGATTGATTGGAGGGCAAGTGAACAGGGAGAAATACACTTGCTGTTCAAGTGTCATTCGTCATGTGTAGCTTGGCCCTCACATGTATTCCTCCCTGTTCACTTGCGCTCCACTTGCACTCCACTCTATGTCTATAGTGAAGCGCAAGTGGAGCGCAAGTGAACAGGGAGGAATACATGTGAGTCTGTTCACTTGCCATATTACTCTCTTTAAATATTTGAAAGGCTGTCATTTGGAGGAGGGCAGGGAGCTGTTCCAGTTGGCAGCAGAGGGTAGGACCCGAAGCAACAGGCTGAAATTACATGCACAAAGGTACTGGCTGGATATTAGGAAGAACTTTTTCACGATCAGAGTAGTTCAAAGGTGGAATCAGCTGCCTAGGGAGGTGGTGAGCTCTCCTTCACTGGCAGTTTTCAAGAAGAGGCTGGATGAATATTTGTCAGAGATGCTTTAGGCTGATCAGGCACTGGACAGGGGGTTGGACTAGATGGTCTGTATGGCCCCTTCCAACTCTATGATTCTATGATTCTAAGTGTAATTCGTCACTTCTAGCTTGGCCCAAAGTGGGGATGATATAGCATGACTAAGTGAAATCCTAGGCAGAGTTACTCCAGTCTAAGTCCATTGACATCAAGGGCTTGGACTCCAGTAACTCTGCTTGGGATTTCACTGTAAATGTGCCCATAGCACATTTTATACTTGATTTTGGAATATTTTCTCAGCCTGTTGTTAGGATGAAAGAAGACATACAGACCGACTATTCTTTCCCCATTTTTCAATCAATGCTTTAAAAAATCCGTTAAGGACAAAGGGGCTTTTTCTTCCTACCTTTTCTCAGCCCTTATCATTTTCTCACGGCTTCTTTAGTTTGCACGGAAACTCATGGATTGTGCTCTGAGTGGAAAGGGCTATCTGTTTTCAACACACACATGTTCCACTGGAGGCTTGCCTGCTTCTTTCTTCCATCCTTGTAGGTTTTTTTTTTAAGTCCAATTTGGTGGGGGTGGGGTGGAAGATCGAACATTTAGGAGCAGATCTTCGGCGCCCCTCTTCCTTTTGATCTCTCTTTGTCCTGTGCATAGTTCAGGGCCCATCTTTTGGGGTTTTATTAAGTCATCTTAGATTTCTTTTTTAAAAATGTCATTTGCCAAATTTTAAAAAATGGTATGGACTCTCCTTATTGTTAGAAAGCTATATGTGTCTTCAGCAATACATCCTCCAACCTTGTCACTCTTTAGGTACCTCTTTTCTTGCTCTGCATACTATTCTGAAGTGGGCAGGAAATCTAACGCTAGAATTCTCCACATACTTAATGGTAAAGATTTGTGCTTCTTTTTTGGTTTTGATTCACTAGAGCTTTTCAACTCTCCGGTTCCATTCTGGCTTGGATTCTGACTTTAAGAAAAAAAGTTTACCTACTTATTACGATTTCAGCATTCAGAGTACTTAACCCATGTTGTTATGTTGCAATTCTTACAACAACCCTGAAAGGTAGACCAGTATCACTCTAGCCTGGAAAATGGCTTCTTATCTCGACACAGCCAACCTGGCCACCTGAATCCATGCTATGGTAACATCAAAACTTGACTATTGGAATGCACTATACATTGGTCTCTCGTCTAAGTTAACTAGGAGTCTCCAATTGGCGCAAAATGCTGCAGCTCGACTGTTCGCAGGAGCATGAACATCACTCCCATCCTACAGTCACTCCATTGACTACCTGTCAGTTACTGTGCTCAATTCAAGGTACTGGTTATTATATACAAAACTCTTCACGGTCTTGACCCAACATACCTACGGGACCGCCTCCCTCCCTATGTCCCTTCATGGCAGCTTCGCTCATCCAAACAGGGTCTCTTGCAGGTGCCAGGCTGCACATGGGTGAAATCAACAGCAGCCCATACACGGGCTCTCTCTGTGGTGGCCCCTACCCTGTGGAACAGCCTGCCTGAGGAGGTCAGGAGAGCCCCCACGCTCTTGGCTTTCCACAAACAATGCAAAACTGAATTATTCAAAAAGGCTTTTTACTCAGATAGGAGGGTGGTATTGTAGGGAGGGGGTCTCAGATGCTTCGCTAATGAGTTAGGGACCGTAGACTTCATCACTATATTGCCTTACATATTATCTGTTGCTTTAAATACATACCCCTATATACTACCTATGCTTCATGTTGTCTGATATCAGCCCTCGAATTGCTTATGTTCTGTTTCAGCAATTCCTTAACCCCATACTGGATCCTTGCTAATGCCATGTCTTTGTAAACTTGTATTCATTTAACCTAAGGCATTGTTTATGGAAATGTCCTTGACACTGTATGGAAATGCCTGCCCTTGTCCTTGCTACTGATTGTACTAATCCCACACTATGTAATCCGCCTTGAGTCTCAGTGAGAAAGGCGGACTATAAATAAATAAATAAATAAATAAATAAATAAATAAATAAATAAATAAATAAATAAATAAATAAATAAATAAATAAATAAATAAATAAATAAATAAAATAAAATAAAATAAATAAAATAAAATAAAATAAAATAAAAAAAAATAAAATAAAATACAGCAGATGAGAGAGTCTGGATCTCTTGCTTAAGCCAAAGGGGAGGTTTGAACAGGGAACCACAGCTAATTTGGTTCACTATCAATGCAATTCTAAGCAGAATTACTCCAGTCTAAGCTCATTCATTTCAGTGGGCTTGAACTGGAGTAACTCAGTTTAGGATTGAACTGGAGGATACATGGCAACCAGCACAACAGTTCTGGACCAGTGCGGATTCATTTCATGTACGTTAGTGCTGACCGGAATAGCTTGTAATTAGGCCTGCTGGGTCTCCCGGCAACCAGAGGGAGGTGGGAGGGCTGTGGTCACATGATGTTTCCTTGATGATGCCACTTCCAGTGCAACGTGATCATGGAACCAGCGTGATCCTGCTGGACTTGATTCTGAAATCGGCCCCATGTTCTGCCAGTTCGATCTCTAGTCACTTCACTGCAGACACTTCAAGAGTCCAGTTAAAGTTTCTTTATTAGAAATTCATCAGTATCAGTGCACTCCGACAGCAACATTGGCAGAAGTGACGTAAGGGGGGAAAGCAATGTTAGTTATAGGCAGGGCTTTTTTTCTGGGAAAAGAGGTGGTGGAACTCCGTGGGTTGCCAGCACAGGGGGCAACTCCTGGCGGGAGGTGGTGCCCCTGGGACCACATGTGCGTGCACAAAGTACGCGCACGTTCCCGGGACCGCACAATGACTTCACTTTGGGTCAGCTGGAACAAGGGGGGAGTTTTTTAAAGTTTAAATCGCCCTCAGCGAAAATGGTCACATGGCCAGTGGCCCCACCCCCTGATCTCCAGACAGAGTGGAGTTTAGATCGCCCTCCATGCCGCCAGCGGTTCCACTAAACTCCCCTCTGTCTGGAGATCAGGGGGTGGGGCCACTGGCCATGTGACCATTTTCAAGAGGTGCCAGAACTCCGTTCCACTGAGTACCACCTGAAAAAAAGCCCTGGTTATAGGGCAGGATTCCCGCCTTGGGATAAAGACTGTTAGAATTTAGGTGCACAGGACCTAGAAGGTTGGAGGGGGTAGGGTAGGGGAAGGTAAGAATGAGATCCTTTCATGTCTCAGGGAGATATGGCTCTGGCCGGCACTTCAAGGACTCTTTCCGATGCTAGTTGAGAAAGTGAAAGCAGCCACCTGCAAGATAAGTGGCTCCTGGCTACACAGTTAGACAGCTACACAGACAGTTCTTTACACATTCTCAGAGACCCCAAATACAGTACAGAAAATAATAGACACTCATGGCAGATTAGCAGGGTGCATCTGACACCCCAAACAGATCCTGTTTGCTGTGCAGTAAACCATTTCTGGTTTACTGGCTTTGAATATGGAGGTTCTCTTTACTCCACATGGCTAGGAGCCATCAACGGACCATGCTTCCGTGAATCTGTCTTGCCCCATTTTGAAGTCATTTATGCACCTGGCCATCACTGTCTCCGTTGTCCGTGTGAATTGAGTCTCATTCATGACTCTTGGCTTTAGCACGGCAATTTGCGCCGTTTCCTTAATCCAGTGTCTGGGACACAAAAGTGGGTGGTGCATCTCATGTTAGTATGTTGTGAGGCCAGGCGAGAAGAGGAGGAACCGGCTGAACTAAGAGAGGTGGCTGGATGAGAAGTCAGGATTTGTGTCTGCTCACAATGTGGAATGTCCATGAATGATAGCTTGGCCTTCTGTAATATGATTTGTACATAAATAGCCCAGGTGAGCCTGATCTTGTCAGATCTCTGAAGCTAAGCAGGGTCAACCTTGGTTAGTAATTCGCTGGTCTTCCAGCGAAGACCAGAGTTGCAGAGGCAGGCAATGGCGAACCACCTCTGTTAGTCTCTTGCCATGAAAACTCCACTGGGGATTGCCATATGTCAGCGATGACTTGAGGGCACTCTCCACCACCACTAAAGTAGAACATAAACTCCTTCAGCATTAACTGATATGGGATTCCTGACTTTTATGTTGGGGAGGGGAAAAGTCGCATGGAGTTGCTGTGCAAGTGGGTCCCCAAGATAACAGTACGTTGAAACGTAGATCCCAGTTCAACTGCTTTTATATTAGGTTGCTAAGCATGCAAATAGGTTTGAGAGGCAAAAGAAGTGCTATAAAACCCGTTTGTTCAGATATCAATTGCAGCGTGCCATTTTCTCTGTATGAGCTGAGTTCTGGGCCAGAAACAAGAGACTTGAGCTTTTCTGATACTCTTCACTTGGAGAGCTGTCAGTACACATGTTTGCTTGTTCCCCTACACTGTCTATCCCTCAGGAATCATAGGCTTAATTACCTTTCTAAAGGTATTTCTTCTGCCACGAGACACTAATTTCTTTTGGCGCAGAGCTGCAATATGATAGAATGGCCCATTCAGAAATCTGGATTTATTAACACATACTGTTTATGTGAAAGCCATTATTTATGGCTACATTGGGAAGCTGCTGTTTATTCATTTAATGCCATGCCTGGGTGGTGGTGAGTGGAGGAGATTAACAGCATTGTAAGGCAAGCTAGATAGGTTTTTCTGCTTTGGTTTTGATAGACCTATTAACTGAATATGCCTTCATGGAACCTCCATGAATTGTGACACTGTACCTGAACCCCTAAAACAAGGGCAACCGTCTTCTCTTTCATGCCCCACATCTGAACTTCCAAAGTAGACTTTGTTCTGATTGATCTGTCTGTCTAGTATATTTTACCCAAATGTTCCTCCAAGGAGTCCCATGCATTCTTCATTTTGTCCTCACAGCAACCCTGTGAGGTAGGATATGCAGAGAGAAATAGAGAGACTGGGCCAAGGTTACCCAATGAGCTTCAAAATGTTGTGGGAATTGAGTCTCCTAAATCATAGACAAACACTCAAACCACTACACCACACAACCCTCAAAGGCAGTTCTTTTTAAAAACGACTCCCTTTCCCAGAGATCTGTGCGCGTTTTCATCCGCCATTTGGGATCAGATGTCAATTAATGCTTGTTCAATTTTGTTTCTCTTTCCAGGCTACTGCAGGAGACATCATTCAAATAGGTAAGAACCCTAACTAATACGCTTTTAAAAAATCAGGGCATTTGTTGTCTTGTCATTTTTTCTGCATCTTTTATGGTTTGTAATGTCTTAGACGGGAGGGAAGGTGGCATGGTGTAGTCCAGTCCCATCAGATCTCGGAAGCTAAGCAGGGTCGGTACTTGGGTGGGCAACCACCAGGAAAGACTGCAGAGGAAGGCAATGGCAAACCATCTCTGCTTCTCACTTTCCTTGGCATCCCTTGCTGGGGTCGCCGTTAAGTCAATTGCAACTTGATGGCATATACACAGACACAACGTCTTAGACACGTTTTTTTGTTCCGTTGTGTTCAAATTTTATAATCTGAGTCTTATTCAGGGCTTTTTTCCTGGGAAAAGAGGTGGTAGAACTCAGTGAGTTACCCTCGGAGAAAACGGTCGCATGGCTGGTGGCCCCGCCCCCTGATCTCCAGACAGAGAGGAGTTTAGATCGCCCTCTGCACCGCTCATGCAATCTCAACTCCCCTCTGTCTGGAGATCAGGGGGCGGGGCCACCGGTCATGTGACCATTTTCAAGAGGTTCCGGAACCCTGTTCCACCGCGTTGCAGCTGAAAAAAAGCCCTGGTCCTGTTGCATTGCTTATTGGATGTTTCAAGCTGCTGGATTGCTTTGTTTTTATACTTTGTAATCCACTTTGATTCTCAGCAAGACAGGTGGACTATAAATGAAGAAAATAAATAACTACATAGAGAAACATGGAGCACACAATAAATAATAGAGATGTCTGGATATGCTCTTTTGTTTCTTCTGTGTGCATTTCTTTTTCTCTTCTTTTCCATTGCTCGTGCTTACAGTTTGTTTGTCTCTGATACACCACTGGTACAGAATCAGGTGTCACTATTAGCAGTCTTATTTGCATCAAATTTGTTAGTATGATTTGGGGGGGGGGAAGACATGATTGCAGTTTTATCTCACGTGTGGTAAAAAAATTCCAGAAACTAGAACTTCTGGTTCAAAATGGTATGCTTACGAAATCCAGTAATATCCCTATGTGTGATACCAAAGACTTATCTGAGTGCAGTCCTAGATAAAGTTGCACCCTTTGAAGTTTATAAAATCACTAGCAACAAAACCTGTTGTGGGTAAAAATACAACGGGATCGAGAAAGAGGCAGATGTGCAGGTGGGCATTGCCTCCTCCTCTGTGACTGATCCCAGCCAGGTGAAGGGGGTGGGCTTTGCCAACTGTTCCATGCGTTATCCCACCCACATGAAGTGGGGGAGGGCATTGCCACTTGTTCCACTTCTGATCTCAGCCAGGTGAAGAGGAACAGGCATTGCTGCCTTCTCCACACTTGATCCTGGCTTGGTGAAGGCGGTGGGCAGGCATTGCCACCTGCTCTGCTCCTAATCCCGGCCTGGGCTTCCCTCTGCGACATCACCCTCTGGTGGTGCAGCAGGGTAGGAAGTGAGTCATCTGGAACACGCTCTTTTATATAGTAGGATATGGGCTTGGAATGGAGTAAGTGTTTGGGATTCTCTGGGAAGGTACCCAAAAATGATCATTGCTGGCTCCTGCAAACAAGTTCTGTGCCACTAGATACTACACCAGTTTTATGTAGTGGTTAAGAGCATGGGACTCTAACCTAGAAAACCGAGTTTGATTCCCCACTCCTTCACTTGAAGGCAGCTGGGGACCTTGGGTCAGCCACAGCTTCTAGCTCTCTCATCCCCACCCACCTCACAGGGTGTTTTGTTGTGAGGATAATAATAGCAAAGTTTGTAAATCGCTCTGAGTGGGCGTTAAGTCATCCTGAAGGGCAGGATATAAATCGAATGTTATTATTATTATTATATATTATATTATTATATTTATTTATTCAGTCTACACTAGAGATGGGCATGAACCGGGAAAATGGCGGTTCATTGTGGTTCATAGTTTGTCGCATTTCATGAACCATGAACCACAAACTGGCATGAAATTGCCCAGTTTGCAAACCGGTTCATTTGGTTCATGAATATGTCACTTCTGGGGCAGCTGAAGGTCTGCAGAAAGCCCATCCCCCTCATTTCCTAGGAAACTGATCGATTGGCACCAGGCTGTCTGCAGTGACGAACCAAAAAATGAACCAAACGAACTGGCCTAAAGATCATCGCGATTTGTCAGAAATGCCCCCTGACGAACTGCTGGTTCGTGAACCAAAAACCAGCCTGGCTCGTCATCAACTTTGGTTCATATTTTGTTTCATGCTCGTCTCTAGTTTACACCCTGCCATTTTGCCGCAGACGAGTCCTCAAGGTGGCTTGCAGTGATGTCCTAGCAAGCAAATTTAAAATCTGTTAAAGGGCTAATATAATCACAGCAACAGGAATAGAAGGAAATAATACATTCATCCCAGAGCCAGTTGCAAGTTCTTTGAAGCATATATAAGAAGTTTCCCCCCCCAAAAAAAGTCTGAAGAAAGAGTTGCTGGAAGGTCTCTGGCCAGACTGCTTGTCTTGACAGTATTAGAATCTTCTGTGCTGTTCCTACTGACAGCTTCTTGTTCCCAGAATATGGAACAAAACAGGCCTCTTCTGTTTTTTCAGGCCTTCTTATTTTAATTGTTAGTAGTTCATTGTTTTAGGTAAAATCAGAAACATTCCTGCGTTGGAATCTAAAAAAATGAAGACTTTTAATCCTTAAGCCAGAAATCAAGACTGAAAACGTCCTGGCTTGGAAATACCTGTAATTTGATGTGATATCTGAGAGGGTTTTTTTTAAAAAAAACAAACAAACTATTGTTTGGTTGTGGTGAGCCAACCAGGATTACAAAGCATTAGGCTGGTTTGTGGACAAGAAACAAACAGCAATTTGTTGAAGTGGCTGTTGTGGATCTTGCAGCAAACTGCAGTTTATTGCAACCAGCAAGTCTTCAGGTTTTGGTGGGTAGCCGTGTTGGTCTGCAGTAGAACAGCAAGCTTTGAGTCCACTGGCACCTTAGAGACCAACAAGACTTTCAGAGTGTAAGATTTCAAGAATCACAGCTCCCTTCTTCTGAAATTCTTGTTGGTCTCTAAGATGCCACTGGACTCAAATCCAGGAAGTCTTCAATCAACAAGCACTGAGGCATCTGAGGATCAGTTATTTGCAGTTTATTGCAACCAGGCAGAGAGAGAGAGAGAGAGAGAGAGAGAGAGAGAGAGAGAGACATACCAACTCACTCATTCCTGCGAAGCCAGAACATTAATCTTGTATTCTCATGTTTTTTTTCCTGTTGTCACCTCCCCTTTTGAATGCTGATTGATTTCCATATTCCATATTCCATATTTGCTGTCAGATCTATAATGCGCAAAGCCCACTTGTCTTAACTAGAGGAGCAGTTGGTGGTTGGAATCTGCCTCTCCTGCAGTACAATCCTAAATTGAGTTACTCCAGTCTAAGCCCATTGATTTCATGAGCTTTCATGAGGCATACCTCACATCAGTGAAAGCTCGTACCCTACCACAAATTTTGTTAGTCTTATAAGTGCTACTGGACCCTTGCTCATTTCTATTGCTACAGACAGCAAGGTGGATAAAAATAAATGATTAAAAATAAATAAATTAAAAAATCGGATTTTTTAAAATTTAAATTGAATTTTTTACTTTAAATTTAAATCAGATATTTTTAATAAAATGTTTTTGAGGAAAAATCTATCCAAAGATAGTTTTCTGTCTAAGATACATTATAGTCCAAAGGTTATCATAATGAAATAAGGATTAGTTTTGGATTATGTAGCATGAGGCTGTATATTCATGCAATGTTTAAATTTTTTGGTAAACTAATTCCCTCAATCCATTCACAATGTCATGCTCTTCCAGAAATTTCTGTAAGATTATTGGGCAGTTTTTCCATCTAGAAGATATTATCACAGATGCTTGGTTTTACAGTTCTCAAAACTGTGAATTTGTGTCTGCAGAGATCACATCTCTTCTTCACAGCAAAAAGGTTATAAAATAAACATAAACAGTTGAGAAAAAGACCTTAATCACATTGTACCTTTGCAAATCTTTGTACACCGAACCAACCCCTTACTCCTTAAGTGCTAAGTTTCAAAAAAATTCAATGAATAGAAGATTGTTGGGAGTAGAACAGATCTGCACAAGAAGCTAAGTGTGAGGAGTCTTTATGTAGAAAACCCTGATTTAAATCTAGTCTTATTGGCTAGTGATTTAAATCGATTCAATTTAAATCAAATCCACCCTGACAGACAGACTAACATGGTTACCCATCTTGCTTTTTTAAAAATGTCCTTAAATAAAGACGATTGCAGGGGCCAAGAGGGTGCAGAGGGCTGCCTTTCCCCTGTGCATGGAGACTTGGTAAAATGCAATCATCATTAAAGAGGGAAAATAAAATGCAATCACCATTAAAGAGGGAAAGCACCGGTTCAATCAAAGAATATAACCTTTGGTAGTCCATTGGTTCACCCTACTGTGCAATGTCTACAGTGAGAGGCTGAGGTTTCCTTCTCTTCTAGACCTTGGGGAGAGGTCATGATTAGACATGGGCATGAACAGGAAAAAAACCAACATGGTGTTCATTGTTCATTAACAACGAACAACAAACAACAAACACTGACGAACATGATCCTGTTCACAAACTTGTTCGTTGTTCATGGGGGCCAGCAGGCTCTCCTCCAGCCATCAAGATCCATACCGCACCACTCCCAGAAACCCTACCTGAGCAGGCAGCAGGAAAGGTACCAATAATAAATAATAGCTTGGCCCCAGAGCCTGGCAGCAGCCCTGGAACCTGAAGGGGTAGATCCCTACCCCCCCATAAACAAAGAAAATTCAAGCTCCAATGCACTCACCCTGTCTCTCTAACAGCAGCTGTCTCGCCATGAAAGCCAGAGCTGGGAGCGCCCCCCGGTCTTTTCCTCTTGTAACAAATTTGGAGCTCCAGTCCACACTTGGAAGGAAGACCTGCCCATCAAGCTAAATTGGGCGTAGATTGGGGTTTCCAGGGCAACACCAAGAGTTCAGAGTTCAGAGAATCCCTGCTTAAGTTGCCAGGGGAATTGATTGCAGGTGCCAGACTGGCTTGACGAACAGCAATGAATGAGGCTTGCAAGGACCACCTGTTCGTTTAGGATGGGGCCTCATGAACAGCTTGTTCACGAACAGCAGACTGGGCTGTTTGTGGGGTTTTTTTCGTTCGTATTGCTGTTCGTGCCCATCTCTAGTCATGATTCAGTACTAATGCATTTGTTTTGGAGGCAGAAGATCCCAAATTCAGCCCCTGACACTTACACTTAAAAGACCTTGAGTAGCAAGTTCTGGGAGAATCTTTCCTCCACTTGAAACTCTGGGCTCGCTGCATGCAAAGTGTGTGCTCTGCTATTGAAGACTGGTCCAGAAGTCCCCATAGTCTAATCTTAAATGCTACATTCCTCAGACTTCACCCGTGCATGCTGTTTAATGAAGCAAGAGTTCTACTGTTTAATAGCATCAGCTTTTTATTATGGAGCGCTTTTGAACACTACCTTTTGGAGAATAGATTCTGGAGAAGCTGACCGAATCTGGTATAGAATACAACCATTGCATCAGAGAGCAGCGTATTCCATGCGCATGGATCATTTAAAGACACAAAGCAATTCTCATGCGTCATCGGATGACATGTTGCTCTCAGTAAATATATTTTTAGCTGTTGTGGCTAGCAAAAAAGAACGGCTGAAGTTTGGGCAGTATTTTATCCTGCAAAGCCTTCTTGGCTCAGCACTCCAAAGTCTGGAATTCCACACGGCATACAAGCAGGGAGGTGACAGAATACCGATAACGTTGACGAGTTTCTGACAAGAGCTTGGCTTATGGACTTACCCAGATGATGCTGGACAGCTGCTTTTAGCCGCGTCTGAGAAAGCTCGCTTTCGACTCCCACCAAATGTAAGGCGGGGGTGGGGGGAGGGTGAAAGGGCCACTCTCGCTCCAAGTTGACCGGAGAAATTTTGAACGGCCCCCATTTGATTCTTGTGGATATTTCCGACAGTTTTTGTCAGCTCACAGCCCGATGCCAAGCAAGGAAGGAAGTCCCACTGGTTCAATGGGACTTACTTGCTGGAAAATACATCCTGGATTGTGGCTTCAGGAAAAAAGGAATGTTCCAGTCAGGGAGCTGTGGAATTTCGTTTGGCTTTAAAAGGGAGAATCATTTAAACCTGGTTCTGAGTGAAGAAGTTAGTGTACCCCCGTGTCATTTTCTGGTTTCGCAGCTGTTTTAAGTTCCAATAGGGAAAACAGGAACAATATGGGAAGATGTCTCTTATTCTCTACTGAGGCTTATATTAGCCTGGGGATCCATTTATGACTGGGGAAACGAGGAGAATAGTTACCCCCAGGGCTTTTTTTCAGCGGGAACGTGGTGGAACGGAGTTCTGGTACCTCTTGAAAATGGTCACATGGCTGGTGGCCTTGCCCCCTGATCGCCAGACAGAGGGGAGTTTAGAGGAACTGCTGGGAGCGGGGAGGGCAATCTAAACTTCCCTCTGTCTGGAGATCAGGGAGCGGGGCCACCGGCCATGTGACCATTTTCGCCGATGGTGATTTAAACTTTAAAAAACTCCCTTCTTGTTCCAGCTGACCCAAAGTGATGTCATTGTGCGGTCCTGAGTTCCACCACTGAGTTCCACCACCTTTTTTCCCAGAAAAACACCCCGGTTACCCCCCAACCTTCTCCCATGCTGTGGTCCCAGTCCACATAGCCTTTTCCAGTGCTGTTGGATCCAGCCAGCTTTTTCACTCAGTCTTCCTCAATTGCCTTTTTTACTACAGTCTCAGTCTCACGTGGCTTTGGTCCTAGCAGTGATCAAAGTGGACCCCTCACCCCCTTTTTCTCCAGCAAAAAAGCTGGTTGAATCCAACCCCAATATGTCCCGCTTCCAGTGCAGTTGCTTTTCATAAGGGCCTGTATAAAAATTGCAGTCACAAAACTCCCATCTCATGCCTAATTTTGCAGACTCTTTGGCACCCCTTATTTAGCCTTGTCTTGCAAAGAGCCACTGTTTTGCTTTATGAGATGCAAAACTTCCAGCTTTTATGAAACTTGTGTCTCTTCAGTGCTGCTCAAATGCAAGCTAAGAAGGTGCCTGAACCTGGGAAGACATACATTGAGATGTTTGGGACTGCATTCTTAAATTCTCAGCCGAACTCATTGCTAAGCAAGCTCTGTTGAACTCAGCTCGATAGACTTCTAAGTAGATTTCTGGGCTGAGTGATCAGTCCTGTGAAAGCCTGAAAACATACCGTTTAAGCAAAGAGAAGGAAGCATAAGTGTTTTGTGGATCTCTGTCTTAGGTTCTCAGATTCCTAAGGAAGTATCTGGATGGATGTACATTTGGGATCAGATGCAATTCTGAGGTTTAGTAACAGCCACCACTGGCTCCTTGCCGGTTCTTACATCTGGTAAAGCCTGGTGCAGAATCTTCCTGTGACATCCCAAAAGGAGTTTGGTTCCCTTGAGAGGAGGAAATGTCCTAGTTGAGAGCACCTTCCTTTCCCTAAGGCAATTCCTTCTGTCCTTGTTAGCTGTTAAAACCAACATCTGTCACCAGGGGTCTAGATGTACTCTTGGGGTGTTTTTGAAAAGTGATGCTAAAAACACATTTTGGTCTGGAACTATTTTTTATGCGTGATAGAAAGCAGAAGAGAAGCAACTTTGAATTTAATGCATGTTTGGCAGGGTACATGTAGCCTGTCTGTGCTTTGGGCTGGTTTTGCTTCTAGTACTTTGCTTCTGGTAATGCAGTACTCAGGGAACAGGTCCAGGTAGCAGAGTTGGCTTCAGGCGTGCCATAAAGCTAGGGATCCCCCACTCCTGGGCCCCACACCCCGCCCCCACATACCTGAGCAGTGGGGGTGTGCACCTTCCTTGCGCACTCCCCCACAGCGTGGCGCACTCCTGTTCACCACAGCCACTGGGATCGGGCCCATTTGGGGCTGGATCGGGGCTGCTGTGGAGTGCGGGAGTGCTCCTGTGCTCTATAGTGCTCAAAACGGACCCGATCCATGGCAAACTGGGCCCGTTTTCAGCAGCTGCAGAGTGCAGGAGTGCTGCTAACAAGGACAGTAAGCTCTGCAGTGCTCAAAAACGGCCCTGACCAGGGGCCGTGCAATGACGTCACTCCTGGAGTGACATCATTGTGCCTGTGGGGGCGCACACGCACGCTCCATGCACCCTCACCCCCCTCTCCCCAAAGGTAAGTGCCAGACCCCTGTCCCCCGCCGGGAGGTTGAGGGGGCCTGGCAACCCTACGTTATCCTCAGCTGATTGCACATCCCCTAGATTTAGTCTTTTTGCTTTGTCTAACCCTACATAAAGCCCTGTTATAAGAAAATTTGTATACTGTCACTCCAGACCTACTTCTGGTGGCTTACAACAATAAAAACAAAAACAAGAAAGCAGACGATTAAAACAAATCATGTCAGTAAAAGTCACCAACATAAAAACAATTAAATCAATAAAAAACTTGCTGTCGTGAAAGTAAGTTCCTATGTCGCTGATTATATTCTGCCCTCCCTCCTTGGATCAAGGGCAGTTCATGGTCCTGGAGCAGGCTGTAGTCCACAGAAGAGCTTCTTGCTCAAGGCCTAGGGCCTTACTGTAAATTTGCACTCTGGGCCTACATTTCCCAGATACCTTCCAAGTAGAGTTGTCGATGTCCAGGTGGAATCTGGAGATCTCTCAGAATTACAACTAATGAGAAAGATCAGTTCAGACTCGATGGCATTATATTCCGCTGAGCTCTCTCTCCTCCCCAAAACTCGCCCTTCCCAGGCTTCACTCCCTCAAATTTCCAGGAATTTCCCAAACCAGAGTTGGCAACCCTACCTCCAAGTGTGGGATTAGGTCTAGAGGAACTTTGCTGAATTTTCTTCACCTGGGTACTTTCTTTCACTTTGGGAATTGACTTCTGGGGACGTTGTTCCCAGGGATACCCTGGCCCCTTTCCTCTTCCTCTCTCCGTTAGCTGTTCCACCGGAACCAAGGAAATGTGTTTGGAAATTTGCCTGCAAGCATTTTCACCCACATGCCTTTTTTGTTGAGCTTTGCATTAGCTAAACAGGATGCGCTTGAAAATGCGGAGGGGGGCACGAGGAGACAAAGATTCCATTCCACCACCAAGGGATGGAACTGCATTTCCATAGACTGCAGACTCTGGAAAAAGAATGAAGGGAGCCAGTTGAGAAATTTGGATGTCTTCAGTGTTTAAGCATGTCACATTTAATTTTAATTGCCTTTGAACACTTAAAAAAAAAATCCCTTCCAGCTCTCCATGTACCGAACTTGGAAAAGACCTCTGCTGACTGCAGACAATTCCGCTGAAATATCATCTCTTCTTCCCTCCTCCTCTTGTTTGTTCCCACCTGCTTACGGGCAGCTGGCTCTTCTCTTCTGAAAGCAAAATTGCTTCCTTGCCCCCACACGCTGGAATCTGGGGAAATGACTACCGGACTTTAAAAGCGACTTTGGAACTGCAGATTAGAGAGAGAGGAAAATCACCGTCGTTCTGAGGATGTCTGGATGGTGCCTTGCTCTACTCAAGGTTTCCATTTTTTAAAAATGTGCTCATGATGTTTAGTCACTGGAAGATTTGCTATTGTGTGTGTGACCGTCACTCTACACGTTACTTCTTTTACGAGTCCCCCATGGTGCTAACCCATGCCTCTTGTAGACACACATTACCTCGAGGATTAGCTTCTGTTTAAAAAAAATGAGCAGCAAATAGACCCAGAAAGCTGCTGCCAAGGGAGGGAGAGCACTTGCCTTTCTCCCAAGCTTTCTTCCTCATGCAAAAACGTTGTGGAGGGGAGACATTTCCCCCTTTCTGCTGCTCCACGTGGAGGTATTGTGTGCACGTGCAACAGCAGAAAGGGGAAAACTCTTCCCTGCATTATTTTTGCATGGGGGGGGGGGAAGCTTGGGAGAAAGGCAGGAGCTCTAAAGGCAGGATAAACATATGGAGCAGAGGTCCTTCAGTGGCGATTAGCCACAAGGTGTAGATGGAACTCTCTGTCTAGGGCAGTGATGCTCTGTATCCTTGGTGTTTGGGGGGGCAATCAGTGGGAGGGCTTCCAGAGTCCCTTCCCCACTGGCGGACCTCCTAAGGACACTTGGTTTTTGGCCACTGTGTGACACAGAGTATTGGACTGGATGGGCCATTGGCCTGATCCAACATGGCTTCTCTTATGTTCTTATGTTAGCTCTCCCTTCCCCTGCAGCGCCTTTCCGAGCCCATTTATACATTCATGTTTGTTTTTTTAATAGAAGCTACTCCCCCAGCTGATGTGTGCCTGTGTGAAGCACGGGTTGGCTCCGTGGAGAACTCGTAAAAGAAGTAACGTGTAGAGCGACTGTGAGCTGCACTGGTCGAAAGGGATACACATATACATATACACAGATGAAGCTACCTTCTTGTCTGCTGTAGTCGACAGTTGCTCTGCAGGTCTTTCCTGATCACTGCAACTTGAAATCCTTTAAAAGGATGTCAGGGTTTGAATTTGGGACTTTTGACGTGAGAAGCATGTTTCACCACTGACTCCCCAATTAGTGATGCAGCTGCTTTATACTAACCCATTGATCCATCTTGCCTAGAATTATCTGCAGCTCTCCAAGGTCTCATGTGAGAAAGGCCTACCCCAACCTCTGCCACCCAAGATTCTCTTAATGAGAGATGCCAGGGGATTCATTCATTCATTCATTCATTCATTCATTCATTCATTCATAGTCTGCCTTTCTCACTGAGAGCCAAGCTACAAGTGACAAATTACACTTGCCTGGCAAGTGAACAGACTCACGTGTATTCCTCCCTGTTCACTTGCACTCCGCTTGATCAAGTGGAGAGCAAGTGAATGGCAAGTGAACAGGGAGGAATACACGAGAGTCTGTTCAGTTGCCAGGCAAGTGTAATTCGTCACTTGTAGCTTGGCTCTGAGATTCAAGGTGGATTACATAGCGTGAGATTAGTACAATCAGTAGCAAGGACAAGGGCAGGCATTTCCATACACTGTCAAGAACATTTCCATAAACAATGTCATCGGGTAAATGAATACAAGTTTACAAAGACATAGCATTAGCAAGGATCCAATACAGGGTTGAAGAAATTGCTGAAACAGAACATAAGCAATTCTAGGGCTGATATCAGACAACATGAAGCACAGGTAGTATATAAGAGTACATATTTAAAGCAACAGATAATATGTACGGCAACGTAATAGTGAAGTCTATGGTTCCTAACTCATTAGCGAAACATCTGGGACCCCTTTCCTGCAATACCGCTCTCTTAGCTGAGAAAAAGCCTTTTTGAATAATTTGGTTTTGCATTGTTTGCGGAAAGCCAAGAGCGTGGGGGCTCCCCTGACCTCCTCAGGCAGGCCGTTCCATAGGGTCGGGGCCACCACAGAGAAAGCCTCCACAGAGAAAGTCTCCAGTTGAAACGATCAAGGAATCGGTGATGTGAAAGGCCCCGAAGAGCCACAGCCAGTCTGAGTGGACAGTACTGACCTTGACAGATTAATGGTTTGATTCAGTACAGGGCAGCTGTAAGGTTTGGCTGAGAGAGCATGGCTGACCCAAGATCTCTCCGTAGTTTTATGGGTATGTTGGGATTCGAACCTGGGTCACCCTGCACCTAGCTCAATACCATTTTGGCTCTCAGTGGTTCTAGCTACTGTGTCCCTATTGGCTCATCCTTAATGATCACATTCTCTTTTGCTACCTTGCACCATTTATTTCTTTACCCCAAACACACTAGTGTGAAGCAGGGAGGCTTGGTTGTGTGCAAAGTCAAACCCGAATGAGGGCAAGATCTGGGACGTCTCACTGCAGTGTCGTGTGCATAAAAAACAAAATGGGATACCAGAGAGAATTGCGATTGCTACTTACGGATGGTGATGAAAGGGGGAGAAAGTGGAGCCGGTGTGGTTCAGTGATTAAAATATTAGGGTACGATCTGGGAAAATCGAGTTTGACTCCCCACTTTGCCATGGGAGCTCATTGGGTGACCTTGCGCCGCTCACACTTTCACTCTCTCAGGGCCAAGCTACACATGACGAATGACACTTGAACAGCAAGTGTATTTCTCCCTGTTCACTTGCCCTCCACTCAATCCACTTGCCGTTCAAGTGTCATTCGTCATGTGTAGCTTGGCCCTCAGCTTAACCTACCTCACAGGGTGGTTGTGAGGATATAGTGGAGAAGAGAATGATGTGAGCTGCTTTAGGTCCCTACTGGAGAGAAAAGTGGGGCATAAATGAATGAATTAAGTAAATAAATAAAGTGGTCAGTTTTGTGAAAACTTTTGCATCTTCATCCATAACCCCTCTATTTTGAGCCAAGAGTTTGGGGTGGAGTCATGTCTCAGTGGCAGAGCGTCTGTTTTGCATGCAGAAGATGCCGGGTTCAATCCACAGCATCTCTAGACAAAAGAACCTGCAATAGGTGATGTGAGGGACCGTTGCCGGAGACCCTGGCGATCTGCTGTCAGCCAGAGCAAACAAAACTGATCTTGATAGGTGAAGAGTCCAATTTTCTGCTGTAGCATAGTGGTGAAGTGGTTGGGTTGTGAATCAGCAGTCTTCTGGTTCAAATCCCACTACTGCCCTGAGCACAGCAGGTGGCCTTGGGTCAGCCACTCCTCTCTGCCCCAGCTCCCCAGCTGTATTTTGGGGATAGTGCTTGCTGTGAATGGGGCACTATGTGGTTGGGGTGCCAATCAACACTCTGCTGGTTTGACTCCCACTACTCCTATGAGTGCAGTAGGTGGTACTCAGCCCATTTCCCCAGCTGCAATCTGGAGATAATAACACTCTATTCACCACTTTGAGTGGGGCACTAATATGTCTAGATGTATAGTTGTTATTATTGAAAGCTGCACAGTGGTGAAGTGGTTGGGCTGCAAATCAGCACTCTGCTAGTTCGAATTCTGTTACTGCACAGTGGTGAAGTGGTTGGGCTGCAAATCAGCACTCTGCTAGTTCGAATTCTGTTACTGCTATGAGCTCAACAGGTGGCCTTGCATAAACCACTCCTCTCAGTCCAAGCTCCCAAGGTATATTGTGGGGATAATAACACAGACTTTGTTCACTGCTCTGAGTGATCTTTCTAGACAAGTGGTATGTAAGCACAGTTATTATTACCAGGCTTTGTTGTGGATATTCCTTTGTTTTTGCGTAATGAAGTTCTGCTGTTGTGATGTGGGTCTTTCTTCTGAAACCATTACCTGCCTTTGGCATGCTGCTTTGATAGATTTTGTTCTGTTGGTCTCTCTTTTGTTTCTTATGTTAATTCTTTTATCTTGGATCTTTGTTTTGAATAGAAACACCAACCAGCAAAGTAAAACAGTATGCCTTAGCAACCCCGGTCAGCACGGATGCGGACGGAAGCTACGTCTCCAACGTCGTATCTGCAAGCCAGTTAAGAAGGCCCAGAAGGGACGTATCCCCAAGCCCTAAAAAACTGTATTTCAATATATCAGCTTTTGGAAGGGATTTCCATCTTCGGCTGCGGCCGAACACTCGACTGATAGCTCCTGGAGCAGTGGTGGAGTGGCACGAAGATTCGGTGGAAATTGGAAATGGTACTAGCAATGTTAAGACTGAGGGTGTCACAGACAGGATATGGAAAAAGGAACCACTTTGGACCAGTTGTGCTTACGTGGGAGACCTTGTGGATATCCCAGGAGCATCAGTAGCTATTAGCAACTGCGATGGTCTGGTAAGATATAGTCAATATAACCTTTTTAAAAAATCATCTAAGTATTCTTTGATAGCAATACCATTTGGTCCGTAACTTCTAGCAAGAAAAACAAAATGTTTCCTTCCAATTCTGCTCTTATTCCAAACAGCTTGGAGATACTGTATATAGGCTTTCTCTTAATGGTGTGCCATTCAGAGGCATTTCTGCTTCATTTCAGCAATATTCCACCCTTCCCTGGGATCCAGCAATTCATTTGGACTGTCCCACACAGCAGACACTGCAGTCCTTTGTGAGAAGAGTACTACTGATTCCACACTGGCGTTTTAGGTTGTATTTAGATGGCAACTTTGTCCTTGGACAACTTAGCACTGTTATATATTTGCTCTCCTGGAGGAGATTCTTATGCACAAAAAGCATCCAAGTATATATAGAAACCAAGAGTGTATAGAAATGTGGGGTTAGGTCCAAGTAGGTTTTCCTTAGTCTGTTGCTTAGTTCTGCATTCTACTCTTCCCTAATCGTGGCTTAACTGGGAGAATTTTTAAACGTAAAATTCTCACTGCTGCATTTCTCAGTTCATTTGTAGATTCATCTTTGGGGGATGGTGGCGAGGCCAGGCAGCAGTAGCGGAGGCTGCTGTCACTCAGTATCCATCTTCCAAGTCCCTGGCATCATTTAAAAGTTTCTTTTCAAAAGCCATTTGCTATTGATGTAAAATGTTTCTTTGTTCATATTTGGTGTTCCGTTCTGGTGGGCTTTTTTATCCTCCAAAGACATGTTTGGATTTGCGCTTGATATGCAATGCATCCAGAGTTCTGTGCTCTAACGAAAGAATGATAACAGAAAACTTTTCTTGTTCCAAAACTGCATTAAGAATGCTGTTAAAGGTTTGTCCATGTGGAATCAGCTCCATTGTTCAGTCTCCCCGGGGGTCATTTCGTAGAAAAAGAGCTGGAGGAACTCATTAGCATAACTCATTAGCACATGCCACACCTCTTGCCATCACCGGAAGTGTGTCATTAGTATAAATGATTTGCATATGCCACACCCCTTGACATCTCCTATTCTGGCTGTTTTGGACACAATCCTGGCCATTCAGGGCTGAAATTGGGCCCAAAATGGCAAAAAGGGGCTGAAAATGCCTGAAAGGGCCCCCAAAATGGTCAGGATCAGGCCACTGATGAGCGGGAGAATGATTCACCACCCGTCAGAGGCCTGATCCGGGCCATTTCAGCCCCAATCCAGGTTGAAATGGGCCCAAAATGGCCGAGAGCCAGGTGGGCAGGGCCACCTGACATGTGACTGCTTTGGGGAACTGTGTTCCTGTGCGTTCCCGCTCGAAATGAGCCCTGAGTCTCCCATTGTAGATTCTGATCCGCCTTTTGATTTTCAGCTCTAGTCCTTAACAAGAGGTGTTTGTGAACCAGGAGACACTTTAAGGCAACACAGACAATTGAACCAGAACATGTATCTTAGAGTCTCTCTACACAAGACGTCTTACACAGGAGACGCTCAAGTGTAGGGAGATGCAATGTTAGCAGGAAGCGTAGTTTAAAAAGACAGAGCCGGCAGTTTCCTCCTCAGAGAATTTGTTAATTTCATCTTCGCCTCCCCAAAGGCTCTGTCAATGTCATCTCTCTACTCAAGGGTAGTTTTAAAAGACAAAACCGGCAGAGATCACGCCTCAGAGAATTAGTTAATTTCATCTTCACCTCCCTGAAGGCTCTGTCAATGTCATCTCTCTACACAAGGGTAGTTTAAAAAGACAGAGCTGGCAGAGATTGCTCCTCAGATGATTTGTTAATTTCATCTTCTCCACTGGGAATGGGAGGTGAAGTTGACAGAACCTTTGGGGAGGTGAAGATGAAATCAACAAACCCTCCCAGGAGTGATGTCTGCTGGCTCTGTGTAGAGAGGTGAAATTGACATTTTAATTGAAATTAAAACTATGCTTCCTGGCTAACATGGCGTCTCCCTACACTTGAAACCCCATGTAAGATATCTTGTGTAGGGAGAGTCTTAGCGCCAGGCAGTCAGTGATACAGACTGGGGTGGGAGAAGGTGTGTGGGGATGAAGGGCTAAATAGCACTGTGAGATGAAATGGAGTGCTTGGGTTCCTTGGCTGCCTTGACAGAGCCTGGCAAATAGGAGGTCTACCACGAGAGAGAAGGTGGGAGAGTAGCGTTTCTCCTTCTCCCATAATACCAGCACTCAGGGTCACCTTGTGAAATGGATTGGCAGCAGTAGATAGACGAAATGAAGTGTAACTTTACACAGCAGTATGTGGAACTCCCTGCCACTAGATGTTGTGATGGCCATTGGGTGAACTTACAAGGGAAGTGGATAGATTCATGGAGGATGGGGCTACTGTTGGCTATTAGCTGTGGTCACCAAATGGAAGGCTTATGGATTGGCTCCTACCACCTTTTCTGCTGATGAGAGTTTATGCCAGGGATCTTGGGGCCCAAGTGGACAAAAGCCATGATGAATGGGGGCTGCAGGGAGGAGGAGAATTGGGCAAGATCAAGCCAGAAAGCCAGTAGGATCCAATTCTTTGACTGTCAGATACTGCGGAGATGTTGTCAGGTGAAGGCTGTCATCTGTGACTTCTGTGTGTCGGTCTCTTTGTGGCATCTAACTGACCACCATCAGAAACAGGATGCTGGGATAAAAAAGCTGTTGGTCCTGAGAGCCCCTTGGGATGTTCATATCAGTCACCTTTTGTGCATGTATAAAATCTGTTCCTGATAGTGCCACACTCTGGCGTAGCCCAGAAAAAAAAATGGGCGCCAAAATCCTGATATGTGCAGACTCGGTTTTCAGTGGCTTGGTCATTGGGTAGCATGCGTAGCTCTGCCCAAACGGTGTTCCTAAAGCCACCTTTTTATTTTCTCCTGTTCAGATAAAAGAACAAGTGGTGGAAGGAAGAGGCTGAGAAGGAATCCTCAGCTGCTTTCCCCTGCATTGAAGAGAAAGTTAGGGGGGAGGACAGGGGGTGCTTGCTCAGCCACCTGCCCCATCTGTGGCACTGGGGAATTGCCATGGGAACCAGAGAACAAGCTGATAGCTGCCAGTCTTCCAACTCTGTCCCCTTACCGTCAGATCTGTTTCTTCCAGTTCTACACCAGTTAGTACTTGCTGTCCACTTACATGCAGGGATGCCAGCGTGCCATATGAGAGGAAGTTTCTTGGCCCAGTCCTGCGGATGACAAAGGTGGGCTCAGGGAGGCTCAGGGAAGCTGCACCACTGCACTGATGTTACATAGAGCCAAGCTACAAGTGAGGAATGACACTTGCCTGGCAAGTGAACAGACTCGCGTGTATTCCTTCCTGTTCACTTGCCATTCACTTGTGCTCCACTTGACCGAGTGAAACGCAAGTGAATGGCAAGTGAACAGGGGGGAATACACGCGAGTCTGTTCACTTGCCAGACAAGTGTCATTCCTCACTTGTAGTCTGGCTCTGAGTCTGTTCGCTTGCCAGGCAAGTGTCGTTCGTCACTTGGAGCTTGGCCCATAGACCAGTGGTTAGCTGTAGGAAGGTATTACATTTTGCACAGATGGGGTTGCTAGCTTGCCAATTATTGAGTTTGGAAGTCATCTGAGGACTGGAATAAAAGGAGGTTTGACCTGTAGCAGCTGAAGATCTGCTGATAGCTGGTATGAGGCAGTGTAGAGTAGTAGTTAGAAGAGGGGAAGGTAAACTGTGGCACTGGGCTGCTAGTTTCCGACTAGTGGTGGGGGATCCTCTGCCACTAATGGCCTCATCCTGCCACTGCTCAGCTGACGGGTAGAAGGAAAATGAGGGAGTGACGGGCAGCTTCCTGATGTGCTGACATCACTTCCCATGTGCCCAGAAGTGACTTCAGCACATCAGTGTGGAACCTGCAGCATTTGGGCAAAACTCTATAGTTAAACCATAGAGTTTTCCCCAAATGCTAGAGCATTCCTAGCAACGGCATCACCTCTCTTAGCACAGAGGGAGCTATATCAGTGCATCGAGTCTCCTCCCTCGGTAACTCCTGCTGGTGTTTAGCCTTGGTTGGCAGCCCTGTCCTGGCATGAGTTCTCTGCCCAAGCAACTGAGGTGAAGTGAGATCACAACATAAGAGAATAACCAAGGCTTATGCATGTCATTAACAACATATTCATTGATAGACTTTTTCCCCCTCTCCTTGTTTTAGAGTCTTAGTCTAGGAACAGAGCAATCTAGGTTTCCTATCCTGCCATAAAATATATAGGGTGACTGTGGACTAATTTATTAGCCTAACATTGCTCACAGGGTTTTTGTGAGGATAAAATGAAGGGAGAAGAGCTGTGGATGATGCTCTGGTGTCCTTGGGGAAGGGATGGGATAAGAAGGACTTCATTCATTTGTTCATTCCAGAATAAATGCTGGAGTCCTTCCCACGCTTCTGTCTCAGAGTCTCTACACGAGACGAATTACACGAGGACGCTCAAGTGATGGGGAACGCAGTGTTAACCAGGAAACTGAGTTTTAAAAGGGATCAAAATGCTTTGTCAGTTTCACCTCTCTAGAGCTGGCAAAGATTACTCCTCAGAGGGTTGGTTTGTTTCATCTTTGCCTCCCTGAAGACTGTCAATTTCTCCTCCCCTTTGGAGACAAAGAGGAAATAAACCCTCTGAGGAGCAATCTTTGCGGACTCTAGAGAGGTGAAACTGACAGAGTCTTCCGTTTGTCTTTTAAACTCAGCTTCCCGGCTAACATTGCATCTCCCTTCACTTGAGCGTCCTTGTGTAATTCGTCTCGTGTAGAGAGACTCTCAATGTTGTGTCTCTTCTTGAACATTTGACATTTACATAATCAGAATGAAAGTTGTGGAACTAAGCGAGGTAGCTAATTCCTTTACTGGTTTAGTCAGCACTGGATGTTTTCGTGACCCAGATTGAACCCCCTGCTTGTTGCCGGACACTCGTCAGGAGCTCCAGTGCCAGGTTGGCTTGTGAGATTTCAGGCATGCTGGTGTTGCAACCCGTGAAATACTTCGCAAAACTATTTGAGATCTTCTTTGATTTATGGGACTTTGTTGAACCGAATGCTAAGACCGTCGTCATCAGGGTACACATGTGTTTCTTGCTTGAGCAATACCTTGGAATGAGAAAGTGGATGCTTTTATAGAAACATTTGGGAATCTTGTAACTGAGAAAGTCTTTAAAGAGGACGTAACTCAGAGGGCAGTTGGGATGGCAGATGCAGAAAACGAGGGTCCTGCGGCAGACGGCAATAGCCAAAGAAAAACGAAAAGCTGCCATTTACAAATGTGTTTGGATTATGCAACTATCAACACACATTCATTCTGTGCAGATCCATTCTCCAAATGCAAGAGGCTCAAAGAGGGGAGCGCTGATGCAAGTGGAATGGATCCTAAGGGATCTTATCCAACGTGTTTATCCCTAATATGGGGCTGATTTTGGAAAAGCCAAGTGGAGAAATGCCTTCCAGTCTGGGCTCATCCCCCTGTTGGGAGTTTGAGGGCTGAAACCCCCACCTTCATTCCAAGAAGTTTCTCCATTCGAACAAGTCCAAGGACAGGAAACAGGAGAGAAGTTAGTTTCACGTGGACTGTAGTAGAAGAACAAGATTCGGGTCCAGTAATGTCTTAAAGAGAGGTTAGTTGCTCTTAAGCCTCATGCAATACTTTGCTGGCTTTCACAAGCACCCAGTATTTCAGGTTTGGTTATGCAAATACATCTAGTCAGCATAGTACAATGAAGAGGCCATCTCAGAGCCAAGCTACAAGTGACGAATGACACAGGCTGGACACTTGTCATCTTCTCTCAAGTTTTGATGGTAAATGCAGGCATCCTGGTCTTGCAGCTTGGCTCTCCGACTGCTGTCCAATGGACTTTTCAACTGTCACTTGTCCAACGTTCCGACAAGCTGCCTACATTTCCCATCAGAACTTGAGGGAAGCTGACAAGTGTCCAACTAGTGTCAGGCATCACTTGTAGTTTGGCCCTTAATCTCGGTACAGCCATAAAGCTCACTGGCTGACTAGCCATGTTCAATGCCAGATCTAGTTTAGGAACAGTTCACAGATCATCCATACTCTCTCTCTCTCAGAGCCAAGCTACAAGTGATGCCTGACACAGGTTGGACACTTGTCAGCTTCCCTCACGTTTTGATGGGAAATGTAGGCATCTTGGTCTTGCAGCTTGGCTCTCTGACTTTTCAACTGTCACTTGTCCAACATTCCGCCAAGCTGCCTACATTTCCCATCAAAACTTGAGGGAAGCTGACAAGTGTCCAACCTGTGTCTGGCGTCACTTGTAGTTTGGCTCTCCATTCCGCCAAGCTGCCTACATTTCCCATCAAAACTTGAGGGAAGCTGACAAGTGTCCAACCTGTGTCTGGCGTCACTTGTAGTTTGGCTCTCAGACCCTGGCAGGAACATGACACCACACCGGGGGGGGGGGAGGGACTAAGTCCAAGGAGACTATCTAGATCAATCTTTCCAATAATAATCAATTTATCAATTCCCAAAACAAATATAGTTTATGTGAAGCATTGGCTGTACTTAAAGATACTTGTAGATTGGTGGTTTGCAATTGATCAATTCCAGGGCTTTTTTTCTGGGAAAAGAGGTGGTGGAACTCAGGACCGCACAATGACGTCACTTTGGGTTAGCTGGAACAAGGGGGGAGTTTTTAAAAGTTTAAATCGCCCTCGGTGAAAATGGTCACATGGCTGGTCACATGCCCGTCAGCAGCGTGGAGGGCAATCTAAAGTCCCCTCTGTCTGGAGATCAGGGGGTGGGGCCACCGGACATGTGACCATTTTCACAGGGTGCCGGAACTCCGTTCCACCGCGTTCCCACTGAAAATAAGCCCCGTTCGCTTCTATGATAAAAGCATTTGTATGTATAATTGCACAAACTGTTTTGGGAACTGATCAACATTATTGGTGATGAAAGATTGGTCTAGATAGTCTCCGTAGACTTAGTCCCCCCCCCATACTGTTATATATTGGAGACTATTCCTCTCTTGTTGGTTTCACGAATGTGACACCTACAAGGGATCAAACATGTGAAGAGGCCAAATTCTAGATGGTTTCAGGTGGGTGTCCGTGTTGGCCTGTAGTTGAAGAGCAAGATTCGGTCTGGTAGCATCTTAAAGGACAACTAGGTTTCCAGGGCTTTTGAGAGTCAAAGCTCCCTTCATCAGGTAACTGAGCTTTGACTCTTGAAAGCTCACTCCCCGGAAATCTAGTTGGCCTTTAAGATGCTACTGGACTCAAATCTTGATCAAATGTTAGATGGTATCTCTTCCTGGGAGTAACAGGAAGAGAAGGACTGCCCCAAGGGGTGGGCAGACATGGGACATTTTTCTTGATGCGTGTGGAAGGGGTCCATTTGGGCTGATTCCATCCGGGGGTGACAAACAGAAAGGAGCTCCCACACCTGTGCTCACACCTTAATGTGAGCTCTGATATTGTCTAATTTAGTCCTAAAATGTTGCTGAATCTAAAATTATTTGGGGGTGGGTAAGTGAGTAGTTTTTATAATATGCAGTTTGTCCTTAATAGTGTAAGCAATTTGCATTCACAAAGGGGAAAAAAATACACAACTGGAATTGGACCTTGTTGGACAGAGCTAGACGTGTGGTCTGACAGCACCCTGCTAGTTACTATTTACCACTGGCTTGGTAGAGATCTAACCCATTCGGTGGGCATTCCAGCATGGATTCAGAATCTGCTCAGATCCCTTCCCAAGCAGTCTTTTAATAAATTGGTCTTGATTGCTACTAAAATTCAGTCAGTCATTTATTATTACAGCAAAAGCCAGTAAAACAAAACAAATCTGCGATAAAAAATAAGTTATTCCATCAGGGCATAACAATAAGATCAGAGCATTAGTGCTGGAAGAATTGATTAAATAAAAACAATGAAGATAAAAGAGAGTTAAGAAAAAATGGCAAAAGCAATTATACCACATTTTCAGCTAAAAGGAGTCTGCGTTTCCTAATGGCTAAGGAACAGAATCTGGCCTCAGTATAAGTCACTGAGCTTGAGTGTCTTCTAAAAGGAAGTTGCTCAGGATTTCTGGTCTAAAGTTGAGATAGGACTGCAAGGGGTTAAATTTAGACAAGAGAGGCAGTATAAGACAAGCCCTTTCCTCTTGATAGAGTTCGCAGAATAAGAGAACATGAGTGACTGATTCCACCATGTTGGTCATGCATGGGCAAAGGCGTTCAAGCATTGGCACAAGAGAAAATTTCCCCTGCAATACGGCAGAAGGAAGTGCCTCAAATCGGGCTCTGCAGAATGCCCATCTATAAGGCTCATGAGTGATGTTGGAAAGGGAAGGAGCAGCAGTAAAACAGGGGCTGGATTTTAGATGTTTGAAGTTCTTGGGCAGCAGAGCCTCTTCATTTTGTAATTCAAGAAGTCTCTGTGTGATGGAAGTTCTTGCCATTTGTAGGCTTCCATGAAAGAGATCTTCTGGGACTAAACCAATCTGTTTAATCTTATTAAGAATTTGTGGAGACCAAATGGGATAGGGGTCCGAGGCCAGAAGGAAGGGTATAGGCCCTTCAGCTTGTAGTGAATTTTTAGCCAGAGTGATACTGCTTCTTCCCAAAATTCAACGTTTACAACTTTTACAGTGAACTCCTAAACAGAGTTAGTCCAGTCTAAGCCTATTCAATGGGCTGGAGTAACTCTGCTTAGGATTTCACTAGACGTTCATTATTATCCCAACCCCTTCTGTGTGTGTGTTACGTGCCATCAAGTTGCTTCCGAATTCTGGTGATCTTATGAATTAATGAACCTCCAAAACGTCCTGTCATTGACAGCCTTGTACTGTTATCAAAAGCCTTCCAAGTCACAAGTAAAAAAAAAAAAATAAGGATATCAAAACAATTCCAGACAAGGCGACCTTATTGATGTCGGTATATTTATGATATTTATGCCTACGACACACAAATCTCAAGGACACACTCAATGAGACCTTTGTATCCTGATGGCCACCAGCCAACTCCTAAATGTTAGATTGAATCTCTTTTTGCTGTGTGCCTCTTTTTAAAGAGAGAAATCTCAGATCGGGAATTTTATCCTCTGGGAGGGCAAAACTATTGGTTGTTAGAAGGCATTACTAGTGCGCAGAAGGGAGTTGCCTAGTATCCTAAAATCTCAAAAGCATCTGATCCCTGCTCTGTTCTGAATCCCGCTCCCAAAATATGTAGATTTCCCCCTGGGGAGCTGCAAGCCCCTGTTTAGAATCACTACTGCATGAGGAATTCAGGCAGTGATTCATACTTAGCTCCCCTGTCCCCAGTTTTTAAAATATTAAAGGCTATAAAGGGCTTGGTATGTGAGAGTCAAAACCTTGAATTGAGCCCAGTAACTGATGGGTAGCCAATGGGGTGACTGCAGAACAGGAATAATATGCGTGCTTTGGCCAGCTTCTTATAATAATCAAGCTGCAGCGTTCTGCACGAGCTGGAGTCTCTGAGTTGACTTGGAAGGGAGACCTACGTAGAGAGTGTTACAGTAGTCTAGACCCGATGTTACCCTGGTATGAATCCAGGTGGCCAGACGGGCCGTATCAAGGTAGGCGGCCATCACCTGGGCACAAATCCCTGTTTGCCTTGAGGCTTGCATCAGTCATTTTCTTTCAGTCTAATCTGCCTCGCAGGGTTGTTGTAAGGATATAACAAAGAAGGGACAATCATGTGTGCTCCTTGGGGAAGAGGGGAAGATACAAATGCACAGTCGAATCAGGATACCAGAACAGGTAAGGAAATGTTCTGTTCACATATGAAAGAAATTCTGCACATGCTCAAGGCAGCCAGCCACAGAGGCCAGAATTTTTGTGAATTATGGTGGTAGCCCTTCATCTTACTATATAATTGAGTAAGCGTATTTCAGACAACTCACTTTATACCCTGGTGCACCACCAGAGGGCGCTGCCATGGAGGGAAGCCTAGGCAAGGCACCATGTCCCTCCAGAAGAAGTGCCATGGTGGGAAGCCCAGGCCGGGAGCAGGATGGGGGCAGGTGGCAATGCCCAAATCCCGCCTTCACCCAGCTGGTATTAGGAGTGAGGCAGGTGGCAATGCCCACCACCCAACTTAACCCAGCTGATATTAGGAGTGGAGCAGGTGGCAGTGCCTGCCCCCTTCACGCAGCCATAGTCAGGCACAGGACAGGAGGCATTGCCCCCCCTTTACCCAGCATGTATCATGCATGGAGCAGGTAGCAAAGCCTACCACTCCTTCACATGGCCGAGATCAGGCAGATCAGGTGTGGAGCAGATGACAATGCCCACCCCACTCCTTCACCAGCTGGAATCAGTAACAGAGGAGGAGCGAATGCCTGCCTGCCCTCCCCTTTCCAGAGCCCTTTGTATTTTTTTCCCATAACGGGCTTTGTTACTAGTTAGTCTACAACTAGAGATGGTAGGAGTAGTGCAGATTATTCGATCATAACCTAGATGACCCAGGCTAGCCTGGTCTCATCAGATCTTGGAAGCTAAGCAGGGTTGGCTCTAGTTAGTGCTTGGATGGGAGATGACTAAAGAAGTCCATGGTGACACATGCCCCCCTTCACCCAGCCATAGTCAGGCACAGAACAGGAGGCATTGCCCCCCCCCTTTACCCAGCATGTATCACACATGGAGCAGGTAGCAAAGCCCACCACTCCTTCACATGGCCGAGATCAGGCAGATCAGGTGTGGAGCAGATGACAATGCCCACCCCACTCCTTCACCAGCTGGAATCAGTAACAGAGGAGGAGCGAATGCCTGCCTGCCTGCCCTCCCCTTTCTAGACCCCGTTGTATTTTTTCCCCACATCGGGCTTTGTTGCTAGTCAGTCATAAGTGCCCGGGAGGCAAGTCTTCTACAGAGTTCATTGCATTTGCAAGGGGAAGAAGGTTTAGGGGCATACGTCAGTTGAAGTATCTCCCCCTACTACCCTGTGCCCCCTGATATTTGGAGATTCTTTATTTGGGAGACCCTGCGCAAAACGTTTGCCCTGGGCAAAAATCTGCTTCCCTTCGAGCTCGAGATCAAGCCCTTCGTCGATCCTTTTGGGAACAGCCTTCTGTTTTTGGCCCTTGCTGACCTCCCTTTTCCTTTGCTCCCATGCCAGCTTCTTCCTACGCTTGGAAGAGAGTCCTACGCTTGCCTGCCAACTCCACCTCCCTTCCTCTCTTCTTAAAAAGCAACTTTCAAGAATGCTGCTGGGCGGAAGCTGCCCAAGGCCAGCCTCCACCACGGTTGACTCCTGGCTAATGTTCTGTGTTGGAGAGAGCTCTCATTTTAGGTGAAGGGCCCGTTTCTGGGTTACTGTAAAATAGAATGATCTCAGATAGCGTGATATCCTGTCTGATGCCTTTATTGTTCCGGTTGCATCTTTTCTATTTTGTCTTTGCATCACTGGGGCACGTCATGTCGGAATCACTTTCTCCCTTCTTTCTAGGAACAGCGTTTGATGGTCGGCAACTAGTTTTGCTAGGAGAGTAGGGGAACGTGCTGATGCATTCTCCATTCCCCTCTTCCAAGTAAGCTCTTGAGAAATCCCATTTTCACCACTGTTACACATCCTTCCTTCTCCCACCACCACAATTGGAGAATGACAACATCCCTTAACATTTAGGTACGCATTGTTGGGCAGTGTCCGAGGCCTTGGGAGGGCCTGCCACTGCATCACAGTACCTACTGCACCTCATCTTCTCTCTCTCTCTCTCTCTTTCTTTTTGAGTGGTGGTCGTGGGTTTTATGGAAGAATCAGACCTAGGGGAGGGCACGAACTGAAATATGAACCCAAATTCGTCACAAACCGGGTCAGTTCACGGTTCGTGAACCGGCGGTTTGTCAGAGCCCCTTTCTGACGAACTGCCACAAACTTTTAGGCTGGTTCGTTTGGTTCGTTTCGTAGTTCGTCACAGCAGACAGCCGGGCTCTGATCAATCAATTTCCTTGGAAACAGGGGGGATGGGCTTTCTGCTGCCCTGGAAGAGCCAGTTTGATGTGGTGGTTAAAAATGCGGGACTCTAATCTGGAGAGTTGGGTTTTATTCCCCACTCCTCCACTTGTAGCCAGCTGAGTGGTCTTGGGTCAGTCACAGCTCTCTCAGAGCTATCTCAACCCTACCCACCTCACAGGATGTTTTGTTGTGGGGATAATAATGACATACTTTGTAAACCACTCTGAGTGGTTGTTAAGTCATCCTGAAGGGCGGTATATAAATCGAATGTTGTTGTTGTTATTATACTGCTGCCCTGGAAGTAACGTTTTCACGAACCAAATGAACTGAAAGTTCGTGGTTTGTGAAACGGGACAAACCACGAACCTCACGGTTTGTTTGTTTTTTCCCGGTTCATGCCCATCTCAAATCAGACCTCTTCCTTTCCTTGGTATGCATGCTACCACCATAAGGAAAAATGGTGGCTCTTTTCTGTGAGATAGTCAGGCGTCCGTGGATGTTGCATGCCACCACGTACTCTCTGCCAGAGAGCAGTAAGTGAGATTTGAGAAGTCGCTGTCCTTTGCCTGATTTTTCTGTTGGTGCCACTTTGGAGGTCCACCTGTAGCCTCCTGCCAAGAGATCTCTACACCTGGAACTAGCGCTGTGCCTGCCCCTGGTCTCAGCTGCTGTTGCTAATCGGGAATGTTGATGTGTTCCCCTAGATCTCATCTAGCACAGCCATCCATAAAATTGGGCATGAGTTGCTATGGCACAGGGGGCACCTTCTTTCCACTGTGTATTATTCTGCATGTTAAAACAAATTACATTTGTAGTTTCCCCTCTGCTATATAGTTCATCTGGTTTTTTTGGAAGTGTGATTCATCGGCCCCCAATCCACCTTCAGAAATAATAGTTTTTCCAAGGGGGTGCATTTCCCTCTTCCTGTTCTTCTAGGGCTTGTTGGGTCATAGGAAAAACTGAATTGACACACAAGTAGAACGGCTTGGAACTTCGACTGCACTTGTTCAGCCAAGTAGAAGCGGCTGCCTTGTGCTTTTAGAGGGTGAAAACAGTAACTCACTTCCAAGAGATTTTGCAAACGAAAGGGCTTTCGCCCACAGAGTACAACAAAGTGGAATGGTAGAACTCCGTGTTATACCAGCAAACGTGTGTCCTAAAAGTTATGGCAGGAATGGAGGTTATTGTAGGGGTGAATGGAGAAGTTGCTTCTTCCTACATCATCTAATTCTCTTTTGCAAATCCCCCCACCCCAGTCATTTTCCCCTGTAGCCTGGATTTTTCTGGTTTCGGAGCCCAGGGTGAGTCAAAAACAACACCAAATTAACAATTGCTAAGAAAGGAGAATTGGTGGATAGGAAAGACGTAAGACCTTCTTCCAGGCATCAGTGCTGCCTTCCAAATCTTCTCCCTCTCCCCTCCAATGTTAGTAGCTCGAGAGAAACATGGAAGCATAGACCTCAAATGATAGAGAGACCTCATCTTGGAGTCCCCTTGCTGACAGGAGCTGGGCGAAGGTGCTGTTCTCCTCTCAGCCCGACTTTTCTTCACCCCTCCAGAGCTTCTTGCTTCCAGTAGACACTTCTGATACTGAATCAAGCCATTGGTCCATCAAGGTCCGTATTGTCTGCTCAGATTGGCAGAAATTCTCAAGGGTCTCAGGTCTTTCATATCACCCACTACCTGGTCCTTTTAACTGGAGATGCTGGGGATAAACACATGGAATTCGTTGCCACAGGAGGTGGTGGCAGCTACAAGCATTGCCAGCTTCAAGAGGGGACTGGACAAATATATGGAGCAGAGGTCCATCAGTGGCTATTAGCCACAGGAGATAGATGGTATTCTCTTGTGGGGAGGTGGTGCTCTGTTGTCTTGGTGCTGGAAGGAAGGCAGTGGGAGGGCTTCTGGTGTCCTGGCCTCACTGACAGTCCTTTAGATGGCACTGGATTTCTAGCCACTGTGTGTGACAGAATGTTGGACTGGATGGGCCACTGGCCTGATCCAACATGGCTTTGCTTATGTTCTTATTGAACTCGGGGCCTTCCGCATGCAAAGCAGAGTCTCTTCCACTGAGCCACAGCCCCTCTCCAGTACTTCATACAAAGAAATAAGACCCACTGAGGATGTTAGATGCTCAGAAATGGAAATTTACAATATTACCTGCAACAGAAGAAGGGCTGGAGAAGATGATGGACTATGTTTGGTGTAGTGGTTAAGAGTGCGGGACTCTAATCTGGAGAGCTGGGTTTGATTCCCTGTTCCTCCACTTGTAGCCAGTGGGTGACCTTGGGTCAGCCACAGCTCTCTCAGAGCTCTCTCAGCCCCACCCATCTCACAGGGCGATTGTCGTGAGGATAATAATAACACATTTTGTAAAGCACTCTGAGTGGGTGTTAAGTTGTCCTGAAGGGCAGGATATAAATCGAATGTTGTTGTTGTTATTATTATGCAGAAATGGCTAAACTTTCGTCACTGGACAAATATATTGTTATCTGGAAATTCCTTATTGATTTTTTGTGGGAAACAGAGAGAAATAAATTGATGGGTTGTGCATTGGAAGTTGATGAAATATGTTCTAGAGGGAAAGGAGAAGTAGTTACTTAGGGTTAACTTGGGGTTAAGCTATATAATTGATTATATAGAAAACTGGTACCTAGTCCTAATTTCTATTTCTATTGTTGGGGAGGGGTTTGGTTTTTTCCTCTTCCTTTTTCTTCTTCTTTCTTTTTCTGTCAGCCCCCCCATCCCGGTAGCAGTGCTGCCCCCCCTAACTGCCCCCCAACTGCTAGGGGCCCCCCAACTGTTAGGTTCAGTGCTTTGAGAACATCCCTCTGAAAGCTGCAGCCAACTGTGCAAGATGCTTGGCTCTTTGCACCTGCATCGCAAAGCTGGTCAAAAGGTTCCAGAAGCAGAAGAAAAGCACATTTTGCTTGCCTGGTGATGGGGCAGCCCTGAAGGTGGAGCGATTCTGCTCAGGCCAATGTCACAGCTTGGCCTGTTTGACGAGGGTGTAGGGCTTGGAGCCAGCATGAGCTACAGTTTAAAAATAGCCGCTGCTTCCTCTAAAGGGGCCAACTCTTTAAAAAATGCTTCAGCTAAAATAGGGTACAGTGAGGGGTATGAGAGACTGATGATTATTTAGAACTTCGTGCTTGTGCGGGTTTAATACCTTCCACTTTGTGTGGAAAAGCAAAGTCAAATCACCTGGTGTTTGCAAAGACAAAGCTCTGTTGTTGTTGTTTTTAAGTGGCTATTCCTGGACATCTTATGTTCATAGTTCTTCTGAGAATCTTTTGTGTGGACTAGAGATTTGAGTATCAGAGTAAAGCCCGGGAAATCCAGCTTCAAATCCACTGTCTTCCATGAAACTTTGCTGGGGGTTGAGGGGACTTTGGGCCCGCTGTTGTCACACAGTCTCAGCCACCTCGCAGGGTCGTTGTGAGGATAAAATGGAAGAGAGGAAAACTGTATGGGAGAACCTGGGCTTTTTGGAGGAACAGTTGATAAAAGATGTACTACATAGAGAATCTTGCTCCTGACAGAGGATCCTCCAAATTGCTGCTGTAGTGGGACAGCTAAGTGGTTGGGCTGCAAATCAGCACTCTGCTGGTTCGACTTCCACTACTGCCATGAGCTCTGCACATGGCCTTGGATGAACCACTCATCTCAGCCCTAGCTCCCCAGCTGTATTTTGGGGCTAATGAAAATGCTGATCTGTCCAGAAGGGCAGTATGTAAGTACAGTTATTATTACAGGAGCTGCTGTAGCATAGTGGTGAACTGGTTGGGCTGTGAATCAGCACTCTGCTGGTTTGACTTTCACTACTGCCATGAGCTCAGCAGGTGACCTTGGGTAAGCCGCTCTTCTCAGCCCCAGCCCACCAGCTGCATTGTGGGGATAATAACTAGAGATGGGCATGATCCAAAAAAAATTGCCGATCCAGCTGATCATGGATCAGCGCCGGTGACGATCCCAACTAAACGATCCACACCGATCATCTCCCGTTCCCGATCCGTGGATCACGGAGGCCAAAGCGGGGTGCACTGCTATTCCCAGCTATGTGGGAAGGTGGGTGTTAGCGGCGGCCACCGGGCCCGGCGGGCACGGGGAGACAGTGATGAGCCGCCTCCCCTCAGGGGGCAGGGGGTCTGGCTGCTTACCGGCAGCAACCCCCATGTGCCTGCCCACTAGACCAAAAAGGAGCGCGCTGGCGAGAAAAGAACGGTGGGTAATGCCGGCGGCATCTGTGTTTGTGTTTGGCCATCTGAGCTGCCTATCAGGGTTTGCAGGGATGAGATTGGAGTGCCCATGGCTACAGAACACCCCCTCCCCCTCCCTCCCCTGGGTGTCTTCTCCCAACTGGTGACTGCTTTGCTGCTCCATGGTTGGAAGGAAGCCCTGCTGATCAAGGAAAGCTAGGCTTCCATTCGGGTTTCCAGGGCGACAGAAGGAGGGGAAACACAGCTCAGGCATTCCCCTGGCTCCGTTGCCCCAGGAATAGATTACTGGCGCCTGAGTGTCTGGCTTCCCGATCCGAGCACGATCCAGCCCCGATTCAGCCCCCTCCCAACCACTGGATCGTTGGCCGTGGCCAATCATGATCCGCTGAGTCACGATCGCGCGATCACCATTATCGTGGGTTTTTTTGGATCGTAATGTGGATCGTGCCCATCTCTAATAAAAACAGCACTGTCTTTGTTCACCGCTCTGAGTGTGGCACTAATCTGTCTAGAAGAAAGATATGTAAGCACACTATTATTATTATATACTGAATCCCTTTGCACAACTCTAGTGACTAATCCTAGTAGTGAACTGTGAGGGTCACTTCTGACATGCATATGCAGCTGTTTACACGGCCAAGGAAAAAGGCAATGTGGTTGTTTAACCTTGTCTACTTCCAATCAGATGTGTATGGCTGGCGCACTGTTTGTGTGTCAGAGTCCAAAGCAGGTGGGAGAGAAAATGATTCAAGCGGCTCTTTGGCATATTCCGGTGCCTTTTGGAACACACAAGGTTGCTTCTCTTTCTTTTGAGTGGCAAGGAGGTAATCATACGCTGACCGCCTGAAAAGAGGCCTGGCTTGGGGGATGGGGGTGGATGAGCGATTAATAAAAAAGCCAACTGGAACAAGTGGGTGGTGACTGGTTGCTTCTTAGGTATGTGTTTTGGAACTGTTGTCGAATTGCACCTTCCACCCTTGGCAATATGTTATTTTTGCAAAAACAGTACAGTACACGCTTGGGCAGTTTGACAAGCAATTTTCCTTCTGGATTTCTGCTTTGGTTCCAAAAGGCAGCAACTGTTCTCGAATCCTCTGTTACTAAATTCACAGCTTATAGTGTATTTAAACAGCTGGGATGGCATATGGCTTCCAGTCAGTCCAGTCCATGACGATTTGCTTGTTACTGAAGGATGGAGCAGCCATCTTGTGTCCACCCAGGTGAATTAGCTGGACAAAGGCAACTTCAAGCTATGATGCCAGAATATTAGTTCTATGAAAGGTGGGACATGGAGGCAAGTCTTCCCTCTGCTTTCCATGCACAGAATGGGTTTTGCCACCTGCATGCCTAGTCCCTATGGAGGTGTGGCCTGCTCATTTGACATGGATGAGTGGATGTGGAAGAAGAAGAAGAGAATCATAGAGTTGGAAGGGACTTCTAGGGTCCAACCCCCTGCACAATGCAGGGAATTCACAAGTTCCCCCCATGCCCCCAGTGACCCCTGCTCCATGCCAAGAAGATAGCAAAACACCTCCAGGATCCCTAGCCAAACTGACCTGGAGAAAATTGCTTCCTGACGCCCTTGTGTGTTCCGTAAGGCACCTGGCATATGCCAAAGAAGAAGAGTTGGTTTTATAAGCCGCTCTTCACTACGGCTAACAATCCCCTTCCCTTCCTCTCCCTGCAACAGAAACCGAGTGAGGTAGGTGGGGCTGAGAGAGCTGTGACTGACCCAAGGTCACCCAGCTGGCTTCAAGTGTAGGAGCGGGGAATCAGACCTGGTTCTCCAGGTTAGACTCCGTTGTAATTAACCACTACACCCAACTGGCTGGGAGAGAAGATTACAGCAGCAGACCCAATGCTGATCTACAAAGATTCAGTCAAAGGTTTACATGATACCAGCTAGCATGTAGCTCAGCCACCGTTTGATTGACGGTCAGCATGGGGGTTATTTTGCACTCAGGCCTCTCTTCTAGGGTACCAAACAAACCCCAGAAGAAGCGGCCCTGGTGTTTAAGAGTGACACTCTGTTAATTTGTTCAATCCTGTTCATGCCTTCATAAATCTCTTTTGGGCTTCTCAGTCTTCCATCCCACATTCTGCAATTGCTTAGACCTTTGGTAGAGGCAGTTCATGCAATGGTTAGAGCACAGGGCTCGAATCTGGAAGTTCTGGGTTCAGATCCCCATTGTGTCATGAAATTCACTGGTTGACTTTGGGTTAGTCATTCTCTCTCAGCTTAACCGAACTTTAAACATTGTTGGGATGATAAAATGGGGGTGGACTATGTATCTGAGCTTCTAGGATAAAGGTTGAGGAAATGTACTTGCTTGATAAATGGTTATCCTTTCTTCACTAACCTGTTCCATGTTCTTATACCATATCTGAACACTCCAGTGTGTACAATGTGAATGCACTGTGTATATTTACTTAGTGGTAGTGGAGAATGCCCTCAAGTCATAGCTGACTTATGGCGACCCCTGGTGGAATTTTCATGGCAAGAGACTAACAGCGGTGGTTTGCCATTGCCTGCCTCTGCAGTTCTTGTCTTCATTGGAGGTCTCCCATTGAATTACTAACCAAGGCCAACCCTGCTTAGTGTCAGTCTATGGATGACAGGCTATGGCAGACAGACCCCTGTACCCATACAGCAAGAAGTCCAGGTTCTTGGTTAAAAGGTTTTATTTAGGAATCAAATCATTTCCATAGAAAAGGTCCATAGGATTACTCAGCAGCAAACATAAGCAACCAAACATGTAGACAATAACTTGGCAGGAATAAGAAATTGAGAAGAGCCCCTTCTTCAGCACAAAGACTCCTCCCCCCTCCCAACAAAAGACATAATTTTGAGCGTGAAAAGACTGGAAACATTTTACATAGTTTACATATCATCTAGACATTATGGAAGGCACAAGATTAAGCTGCAACATGAAATAGTCAGTTACTAGGTCGAGGCACTGGGAGCTTTCAGGGAGGAGAGAGAGAAGAGATGAGACACCTGTAGAATGTCTGGTGAAGCAAATCACTTATGGCATGAGTAATATGATATTAAGGCACAGCACTGACAATGGTTCAACAAGATAAAACAATGGCATGGATGCAGGGGTACAGATATGACCAGGGCTTTTTTTCTGGGAAAAGAGGTGGCAGAACTCAGTGCCCTCAGAGAAAATGGTCACATGGCTGGTGGCCCCGCCCCGTGAACTCCAGACAGAGGGGAGTTGAGATTGCCCTCTGTGCCGCTCCCCTCTGTCTGGAGATCAGGGGGCGGGGCCACCGGCCATGTGACCATTTTCAAGAGGTTCCGGAACTCCGTTCCCCCGCGTTCCCCCTGAAAAAAAGCCCTGGATATGACACGTAGCTTCAGAGATCTGACAAGATCAGGCTCACCTGGGCTATCCAGGTCAGGGCCTATGTTTACTTAACTATTTAATATTCAGATACTTTCCCAATAGCTCCAGATATAGAATCACCTATTGGGAGTTTAATCTGCTGGATTCTGCACCTGTCGAATAGGAGGCAGTATGTTGGGCTTCTGCAGCGTGATGGAGACTGAATGAGTGGATTGTGGCAAAGAAGATGTTGAATTTTTCATCTCCCTTGTTTGGACCTGAAAGTCCCCTTGAAACGGGATTGTTTGGGCTTTGTAAAAATATTGCCACGTCTATTACTTTATCAAGAGGCCTTGCTTGTGGGGCAAAGCTGTTCTCCTGCTGTCTCATGTTATCAGGTCCTGAAGGCTTTCGGGCCCTGCCTTCCTCTGCTCTCCGTCTGGTCTGTGCATCCATTTCTCCATATTGCCTTGGTTCTCTACCACAGCCTTGGACTTCTGGCTGCTGAAATCTCTCTTGCTACTTTGCTTTCCTTGCTTATTATGGTAGTGTTCGAAAAAGCCATGCACCAGAAGCTGCATACTCAAAAAGGCTTCACAGCCCCACTCCAGAAGTCATCCCTGAAGGACCCTCCAGAGCAATATTCCACAAGGCAGTTGGCTTTTATGTTTTATGCCACATTCCTATGAAGCGCAAGACGATATAACTAGGTTTCCCCCTCCTGTTTTATCCAAACAACAGCCCTGCAAAGTAGGGGTGTGTGTGTGTGAGAGAGAGAGACAGAGGGAGAGGGAGAGACAGAGAGAGTGGCCCAGAATCTCTCAGAGCCAGTTTAGTGTTGTGGTTAAGAGTGGCAGGACTCTAATCTGGAGAGCCAGGTTTGATTCCCCACTCTTCCACTTGAAGCCATCTGGGTGACCTTGGGTCACAGCCCCACCCACCTCACAGGATGTTTTGTTGTGGGGATAATAATAACACACTTTGTGAACCACTCTGAGTGGGCATTAAATTGTCCTGAACGGTGGTATAGTACTACTACTACTACTACTACTACTACTACTACTACTACTACTACTTCTTAACTGCCCACACAAAAAGAAACCAGTAGTCCCCTTTTCACCAAATGCACACATTCTATACATATCCCTGGAAGATTCAGTGGAGCCTAGTCTAACATGTCAACACCTGTGTCCATAACATATTTTTATATGTTGTGGTTTTTCCCGTGTTCTCGGCTTCATGCTTTTTAGGGCCAAACTGGATGTTATCTGAAATGCATTGCCGATTCCCAGTCTGTAGCTCTTCTCTGATATCTCCAGGTAAAGAAGATGTATTATAACATTTCAATGACTTAACCGTGAATAAGTGTTATACATACGAGGCTTAGTGCCCCCTGAGACTTTAAAACCACGTGGGCTACATCTCTAAACAAATATCTGACTGTGTTATCCCACCTTTCTTCCAAGGCGCTCAAGACAGAATAGTTGGCCTTCCCCTACATTATTCAGACAACAACCTGATGAGGTAGCCTAGGCTAATAGAGAGCGAATGGCCTAAGATCACCAAATGTGCTTCATGACAGAGTGGGGATTTGAACCCAGGACTCCAAGATCCTACTCGAATACTCTCTACACCACACTATGTCAAACTATTGGCTTATTTTTTCCAGTATTATCTGCTCTTCAATAGTGTGTCTTTCCCAGGCCTTCCACCTGAGATCTTTTAGTTAGAGTTAGTAGGATTCTTCCTGGGTTCTTTTGCTTGTAAAAACATGCTCTACTATGGCCCTTCGATGTTGGAAAAGTCATGTTCTGTAGAAAACACATGCAAACTAACAGTCTGTAGAATGCTTCAGGGATCTGGCCTGGAGAAAAATGTCTCATCCCTTTAACAGAGGCTTAAGGGGATGTTATTTAGTATGTGATGTTATTTACCTCCATGCCATGAAAAGCTTCAATGACCCATTTTCACAGCTAAACCTCTCCAGGCCAATTTGCAATCCTAATCAAGATTCCCTGAAAATTAAACGGGGATGTAGATGCGAAGGTAGATGTCGTGTTTTGGCTCGGAGACTGCTTAAGCATCACGGTAAGTCTCAAGAAGGAGTTGTTTTAATGTACAACAGGCTTCCGGTTAAATATTAGCTTCTTAATTCCAAAGGCGGGCAGCAAGGTAGGGCCTTGCCAAACCAAACGGAGGGCTTTTTTGGATTTAATTGCATTTTTCTATGCATTCGCAGGGCTTTTGCGTCACTGTCTTGAGTTTGCACGGCTCAGATGGTCTGACCCTCTTGGAAGGGGGTCTTAGTGGGCTGAAGCCAGGGAGTCAGCGAAGCACAGAATGGTGTGCTTCATTCCAGGTGTACAGACAATGTAGGTGCTGATTGGAGAGATGTCCAAAACAAAGCAAGTGGTGCACAACAGATGGACTGCGCACCCCCAAGGAGCAGGAGGGGGTGGGAAAGGAAAGGAAAGGGAGGTGAGGAGACGAACAGACCAATCATCATGCAGGGGGCGGGTCTAGGGCGGGTGGGGGAAAGACAAATGTGAATATCTGCACTGGAGCCAGATCCGGCATGTTCGTGATAAATCAACATCCGTTAAACTCTGGCAAACCTGGGTGAAATCACCACTGAAGGTATCGAATACTGTGCCTAAATCAGAAAAACGTCAGACAGAGTATAGGGCCAAACTGGGGGAGGGGGGAATAATCTCTGGGTAAAAGATCAATGTTTCTCATTCGGAGAGAGCCAGTCTGGTGTAGTGGTTAAGAACGGCAGGACTCTAATCTGGATTGCCAGGTTTGATTCCCCACTCCTCCACTTGAAGCCAGCTGGGTGACCATGGGGCAGTCACTTAAGAGTGGCAGGACTCTAATCTGGAGAGCCGGGTTTGATTCCCCACTTCTCCACTTGTAGCCAGCTGGGTGACCCTGGGTGAGTCACAGGTCTCTCAGAGCTCTCTCAGCCCCACCCACCTCACAAAGTGATTATTGTGGGGATAATAACAACATACTTTGTAAACTGCTCTGAGTGGGTGTTAAGTCATCCTGAAGGGCGGTATATAAATTGAATTATTATTATTGTTGTTATTATTGTCTGGTGCAGCTTCAATTTGCCTTGGGGTCATGTGGGAGGGAGAGGTGTTTAACCCTTCATTTTTGTTAATGCAAACAGATCTTTTTCTCACTCAAAATGCTAATGGTAAAGCAGGAAGCTCAGTTTCAAATACTTAAACTTCCTTCACTGAATGGCTCAGAGGCAAATACCGATTGATTGATTTTGCTCATGTCCTGCCTTTCTGCCCCATGGGGACCCAAAGCAGTTTATATCAACCTCCTCTCCTTTTCTCCTTACAACAACCCTGTGAGGTAGGTTAGGCTGAGTATCTTTAAAAAGGACCAGGCACTAGGTGATGGGAAAGTCCTCTGCCTGAGATCCCGGAGAGCTGCTGCCGGCCTGAGTAGACAATACTGACTTTGAGGGACCAAAGGTCTGATTCAGTGTAAGACAGCTTCATCTTTGTTTTGTCTGCATGATCCCTCAGCTAGTCATTTACTCACAGCTTAACCTTCTTTACAGCCAGCGTGGTCTAGTGGTTAGAATGTCAGACTAGGGTCTGAGAGACCCAAGTTCGAATCTACCCTCTGCCATGGAACCTTGCTGGGTGACCTTGGGCCAGCCACACATTCTCTGCCTAACCTGCCTCCCAGGATTGTTACTGTGAGAATAAAATTGAGGTGAACCATGTTGTAAGCCGCTTTGAGTTCCCACTGGGGAGAACAGTGGGGTATAAATACTGAATTTTAAAAATAAACGACAAGATTGTTGTGCAGATAAAATGGAGGAGAGACTATTGCACAGTGCAATAGAGAGAGATGGTGGATCAAGGACGTAATAATAATCGATGTGCATAGGGGAAATTTGGCTCTCCTCTTATGCTGAGCAAGACAAAGTAAATAGCCTGTAACATGTGTTTGGTTGTGTGTGTGTGGGGGGGGGGACAAGTGAGATCAGAAAATTTGGCCCCAAGACTAGAAGAGCCAGAATAAAACTGTAATTTTTAGAAGCATAGAAACAGGTGATGGGCAGTGGGGGGGGGGCAACTACAGGTGAGTTGAATCAGAAAACACCAAAAGTATAGATGTAAATGCACAACAATAAAACATGAAACTCACCAACACAGAATTAACCTTGATCACTGAGAGAAATGTGACTTTATAAGCTGCATTGTTTGGATATTGCACACTCCTTGCACTGTAATCAGGGGTTATTTCGTAGAAAAAGAGCTGGAGGAACTCATTATCATAACTCATTAGCATAACTCATTAGCATATGTCACACCTCTTGCCATCACCAGTATAACTGATTTGCATGTGCCACACCCCCTGACATCACCTATCCTGGCTGTTTTGGACCCAATCCTGGCCATTCAGGGCCGAAATTGGGCTCAAAATGGCAAAAAGGGGCTGAAAAGGGCTGAAAAGGGCCCAAAATGGTCAGGATCTGGCCACTGATGAGTGGGAGAGTGATCTAGCACCCATTGAAGGTCCGATCTGGGCCATTTCAGCTCCAATCTAGGCCAAAATGGGCCCAAAATGGCCGAGAGTCAGGTGGGTGGGACCACCTGACATGTGACCTCTTTGGGGAACTGCCGGAACTGCGTTCCTGTGCATTCCCCCTTGAAATGAGCCCTGACTGTAACAATTGTTTGCAGCTGCCCAACCCAGGAAAATCCAGTTGTGGATGACGGCTACACAGTGTAATCATAGCTCACTGTCTACCAATATGCGGCAACAGCTTTCATGACTGCGTTTTTCTGGTGTGATGGAAAGTCCCAGTATCTGACTGCTCTCCCGTGCGTTGGCTTGGCCAAAAAATCAAGCGGAATCTCTTAATCAAGCTTGCAGTAGCAGCAAGCTTGATTCAGAACAGCTAGGGTCACAGGAAGGGGTACTAGTGGCAGGGCACATGCTTTTTCATCACCCTGCCTTCCCGAGCTCATCCTCTGCTTTCTTTTCCCTCCTGCATTAGCAGCCTTCCAGCCCTTTGGGAGCCCTACCAGAAGGCAAGTCCTCTAGATCTGCAATGTATCCAACTTCTCTGTAGGGGCAAAGAATGATAGAACCGTGGGTTGGAAGGGACCTCCAGAGTCATCTAGTCCAACCCCCTGCACAATGCAGGAAATTCACAACTACCTCCCCACCACACCGCCAGTGACCCCTGCTCCATGTCCAGAAGTTACAAAACTAACAAGGGCAACCCTAGTGCAAATTAGCAAAGACAACAAGCCAGGGCTACGGTATAGTCAATAATTGACAATTTGACTTTTTTGGCATTTGCACTTTAATTGATAAGATTTGTTCCGGACAGTGACATTTTGCACAATTATATACTTGCTACTTACCTGTATCTATGCACTTGTGATTGCTTTTGTATAAATTGGCTTATAATTCATGTATGTATTTATAGCACTTTTGCACTTTGTACTGTGAATAATAGATTATACTCCAATTATTGACTATACCGTAGCCATGTCCAGAAGTTGGCAAAACACCTCCAGGATCCCTGGCTGATCTGGCCTGGGGAAAATTGCTTCCCGACCCCAAAGTGGTGATCAGCATTACCCTGGGTGTGTAAGAAGGGGCTACAAGAACTAAGCCCTGATGTGACCCTTCCTGCCCTCCCTCTCGTGATCTGCCCAGGTCCACAGAATCAGCATTGCTGTCAGACGGCCATCTAGCCTCTGCTTAAAAACCTCCAAAGAAGGAGAGCCCACCACCTCCCGAGGAAGCCTGTTCCACTGAGGGATCGCCCTAACTGTCAGGAAGTTCTTCCCAATGCTTAGCCGAAAACTCTTTTGATTTAATTTCCACCTGTTGGTTGAAATGATTGGAGAGCCACTAGCACAGGGCAGCTAAGGACTTCAAGGGGAGGAGCTGTGGCTCAGTGGAAGAGCCTCTGCTTTGCGCACAGAAGGTCCCAGGTTCAATCCTCAGCAACTCCAGTTAAAAAGATCAGGGAGTTAGTGATGTGAAAGGCCTCTACCAGAGACCCTGGAGAGCTGCCTGAGTAGACAATACTGACCTCGATGGACCAAGGGTCTGATTCAGTATAAAGGAGCTTCATCTACGTTCATGTTTGTGACTTCTTCAGAATCCTTTCCCCAGCGAAACCGAGAAGCTTCCAAATTATAAAAAAGAAAACTCGGAGAGCAATCCCTCATTGCCCTCCCTGCAAGACCCACCCAAAGATACATCCCCTTCGCCACGGAATTAGGAAATCCATAATCCACCCGGCCGCAGGTCTGTTTCGATGGGGGTGGGCAGAGGACCGTGTGATGTGGGCTTTGCTCCCTCTTTTTGGCTGCCGTCTCCCCTCCAGTAAATCAGCCAGTGTTTGGTGCGGCTCCGAGCGGCTCCGGCCTCTGTGCTTAAAAAAGCGAGGGGCAGGTAGCTGGTGACGCAGGTTTTGCTCAGTCATGGAACCAAACACACCTTAAGCTAACAGAGAGGGTGAAAGGTAGCAGTGTGTGTTTGGCTCGTGAAGATGTGTTTTTTAAGACCAGGCAGCGTCACTCCTATAAAAGCACGTTTCATGCCCGCTCTTGAAGAAATCAAAGACTGAAGCGCTGTCTCCAGAAACGGCACAATCCCGGCCCCCTGATTCGCACCTCCCTTCAGCCAGGTCTCGTGTGTTTCTCTTGGCAGACCTGACCTGTCTGCTTGGCTAGTGCTTGGCTCTTAAACGGATGGAACACAGAACTCTTGATGCTATTCTCCGGGGCTCCTGTTTAGTTGGCAGCAAAGCAGGGCAGTTCTGCCACCTGCCATTGTCCAAAGCCCTGCACGCGCGAGCTTGTGTGTGTTTTGTATGTACTGGGGGTGCAACTGCAAATGTTTCCATTGCAATGATTTATTTGTATTTATTTAAAACATTTCAGTGCCGCCTTTCCACCTAAGTAGAGTCCACACGACAGGAAGCGTCAAGACATTTGAACATTAAAATAGATCCGGAGGAGTGAGCCGTGTTAGTCTGTAGTCGCAAAATAGTAAAGAGTCCAGTAGCACCTTTAAGACTAACCAGTTTTATTGTAGCATAAGCTTTCGAGAACCACAGCTCTCTTCATCAGACTTGAGAGAAAGAGAGAGATTTTTTCCTACTGAGTTTATAACAAGAGTGAGATAGAAAGCCGTTCTCTGCTGATTCACTATTCTCTGTGGTACCCTAAGCAGAGACATCTGACATGTGAAGAACACGTGTCAGGAGATCCAATATTAGTCGGGAAGGGTAGTTTAAAAAGACAGAACCGGCAGCAGGGCAAAGGCTTTGTCATACGCTGGAGCTATGTGAAGGGGCTGCGAAATGCCAGAAGGGAAACTTCAAGCCATTATAACCTCTCCAGGTCCAAACCCAACTCTGGAAGGCAGCTCCAGCCCATTTTCATTCCTTGCTGCCCTCTGGTTGAGATCCTACACAGATTTAGACAGGAGAGGTGAAATTGACAGAGCCTTCCAGGAGGCGCAGATGAAATTGGCAAACCCTCTGAGGAGTGCTCTTCGCCGGCTCTGCCTTTTTAAACTACGCTTCCCAGCTAACATTGCATCTCTCTACACTTGACCAACTCGTGTCGAGGCGTCTTGTGCAGAGAGACTCAGAGCTGGATGTTCCTAATCCCAATAAATTCAGTGGGTTTAGAATTGTGTAATTCTGTTGAAGATTGCACTATCATTTGCCTGGCCACAGCTATTGAACATATTTGTAAAATCCCATTACTAAGCCATTAAACTGCAGACGGGGTTAATAAATCAGACCAGAGTTTCATTCCAGATTGATTGCAGCACCATTACTAGCTCTAAATCCAGGTTTGCCAGTCTGTCTGCGATGCAGAGGAATGTCAGAGGTACGAGACTGAAATGTGCTGCTGACGGAAATACATGGTGCTTTTTGCTAGGGATGCCTGAACATGCCACTTTTTGTTTCTTTTCGTAGACTGACATTGCGAAGATTTTCATCCCGCTGGCTTCCCCCTCCAATTTCACTTGTGTCTTTACAACATCTGTATGGCATTTATATAATATATGCCATGCTTGCACAAAACCAGACATCTCATTTACTATCAAATGTCATTATTTGGTTTGGAGGAAATGGTGACTGCAATTTCATACCCAGCTCTGAGAAAGTGGAAATAGAAGCTCCAGCTTTCGAATGGAATCGGAATAAGCGGAGAATTTCATGGCATACCGTTCTGCACTTCACGGCAGCTGACAAAGGCAGCAGACAAGAATATATATGATAGAATTAAACAACTTGGATAAAGTTTGAATGGAAGACTATTTGGAGGTTGGGCAGTTTTCTTTTCTGTGGTTAGATATGTATTTTAAATGGTGTGTTGTCTGTCTAACTTGATTGACTGAACAGTTTCTGGAACAGCGTTTGCTCCTTGTAGCAGTAGATCCATTGCTTTTTGGCTCGCTGCTCTTTTTTGAAAACAACCCCATATTCACCTTTGACATTTTAAATATATACCTAACCAGAGAACAGAAAACTGCAAACCTTCAGTTTAAGGAAGTATAACATTAAAAATCATGGCCCAGTGGTTAGAGTGTTGGACTAGGATCTGGGAGTTTGAATCTCCACTTTGCCATGGAAGCTTTCTGGGTGACCTTGGGCCTGTCACACCCTCTCAGCGGCAGCCTAACCTACCTTACAGGGTCGCTGTGAGGATACAAGGGAGAAGAGGAGAACAGAGTTGTAAGCCTTCTTGCTCTTCCACTGGGGAGGAAAGTATGGTATAAATATCTAAAAGGACAGAGCTGCCACCTTTTGTTAAAGATAGTCATGGAATTGAGCCTGTCAGCCAGTAGGTATGGGGACAAGAGGGTGTGTGTAACGTCTCTGACATCACTACATCACTTACGGATACAACCAGGAAGTGACAAAAGGTAGCTCTAGGAATTGCTGTAAACTCGATGGTAAAACTATAGTGTTTCTATTGATTACTAGAGCTACCCTTTGCCACTTCCAGGTTGTACGCAGAAATGATATAGTGACATCAGCGACATCACTGTTTTTTATTTTTCTCCTGCTGTTTATTGGAGTGATGGGCAACAGGGCCTCCTGTGTGCTGCCCCACCAGACACATGCAATAATAAAAGGTACTGCTTGTGATGCTAAATATAGAACAATAACCTTTTGAATTACGGGAGTATCTCTGACCATGTAGGGTGGCCTCTCCCCACCACCATCGAACCTTGTGTCTGGAGTGAGAGGACTCTGCCCTTTCGCTCTCTCCTGAGCATGAAGCATGGGAGAGTTGGCCAGGGTGCCTGGAATAGATTAAACTAGCTGTGGAGACAGAGTAAAATCACCACCACCCCATTATGGCTAGCTCTCCCTTTTCCTGAATGGCTACTTTGGTGGTGGTTTTACTGTCTCTTCCCCGATGTTAGCTTGCTGTGTAGCGGTTAAGAGCAGCAGGACTCTAATCTGGAGAGGCAGGTTTAACTCCCCACTCCTCCACTTGAAGCCAGCTGGGTGACCTTGCATCAGGCACAGCTCTCTCAGAGCTCTCTCAGCCCCACCCACCTCTCAGGGTGATTGTCATAGGGATAATAATAACACACTCTGTAAACTGCTCTGAGTGGGTGTTAAGTTGTCCTGAAGGACAGTATATAAATAGAATGTTGTTGTTGTTGTTGTTGTTGTTATCTCCCAACAGTCACAGGAAGGAGAGCATGGAGGCTGCAGAGAAGGGTGGGGTGGTGGGGTGGTGGTGGTTGGAGGGGATGGCCCCTTCCACCCCTGGTGCAGGGCCCACAGCAAACTTGTCCTCCAGTCTTTCCACAGTTTCAAGGTGGGAGGCATCTGCCACCCACAAGCCTTATTCAACAAAGGTTTTACCCAGTTTCCTGGAACATGGGATAGTTGCCGCATTGAGGCAGTGAAAGCTAGTGTGGTATAGTGGTTAGAGCATCGGACTAAGATCTAGGAAGCCCAGGTTTGAATCTTTACTCAGCCGTGGGAGCTTTCTGGGTGACGCTGAGTCAACACTCTCAGTGTAACCTACCTCATAGGGTTGTCGTGAGGATAAAATTGGGAGGGAAGGAGAATTAGTTAAGTTGCTTTGGGTCCCTGTTGGGGAGAAAAGTGGGGCATGAAGTGGAGGGCTGTGCTCAGGAGAGCCACAGGTGTCGTGTCAAAGAGCCACATGTGGCTCCATCCTGAGCCATTGAGTGATTACCGTTGCATTAGAGAATTTACTCCTGCAAAGAATTTGTGGTTTAGGGTATGTGGATTTTCCTGCATGTGTCTCTGGATTGGGATGAAGCTGAACTTCCTTGTGCTTTAGGTTGTGTCCGACTTGTGTGATGATAGCCTTGCTGTGGTGTTGGTTATTGGGATGGAAGAAAGGACAGTAGAAACTACAGTCCATTTTTGCAGACATTTTTTCCTGCACAAATTATTCATCTTTTATGAATAATGCAATTATGGGTTTTTTCCCCTTAACAGTAACGTTAAGAAGATATAGTTGGGAATGGGTGCCTGCTTGCTGGAAAAGGAATCAGTGCACTTCTTTGAACTTTGGCTAATTGCTTCTATTCCTTCTTTTAAAAGAAAGCTAGCCTGAATTCAGCAACTTCCAAGCTGAAGAGCTCAAAACTGAGATCTTTTTTAAAAAGCCACAGGAGCAGGCCTTGATGTCAGGGGCACAGCCAGGGCTTTTTTTCTGGGAAAAGAGATGGTGGAACTCAGTGGGTTGCCAGCACAGGGGGCAACTCTTCCCAGGAGGTGGTGCCCCTGGTACCACATGTGTGCGCGCAAAGTGCACACATGCTCCCAGGGCCAATGATGTCACTTTGGGTCAGCTGGAACAAGGGGGAGTTTTTAAAAGTTTAAATCGCCCTCGGTGAAAACGGTCATATGGCTGGTGGCCCTGCCCCCTGATCTCCAGACAGAGGGGAGTTTAGATTGCCCTCCGTGCCACTGGAGCGGCGCGGAGGGCAATCTAAACTCCCCTCTGTCTGGAGATCAGGGGGCAGGGCCACCGGCCATGTGACCATTTTCAAGAGGTTCTGGAACTCCGTTCCACCATGTTCCAGCTGAAAAAAAGCCCTGGCATAACAACAGTAGGCATAAAACTCTCTCTCATGCCCTTCCCTAATGCCAAGGACATGGTCTATTTACATGCTAGCTGCTGAATGGGATGCCAGCCTAATAATTCATCTTGGCTATATGGAAAGGGGAAAAACATGAGGGCATGATCTAGAACTGACTTATCTGAACCTAATTACCCCCAGGATTATTATTTGCTCCTGTTTTAAGAATGTGCTTTGCAATTAAGTGAAATAGATTTTGAAAATATATTTTAAGAGGGCCAGAATGGCAGAAACAGATAGCTTTGTTTTTAAGTGAATGAGCACTCTCTTAACAACAACATTTGATTTCATCTTTGCCTCCCCCGAGGCTCTGTCTATTTCATCTTCCCTTCTGGGAGGCAAAGATGAAATTCACAAATCCTCTGAGGACAGATCTCTGCCTGCTCTGTCTTTTTGAACTACGCTTCCCGACTAACATTTCATCTCCTTACACTTGAGCATTCCCATGTAAGATGTCTCGTGTAAAGAGACTTTAAGTAACCACAGCCAGTCTATACACATGTGAAGCTGGGTGGTTTCCATGTTGGGACAAGGACAGCGTTTCACCTTCTGTCCTCCCCTTCCAGAAGTTGAACACAAGTTATCCTTTCCCAGCATAGCAGAGAAAACCCATGCTAATTCATGCTGCTACACAGATACATTGCTTTGCTTTGGTTCTCAACTTTGGTTATTATTATGTCTTTAAAATGAAATAGAGAATCAGGACATTTGGCTGCGTACCACTTAAAGTTCCCCATAGGAATCTATTGTTATCAAGAGTCTTTCAGACGGATTCATCACATTTTTGTGGCTTTCCTCTTTTCTTCCCTCACTAGGCTGGAATGATTCGGACAAATGAAGATGAGTATTTCATTGAACCGTTGGAGAAAGGCAAGCAAATGGAAGAAGAAAACGGGAGGGTTCATGTACTCTACCGGAGGTCAGCAATTGCACAGATTCCAACAGATGAACTCCCTGACTTCCACAGAGAAGGTTAATTCTCTTTTTTTGAATTTATTACAACTAAGTTGGTTGGCATTTCTAGAGTTTCTTTTCAACATGAGAATTCTGTTTGAGGTACTTGTTCTCAAAATGATAATTTCTGTGGGATGCCGGACAGACAATTCGGTTGATGCTGCAAAGCCTGTGCATCGATTGTGTGGTTAAATAGTCTTCAGGCGTTAGATGCATCCTATAGAATAATCTGATTGTAGAGGAGGAGTCAACCAAGATTAGGGCCGTTTCCACACATCTTACCTGCCTGCAGAACATCGCGCAAAAGATCCGGAAGGCAGCGACACTGTTATCCGGGAGTTTTGCACGAAATCACGCGAAATTGTGCAAAACTCCCAGATAACGGTGTCTTCCTGGCGCGATTTCACGCGAGAAGACGCTGTCTTCCAGGTCTTTTGCGCGATGTTCCGCAGGCAGGTAAGATGTGTGGAAACGGCCTGAGTCATATAACCAGAGATGATACTGCAAAATTAACGAAATGAGTCAAAATCTTTGCTGGAATTAAATGCCCCCCGAAGATGATGAATGGAGTGGAAAGGTTCATTATTCAGAGAATATAGCTAAAGCCTATATTCATACAGGTTAGAAATCCCTGCTAAAACAATTCATTCCCAAACAATGGGTATTCAATGTATTGTCGAAGGCTTTCACGGCCGGAGAACGATGGTTGTTGTGGGTTTTCCGGGCTGTATTGCCGTGGTCTTGGCATTGTAGTTCCTGACGTTTCGCCAGCAGCTGCTGGCGAAACGTCAGGAACTACAATGCCAAGACCATGGCAATACAGCCCGGAAAACCCACAACAACCAATGGGTATTCACTTAAAGTGCAAGGTGCTGAAGCAGGAAAAATGTTCATTAAAGCACTGTGCGCCTCCCTGAGAACCTTTAAGCCCCAAAGCAGTCCGTGGCCACAAGCTGCCCAAGGGTGTTGTAAGGAGAAGGAGCGGTCCAATCAAGGAAGAGCCATCTGACGGATGGACCGGTTCCTATGCAAAATGCCGTTTCGATTCTTTTTCAAAGATGGCAAGATGAAACAAAAACGGGTACTGACACTATCCTTATTCAAAACATTCTGTTCTGGCAATTTAGCATACACGTCAGACCCACTCCTTCAAGAGGGAAGTATGTAATAAAGTGCGCCCTGTATAAAGGCTTTAGCACGTAGCACTTTAAGTGTATCCTCCTTGTACTGATTAATGAATTGTATCAATAATTGATGTTGCCGAGGTTTTGTTGGTTGCGTGTCTGTTTGAAAAGTATAACGTCTGACAAATTACATTTAATGATATTGCTGTAAACGTGTTGTATATTTATTGTCTTATACCGTTTATTGGTGGTGCTAGTTACTTTTCACAGATTTTCTTGGTTACCTTCCATCTCATAGCATTTTAAAAGCTATTGTTGAAAAGTAGAAGCTGAAGGCAGATTTTGTGGCCAAAGTCCACAGCTGGAGGGTCTTCCTTGGAGAACTTGGGGTCTTTAGAAGTGGACAAAAACCCAGATGTAGCCATTTCTCCCACTCTGTTGCTCTTAGTGGCTCTCAGGGGCCCTCTAACCATTTTTTCTGGCTCTTTATCCCACTAGCCAGTGGTACAGTCCAGCGGGGCAATGCTCCGAAGAAATTGTTAAGCAACTGAATGATAATAGTAATAACATTCGATTTATGTACCGCCCTTCAGGACAACTTCATGCCCACTCAGAGCGGTTTACAAAGTGTGTTATTATTATCCTCATGACAATCACCCTGTGAGGTGGGTGGGGCTGAAAGAGATCTGAAAGAGCTGTGACTGACTTACGGTCACCCAGCTGGCTTCAAGCGGAGGAGTAGGGAATCAAACCTGGCTCTCCAGATTAGAGTCTTGCCATTCTTAAGTGACTAATCCAAGGTCACCCAGCTGGCTTCAAGCGGAGGAGTGAGGAATCAAACCTGCCTCTCCAGATTAGAGTCCTGCCGCTCTTAACCACTATACCAAACTGGACCACATGAAAGCCTGCTGTGGGCCAGAGGTTCCCATGGGTTGTAATTTGCTCTGATCTGTAATGGAGTCAGCAGTCCATGATGTCTCACAGCATAATCATTGCTCAGCTAAGGGGGACTGTAGCATCATAGTCCATGGTCAGTATTCCCGTGATAGTCCATTACTTTGAAAATGCATGGCCAGTGATGAAAGAAGTAGCACAAGAGACCCACAAGTACATTTGTGTGCCTGAGTGCTCGCCCATGTTTGAAGAATGCTATGTGTGCAAGAAACTCCATTGGCCTATTTTCCGTTTGGTAGCTGATATGGCATTCTGTATTTGATTTCCGTTTCTAGTCACAGAAGGGGGAAAAAACGTGATGGGACTGGCTGAGATTTCAGATTGCTGACTTGTATGAACTTCTAGTTGTTTCAGCGTAATTGATTTGGTCTGGGCATATTGGGATGTAAGCAGAATGTGGTTGGTCCATCTTAAAATAATTATTGCTTATCCTAATCTGCAAGATCTCCTTTTCTCCTGCTTTCAAAATGATTTTTTCCTTATGAATGTTTGAGGAGCCAAGTGGTTCATGGACCAAGAATTCTCTCAAACATCACTGGAAGCTCTCAGCGTACGTTCAAGTTGAGGCAGAGGGAGCGGCAAATCTTATTTGGCTTCCCATATTCTGTAAAATGAGGCATATGGCTATGACAGCTTTCCAAAGAACAGGAGGGAGAGGGCTGAAATAGACCCCTACAAGTGGGTGGGGCTGGGGTTGCTATGCAGGAAAATCTGGAATTGGGGAGAAGCTCCTACCTGCCATCTGAACTCAAAGATGGTTCCAGTAAGAGGTGGAGGATGCGTATATCCTTCAGCTATTCAAAATAAACCTACAAATGTAGGGTTGAATTCACTGGAAGAGTTTATGGAAGGTGTAGGAAGATCTTTCCTCTTCCCATATGTCGGATCCTTCTGGATTCGTTGTGACTATACATGCACCATTCTTGATAAGATTTATCCGGACCTGTCTAATACAGATCTTAGATGTCTGGACTACTGAAAAATTATCATCTACACCAATCAAAAAGAGTCCAGTAGCACCTTTAAGACTAACCAACTTTATTGTAGCATAAGCGTTCGAGAATCACAGTTCTCTTTGTCACATGCATCTGATGAAGAGAACTGTGATTCTCGAAAGCTTATGCTACAATAAAGTTGGTTAGTCTTAAAGGTGCTACTGGACTCTTTTTGATTTTGCTACTACAGACTAACACGGCTAACTCCTCTGCATCATCTACATCAATGTTTCTTTAGTATTCCTGTTTTATTTGGGGACGTGGGACCTACTCACTCGTTCATAGATATACAATTTTGATCATATGTACTCTATTTATCCATATGTGTTTTAATGAACTTTGTATGACCTTTAATGCAGTTCATTTGCAGGGTGTGACAAAATACAAATGTTCTTATATCTTTGACAACCAGTTAAAAATAGTTGGGCAAAGGGTAGATAAAATATTTTTTTAATTGCTAGAAAAGATGAAGTATAATCTGTTTATCTAGCCTGTAGTAATTTTTAAGCATTTTAAAAAGATTTATAGTGTCTTATCTTTGCAGGTGTGCAATGGCATCATAAATTAGCTTTAGTAAAACATCATATGATTAAAAATATAAAGAATCACATTTTTATATGATTGTCTCATGTAAAAGATCTTAGAGACGTCTTTATAGATAGCAAATGTTATTTAGTATAAAAGGATGTCATCAGGATAAGAAATTAGGGCTTCGATTAAGGAAATCTCACCCAGAAGATTGTAGGTGAGAAATGTATGTGTTTGTACAAGCGCGCAGAGCTTTGGGCTTAGCGAGCAAAGCGAGTAAAGGCACAGCCTCTAGTAAAAAAAAAATCAAGATTAATATTTTTTTAAAAAATTAAATGTCCAATGAAGCAACTGGCAATCAGGCAAGTGAAAATTACAGAAAAGAAGCCCTGCAAAGTGTCAGGATGGCTAAGTTACTCGGGGCTTAGAATCTTGTCTCGGTGATAAAATTGACAAATAAATTTTATACAGGCCAACGAAGGAAGATAAAAAGGACAATCTGTTTTTAAGGCAATCTGCTGTGTTTGTGACATTCTAGAGGAATAAAGTACAAGACAGCCAGATGGTTTACATCCAATGCCAACCAATGTTTGGGTGATATCATCCTCCTCCCCCGCTCTGTGGGCCAAGCTACACATGACGAATGACACTTGAACGGCAAGTGGATTGAGTGGAGGGCAAGTGAACAGGGAGAAATACACTTGCTGTTCAAGCGTCATTCGTCATGTGTAGCTTGGCCCTGTGCCTCTGCAAAACCTAATTTGCAATTTTGACCAACCCAGCAATCCATGCATTGAAGCTCCCCTCTAAGGAGACCGCTGGTCTGGCTTGGAAGGAAAGGGCAAGTTGTATTTTGGCCAGTCTGGATTACATGGCAAACTCTGGTTTGCCAAAAAGGAGAAGTGTGGGAGGAAGAAGTGAGGAAAGAAGGGAAGAAGGAGAGGACGTGAAGCGGCCTGAAGCCTGCTCACATGGGCCGTTTCCACATGGCTGACCTTTGCTCGGAACGACCCGGAACATCGTGCAAAAACCACGGAAGATTGCGTTTTCTCATGCAAGATTTGTGCAACGTTGCGCGACATCACACAAATCTTGTGTGAGAAAACGCAATCTACCATGTTTTTTGCACGATGTTCCGGGTTCCGAGCAAAGGTAAGCTGTGTAGAAACGGCCATGGTGTTAAACAAGGATTTGACATATGAACCGAGTCCGTGGTGAATTTTACACATTGTAAAATCTTGTTTGACTTTCCACCATTACGATAATTTATAATTTTGTGAACTTTTCTGGGGTAAGTTTTCTTCAGACATTATGACTGTGCATACCAAGAAGCTGCCAACCACACGGTGATTCTTTGTGATACGTACGGTTGCCTTGTTGACACAGATTTTCAGCTTTGGTACACATGCACCAGAACCCTGGAAAATCAGGGTTTGGTGTAGGCAAGATCCATCTTTGGCCCCTTTCAGACAACGTGGCAGCTGTGCATAGCACAAGGATCACAGGTAATGCATGTTTCTGATACATACATTTGGCATGTTCCCAGTACTCAGAAATGTAACATCTGAAGAGCCCAACAGTGGCTGAGAGAATAAGTCCACAGCACTGAGACGGGCCGTAGTTCAGTGGTGGAGCACAGGTTTGTGCACAGAAGATCCCAAGTTCTTTCCCTGACATCTCCAGTTATAGAACCAAGTAGTAAGTGACCGCTTTCTGAGAGCTAAACTATAGGAGACGAATTACACAAGGACACTCGCGTGAAGGGAGTCGCAGTGTTAGCCAGGAAGCCGAGCTTTAAAGGACAGATCGGAAGGCTCTGTCAATTTCCCCTCTCTAAAGAGCCGCTCCTCAGAGGGTTTGTTTATTTCCTCTTCACCACCTAGAAGGGGAGGTGAAACACACAGAGCCTTCAGGAGGTGAAAAGGAAATAAACACCCTGAGGAGCTATCTTTGCTGGCTCTGTAGTGAGGGGAAATTGACAAAGCCTTCCGATCTGTCTTTTAAAACTCAGCTTCCCAGCTAGCATTGCGTCTCCTTTCACATGGGTGTCCTCGTGTAGTTCATCTCTTGTAGTTTAGCTCTGAGACCCAGGAGAGGGACTGCCAATCAGAATAGATAATACAGAGCTTGATAGGCCAGTAGACTGAGGGCCAAGCTACACATGGCGAATGACACTTGAATGGCAAGTGTATTTCTCCCTGTTCACTTGCCCTCCACTCAATCCACTTGCCGTTCAAGTGTCAGTCTTAGGAGCTTCTTTTAAATTTTAAAATTAAATTGCAGCAATATATAATCAGAACCAGGATTTGAGTCCAGGGATACCTTAGAGACCAACAAGATTATAGAGTGTAAGCTTTCAAGAGGCAGAGCTCCCTTCTTCAGACAATTCTGACTCTTGAAAGCTTATTCTCTGAAAACTCTTACTGGTCTCTGAAGCGCCACTGTATTCAAATCCTGCTGTTCCAGTGCAGACTAACATAGCTTCCCACCTCAGAACAAACAGCAAGTTGACAAATTAAAAATGAGTGAAGAAAGAGAATGTACACCTTTCTAGTAATTCCTTTGGTTATCCATTCACTTCTAGCAGCGTAAGGATTTTTTTTAAAAAAAAAGTACAGCCAATTGTTGCCAATTTTTGTTCCTAAATATTCTTAGAATTTTGGATTGCTGTTAGTTTAACTATTGATAACAACTATTGATAACCTCCCTGAAATCAGTAGTTATATCAACAAAATATAAAAGATATATTTCCAGTTTCAAATTAAAGACCAGCCCCCCCCCATCTCAAAAATTGTCTTTTGCACTGTTTTTTAATAAACTTGCCTTGGTATAAGAAGCTTCACACACCTGAGCCCTTGGTTCAAATCTCATTTTTGCAGCTACCTTCCTATGTAGCCTTTGACAAGTCAGTCTTTCTCAACGTCAGCCCTTCAACTGCAATGCAGAACTGATGTAAGGATTATAACAAGCTGATGTATATGAAACACTCAGAATATAGATTCAAGTCGGTAGCCGTGTTGGTCTGCAGTAGAACAGCAGGATTTGAGTCCAGTAGCACCTTATCGTCCAACAAGATTTTTCGAGGGTATAAGCTTTTGTGAGTCGGAGCTCCCTTCTTCAGATATTTGACCTCTCAAATGCTTAAACTCTTGAAAAATCTTCTGGGTCTTTGAACAGAGAAAATGTTACAAAAATGTGAAGTATTATCATAATGACGGCCATGTATTCATGATGGTGGAGAGTGCTGTCAAGTTATAACTGACATTTAGCGACACCTGGTGGGGTTTTCATGGCAAAAGACTAATAGAGGGGTTTTGCCATTACCTGCCTCTGCAACCCTGGTCTTTGTTGGAGGTCTCCCATCCAATTACTAACCACGGCCAATCCTGCTTAGCTTCCAAGAGCTGATGAGATTGGGTTTGCCTGGGCTATCTGTGGCTGTTTCCACATGTCCTTAAAGGAACAGCCCACTCACTGAATGCTGCCAGCTGTCCCCCTTCATTCCACACATCTCCGATTTCAAAACGGTAGCAGGCGGTTTGGCTTCTGTTTTTTCCATGCCCTTTTTGAGAAGGCACTTTCCTGCGGTCCTCAAAAAGGCACCAACAAAATGGAAGCCAAACAACCTGCTACTGTTTTGAAATCGGAGATGTGTGGAGTGAAGGGGAAAAGCCAGCAGCATTTGGTGAGTGGGCTGGCCCTTTAAGGGCATGTGGAAAAGGTCAGTGTCAGGGCCACATATTCATAAATTGTACAATTACAATTTCTATGTTACAATTTTAAAATGAGAAACCAAAACATATTGCTACAGTGTATGAGATTTGTAAACTTTCTCCTTTCCACCTAGCTAGAATGGCCACGGGCCAAAAAATGCATAATAAACCTAGAAGCCCTCCAAGAAAAAGCAGATGCTGTGATTTCTTCATAACCAGAAATTGGCTTTCTTTTTTGAAAGATAATCTGGCCTTCTCGTTGGTCAAGCTAGCCACATTAAGGGTTAGAAAACCATGCAAGTTTTGACCTGGCACAGGAACCCTGAGCAAGGAATGCTGTCCGAAGAGAAACTGCTTCCCCGACATGTCTGCCCAGCACCGCACGTAAGGGAACAAGAGTCCTCGAGGGAAATTTCCTTCCCCACGGGCTGGCTGCCAGAACTGAAGTAACTGGGCAGCCTTGTTTCATAAATAAATAAGGCTGGCTCCAAATAAACAGGGCTAGTGAGTCATAACTAAGAATCTGGCAGGTCAAATTTATCTTAAGTGAGATTTGGAGAGCTCACCTCTCGTGTGTGCATGCGTGCGCACACATAAATACACACTCTCACATTACACACGCTGCTTCACAGGGAAAATTTTGGTGTCCAAAAGTGAAAAAAAAAAAACCCAAGCAAAGTCGGGAGCCAAGTTAGGGAACCAAACAAGGGATTTTCTGAGTGCAATAGGAGCAGAGTTTCTCTCCAAAGGTCACGCTGGGTTGCTGTGTTCTAACGTCTTAGCCTTGAGTATTTGCCTAGAAAGTTTCAGAGAAAGAGAGAAGCTGATAGGAGCCAAGCAGGCGCCCTGTCTTTGGAGAAGCACTTAACTTTAGCTCGGCCTTGCAAATAAAACCACAAAAGTTTCTAGACCGCAGGGGAGTTTTTTTTAACTAGTCTGCCTACACACACGAACTAAGGAATGAAGAATGTATCAAGTCCTTTACCAAGAATCATCTGCCTGTTCTCCTGGAGGCGTTTCTGACTTGTCTCAGGTGAAGAAGAGAGCAGATTTTTCGAAACTTGCTTTATTTACATGCTACTGGAAAAAATTACTTTGAACAAAAGTAATTCAATTTCAGCATAACAGTGTACAGATTCCTTTTAAAAACGTCAGTTGCGTGAAAGGGCAGAGTGTTTCGGTAAATTCAGCCACAAATAAAAAGTCTAATGGTCCATACTGGATATCCCTAAAATAGTCTTTGCCGTTCAGACCTGGATTGTATAATCCAAGGCACATTTCCCTGGCAGCTGGAATTTAGGGAAATCAATGAGAATTATCTAGTTGACTTTTAACTGTCTTTCTGTCCCTTGACTTTTAACAGTCATTCTGTCCCTTGTTTCTTTTTCTTACTTATTTTGAAGAATATTTAGGGCCAAGCTACACATGACGAATGACACTTGAACGGCAAGTGGATTGAGTGGAGGGCAAGTGAACAGGGAGAAATACACTTGCCGTTCAAGTGTCATTCGTCACGTGTAGCTTGGCCCTTAGAATCTTATTATACGTACATGATGACAAACACCTGCTTGTTGTCCTAGGTTTGTTTGTTTTTTGCTGCACCATCTGGTTCTACAAACCTTTCAATGTGACATCATCGTGGTCCATGTTTTCCCGCTCCATTTCATTGGTCAGCTGCTCTGTGGGCGGGGGAGCATGCAGCATGATGACATCTGATTTACATGTCCTTGGGGCATATTCCTGCATTTCTTATATGCATGCATTATATTTAGCATTGTCAACTCCAGGGTAGTAAATTGTAGGGGGGTTGCCTGGGGAGGGTTGAGTTTGGGGAAGGGGAGGGACCTCAATGGAGTCTAATGCCATTGAATCCACCTTTCAAAGCAGCCATTTTCTCCAGGGGAACTGATTTATGTACTCTGGAGAGCAATTGTAATTCCAGGAGGTTTCCAGGCTGCACCTGGAGGTTGTCATGCTGATTTCATTGCATGTGAGGTTTGATAGGTCCCTCTATCCTCCTGGCAGGAGGGCTGAGACCTGGCACTTACCTTTTGCTGTCCCAGTTTGAATCCTCACGCGTGCGCTCCAGCCGTGGTGTGATGACTTCATTTCTGGAAGTGACGTCATTGCGCTGGACACAGGAGTGCTCCGGTGCTCCGCATGGCTCAAATTCGGCCAGTTTGGGGCCTAAATTGGCTCCAAACGGCATGCAGAGATGCTCCTGTGGCTGGCATGGCCAGTGGGAGCACAATCACGGCGCACGCTCCTAAGGTGCTTGCTGGCGGCGGGCAAGTTCCAGGAGTTTCCCCCCTCCCACCAATCCCAGGAGTTTGCCCGCCACGGGCAGGCACCTGGGAGCCCTATTGCATGTGTACGCATATAATCACTACACACTAAAAAAGTAATGTATAAAATAGCCCAGCAGAGGCTTATTTGCATTTTTAATCTGGCATGATAATGCCAGGAAAGTGATTTTCGTGTTTTGTATCCATTTCCAAGAATGGTTCTTGCGGCAAAGGCCTTGCAGAAAATGGCCACCACTATTATGCCTGAGATGTCGGTGTCCTGATTTTTAAGTAAGAAGAATTGAAGAGATCCGTAGTTGATATAAGCAATTTCTCTTCAATTGCGTATCAAATATTAGCTTTCTGTAATATAGCCAACTGCCTGGAGAAAAAAAATGTCCTCTCCTTTTAATAGAGGCTTAATAGGATTTTATATACCAGGTGATATTATTCCCTTCCATGCCATGAAAAGCTTCAGCTACCCATTTTCCACCCATCAGACCTCTATTAAAAGGGGCCAGGCATTTTTCTCAAGGCTTGCTCCCCCCCCCCCCCCCGCCCTCCACCATAGCTTTCTGTGTGTTGAGGAAGCAGTTTGAAACCTGCCTGGGTGAATCGGCCCATGAGGTCCCCAGGCCGTGTTTCATATCCCGTTGAGGAATGAATATTTCAGGCTGAAAGGAGACATGAGAGAGGATACATGGCTCATGCCAAAATTGGCAGGCCTATTTTTTTCTGCTGCACCATCTGGTTCTACAAACCTTTCAATGTGACCTCATCGTGGTCCACGTTTTCCCGCTCCACCTCATTGGTCGGCTGCTCTGTGGGCGGGGGAGCATGCAGCATGTTGACATCACATTGAGGCATCCGAGGGCCGGTGTTTTCTGTGCCAACCCGCATCCTCTGACATGCCCATTTCCAGCCTTGGTCACAAAGCCTTGTGTGATTTTTATCCTGGCCTTGAAACGGTGGAGGAAAAGAGCGAAAAACGTGTTGAATATTCTAAGCTAACACTTCCCTCTCAGGATTTTCGTTTTTCCTACGAGAACCCAAACACTTCAGCGGCAAACACGGTTGCTAAGGAACTAGGCTCGACTGTCTTTGTCCCAGGTGGGAAGCACGTAAAATTCCAAAATCATTTGAGAGTTTCTTCTGGAACAGAAGTTAGGAGGAGGGGTGGGGGGCAGAGGGAATGATGCCTGCTCTAAAGACCTCTGAAAGTTTCGGAGGTCACCTTATTTCACCTTTTAAAGCTACAGGCCTGTTGATAATTGCTGGAACTCCTTCCAGGGGGAGTTTCAAATGTCACTTGCCCTGCCTGGAGTCTGCTCAGCAGTAAAAGATATGCTATTATGTTAACATAATATCAAGAGGGGATGTAATTGCTTATTAGGAAGAACAGGAGAGGACTTAGGGGGCACTTGGAAAGGAGCAAGAGAGGAGGGAGGGTTTTTTGTCCTTCCCTCCACATACTCCTCAAACAAAGTTCTTCACACAGCAGGCAAAAGGGGCTCTAGCCTAGATGAGCAAATATCCCCTATTTCATATCTTTCAATATTCATTTATATTTACTTTGTCAAGGGTTTCAGTTCTTCCCTTTTTTGATATTGGGTTTCTAGATTCTTTTGTGTTGTTTAGGCACGTTGTACGTCGTGTATAGGTATTCCCTGTGATGTATTGCTCATATAATGTATGAAAATGATTTATTGGCCCACAAATGATTTTGGGGGGAAAAATGTATACATTTTTAACGGAGAAAAATTTGCCGCAAGGAAAGAGAAAATGGTGCAAAAATTCAGGATCTTGTGTGCAATTCACATGGTGGGTGAAAGAAATTAGTAGTTTGGAGAAAATTTAGAAGTGGATCTCACTTCACATGTTTTGATGAGGGCAAGACTAGGCAGGTCATGGCAATATTGTGGGGAAATGCTCAATTTATTCTGAATGAAGATGGGACCATTTCACAGTCAAGTTATTAACACAGCACAATTGTCCAGGGGGATGGGACTTTGTATATTGTGTTCCTCTTCTATCCCCAAATATTCTAAAGCCTTTGTGGAAAACATGACTGAAAGATCCAGTGGAGTTAGCCGTGTTAGTCTGCAGTAGCAAAATAGCAAAGAGTCCAGTAGCACCTTTAAGACTAACCAACTTTATTGTAGCATAAGCTTTTGAGAGCCACAGCTCTCTTTGTCACATGCATCTGACGAAGAGAGCTGTGGCTCTCAAAAGCTTATGCTACAATAAAGTTAGTTAATCTTAAAGGTGATACTGGACTCTTTGCTGTTTTGATGACTGAGACAACCTGTGATTTCTGTGTTTAGAGGCATCTAAAGAGCAAACCGATGCAGGAATCCTACTCATGTCTATTCAGTGGGACTTATGCTTGCTCTGCAACTCACTACCAGTTGCTAAGGGACACTGTCTTTGGAAGGCACGTGTATCTCAGTTGCTTGGAAATTTACTGGGAGCAGAGTTGCCGGGTCTCCTCCTGCTATAGCTTGGGCAGCAGCCCCCTGACTCCAGATGCTGCTTTGTAGGTTAGTGTGGGGAAAATAAAGGAAAAAATGCTGTTGCACTGACAAGGTGATGTCATTTCTCGGATGAAACTGGAAGTGATGTCATGCAGCTGTAGGATTCAGTGGAAACTCTATGGTTAAACCATTGAGTTTCTGCTAAATCCCAGAGCAACGAAACATCACTTCTTCAGCCTAAAATGCCATCATGTTTTCAGCTTGATGGTGCCTCCATGTTCCTTCTTCTATGTCCCCTACTGGCAACCCTAACTGGGAGCATTTGTTCGGAGATAGAATGCTGGGCTAGATGTGCCTTCACTGTGATCCAGTGTGGATCTTCTTACGTTCTTCTGAGACCAGGCCTAAGGGCAGGGCTCATTTTGAGGGAGAATGTCCAGGAACGCAGTTCCGACAGTTCCCCAAAGAGGTCACATGTCAGGTGGCCCCACCCACCTGACTCTCAGCCATCTTGTGCCCATTTCAGCCTGGATTGGGGCCGAAATGGCCCGGATCGGGCCTTTGATGGGTGGTGGATCACTCTCCCACTCAGCAGTGGCCTGATCCTGACTATTTTGGGCTCCTTTTCGGCCATTTTCAGCCCCTTTTTGCCATTTTGGGCCCAATTTTGTTCCTGAATGGCCAGGACTGGGTCCAAAACAGCCAGGATAGGTGATGTCAGGGGGTGTGGCATATGCAAATCAGTTATGCCAATGACATACTCCCGGTGATGTCAAGGGGTGTGGAATACGCTAATGAGTTATGCTAATGAGTTATGCTAATGAGTTCCTCCAGCTCTTTTTCTACAAAATGACCCCTGCCTAAGGGGATGATCACATGTAAGAGAGGCAGAATCTCAATAATAGAAGAACTTTTTGACCTTCTTATTTAACAAGCAAGAGATGAAACATCACCATCTTAAGCCCTCTCCAGATGATGTTGAGTGCACTGAAGTCAATGCACATAGAGGGGGGAGCATGAACCATTCTGGCCCCTGCCTCTGCTTAATTGGCAGCTTATGAGGATCAAGTCTAAATGTGTAGGAAGTATAAATTCACCAGCTCGATCCTTGTCATCAGGAATGTTTGAAGAAAGTGTTTCTTGACCGTGCTTATGTTATGTAGGAACACTTCCTATGAGTAGATACTCCATGTTTACTAGCTAGTGATTGTGCATAGCAGGAGGTGGGGCTAGCATGTTCCCGCCCAATCCTTCTCTATTTGTGCTGAATTCAGTGTGCCTAATGTTGTCTATCGAGGGCTAGATCGTCAATGTGTGGGAATATATCACATAATTCCTAGAGCGCGGGGGATATAAGTTGTTTTTTTCCAGTGGAGAGATACTTGTGGGCGACTGCTAGTCTGGTGCCAGAATGGAGAAGAATCCTTTCCACGAGTCCAGTAACATTTTGTGGTTTCTCACTGTGATTTTTCTGCACACAAATATTTGCATACATTCAAGACTCCATCCAAGAGAGATTTTTCTGTCGCCACAGACGATGACGGGATCCTTAAGCCAGTGAGATGCATTTTCCCCTCTCGTGGATTGGAAACTTATTAAGTGTTTTTGTAAATTAATCTCAGCTGGGCTTTGCCTTATCTGCTCTTCTTACATCTCCAGAAGGACTCGGTAAGGTTTCCGTGTCTTTCACCTACTGCATTGAAATAGAAGCTGCCTGTCACTGATGATCGAGTACTTGAATAAGGCAATGTGCAGAGAAGAATTTTTCAGCTGTGGTCCTCGAGCTGTGGAATTCAGGAAAGACTAAACGAGGTCCTTCTTCACGCAAAGAGGGATTGGATGTTCTATAATCCTTCCCCCCCCCCCACTCCCGTACCACCTATACTATCACTTTGGGGTTTCAATATTTATTTATTTATTTATTTATTTTTAACCCACCCTTCCCGCAAGCGGGCTCAGGGCGAGGTACAACATTGATTAAAATACAGCTTAAAATCAATGATAAAAACAGATAAAATACTGTGCCCCTTTCGGGGCAACCAGCGGGAGTGGACTCTCCATACCCCTTGTAAAGGGAGACCGGTGGACGGCTCGGCAATGATGGGCTAAAATTAGCCTCCACTATATGTCTGGCGGAACATCTCTGTCTTACAGGCCCGCCTAAAAGATACAAGATCCTGGTGGGCCTGAGTGTCCTCAGACAGAGAGTTCCACCAGGTTGGGGCCAGGACCAAAAAGGCCCTGGCCCTGGTAGAGGCCAGCCGAGCCTCCCTAGGGCCAGGGACCACCAGTAGATGTTTTCCGGTTGAACGAAGTGCTCTCTGGGGCACATACAGGGAGAGATGGTATAATAATATAAAAGAGGGATCGGCTTGTTTGAATTTTTGGTGTGGTGATGCTCGTTAGTCTAGTTGGCTTTAGGGGTGGAGACTGGACAAATTCATGGAGGAGAAGCTCTTAGCTGCAATGGCTATAAAGAACCTCCATGTTCTGCAGTAGTAATCCCTGGAACAGTAGTGTTGGGGTGCAACAGCAAGAGGTAACCAGTACAAGCCTAAACTCCCTAACCTGGAGAGCCTAGGCAAGCCTGATCTTGAAAGCTAAGCAGGGGCTGGCCTTAGAGTTGCCAGGTACCTAGACCCTTCCGGCAGGAGGGGGCGGACCTAGTACTTACCTTGCGCCTTCTCCGTGTGTTTTTTCATGCACACGCACTCCTGGCGCTTGTGTGATGATGTCACTTCCGGAATCATTGTGCCAGCCATGGGAGCGTGCTCCACACTTCTTTGAGAATCGGGCTGCTTGGCCAAAATTGGCCCCAAATGAAGCACAAAAGCACTCCTGCGGCCAGCACAACAGTGACATTGTCACATCTGCTGGGACCGTGAGTACCATGCGTGGTGGCAGGCAATCTCCGGGCAGCTCAAAACGTCCCTCTGGTCACCAGCAACCAGCAGGCCAGCAGGTAAACTGCAAGGAAATTGCCCACCACCGGCAGGCTCCTGGGGATCCCTAGGAGGCCTTGGTTAGTAGTTGGATGGGAGACCTCCAGAGAAGACCAAGGTTGCAGAGGCAGGCAATGGCAAACCGCCTCTGTTAGTCTCTTGCCTGGAAAACCTCTGCAGGGGTCGCCGTAAGTCAGCTATGACTTGGCAGCACTTTCCACCACCCCGAGCCTAAACAATAAAAACCCGGCGCATACACTAACAGCCCAGACGATTGTCCGATCAGTCTTCAGCAGAGTTTTTATTTGTTTCTTTGTTTTATTAAAGAGCTTTATAACCTACCTTCCCACATAGTTCAAGGCAGCTTACAAAATGATTCCTTGAAGATTCCAAATTAAAACCAAGATAAATCTCTCCCTCCCCCCTTTAAAAGATACCTGTATCTTTAAATATAAACCTTTCCTTTTGTAGGTCAGTTTTGGTATAAGTTCATCCTGTGAAGAAGGGATGGGGGGGCGGGGGTGATTCCCATAGAAATGTGCAACTGGAAGACATTATAACAGCAATGAAAATAGACCAAGTGTGTTTTCAGGAAATATCTGTATGCAGGATCGTACGAAGGATTCTCACGGTCGTCTCTTACTGACGGGCCTTTTCCAGTAGACTCCATGCAAATTACCAGCTTCCTGGGTTACCTCTCCCGCGTGCATCCCTCGGTGGTAGTACATTCCCCACATAGCGTACATTCTGTGTCATTCGCCTCCAGGAATTTTTATATCAGCGGCTTTGTTGTATCGTACTTTCATAAAATTATTATGCATAAATTGTTCCACTTGAGTGTGATACCGCAGCTCCCAGTAATCGCAGTCACCGGTAGTCCACCCGGAAATGACTCATGTGGGAACATCATGTGCACAGTGGGAATGGTTCCCAGTGGACTACATTTCTGCCCTGTCTTGCTCTTAAAGGTTATAGATGTGCGTAAATCGTAGTGAACTGCATCAGCGAGATCTCACAGCCCAACCTCCCTGTATTTTCTTTTTTGGTGTGCCCTGAGAGAAACAGCCCTTCTTATCAAGGACATCTCCTTAGCTAATTCTTTTCAAGCATTTTAAGTATGCGGAGGCTTACATCTGTCCAGACAAGGTTGTGGAGCATTACTTTTGCAATCGCTAGGGAGACAAAGCTGTGCTATCTCCCAGGGCTGGACTTTCAGAGATAAGAGACCCTTTCACTCACATTACAAAGCAGAAAAAAATAGAGTGATAGGGGATTATCTTGTTGCTCTGCTCAACCTTGGTGCAGCCAGAAAGAAAGGAGGGAGCGCCTACCACCGATTTTGCCATTAGAGCTATTTTCTTGTTAGAGGTCAGCAGAAAGTCAGCGGCTGCAGTGGCTTGTCTATGATAGTTGTGGGATAGCTTTTTTAAAGGGGTATCATGTATGATCAACTAGGGTTGCCAACTTCAAGGTGGGGCCTGGAGGTCTCCTGGAATTACAGCTGATCTCCAAATGACCTAGTTCAGTTCTGTTGCAGAAATTGGCTAGATTGGAGGATAGACTCTATGGCAATATATCTAGGGTTGTCAGATCCCCAACGGGAGATTGGGATGCTGGCTCTTACCTCCCCTCCTTCCCCTCGTCTTCTTCTTGTGTACTCCCAGCTGGCATGATGACATCACTTCCTGGAAGTGATGTCATCATGCGAGTCAAAGGGCAACCCAGAAGCGCACCTGTGCTTACCGAAGGGCTGAATTGCCCCCCTTGCGGGGCCTGATTTGGCCCGAAATGGACCCACTGTGGGATGTGGAAGCATGCTGCTATGGGGTACAAGGGTGTGCTTCACTGCCAGGGGTGTGCACTGGATGATGCACCCCCCGCTGGCCAGGTAAGTGGGGGCAGGGGGGGCAGGGGATTCCCCTCCCCAGGTGGGGGAATGGCAAGCCTAATTATATCCCATTGAGGTCCCTCCCCAAACGCCACCCTTTCCAGGCTCCACTCCCAAACCACCCAGAATTTCCCAGCCCGGAGTTGGCAACCCCAGTTTCACCTCCAGGATTTCTAGAGCATCTTCTAACAGTTACAGAGATGTATTTGAAACTCCTTACGCATAGATATGCCTTGCACAGGGAGAAACCACTGATCCATCATCTACTCTAGTCGAGTGTTCTCTGACTGGCAGTAGTGGCTCTTGCAGGTCTGAGACTTAAGACAGTTGTTTCCTTCACATCTGCTGTCTGCGGTCATTTCACTGGAGGTGCAGAAGTCTGACCTTTGAACCTTGCGTATGCACAACATGCTCTTTGCATCCTGGAATGGTTTGCTTGAGGACCCCATCGGACGTTTTTAGCCTCCTATGCAAAAAAACAACATAGGCAGGTTTGTAAGGGGATGCTAAGACTAGTTTAGTTGTAATTTGTGTAAATGTTTTGCACTACAGTGTTGATTTTCTTTATTTGGAAGATCTAAAAGTAATGTCTTGCCAGGGAAGGGAAATCCCATTCTCCCTCCCAAATGCCACTCTTGCTCTGTGATGTCTATGATGATGATGATGATGATGATGATGATGATGATGATGATGATGATGAACATTTCTAACCTGCCCTTCCCACAAGTGGACTCAGGGCGAGGTACAGCAGTTATAAAAATACAATACAAATATTAAAAACAATTCATAAAACATTTCATCAGTTAACGCCAATTGGATGCTACCTACAGGACGTGATGTACATGTTAAAAATTTTAAATAAAATACATTGTAGCACCTTAGTCAGTTTGGCTATATAATTCTGATTCCCCCCTTATTAAAAAAGTATTTATATTCCATTTCCCATACAGTTCAACATGCTTCCTAAAAATAACCAAAATCCATCAAAATTAAGGAATGCAATAATTAAACTAAAAATACTTAAGCAGAAAACAGCGGAGAAACAAACTGTAGAAGAGCAGACTTTATCGCATTCAAAAGGGCAAAGAGGCGACAGCGATTTATGCAGCTGATTAAATCATTAATGAAAGTCAATCGTTCAAGCAGTCTTGAAATTCGCAAGGTCACAACCAGGTCGTGTAACCATAACACAAAGAAGAGCTCGATCAAAGGCAGATCACACACACACACATGCAGTTTTGTCTGGCACCTGAACTTCTGCAAAGATGGTGCCTGGTGAACCTCATGGGGGAAGAATATTCCAGTAATGTGGCACCAATCACTGAATAAGTCCTATCCCCAATTGCCGACCACCTCACCTCCAAAAGAGAGGAGAACCAGAGAAGATATTAATAGACAGAAAGAAGTAACCCTTGAGATGCCCCAACCCTAGACCATATAGGGCTTACAGATTTAATTGATTCCACTTTGGACGGCATCTGGAAATAAAATGGGATCTAGTGTGGACCTTAGTCCACAGATGTGATTATTGCAGTGTATACCAGTAAGCACTCCAGCTTTTATGTATTGGAACAGTTGAAATATTTCATGTTTTCTGCCAAAGGAAGCCCTGCTGAGACCATTTTGCAGAAAGTAATATTTGTTGTAATGAGAGCATGGATAACCGTAACCATTTCCCTCACAGGAAAAGCAACAAATAGCACACCCACCAGTAGGGCTGCCAAAACCTGGTTGGGAAATTCCTGGATATTGGGGGCTGGAACCTAGGGAAGGTAGAATTTCAGGAAAGGAAGGACCTCATTGGGATATAATGCCATAGTGCCCACCCTCCAAAGCAGCCATTTTCTCCAGGAGAGCTGATCTCTGTGGCATGGATATTAGTTGTAATTCTTGGAGCTCTCCAGGCCCCGTATGGATATAAAGAATATAAAGACTCAGGGCTCCCCACTCTTCCCTGTATCTGAAGAAGTGACTTCGACTCTTGAAAGCTTACACTCTGAAAACCTTGTTGGCCTCTAAGAGCCAAGCTACAAGTGACGCCTGACACAGGTTGGACACTTGTCAGCTTCCCTCAAGTTTTGATGGGAAATGTAGGCGTCCTGGGCTTGCAACTTGGCTCTCCATTTAATTGAAGTTTACAGAGCGGCAGTCTATGAGAGGGAAAACATGCGGTCGGGAGGGGAGTGCAGGCGTCGGGCTCTCGCCGGGCGCCCCCCTTCCCCTCCGCTGGGTGTGTGTGGGGGGGTTTCTGTAAACTTCAATTAAATGGAGAGCCAAGCTGTAAGACCAGGATGCCTACATTTCCCATCAAAACTGACAAGTGTCCAACCTGTGTCAGGCGTCACTTGTAGCTTGGCTCTAAGGTGCCACTGGACTGAAATCCTGCTGTTCTGCAGGACCATCACAGCTACCTACTTAAAACCTGGAGGCTGGCTACCCTACCCAGCTACCATAAGTTGCCTTGGGTCACTGATGCTTATTGGGCATCCCGAAGCTGATCTTTTAGAGTCAGTGCTGCCCAGTTGGTGTTATTTTTATTTATTTATTTAGTGAAAGAATTTATCTACCACCCTTCCGTCCCTTAAAAGAGATCTCTGGAGTAGTTGCCTTTTAACAGTGAATGAGAGCGTTCACTCTCATTGTCCTCGACAGGTGAAGTTACAGTGATATGCAAATTGCATTTTGATTGATGCAATCATTTAAATAGCAGGCAATTAATCAGCTGCAAGTTCTTGTGGCAGGGGAGATCACGTCCTCTGCTGTCTTCCTTCTTTACTTTTAGCCTGCGTTTTAACTTTTGAAATAACATGAATGTATATTTTAGTCACTCACAGACGACTTTAGGAAGAGGTGCGGTTACTGTGAGCATGCTGGAGGGAGGGGCAGGTTTCCTTCTTCTACATTCTGCTCTTCGGTCAGAAATTTCAAAGCACGGGGTGGTCTTTCCCTGCCTCCATTTTTATTATTACACCAGTCTTGTGAAGTAGGCTAAGCTGAAAGGGAAGGGCCATTTCCACACGTCTTAACTGCCTGCAGAATGTCGCATGAAAAACCTGGAAGACAGCGTCTTCTCGCACGAAATCGTGCCAGGGAGACGCTGTTATCCAGGAGTTTCGCGTGAAATCGCGCAAAACTCCCAGATAACAGCGTCTCCCTGGTGCAATTTTGCGCGAGAAGACGCTGTCTTCCGGGTCTTTTGCGCGATGTTCCGCAGGCAGGTAAGACATGTGGAAATAGGTAAGACATGTGGAAATGGCCAAGAATGAGTTAAACAGCTCATGACCTTAAAAAAGGATCTATTTCTTCACAGTTCCCGTACCATCATTGTAACTCCTTTTTGAGCTAATTCTGCCAATGCAGTGGAGAGGGTCTGTGACTCAGTCAGAGCGGGACCACAAGTGACGCCTGACACAGGTTGGACACTTGTCAGCTTCCCTCAAGTTTTGATGGGAAATGTAGGCGTCCTGGTCTTGCAGCTTGGCTCTCCGACTGCTGTCCAATGGACTTTTCAACTGTCACTTGTCCAACATTCCGCCAAGCTGCCTACATTTCCCGCCAAAACTTGAGGGAAGCTGGCAAGTGTCCAACCTGTGTCAGGCGTCACTTGTGGTCCCGCTCTCAGTGGTAGAACATTTCCTTGGTACACGAAATGTCCCAGCTTCAATCCTTGGCATCTCTAGTTGAAATGGTTGGGTTGTAATGATGTGAAAGACCTTTATTGGAGAACCTGGAGAGCTGCTTTCAGTAGATGATACTGACTTCGATGGACCAACAGTCTTAATTCACTGCAAGGCAGCTCCACATGTTCAGTGTTGCCTGACTCAATTCAGTGTTGCCTGACTCGAACGGTACAGGTAATATCACCAATGCATGTAAATCTTTTATCGTGTATGGATATGCAATTTAAATATGGCTTGTGGAGAAGCTTTACAAAACGGAATGTTTTAGTTGCTAGCACACCCGTTGCCAATACTCCCGGATCACTGCTTCCCATCGGATGAAATCTTGTCCTTCATGACGGTTATTTGCCTGCAAAAGAATCAAATACGATATCAACAAAAAGGATTGTATTATGTGAATTTACTTCATATTTTTGGACTTACCTGATATACTTACCTTGTACTGGAGCATTGGTTGAACCTAATAATTCATTAATTAATCAATCAAGGGTGGTTATCTTAGTGGTAGAACAGCTATTTATAATGGTTATATGTATGCTTGAATTGTTCTGCACTTATAGCGCCTGCACTTTATAAACATTTACAAACATATTGTATTGCTACTTCGGCGTATTGTTAAAAAAATGTTTCTGGGTCTCCTTGCAGTGGGTTCCTTGGGTCTTTGGATGACTTAGGGCCAAGCTACAAGTGATGAATGACACTTGAATGGCAAGTTCACTTGCCCTCCACTTGCGCTCTACTCGATCCACTTGCCGTTCAAGTGTCATTCATCACTTGTAGCTTGGCCCTCAGTTCCCACTTAGCTATCCATCAGGCAGCTGTAGACTGCAGGGCCAAATTCTGCACTTACATCTTGTGCAACTCTAGGGATGTTGAGAAACTGGTCGTCTCTTCTCTGTGACATTTGTTGATTATGTGCACTGTTCTTTCTCACCAACCCTCCAAGCCAGCATTTCAGAAACTGGGCGCCTGGAAGTCCACAAAAGATGCATGGGTGGGGTCAGAAGTCCTTTGTGAAAGCCTACTTGGCTAAGGCTTGGGGGACAAAACTTCCCTTGAGATGGAACTGGCCTTTCTAATAGGATGGGAGCTCAAGAGCTACTGACCACAACTGTGTAGCTTCTAGATCAGAGTTTCCCAAGCTGTGGGTTGGGACCCTAAAGTGGGTCACGAAGCCTCTGAAAATGGGTCAGAAGCCAAGCCTCCCTTATGGCCACCCCTTCTTTTTGCCTCATTCTTTCTCTCCTCTTCCACTTCGTCAACTTTTCAAATTATCGCCTTCTACATCCCTTTGCAACAATAATAAGGTGGGGAAAAACTCTTGGGCAAGTAGTGGCTGGAAGGAGAGAGGAAGGCTGGAGAGTTTGTGGGAGCTGTTCAAATGCAAAGGCTGGGTACTTCAGAATGCCGCTTGCTTGGGGGCAGCTGCGCCTTTTGTGCAATGTTTGTTGGTTTCTTAACAACAACAACAACATTCAATGTTGTTCTTCAGGACAACTGAACACCCACTCAGAGCAGTTTACAAAGTATGTTATTGTTATCCCCACAACAATCACCCTGTGAAGTGGGTGGGGCTGAGAGAGCTCTGAGAGAGCTGTGACTAACCTAAGGTCACCCAGCTGGCTTCAAGCGGAGGAGTGGGGAATCAAACCCAGCTCTCCAGATTAGAGTCCTGCTGCTCTTAACCACTACACCAAACTGACTGGACTAGATGTTGGACTAGATAGGCACCGAGATCATAGTCTGCTTAGGATGCCCCAAAACATTGGGTTGGCCCTGGATGGGTCACTGTACAGAGTAAATTTGAGCTAATCGGCCACCAAAAAGATTGGGAATCAGTGTTCTATGTCACCTCAGAACAACAAACTAACAAGACTATCCTTCTGGAACAAGGAAAACACAAAATAGAAACAGAGATCTGGGGGTTAAACTGGCTAGCATGAGAAATTCAGTATCATCCATAGTCATCATCAGGGCTCATTTTGAGGGGGAACACGCAGGAACGCAGTTCCAGCAGTTCCCCAAAGAGGTCACATGACAGGTGGCCCCGCCCCCCTGACTCAGCCATTTTGGGCCCATTTTGGCCTGGATTGGGGCCTAAATGGCCCGGATTGGGCCTCTGATGGGTGATGGATCACTCTCCTGCTCAGCAGCAGCCTGATCCTGACCATTTTGGGCCCCTTTTCGGCCATTTTCCATCCCTTTTTGCCATTTTGGGCCCAATTTCAGCCCTGAATGGCCAGGATTGGGTCCAAAACAGCCAGGATAGGTAATGTCGGGGGGGGGGGTGGCATATGCAAATTGGCTATGCTAATGACACACTTCTGGTGATGGCAAGAGTGTGGCATATGCTAATGAGTTATGCTAATGAGTCCCTCCCACTCTTTTTCTACGAAATGACCCCTGATCGTCATAATGCAGCATTACACTTTATTATTCTTCTTGTTGTTGTTATTAGTGTCATTTAGAGTGCACCTTTCTCACTGAGACTCAAGGTGGATTACACAGTGTGAGATTAGTACAGTTAGTATCAAGGACATTTCCATAAACAATGCCATAGGGTAAATAAACACATGCTTACAAGGACATAGCATTAGCAAGAATCCAATACAGATTTGAAGAAATGCTGAAACAAAACATAAGCAATTCTAGGGCTGCCATTAGACAGCGTGAAGCACAGTTGCACAGGTAGTGCATAGGAGCACATATTTAAAGCAGCAGGTTTCATAGAAGTCAAAATCGTGTTAAGATCTGTCATTGTAATTTTTTTTTTACACTTTTTACTTTTTACGCTTTTTACACTTTTTATACTTTTCAACTGAGAAACGTCTCCTCATCCTCAGTCCATCCTTTTTGATCATAGCCTTCTGTTTAGTGGGAGCCCGCAGACACCCCCTTTGGTGACCTCTTTAGTTTCAGCTGTTGCTGCACAAGAATCAAATGTTGAAAAGTCTCGTTTTCCCTCCTGGAAATCTCTGACAAGTTCTTGGGCTGTGTCTGATGACCAGATGGCAGCGTTTTCGTTGGCAATTCTTTGTGGCCACCATCATGGGAAAACTGGCTTTTTCATTGCTTCCAGCACATCACTGGTTCCAGGATGCTGAGGGTGCCCAAAACATTAATAATGACAATTGCAAGACAACTTATTTATTCTGTGTTGAAAATGCCTTTTTAATATGGAACATGGAATGGAATAAATCAAGCAGAGGAGGCCAGCAATGTGTTTTAAGGAATGATAGCTACAATTCCTAAGGAACTTCTAACAAGGTTGTTAAATATTCCAGGAAGACGACTCAAGGGTGGGTTTTATTAGCTTGAGACCACGACAGAAGAGTCGAGAGCTATTTTGAGTGGTTTCTCAGGAATGTTCCTCTAGCGTTGGCGAGGAAGCATGCAATATTTATGTTTGCTTGTTTGTTTTAGAGCAGAAGCCTAACATTCTTGGAAAAAATTGACAGCAACGAAAAGCATCTGGGATTTTCTTTCTTTTTTCATGCTAGCGTTCCGGGAGCATCCTGCCTCATTCTTGGGAGCGGTGTGATTCTGAAGTATGCACACATACATCCCTTGGCCCATGAGTGTAGGCGACTCCTTAAGTTGGTGATGCATCAGAGAGCAAGGGCGATTCCGCAGGTCCCGGCATAGTGCTATACTCGCGCAACAAGGGCGTCTTCCTGGCGCGATTTCTGATGTCATTGCACCTTGAGAGAGGCATCGAGGCACGATGACATCAGAAATCACACCAGAAAGATGCCCTCATTGCACCAGTATAGCACTGTGCCGAGATGGGCGGAATCGCTCCAGTTTGGTGTAGTGGTTAAGAGCGGTGGAACGCTAATCCTCCGCTTGAAGCCAGCTGGGTGACCTTGGGTCAGTCACAGCTTCTCGGTGCTCTCTCAACCTCACCCACCTCACAGGGTGATTGTTGTGGGGAATAATAATAACAGACTTTGTAAACCGCTCTGAGTGGGTGTTAAGATGTCCTTAAGGGAGGTATATAAATCGAATGTTGTTATTTATTTATTTTGCTGTGTTGATGCTTAAAAATAACTCTCTAAAATGAGATGCATCATTCTGTAGGAGGTGTGAAAGTCCACATCTACTGACTTGTCTACCACCAGTAAAATATGACTTTGAGATTCAGGACTCAGGCTCTGTCTACAGGAGACACCTCGGCGCATGTTTGTCAAGTGTACGAGATGCAATGTTAGCCAGGAAGAGTAGTTTAAAAAGACAGAGCTGGCAGAGGTTGCTCCTCAGAGGGTTTGTCAATTTCATCTTAGCCTCCCGAAAGCTCTGCAAATTTCTCCTCTCCTGTCTAAAACGGTGTGGGATCGTAACCAGAGGGCAGCGAGGAATGGAAATGGGCTGGCGCTTCCTTCCAGAGCCGGGCTTGGACCTGGAGAGGTTATAATGAGCTGAAAGTTTCCCTTTTGGCATTTCACAGCCCCTTCACTCAGCAACGGTGTATAGCAAAGCCTTCGCCCTGCCGCCGGCTCTGTCTTTTTAAACTATCTTTACCAGCTGCCATTGCATCTCCCAACAAATATTCTTCATGTATCAGATCTCGTGTGTACAGAGACTCATAATTTGGTTGCAGACAGTAGGAGCAAACGTAGGGGTAGAAATATTAAAGCACACCCCTTGGTTTCCAATTTGATCCCTCCATTTCTGTCTGATCAACCTGCTACAGGGAGCCACCCCTAAAATAAAGAACAATCAAAAGGCTCACCAAATATGATCGGAGGAGGTCTGTAAGTGATGGCGTGAACTGTAAATATGGCAATAAGTATATTATTGATACTAAATCTAGAAAGAATGGATAGTCCAAGGTCACACTGTGAACTTCACGACTAAATGGGGAGATGGGGTTTGTACCTGGGTCTCCTCAGTCTTAGCAAGACATGCTAACCATTAAATCATACCGAATCTCATGGACTTGATGTCCATTGCTGTTTAGAGTCACAGGCTGAGCAGGCCTGGGCTACAGAGCTGGAAGAGCCTTAGGAAGCTCCCAGGAACATAGCACATAGCAATATGTAATATATTAAAGTGAAACTCAATAAAGCCAGCCTAAGATAACACTCCCCCAGTCATAACCTATTCTACTGGCATCCCCTGACCCCCTTGGTCTGCTTTCCATGAGGTTTAATTCTTGCTTTTATGTAAACAGTTCATTGCTGGAAAAGAGACCAGTCCTGCAGAGACCTCATTGTACGCAACCATGAGGAACAGGGAATGTTATTCCAAAAGTGTAGCACTCCCACCTTGCGAGTGTTGAGATCCCCGGGTGATGTTCAGTTAGTTAATTAAATGAGGAGGGGAGAATACTGGAAAGCTTCCCCCCCCCCCTCCAGCAACACTGCAAAGGAGAATAAATTCAGAAAAGAAGAACAAACCGGTTGTTTTTTGTCTGTGCTTGTACAATTGAGCCTGACATACTAATTTACTCTTAGCATTGATTCCGCTGCTAATCTGAAACAACAGGCTGCTTCATCTTTGTATCCAGCTCTTTGTAATGAAGACAAACCTCCATTTCATTTGTATGAAACAACAGGATCGGTTTCTTTCCATTACCTCGTCTTCAGGTCCCCTTGATTTTTGAAGTAGTAGACATGAAATGTATCCTCAAACCAGGGGTCATTTCGTAGAAAAAGAGCTGGAGGAACTAATTAGCATAACTCATTAGCATAACCAATTTGCATATGCCACACCCCCTGACATCACTTATCCTGACTGTTTTGGACCCTATCATGGCCACTCAGGGCCAAAATTGGGCTCAAAATGGCAAAAAGGGGCCCTAAATGACCAAAAGTGGCCATTTGGGGCCTTTTGGGGCCTGGTTTGGGGCCAAAACAGCCCAGATCAGGTCAGTGCTGGGCATGGGAGGGTTCCTTCACCCAGCACCGATCCAATCCAGGCTGTTTTGGCCCCAATCCAGGCCAAAACAGGCCCCAAATGGCTGAAAGTCAGGGGGGCGGGGCCACCTGACGTGTGACCTCTTAGGAGAACTGCCGAAACTGTGTTCCTATGCATTCCCCCTCGAAATGAGCCCTGCCTGAGAAATAGATTTTAAAAACAATGCAAAATCTTAGATCTTTAGTCTTCTGGTAGATCGGGACCCATAAATGGGTGATATTCTGACCTAAAGAGGGTTGCTCATGCATCATTACCTTCTAAAAACAATTGCAAGCCATCTTTTTGATGTGATACATGTTTGGATGAAAATAATTGGTGGTGGAGAGTGCCATCAAGCCATAGCTGACTTATGGCGACCCCTGCTGGAGTTTTCAAGGCAAGAGATTAACAGAGGTGGTTTGCCATTGCCTGCATCTGCAACCCTGGTCTTCGTTGGAGGTCTCCCATCCAATTACTAACCAAGGCTGACTTTGTTTAGCTTCCAAGATCTGGGGAGATCAGTCTTATCTGGGCTATCCAGGCCAGGACAAAAATACAACAATAATAAGAATATCTCCATCAGGGTGGTGTTCTCAAAACTAGAGTCTTCAGGGTGTAAGCTTTCGAGAGCCAGACCTCCCTTCGTCAGACACTGTTGTCACCATAAAGATGAATGCATAGATTGTCCTGAGCTGTTGTGAGTCCAACTTTGTTAGCTTATATGGGTTATAAAACTTTATGCCCCAAATATGTTAGTCTTCAAAAAAAAGCTTGTCTCTGGGCCAAGCTACAAGTGACAAATGACACTCGAACGGCAAGTGTATTTCTCCCTGTTCACTTGCCCTCCACTCAATCCACTTGCTGTTCAAGTGTCATTCATCACTTGTAGCTTGGCCCTTAGACATAAAGAGTAACTGCCTACTTCAGGCGCACTTTATTATTATCAAAAGCTCAAAAATCAATAGCTTTATCTCTTCACACTTTCAGGACATTGTTACTGGCAATCTATTGCATGATATCCCCAAAGGAAAATTAATTGCTATGTATTGTTTATTTCTGCCCAGAAAAAAACCCCAGGTTTTTAACACTGATGGTGATTTTGTACTTGGGTCCATGCTACATATTGGGATACAAACTGTCTAGAAGAGCGATATTTAAGCACACTGGTATTATTGTTGTTGTTAAGTTGACACTCTGTTAGCAGCATGTTGTCTCTTCCTATGCTAATGACACAGAGCCATTTCCCATGGCCTCCATGAAGTGGGTATCTCCCACTGCACTCATCAATAGCACATGCCTCTCAACATAAGTAAGGGATGAACCAGATCTCCGGCACGTTGGAATTGGTACATGGTACAAGGATTCCAATTGCAGCCTTTAAAGGGGTAGAGAAGTGATTATTAAATCTGGCCTTCTGTGCCATTTTCCCACTCTCAGATGATCCCCTTGTGTTGTTTTTACTTACTTATTTAGAACATTTTGTGCTACGTTTCCAGAAACTGCATGAGATTGTATATGGCATAAAACAACAGTAAAGCAACCAACCTCAAGTATGACTAACCTAACCTAACCTGTATGTGTGTTATGTGCCATCAAGTTGCCTCTGACCTATGGGCGACCCTATGAAGGAAAGACCTCCAAAATGTCCTGACATTAACAGAGTTGCTCAGATCCTGCAAACTGGAGGATGTGGCTTCTTTTATTGAGTCAAGCCATCTCAGTTTAGGTCTTCCTCTTTTCCTACTGCCTCCTACTTTTCCTAGCATTATTCCAGAGAATCTTGTCTTCTCATGATGTGACCAAAGTATGATAGCCTTGGTCTTGTCATTTTAGCTTCTAGGGAGAATTCAGGCTTGATTTGATCTAGTACCCACTTATTTGTCTTTTTGGCCATCTGTGCTATCTGCAAAACTCTCCTCCAGCACCACATCTCAAATGATTCCATTTTCTTCCTGTCAGCTTTCTTCACTGTCCAACTTTCACATCTATACATAGTAATGGGGAATACCATAGTTTAGATTATCTTGATCTTGGTTCCCAGAAAGACATCTTTAAGGATCTTCTCTAGCTCCCTCACGGCTGCTCTTCCAGGTGTCAGTCTTCTTCTGATTTCTTCATTGCAGTCTTTCTTTTGGTTGATTATTGAGTCAAAAAATAGAAAATCTTGAACAATTTCCATTCCCTCATTGTCCACTTTAAAATGGTGTAATTTCTCAGTAGTCATTACTTTTGTCTTCTTAATGTTCAGCTGTAATCCTGCTCTGATGCTTTCTCCTTTAACCTTCATCAGTAGTTGTTTCAAGTCTTCACTATTTTTTCCCATTAACCTAACGTAATCAAGTACAACTAACTAAAACAAACAGCACATTAGCAGAAATATCAGCAGAAAAACATTAGAAGCATTCCAAAGCCAACCTCAAACAAGAAAGGCCATAGAAGCTATCAGATATATGAAATGGGAGTTCACTATGGCCCACGTTTTATTTTCTATCATTGAGTCTTGTTTTAACCTATACTGTTTTATACTCATATCTGTAAATTTCACTATGGTATAATTTGCTTGATCAACAGCTAAAACCTCCAGAAAATTGCACAAAACTCATTGCATGACGGCGTCTTCATAGCACGATTTCCTGTTTAATGGTGGGATTTCTGACGTCATTGCGCCATTGAACGGGAAATCGTACTATGAAGACACCGTCATGCGGCGAGTTTTGTGCAATTTTCCAGAAGCATTAACAGGCGTGTGAAAACAGCCTGCTTGCTGGTTATGATGAACCATAATGATGATGATAATAAATAAAAAGAAAGCATAAAGGGTATTGAATTAACCAAAATACATCTAGATACCACTCTCCATTTTTATTTTTAAAGTGAAAACATGTTAGTCATTTCTTGTAATATGTGTACATGTAGTATTTATGTATGTGTGTTCACTGTGATATGTGGACAGGGCCCTAGCATTTTGTGATAACAAAAGCTTCTTTCAGACATTACATTCACATATTCTGGAAGCAATGATCCTCCCGAAACAAATCATCACCGTGTTGACTGAACAGGGGCAATGCATGTCTTCGCTAAATCCCCAAAACATGCTATTAAACATTTTACCAAATAATGTTTCAAAAGAACAGGGAGATCTTTTCCGGTACATGGAGACAGCAGCAAGAGTGCTATATGCAGCGAAATGGAAAACAGATCCGTGCCCCGACACATCAGCGTGGATAGACAACCTCTACAAATATGCATCTATGGCCAAATTAAGTTCTTATGTCCATAATAGAACAATAGTTGAATTCTGGAAAAAATGGAAAGATTTCTTTGATTATTTAATTTAAAACTAAGATAAATGAAGGTAACTTGACACAAAGATAAAAAGATAAAACCCAGGAGAAATGACTAAAAATGGTTGATATTAAAATTTGAGTATAAGCAACTAAGGAGAGGGAATGAGAGGTATTACATAATTTATTTGTGCTGTGACATACCCTGAATTATCTTTCTATTCGTTTGATCTAATCTTAAATGTAGTGCATGTATAAGTTTTTATGCACTTTCTCTTGTTATATGTTACCAGAACTGCTCTTTATTATAATGGGGAATTAGCTGTAGCAGTCTGTAACTTTAAAATTAGCGCGGATCTTAACCTATGTCTACGGAGGTCCCGATCCCAGACACTCTAGTGAAAAAGAGGCAGACTACAAATAGGTTCCAAACACGTGTATTTAGTGTGGCGTAAGCCTAAACTTGCACAAGCATACAGAGAACACACAAGACCTAAGAAATACAGGGTATGAAATACAGAGACGTTCGCATTAGCTGGTTCCCAACGATGATAGAGGAAATACTCACTTATCCTGGAGCGAAGCAGAGACACAGCAGCGAGGGTGGCCCAATGCCAGCACTGGGACCACAGACGGACAGCAAGGAGGTCTGGATAGGGAATGGCCTGAGCACCGAGTGGTCTGGAAGACCAGCTTAAATACCCCAAAACGTACCCTGGGGCTGGTGCTGTACTTGGTGGTTCTCACAGGTTAAAACAAAGGTTCTAATGGGTTACTGAATGGCTTGGATGGGCCACTTTGGTAATCAGATTGTGATAAGTGACACCTCAGGAAGAGGGGACAAAAGAGGGAGGGGGAAATCCAAGTGGGCTGAAAGGATGTTCCAGCGGACAGGGCTTGTCCTGATGTCATCAGCTCTGGAATGCGGAGGTTTCTTTGAGATGCATTCTCTAAGTGCTTGGGATGGTCGGCACTTAGTTCCTTCTCCGGGGCGGCTCCTAAGATATGCAGAGCGGGGCGAGGTACTCTCGCTGCGGACATGGTGTGCCTGCTTCGCCGAAATGGCTTCCCAAAGCAGTCTTCTTCCCAGGGTCTTCTGGCTGCCTGAGAACATGGATGCCGGCTGGGCATAGCTGAGGCTGGTTTGCAGGCTAGGGCAAGCTCGGGGGCCGGCCCGCGGGAGGCTCCAGGCGGGAACTGACCAGGGAGCGCCTAGCCAGGCTTGCTGGAGGTTTCCCCGGCAGGCGCCCGGCTGCTAGCAGCGGCTTGGGCCCATATGAGGCAGGCTTCCATGGAGGCAGGGGGAACAACACTTTAAAACACAGTCCAAGGCAGGGAACAGGCACGGTCCGTGGCAGATGGCAATGCAGGCACGGGGCACACTTGTAACACAGTCCAAACACACACTGGGAAGTCCAGATACAGGTCAGGGCAGGGCTGCCCAGAAAAAGAGTCCTTTGTGCAGTTATCCAAACATGGAGTCAGGGAACTACACAGTCTATTGCAGCGGTAACGTAATTGACACGCAGGCAGGAAACTGACACGTGTATCAGAGCACACACGTGCAAAGCAATCTTTGTGTGGCAATAAAACAGCAATGCAGGAAACTTTAACACAGTTCATGGCAGGCCTTAAAGCAGGAGAGGGGGCCTACTTGACAACATATATCTTTTCTTTTTAAATAAGATCTTTTTTAGAAATTTAAAAATACATGTCTTTTGCACGTGCACAGAGCTTCTATGCAAAGCTACACAAGCCTACCACTGCATTTTCCAGGATTCTGGTTTATGTATACCCAAAAGCTTTGTGTGCATGCAAAATACGTCCACTCCTCTATCCAGGAAACTTGGCAGATGCATATATGGGGAGCATTGTGGTAGCACATAGTCGAACTGCGTGCATTTATTGGACTCTCAGTATATGTGGACTCAGGGCTTTTTCTCAGGGGGAACGCGGGGGAACGGAGTTCCGGAACCTCTTGAAAATGGTCACATGGCTGGTGGCCCCACCCCCTGATCTCCAGACAGAGGGGAGATTAGATTGCCCTCTGCATGGAGGGCAATCTAAACTCCCCTCTGTCTGGAGATCAGGGGGCGGGGCCACCAGCCATGTGACCATTTTCTCCGAGGGCAACCCACTGAGTTCCACCACCTCTTTTCCCAGAAAAAAAGCCCTGTGTGGACTCAAAGTTCTAATTAATTGTGCAGTCAAAGTTTCATTGGCTAATTTGCTGTTGAGTTGTGGAAATGAGCACAACGGCAAGGATGCCAAGGAGCCTTTCACTTAGATAAGATGTGGCCATTATTAAGCCTGGGCCAGCTGACACAGCCCTTGCTTGAGACACTCCAGCTTACTTAATGTCAACCGCAGTAAATCCCATTTCATTTTAACTAAGCTAATAACACCCCCCCTTACAATTTATTGGAGCATGTCATTATAGCAATGATGTGAAAACAGTGTGTGTTGGGCGGGGGGTGTTAATGCAATCCCAATTTTATCTTACGGAGCTTAGGATGAGAACTGATGGTGCCAAAGTGCAGCCGGGAGATCTTATTCATCAAATAAAAGCCTGCTGATTAAGCCAATTCATTCAAAGTCCATTAGTGGTCCATCTGCAGTATGTCAGGCACCGGCATTACTTATTGATTGACCTCTGTGGATACAAATGGGTTAGGTTAGGGCACCTTCCCCCCCACCCAAAAAATGAAGGAATCAGATTTTCCTAAGAATAGCATTAAAGAAAGGACAAGATAGGTACGCATGTGCCATCAACTGAGCAAAGGGCTTTCAAGGCAAGCGAGAAGCAGAGGTGGTTTGCCATTGCCTTCCTCTGCAGAGTCTTCCTTCCTCATCCAAGGACCAACCCTGCCTACCTTTTCTCAAGGGAGAGATAGAGACCTCTATATTTAAGAGAGAGAGAGGAGGTGGAGGACAAACCTGTTTCTTGTCTTCTTCGGCACTCTTAATGACATTTTCTCATCACTGATTTTATTTCTATCATTTCAAATAAGTCAGACTAGGGTTACCATACCCCCGGTGGGGGCAGAGGATCCCCTGCCCCTGCCCCTGCCCCCACCCCTCACACCCCGCCCCCACTTCCCTGGCCGGTGGGGGGGCATGTACCTTCTGTGAGCACTCCCCTGCGGTACTGCACGCTCCTGTGCGCAGCAGCCACTTGGATCGGCCCAGTTTAGCAGTGGTTTTTGGACATACCTTAGCAGTGGCATTAGAGTATTTTCTTTGTAGTCTCTAACATTATGAATGCTGGGCCCAGAGAACAAGGGATAATTTACCTTTAGTATTATTTTTAAAGGAGCAACTGTGTCTCAGTGGGAGAGCACATATTTGTAATACAGAAGGTCTCAGGTTCAATCCCAATTGCTGCCCCCCCATCAAAATAAAATGCAGACATAGCTTGGGTATAAAATTGGCCACTTTATTAATTACAACAGAACTTGTCACTACAGCAAGGGATCTAGCTAACGAGCGGTACAGGTCAAGCCTGGGGTCACCCATGACCTCTGCCTTGACCTGTGTGGATGTGCCTCCGCTGCCCCTGGGGTGAGCCATACAATGCATGGCTATACCCAGCGTCCAGGCAAATGGTTCCCCCCTCCATGCCTGCAGCTCCTCACCATAGATCAGGAGAGCCTTGCTTATACAGGAGGAGCCACACAGCAGTCTGCCCTCACAACTGGCAACCATTCAGACTACCGGCCACTCCTGATAGATCCCAATTCCTCACCAATGAGGATGTGCCAAGGGGGTCACCGGCCCACTTATTTTCCCATCCTAACCTGCCAGTGGCCATACTATTTACAGCTCCACTGTACCAATTACATAAATACATCCCACAGTGCAAGGTAGGTTAAAAAAAAAAAAACCTCTCCCTGTATGCCAATTGAGAGAAGAGAAAAAATTCCTACCTGGCCCTGGTAAACAATGACCGACTATTCCTGCACAGCTATAGGGAGGCAGGTGGGCCGAGCAAAACCAAGCAACTGCACCCTAAGGGAGGGCAGAATTGGCTTATATGCCTTCTACTCTGTCCACCTGTCTAAGACTTAGATGCCCGGGAAAGGCTCCAACTGCCCTTCCTTCTTCCGGTGAAGCAAACACGGCCCCCGTCCAAACCGCTGCGCTTCCAGCCTGGGAGTACCAACATATCACCCTTTAAAACTGATCAGGTGGTAGATGCTTGTAAAGACTGTTCTGTGCTTGGGATCCCGGTGAGCTGATACTTGTCAGAGCAGACAGTATTGGGCAAAATGGACCAATGTACATGAGTGCCATCAGGTCACTACCATCAAGCAAGCAAGGAGAAGAGGTGGTTTGCCGTTGCCTTCCTCTGAAGAACAAGCCTCTTCTTTCTTGGCAGTCTCCCAACCCAGTACTGACCAAGCCGGATCGGCTTAGTTTCCAAGATCTGGCTTCAAGTCATACCATGCTTCTTTCCCATCCTCCGATTCAGTATAATACAGCTTCATGAGGTTTGAGAACTGTTCTGAGTTTTCCTAGACTTAAGGAAACATTTTTATCTTGCTTAAAAATCCCACAGATGCTTTGCCCCTTCAAAGACAAAGCATCTGAGAGCCAGTTTGGTGTAGTGGTTAAGAGTGCGGGACTCTAATCTGGAGAACCGGGTCTGATTCCCCACTCCTCCACTTGAAGCCAGCTGGGTGACCTTGAGCTAGTCACGGCTCTCTGGAGCTCTCTCAGCCCCACCCACCTCACAGGGAGATTGTTATTGTGGGGATAATAATGACATACTTTGTAAACCGCCCTGAGTGGGTGTTAAGTTGTCCTGAAGGGTGATATATAAGTCGAACATTGTTTTTATTCAAGAACCTCAAAACCTGCCTAGAAATTTCAGTCGGGGTGAAATGCAATTCTCTTTAAGCAGGATGCATTGGAACATGTGCGGCATTACTATTAATGAAAGTTGTCTTTGTTTAAATAGGACCCAAATTGCATATGTGAATGTCCGTATGTTTTAACGGGACAAAATGCACAGTGCTATACATCTGCCACACTTTTTGTGTGTGTGTGGCCAAAAGCTCTCAATGGCAACAGCTGTTTCTGCTTAAAGAGCCGTAAAAAAAAAATGAATGGAGTTTCCAGCAAACGTAAATACTGAACCAATTCATATTATGTCAGGTGTATGGAAGAAAAAATCATTCGAGGTATGATCTCATAGGCATTCTTTCGTGTGCACCTGGCAAAAATTCTACTCCTTCACTCCTGTCTAAAAACAACTCCTGTCTTCGCATACGCTGCTGATTCTCCCCCGCCCCTCCACCCTCCAGTCCCCTCCCACTATATTTCCATTAAAGAGACACAGACTGCATTTGGAAGACTGACAGTGCAATCCTATGCAGAATCAAAAAGAGTCCAGTAGCACCTTTAAGACTAACCAATTTTATTGTAGCATAAGCTTTCGAGAATCAAGTTCTCTTCGTCAGATGCATGGTACAGAAACTGGTCAAATATAGAAGAGTTAAGCCCATTGATTTCAATAGACTTAGAATGAAGTAACTCTGCAGAGGATTGCTCTATAAGGTGTTCAGACTTCGGAGAATCTCAAACTTGCAAATCTTTTTCTTTTTAAACATAGTTTCCTGTTCAAAGCCTGACTGAGGTCAAACCTGCCATGAGATAAAGGCAGGTTCTCCCTATTCCATTATTCTGGGATTTCGCTCTGCCCTCTGACCCACTTCTCCAGAAGTTCAGGTTACCTAAGAAAATGTCTTAAATTAATTCCAGAATTGGCACAGCTTCATTTAATTTTCATCTACTCCCCCTTTCTGTCTTACGGATGCACTCAAGCATGTTAACAAAAAAATGCAGCGTTTGGCATGTTTGCCGTTGCACTGAGATTATTTTTGTGGGTTAGTTTGCCGCTACAGCTGCCCAGGCAAACTGCTGTACAAGGATCATGATACAGTGCTGTGTATAGTGATGTCATGAGTGCTTGTTTGCAGTGATGAAACACTCCCCACAAACACCTGGGGAAGAGAAAACACAAAGGACTGGAAGGAGTGTCATAAACGGCACGTGCGAAGTGTTCTGGACTATGGGCCAAGCTACAAGTGACGCCTGACACAGGTTGGACACTTGTCAGCTTCCCTCAAGTTCTGATGGGAAATGTAGGCAGCTTGGCGGAATGTTGGACAAGTGGCAGCTGAAAAGCCCATTGGACAGCAGTTGGAGAGCCAAGCTGCAAGACCAGCTTGTTTTAAAGGAGAAATGGAAGAATTGGCTCCAGTTCACGCCAGCACATCTTGGAACTACTAAAACTTGAATGCTCCCGACTGCTAACGTTGCATTCAAGCAGGGCAAACCATTTGTTGTCAAGCATGCAACATAAGGTTTGGTCTTTCCACAACAGAACTACCAACTGCAGTGTTTTACTCTCCTCTGTAGTAGTGTAGAGGGCTTATTCTCTTATGTGGTGGAAAGGAAACATGTACAGGCAGGGGATGAATCTCAAGCTTGCATCTGGTGTCCCACTGGCACATCAGTCCCATCTGTCTGTCTGTCTGTCCATCTGTCTGTCCGTTTGTCCATCTATCTCTCTGTCTAACTGCCCATCCATCTATTTGTCCATCTGTCTGACTGTCCCTTCCTCTCTTCTGCTGTCCATCTGTCCATCTGTCTGTCCATCCGATCTATCTGTCTGTCTGTCACCTTTTCTACAATTAGTTCAGGAGATCTTACATGGCTCTCCTCTCCTCCGTGTTGTCCTTACAACAGCCACCCTGTGAGGTAGGCTACACAAGCAGAAGGTGATTGCCTCAAGTCCCCCAATAATTTCACATCATGAACCGAGGTATCTCTAACCCTAGTCCCTGGCTTAGTGGAAGACAGCTTTGTATGTTGGAAGAAGAGCTTAACTCAATACAGCAGTGAGTCCTGGGACCTTCTGTGCTCCTTGACATTCTAACACACTGTCTCTAACCATTATGTAACCCTGCTAGTTTCCCCCCTCCCCTCAAGAGGAGGCTTGCTAATCCACATCATGTGCTTCGGTCCATATAATTCATTGGAAGCTGCTGAGAATTGCAAGCCCTACCTCTAAACCGGCTTAGTTTGCAGCCCAGTTCCATTTCTTGGTCACTCAAGAGCAAGACCAAGCAATGGAAACCAGGAGCTGACTTTTAGATGTGTGGATTTTTTTTAAAAAATAGTACTGGTTATATAAGTACATTATTAACCTCATTTCTTGTAAGGGAAACTCCAAAATCTCGATGTGATCAGTTGATATTTTAAATGTTATGCTCTTTAAATGGGAAAGTAAGGCAAAGTTTGTCTGGGGTTTCAAAATTTTGTCCTTTGAGTCACTTCCCATGTTTATGCTATACAGCAAGCAGCATTTAACTTTCATTTTAAATAGCTGCTAGTGGAAGAATGTTCTTTTTTGTAAACAGATTTACAGTACCTTTTAGCACCCTTAGCTCTTGGCATCCAAATAAGTTCACTTTTTTATGAGAGAACTCATTTATGTCTTATTCTGAAGCTTGCAAAATCAAATTTAACCTTAAAGCCGCTGTCTTTGACATACTATAATGTCTGTTCAAGGGACACAGACCCAGAATTATTTTCAGTCATCATCCTGAAATACCCATTCATATTAAAAGGGACGTCGATCATCAAATATAATGACGAGTCCAGCAACATCAGTTTTTGTTAGATTAACATATCAACCACCAATCCATATGCAAGAGAACCTCCTCAGGATACAGTGATAATACTTGAAATGATAGTTCAGAATTATTGGGAGAAAGTAATACAACAGATTAGTATTCCACACCCAGGGAAACTCTTACAGGATGACTCAGCCCAAACCCACCTTCCTGAGTAGATATAAATTACCTGCTAACATCTTCTCCACAATTTGACACTGAGAGATCTCTGTCTTTCGGTGCTACACCTCTGAAGATGCCAGTCACAGCTGCTGGCGAAACGTCAGGAACTGCAATGCCAACACCATGGCCGTACAGCCCGGAAAATCTACAACAACTAATGTTGTCATTAATGGCCAAAACTAAAAACCAACTCATGAGGATAGAGCATAGAGCATGCTACAGGAGCAGTTGAGAGCCAGATAAAGAGGAAGAGAGAATAGATGGAGATGGGGAACAGTGTTGTACAGTCCGGGGGGAGATTGAGTGTTTGGGTCCCCATATGTGGTGGGTTTCTGAAGTGTTTATTCGCACACATGCATGATTTTTGTGTGACTTTTCAACTACTGTGACCTGTCTCCCAAGGTACGTGTGAGAATAAATTTGAAAAGAGCAACGTTTCGTTAACCACAAAGTTATGCACTGGTCTAAATTGTATTGAAAAGAGAATGCCAAGTCATGAAATGCAGATGCACATGAGACATCTGATATGTGAAGAAAATGTGTTGGGAGATGCAATGTTAGCCGGGAAGGGTAGTTTAAAAAGACAGAACCAGCAGCAGGGCAAAGGCTTCAGTATACACTGGAGCTGTGTGAAGGGGCTGTGAAATGCCAGAAGGGAAACTTCAGCCCATTATAGCCTCTCCAGGTCCAAGCCCGGCTCTGAAAGGCAGCTGCAGCCCATTTCTGTTCCTCGCTGCCCTCTGGTTACAATCCCATCTAGTTTTAGATTGGAGAGGTGAAATTGACAGAGCCTTCAAGGAGGTGATGAAATTAACAAACCCTCTGAGGAGTGATCTCTGGCTGCTCTGTCTTTTAAAACTATGTTTCCCAGCTAACATTTCATCTCCCTACACTTGATGAGCATGCGTTGAGGCGTCTTGTGTAGACAGACTCTGAGCTACTGAGAAATTACGAGAGAAAATAGCAATCATGAAAATTCCTATACTTTCACAGTAATGTGTACAAAAATACCCCCCTTGCAGAGCGTGGCTTTCAAAAATGACATCACTGATTGGCTCAGTTCTTCTCTTTGAACCGCCACAGTGGAATTTCTCAGTTGGTGCAGAATAGATCAGTCCACAGTAATGTTTTTATGTGATGATGAAAATATTATTTAAGAAGTGGCACCCCTCTAGGTCAGTCTAAGTAGACATTTGCCTTGCTTTTGAATCCTCATTAAAAATAGATCGGAGCACCTTATACCACCCAAAGCATTTTTTTTTCACTCAGTGAACTTTCAAGCTTATCCCAAGGAGTACCACTTTCCCATTACATTTCCTTCATTAGAACTTCTGCAGATGCAACCTGTTCTGACAAAACCATTTCTAATTTCTTGTTTCGGTGTTTCTGATTATTATCTCGCACTCTGGAAACCAATTCCTATTGGTCCGGCCAGAGAAAGTGTCAGAATAATAATGATAAGGGTGAAAACCTATTCATTAAAATACTTATACCTCACTTTTCCCTTGCAGTTTAAGGCACTTAAAATTCCAAGAATTAAAAACATACGTCTTTAAATGCACCATATAACTGTATACAGTATAACCCCATTTCACCTCCTCCCCAAAAAAATGCCAGCCTAAAAGTGTCCCACGAACCCACAAACAAGCAGAATTAGTTCCATCAAATATTTTGCCCCACTGACCTAAATGGGCTTAAATCCAAGAATTTAAAATTGGTGAGGTTGTTTTCAACAAAGGAGTGTGTGTGTGTGTGTGTGTGTGTGTAGTATGTAGGTAAGTGGTACTTAACAATGTTGTTTGCAGAAAGTTCTTTATTTTCTTAGTAACATTACTACTGAGGGTCAAAACACTTCATGGGCAAGTGTTGGATCCTGCAATGATCCCTGGGAATTGTAGTTTAAAAAACCATCTGCTCAGTGTTATTCTCAGCTGGGGAGGGAGGGGGGAGTTTCACACACAGACTCACTCTTTCAAAAATCCTCTGAGAACATGAGATGGGGGCGGAGTGGGGGAACAATGTAACAAGAGACAGGAGAGACGAGCGAGAGAGAAATCCGTCTCAGAGAAATCCCTCCCTCCCATTCTCCAGTTGAGCGGCTTTTCTTTGCAAGAAAATCCCCTTCGCTCAGAGCCAAGCTACAAGTGATGCCTGACACAGGTTGGACACTTGTCAGCTTCCCTCAAGTTTTGATGGGAAATGCAGGCATCCTGGTCTTGCAGCTGTAATGGAGAGCCAAGCTATAAAACCAGAACGCCTACATTTCCCATCAAAACTTGAGGGAAGCTGACAAGTGTCCAACCTGTGTAAAGTGTCACTTGTAGCTTAGCTCTCAGAGAGGGAGGAGGGGGTGTTAGACTATCATTCCCAGCAGAGATTGCAGGACCAATCAAGTGCTCTCCACGTGAATTTTGTCTCGTGTGTTCTGACCCTGAGTCAGATCCCTCCCCCCTTTCCCCCCTTCTTCTGCGAACATCATTGGCAGTGAGAATACCAGGGTTTGAGTCCAGTGGCACCTTAGAGACCACAAGATTTTCAGAGTGTAAGCTTTCAAGAGTCAGAGCTCCCTTCTACAGTGGGAATACGAATGTGGCGGCATGGAGTTGCCCACTGGATTTGGTTCAGCCTATTTGCCACTAAGAGCCAAGCTACAAGAGATGAATTACACGAGCAGGAGCATGTGAAGGGAGTCGCAGTGTTAGCCGGGAAGCTGCGTTTTAAAAGAGATCAGAAGGCTTTGTTAATTTCCCCTCTCTATGGATCCAGGGAGATCCCTGCTCAGAGGGTTTGTTAATTTCCTTTTTGCCAAGGAATGGCTCAGTCAGTTTCACTTCCCCTTTTAAGAGACAATGAAGAAATAAAAAACCTTCTGAGTAGCATCTCCCCAGCTCTGTAAAGAGGGGAAATTAACAAAGCCTTCTGATCTCTTTGATAACTCAGCTTCCCGGCTAAGAATGTGACTCCCTTCACATGCTCCTCCTTGTGTAATTCGTCTCTTGTAGCTTAGCTCTAAGTCATAGCCCTTCCTCTCCTCTGAATGGGGCAGCTACTTTAGGGTTTTGCTGTCATTTCTGCTGTATGTATAATCCCTGTTTAGACCTTCAGCAGTATGGTGGTGTTCCTTTATGCTCACCCTGCAGTGAGTCATCCCCACCACTGGAGGTGCTGTGGGTTCAGCATTTGCTGCTTCTGAGCAGCCACAGCTAGGCCCAATGGACCGACGCAGGCAGCTCTTGGCAACAGAAGCCAAATGCCCACCCGAGACCCAGGCTAACAAGAACTAGTTGGAGCTGTGAGAAGGACACAGCTGCCAACCCTAAAGGAGAAGGATGGTTGTTGTGGGTTTTCCGGGCTGTATTGCCGTGGTCTTGGCATTGTAGTTCCTGACGTTTCGCCAGCAGCTGTGGCTGGCATCTTCAGAGGTGTAGCACCAAAAGACAGAGATCTCTCCTTCTCTAAAGGAGGTTGGTCATCCCATTTTGAACAGACTATTACTGAGTTGCACATTTTGCAAAGAATTGTTCACTCTTCCTGCTTTACACTATGTAGCCTATGGCAACAGGAAGCAAGCTTTGGGCTTCAGGCCCCACTTGACCCAACAGTCGTTGCCAGAAAGGAAAACTGAGGAAAGAGGAAGTGGGGAAGATTCGTTATACGCTTAAATGTGGAGACAATTTTGAAAGAATGCATTTGCCTTGCATGTGCACAAAGGGTGCCTCTTTTGATGTTAAAACTGAACTTTGATGTTCAAATTGAATGCAGACTTTCAGATATGTGAATGATAAATGGGACTGCCCCATCACATCTAGTTTCTCCCTTAATACTTTGATAACGAAATGGTGGATTATAATGATTCATACGATTTAACTGGTCAGCACCTTCATCCCTAAATGTATTCAGCAACAGGACAAAATTTCTCTCTCTTTCCGTATATGTGTGTGGGTCTCCCTCTCTCTGCATGACTGGATTCTTGTATTTCATTAAGACTTTCCGTATATGTAAACTCTGACTTTTACCCTACAAATCTAGGAACTAGCTCAATATCAGGGAAAAGAAAATGCTTTGTGCAGCCCCTTCCCCTCTTATGTACACATACAAAAAGAAGGATTCTCCACTTTCTCCCCTAACCACAAAACCACTTATTTAAAGAGGGAAATGGCAGCCAAACCAAAGGGCCCTGGGTGGAGCAGATGGATCTTTCTTCTCCCTGACCTCCCAATTCAGACTCTTCCATTCATGCACTGGGCATAATGATATGATGACATGACTTGTATATTTCCATTGGACGTGGCACTCCAGAAGCCCTAGCCAGGAGGAGCAATTTTTAGAAAGTGGAGCCCGGGTATGAATTTCCCACTTGTCTGCTATCACAGCCTTTGCATTCTTGAGCATGAAAGGAGCGGAGGTCAAATGGTGGCGCTTGTTTGCAGGGCCTGGTTTCGCACCCGCGAAGCAACAGCTCGCAACTTGAGGGAAGTCTTCCTGTCTGATGTGGCGAAGAGAGGAGAGTTATTTATATGTTGTGGAGTTACTGAGATGTATCCAGGAGGGAGTGAGAATTCCCAGCTAATGAGCCAGGAGCTCCTTGGACAAGTATTGTCAGAGCTTCCATCCTGTACTCTGTAGGTTGTATCTGCACCAGAAACTAACCATCTAGTACTTCCACTTGTAAATGTATCTGATGAAGGGAGCTCTGAGCCTTGAAAGCTCATACCCTGGAAATCTAGTTGTTCTTTAAGCTGCTACTGGACCCAAATGTAACAATCTAGCAAAACACAATGGTGATAAAGTCCCATTGAAAACAACAAAACAGGGGTACACTCACACTTCACTTTTCAGACTGATAGAATTTAGTTGTGTGACTTTTACTGGGCGTATGTATGCAGGGTAAAGCATTCCACAAAGATCTGTCATTTTCCACAACTGAGGCATATTTATAGTTGCAGAGAAATATTCCTAGTGGGTAGCAGGTTGCCAGACCCACAAATGAAAAGTGGAAATTCAATGCACACCTTGACACCGCAATTATAGATAATAAGAATTTGACATACAAAAGTGATAGATATTTGTAAGATGTTGGTGCTTCCAAATAAGGATCATGTCGCACAATAAAGCCTAACTGCATGGTATGTGTTGCACATATAATGCTGTGGTGTGATGTTTTTGCACATATGTTGTGAGAGCTGCACATCCAGTTGCAAAACTGAGTATATGGGAGGACAATGAGAATGGATTTGGTTTTGTATATTCCTTGATGAAGGGCATTCCCATCCCAGGGTCCATCAGATTGCAGGATCCTTCACTGTGACACAGCCTTTGCACATGTGTGTGTGGTCTTTGTCTATAGAAAATCACCTGACTAGAGATGGGCACGAACCAGGAAAATGGTGGTTTGTTGCAGTTTGTGGTTCGTTGTGTTTCACGAACCAGCATGAAATTGCCCTGTTTGCTAACCAGTTCATTTGGTTCATGAATACGTCACTTCCAGGGCAGCAGAAGGTTTGCAGAAAGCCCACCCACCCTCATTGCCAAGGAAACTGATTGAGCGGCACCAGGCTGTCTACAGTGATGAACCAAAAAATGAACCAAACTAACAGGCCTAAAAATCGTCACAGTTCGTCAGAAATGCCCTCCAACAACCACCGGTTCGCAAACCAAAAAACGGCCTCTTTTTTTTTTTTTTGGTGATGAACTTTGGTTTGTATTTTGGGTCATGCCCTCCTCTACACCTGACTAAAATTCCTTGGGCAAATTAGTGGGAATTGCAATGTCAGTTTGCAAATGACTAAGAACATACTTTCAATATGCATCAAGAAGACCTGCAGTATTTCACCAGGGCAGCAGCATAGACTGCAGTAATTCAAACAGATCTGGTGTTTGAAGTGCAAAAGTTAAATGTTCAGTAAGTATAATAGGTTTGGGATCAGAACTGGGCTGTTTCCACACGTCTTACCTGCCTCCAGAACATCACGCAAAACACCCAGAAGACAGCGTCTTCTTGAGCGAAATCACGCCAGGAAGACAAGATTTTGAGCAAAATTCCCAGATGACAGCGTCTTCCTGGCACGATTTCGCGCAAGAAGATGCTGTCTTCTGGGTGTTTTGTGCGATGTTCTGGTGGCAGGTAAGACATGTGGAAATGGCCCTGATTAAAAGTTGTATGACTACCTGCATTAAAACAGAGCATGATATCAAAAATGTAGTTATGACTGCCTGCATTAAAACAGAGCATGATGTCAAAAATTCCCTTAAACCCACTAATCTATGAACCAAACTACATGTTTAGGATATTAACTAGTTGGGTCTGGGTTCCTTGGACTCAACTTGTGTAATTTGCAGCTACACAGCTACACAAGGCAAGAGTCTAACAGGTGGTTTGCCATAGCCTCCCTCTGCGACTCTGGTCTTCCTTGGAGGTCTCCCATCCGATTACTAAACAAGCCAGACCCTGCTTAGCTTCCGAGATCTGAGGAGATCAAGCTTGCCTGTTATTTAAACTGACTGATGCAGACACACGGCTAGCCAACCCCAAATTGCACATGATTGAAATCCATGGGTTGAAGGATAGATAAAGTTAAGATTGCACAACTTAAGACACCCAATTCCATGTGGATCTCACTGCTGGTTCACTTTAGAGGAGCCTGTTTTTAGAATCAGAGGAGTTAGCCGTGTTAGTCTGTAGTCGCAAAATAGTAAAGAGTCCAGTAGCACCTTTAAGGCTAACCAACTTTATTGTAGCATAAGCTTTTGAGAATCACCGTTCTCTTCATCTGACGAAGAGAACTGTGGTTCTCAAAAGCTTATGCTACAATAAAGTTGGTTAGTCTTAAAGGTGCCACTGAACTCTTTTTTTTTTAGAATGTTGTACTTGTTCCTAACCCCCTGGAAGCAAAATCCTCTTCAAACAACTTACTTGCCCTCTTCTCGTATAGTTATGCTTTGCAAGACAGCTGGAGCAATTGGCTGGGGTCCCCACCCGAATCAGTCTGGGGCCCAGAAGCCGAACATCTGGAGGTCATTCAGCAACTTAAATTATTTCCAGGCTAGATGTGCGGTTTTCATCCAACCCTAATCCATTTGAGCTGGCACCACCTGAAACCAAAAGCATAGGAAAGGACACATGGAATCCCCTGGAAAACTATTGCCCAAGTCGAACAAGGATAACAGAATATTTCATTATTGTTTCTCCTAGAAGCTGATTTTGGAGGCCTACAGAATCTGGATTCTGCTTCTGCAAGCCTAGAGCAGCATCTGAACGAGACGTTGAGGCAACGGAGGCATGCCGGAGATGATGACTATAACATCGAGGTCCTTCTCGGGGTGGACGACTCCGTGGTCCGGTTCCACGGCAAAGAACACGTTCAGAATTACCTGCTCACTCTGATGAATATCGTGAGTGCCTTTCCTCAGTGCTTGCGTACGGCATCTCTGGACCCAAATTTACATCTCTAGGTCAAAAGCGCAGTTAGCTACCCACCCGCACATTTGATCAGAATCGATGTGTGGTTCCAGTGGAGCATTTTCCAGATTTTAATACGATATCTGTTTCTCAGCTGTCTGCCCTATTTATCCAAAATGAAAAACCAGGGGGAAACCTCCTTTAGGATCGACTCAAGGGTAGAGAGCCAAAGCTCAAGGAGGCACACAAAAAGGTTGCAATCAAACAACTGTTAACAATAACCAGTTTTATGTCTCAGTGTAACAATCAGAATAGTCCAGTTCAATAGCAAAGTCCCATGCACCAAACTGTCATATATTTTCTTATTCCTTTGGTATCCAAGGTGCCTATAGCGGAGCACACACAAATCTTTCAATCTGTAGTTAATGGAGGGGAAGAGCAGAGGCGGCATTTCCACCCTGATGGCTACGAGCTTCCCCAGCCCCGTCTCCTTAGGCTCGTTTCGAGAACAGTCTTCTTCCGGCCAATAATTAGTTCTTTCCAATAAACAAGTTTTCCAACTTCCATCTCCAGTGTAGTCAATATCAATGGGGTCATGGCGTAGTTTAGCTCATCAACCTCACAACAACCTTGTGAGGTAGGATAGGCCACGAAAGACACTTCCCAAGGACACCTAATACGCTCCTTGGATGAATGATACTTTGAAGATGCTTCAGGGGTCAAGCTACAGCAGATAAAATATATTCAAAATAAATATTTATTGTGTTATCTTCACAATAGTAACTTTAAAAACAAAAGGCCTGGATATCAGGCTGCTTTCAGAGCCAGAGCAAGCTTTATATAAGCTATAATATTTTCCAAACATAGTTAATGAACGTATCAAATGACAAACACAATATGTTCAAATATATTTTCTTTGCTGTAGCTTGACCCTCGTAGCATCTTCAGTATATTTTGGGTTGAGATTTGTCCCTCCCCCTCTTTTTTTTCTTTGTTTGCATGATACTTTATTTTATTTTATTTATTCGATATTTAGCCTGTTCTCCGCACAAGCAGGCTCAGAGCAGGTTACAACATAATTAAAATAATACATAATAGAATATAATACAAATTTAAATACAGATTTTAAAATCTATAATAATATAGATACTAAACAGTATTAAGTGTTTCTAAAACGTTTGATGACATCTGCTACAGAATTTCTTGTGGTAGCTGTAGACGGACCATACAGTAGAATTAAGTGGGTGAGAATAATAATAAGGCTGAACATCTTTAAATCAGCCCAAGTCTAACCTTCTACGTATGCTAACATTTTCAGTACCTATGATCCTCTTTTAAGCTCCACCAGTAACTTTTATATAACTACATATGATTACTGATCTCTTTTTCTTAATTTCACAAAAAGTCCCTGTGGAGAAACGCCATTCTGTTTGGGGAGTTAGCTTTCTATGGGCTGCAGAGGGGAGGGGCTAGTTCTGGAGTGGAATGTGATTGGAGGGAGAGCGAGTCGGTGGGAGTTGGAAGTTGACAGTTGGTGGCTGAGGAGTTGAGGGAGAGATGGCTCTGAGGGGAGAGGGAGATCTAGTGTAACCCCAGGTATCAAAGGATTGGGCCTGCCCTACGCAACATCTCTTCAAGGCATGAGGGAGATAGAGTACGGGCTTCTGTTTATGATTTATTATTCCTTCCATTCGCTGTATATTTGCCTGTGTATAGTTAGAAGTTAAGTAAATGAGTTTTTTGGGAATTTATGAAGGAAGAAAGCTCTTCTGGTCCACATAGTCCCCCAACCGCTTGGGCCCACTAGCAGAGGAGGGAGGTTAGGAGGCTGTCCCACCTGACCAGGACCCCATACAGGAACAGTGGCGGAAGCAACTACCCGGAGACAGGAAAGGGAGGCAGCCTCTTCAGGTGCCTGGCCAGAGGCGAAAAGGGAGGGGTAGGCAGAACAGGGTCTACCAGTGGGAGGAAAGGCCCCATTTCGCCACAGTCCCAAACAAAGAAAAGAAAGAAAAACATTGGGTGATGGAGCTGCCACTTTAAATCAGAATGCAACTTAGACTGGTTCCGCACGTCACACACATACGAAACTGTCTTATACTGAATCAAACAATTGGTCCATCAGTCTGTATTGTTCACTCAGACTAGCAGTGGCTCTCCGGGGTCTCAGGTAGAGGTCTTTCACATCACCTGCCACCTGATCGTTTTAGCTGGAGATGCCAAGGATTGAACCTGGGACCTCCTACATGCCAAACAGATGCTCTACCACTCAGCTACAGCCCCGTCATTGGATATTGCGCTCTTATAATAATTCTCCTCTCCGTTTTTCCTACCAGAGAGGAGAATAACAAGAGGTGAATTATTACAGTAGCACAATATCCAGTAACATGTCAATACCACCCAACTATTAGGTCGCAACCCTATATGGAGGGAGGGTTTGTGATGTCACAGTTTCTTCCTATATGCTATCATATGATTGCCTAGTTGAGCCAGTAACTATGCAAAATCGCTTTATAAGATTTAGATCTGGTTCCAGTAGTTTGTGAAGCCAATCATGGCTCACCCCATTTAACAACATCAAGCAAATTGTTCATTCACACATTACTGTTGGGTTTTCATTTGCTTGCATTGCCAGCTGTTGTTGTCCCTCATCTCCTCCCCCCCCCCCAAAAAAAACATTCTTCAGCAATCTTGCTGTAGTATTCTGGACCAATTGTTGTTTCTGGATACTCTTCAAGGGATACCCTACATAGAGAGCAATGCAGTAGTCTAGTTTAGATGCTTATGAGGATCAGCCCATGTAATAGTGCTTGCAGAGCACTAAAATGAACAACAGAATATATTTATTTTATTGTATTTTATTTAAAACATTTATTTTCTGCCTTTGTACCCAGCTACGGCCCTCGAGATGGCAAACAAAAAGACATTAAATATCAACTTTAAGAAACAGTAGATATGTAAAAACAACAATTAAAACAAATATGAAGGAGAGTCAGCCAGGGTATGCCAGATGAAATGAAAAAAGTCTTCTCCTGCTGGTCAAAGACAATGGTAGAGGAGGACAGATGAATCTCCCTGAGCAGGGAATTCCACAGTTTTGGAGCCATGACTGAGAAGGCCCTTTCTGGGGGTTAGTGCCTGTCAAATTATGATAAGATGACCTAAAGCAGAACTCCTGATCATACGGCCTGGGTACTTTCATATAGGAGTAGGTGTTCCGAAAGATATGCACTTCCAAGCTGACAAATGTTTTAAAGGTCCATTCTAGGTCCAGAAGCAAATTGGATGCCAGTGCAGATGGAACAAATGCGGAGTAACATGGCCCCAACAACCTACTCCTCCTAGCATCGTTGCTGCAGCAGTCTGCACCAATTGTATTTTCCAGACACTCTTCAAGGGATACCTTACATAAATCCCATTGCAGTAGTCTAGTCGAGATGCTTATGAAGAAAACATCTTGTTGCCCACACATATGATATAACAGACTGTGGATCCAGAGGTTGGGTAGTTAACTTCTCCCCTCTTTTTCTTATCTTGATCAGAAATCCATATAGAGCCGCTTCCTGGTTTCCTTTTTCAGCTCCATCTAACGATTTGAACACAAGTCCCAAGAGTCGCATGTGCAGTAGCCCAAAGAATTTGTTTCCAGACACAGTTCTCCTTCTCTAGATCAGATCTGATGTGCTTCAAGAGTGTTGGTTATCCTCTTGTCTCTTGACTGAGAACCTGGATATTTTAGCTGGACAAATGAATCTCCTGAATTGTCTTTTCGATACAACAATAATGATTCCATTTTGGAACACTGACTTCCAATACTAGTGTACTTTACTCTGCAAACTGCTGAGCTGGCTTTTTTATTACTGAAACGGATTCGCAGTAAAATAGCCTGTCTTCTTTTTAAAAAAAGGGCACAGCGCCATCTGCTGTTAATATAGAGTATCTCCAAAGACTGTTTGCTTTGACTCTCGAAAGCTCATACCGTGGAAATCTAGCTGGTCTTTAAGGTGCTACTGGATTCGACTCTTGCTCTTTGTTACTTGGCAAGAGATATTTCCTCTGAAGATCTCCTGAAACAGTCCTTTAAAACATTGCTTTTCATTATGTCCACCGTTTAGAATCCTTGGAACTTTTCAGATGTCGTACCTGTCTCAGAGTTTAAATTACTGGGGGGAGAGGGTTCTGTGTCAAGCCCTGAAGCTGAAAAGAGGAAGATGCCATCACGAAAGTTATATTGGGCTGGATCCTCCATATCTGTTCTATTAACGGTACCGCCTTCTTCCAGCACGAGGTGCCCTCTCCTTCCCCGCCTCTCATCTTAGTAGAAGCAGCCTTACGCAGGAGGAAGGTTTCCCCCATGAGCAAAACATCTGCATGAGTTAACTCATTGCATCCTCAAATCAAGATAAAGTCCTTAAGTGAGAAGGACACCAACTTTAAACTGAGCTGCTGGGATTTTAACTAATATGTCCACTAACTCAAAAGAGCAGGGTTCGAGTCCAGTAGCATCTTAAAGGACAGCAAGACCTCCAGGGTATAAGCTTTCGAGATTCAAGCTCCCTTTGTCAGATACAAGTATCTGAGAAAGGGAGCTTGAATCTCGAAAGCTTATATCCTGGAAGTTTTGTTGGTCTTTAAGTTAGACTCGAATCTTGCTCTTCTACTGCAGACCAGTATAGCTATCCACCTGAAACGAACTCAAAAGACTTCAGATCTTCTAAAGCGCCTCCTGCTCCAAGTCAGAGAAGGAAAGTTGGGACTAGCTCTTTGCTTTAAAATGGAGGGGTTGTTGTTGTTCACTCCCTATATGACTGCAGGAAAAGGTTACTAAATCCAGAGAATGAAAAACTTCTTCATGTTAAGAGTAGTTCAGCAGTGGAACCAGCTGCCTGGGGCATGTGATGGGTTCCCCGTCATTGGCAGTCTTCAAGGAACAGCTGGACAAATACTTGTTGAGAATGCCCTAGGTTGTTCCTGTATTGGCCATGGGGTTAGAATAGATGATCTTTAAGACCCGCTCCAACTCTAGGATTCTGTGATTCTAAGTGTCTGTGGCCAAGTTGAGCATGCACATCTGTGAAGTGCCAACCCAAGAGGAGCTCTGTACTTTGGTCATCAGTCAGTGGTAGACATGGGCACGAACAGAAAAAAACCTGAACATGGTGTTCGTTGTTCGTTGCCATCCACGAACAATGAACAATGAACATTGACGAACTGACCTGTTCACGAACATCTTCGTTGTTTGTGGGGGTCAGCAGGCTCTCCTCCAGCCTTCAAGATCCCTACCACACAACTCCCAGAAACCCTACCTGAGCAGACAGCAGGAAATGTACTACTAATAAATAATAGCTTGGCTCCAGAACCTGGCAGCAGCTCTGGAACCTGAAGAGGTAGATCTCTATCCCACCACACACAAAGAAAATTCAAACTCCAATGCACTCTACCTGTCTCTCTCTCTCAAAATGCCAACAGCAACTGTCTCTCCCTCACTGTCTGCAAAACTAGAGCAGGGAGCCCCCCTCCCCCTTGCACTTTGCTTCCATGTAACAAATTTGGAGCTCCACACTTGAAAGGGAGACCTGCCTATCAAGCTAAATTGGGCTTAGATTGGGGTTTCCAGGGCAACAGCAGGAGTTCAGACAGAGTTCAGGCAGTCCCTGCCGCCAGTTGCCAAGGGAATTGATTGCAGGTGCCAGACTGTCTGGCTTGACGAACAGCAACGAACAGCAATGAACGAGGCTTGCAAGGACCACCTGTTCATTTAGAATGGAGCCTCATGAACAGCTTGTTCGCAAACAGCAGATTGGGCTGTTCATGGGGTTTTTTTAGTTCGAATTGCTGTTCGTGCCCATCTCTAGTCAGTGGTGGGGAGAGACCTGAAAGCCCCTGTTGGGTTTTTTTTTTGCTTAAAATTTTTAAATTTTATCCTCCAGATTCACAGCACTCCCAAGTGGCATGCTGGAGGGCAATACTCTGTTCTGACTGGCAACTGCTGTTCATGATCTGAACAGGTACAGGTCTGTCACAACACTTGCCACTTATGATCCTCTGATTAGAACCAGGAACCTTCTACATGCAAAGTGTGTCTTCCACCCCTTAGCCAGGGCCTCTACCCATTGGCATGCTAGCATCTCACCCCCTGATGTACCCTATCAAGCCACCCTCAGACTGCAGATATGCTCTTAATGTGCAGGGCTGTTTCCACAGCATTTCTTCCGCTGGACGGCAGCTTTTTCCTTTGCCAATAACCAGTCTCAGTTACAGCAAATGAAAAGCACTTTGTGAGTGAGGGAGGAAAATCGATGTGTCTGCAGCTTTAAAAGTATCAGTTCTTCTTAAGCCTTTCAAAACTTCCTGAAGCTGAAACTCCTAAAGGCTTTGGCAAGTCAAGAAATTGATTCCCTGCAAGAATTATAGACGGAGCTCTTGACCTGGAGGGTCTCCTGTTGCAGTCCAATGCCAGTCAGCAATCTGCCTTTGGTTGATTATTTATTTAAAATATCTTTATGCCACCTTTCCACGTGGGTTAGGGTCCCCGAGGTGGTGAACGATCAAACACATTAAAAGAAGCTTTTAAATTGCATAGTATAAAAACAAAAACACCAATTAAATGGATTGTGTGCACAGTTAAAACAAATACACAGAAGGAAGGTTAATGAGAGACCACCAGATGGAACAGTGAAGTCTTCGTCCCCAGCAGAAGACAATGATAAAGGAGGACAGACAGATCTCCATGGGGAAAGAATTCCATAGTTTTGGTGCCATGACCAAGATGACATCACGCAGGACGGGCGTGCCACCAGCGGAGTGGCGGCAGCGCGGGCGGCTGGGAGGCCACCCCTGCCACTCGCCTGTCCTACTGAGGGGGCGGCTGGCTTGCCGCATGCTCCCTGTCCTGTGGGGCAGGCGAATGGCACAGTTGGCCTCCCAGCCCTCCGTGCCACTCGCTTGCCCAGCAGGACAGGGAGTGTGTGGCAAGCTGGCCACCCTCTCATTCGGGCAGGCGAGTGGCACGGAGGTCTGGGAGGCTGCCCATGCCATTCACCTGCCCCGCAGGACAGGGAGTGTGCAGAAAGCTGGCTGCCCCCTCAGTGGGGCAGGCAAGTGGCACGGGTGGCCTCCCAGCCCTCCGTGTCATTCGTCTGCCCAGCTGAGAGGGCGGCCTGCTTGCTGCGTGCTCCCTGTCGTGCGGGGCAGGTGAATTGTGCGGGCGGCTGCTCATCTGCCCGCATTGCCACCGGCATGCTCCCAGCGGCTGGCAGCTGCGCCCAGAACCCCCTCTTTGGTGGTGCCAGGGGCAGACTACCCCCCTGCCCCCCTTCGATCCGGCCCTGGGGCCCAAGCTAAATAATTCTTATAATTCTTTTACAAGAATTCAAGTATCTTTTTAAAGGCCAACAAGACTTCTGGCATATAATTCTCAGAAGCTCCTACCCTGGAAATCTAGTTGATCTTTAAGGTGCTACTGGACCCAAATCTTGCTCATTCACAGCAGTAGTCAATGAAAAAGAAGGGGAGGACGCACCAAGACAAAATGAAGAAGGAACAGCAATTGATGCAAAGGGAGGAATTCTTGAATTATAAAGTAACTTAATAATTAAAGAATTCTTCCCTTTGGACCAATTGCTGTTCTTCCTTTCACTGCAAGCCAACATGGCTACCTGCCTGAAACTTGAAATTCTTTTAGGCTTTCTCAGCCTCTTTGTACAGACTGCAAACACTACATTGTGTATTTTCCCCCTTCTTTCTTGTTTCTCTCCCTTTCTCAGGTGAACGAAATTTACCATGACGAATCCTTGGGAGTCCACATCAACGTGGTGTTGGTGCGCATGATGATGCTGGGCTATGCCAAGGTAAATAAACCAGGTGAATGGTTCCTCTCTCTCCTTCCTCCTTCTAACCAGTCTTGCAGGAAAACTCTTCATGCGCCACCCCATTCCAACCAGAACGCAACACGTTTGTGTATAAGAGAGCAGGAGTGGGTGAAAGGACATCTCCATACTGGTTCCATCACTCAGTGGTTGGGTTGGGGAAAATTAGGTCTGCTGGGATTGTATGTAGTATACAGTAAAGGGAGATAAATCTTATTTCAAGCAAGCCAGCTCTGTGACCATTATGGAAATTAAGTTCAATTGCCTGACAGCGCTTATTTTTTGCGATATATTTTGTGGCTGTTACTATGTTACTTTTGTTGTGTTCGTCCCTGAGAAGCTTGAGAAGGTTTGCAGGGCACTGAAGCCTTGAGCCAGAGCAATGGAAATCTCATCCATGGCTTTTTGCATGTTGAGATCTCAGCTGGCATTGTGCCCAAGCTCTTTTTTGCAGCCACGAAGGCTAGAAATGTGAGTTATTTTTTTAAAAGAAAGTAAGTTAAGGTTTCCCTCACCTAGATAGCCCAGGCGAGCCTGATCTCATCAGATCTCAAAAGCTAAGCTGGGTCAACCTTGGTTAGTCATTGGATGGGAGACCTCCAACGAAGACCAGGGTTGCAGAGGCAGGCAATGGCAAAGCACCTCCGGTAGTATCTTACCTTGAAAACCCCACTGGGGCTGCCATAAGTCAGCTATGACTTGACAGCACTTTCCACCACCACCACAAGTTAAGGTTATCAACAAGTTGAGGTTATCCCATGCCCCTTCATGGTCCTTTCTGTATCCTAAATAATGACCATGTATGCACCACCCCAGCTTGCATCCCTTTGGAGGAAGTGGGCAGAAGTGCAGTCACAGTGCAAATGGAAGCTCTTTTCTCCAGTAGAATTTCTGCAAACACCTGGACATGATGTCCTGCTCGATAAGAAGGGCCAAGCCTCTTATCCTGTGTCAGGGTTGGCAAACAGAAGATATTACACAACAGAAAAGAATCTCTCAGGTCATCTTGCTGTTAGGCAGGGCAGGTTGCCATAAGGCCTGCACAGCAAAAAGGACCTAGGATGGCTCTTGACCCACAAGCCACGTCTTGCTGGTGTATCCCTTCCATGGGAAGCTATTTGCTTCCTGAGATGCCAGAGAAATCCAAACAGAGTAGCCATTTTAGCCCTGACCTGGCTCACCCAGGCTACATCTTGTTACATCTCAGAAGCTATGCAGAGTTCGTATGATAGGAGGCCACCAAGGAAGTCCAGGCTGGCTATGCAAAGGCAGGCAGTGGCAAACCACCTCTGAACTTCTCTTGCCTTGAAAACCCTGTGGGGTCATCATAAGTTGACTGTGACTTGACAGCACTTTACACACGTAGATTTTGTTACACCAATTAATGGGAATTAATTAATTCCCAATTATTTGGGAATATAAAGCTTCTTGGGGGGATGAAATTGGAGTCCACAACAGCTCCCAAATGCTTATTGCATTTGCAATTGAACCTGTATATTTGGCAATTTTTCAGCCCTCCCTTGCAGAATACTAGAGATGGCATGTGCTCTATGGGTACGTGCAGGGGGAGTTTTCTGGGGAAAGAGGTGGCGGAACTCTCAAGAGGGAAATGAGGAAGAAACACACGGGGTTCATTGAAATAATATTATTTTCTCGCACTATTACTGAGTATTTTCAAGAGGTGCCAGAACTCCGTTCCACCATTCCCGCTGAAAAAAAGCCCTGGGTATGTGTGTGTCTTACAAGAGTTTTATTTCATACCCGTGGCACCTTCTCCCCCAACAGTTCAGAAGATAAGCAAAGCTCAACTCTGCAGCTCCAGGGGTCTCATCTGAATAACTCTCCCACTGCTGATTCTGATTCCTGCATGTTTGGTTCTGACTCGCATATCGTATTCTCTTAGTCCATCAGCCTAATTGAACGAGGAAATCCATCCAGGAGCCTGGAGAATGTTTGCCGGTGGGCGTACCAGCAACAGAGGGCAGACCCGAAGCATTCGGAGCACCACGACCATGCCATCTTTCTAACCAGGCAAGATTTTGGCCCAGCTGGAATGCAAGGTACTGTGATCAAGACCTCCACAGGTCAAGTTGCTGTTTCTGCTTTTTTGTAACACTGTTTCTGTGGCTTAATTCAGAGTGGAAATACACATTACGAAGTACCTCGAGATGCTCAAGTGAAACACATTTCATGTGTTGCCTCCTCCAACTTCCCATGCACTGGCTCGCACAGTTACATTTCCATTTGCTCCATGTGAGTGCATTCACACGTTCACTATCAGTTCCTCCTCAACTGCTAAAAGTATCCCAGGTTGCCCCACCTCCATTCATGGAAATGCGGAACTTGACACTTTCTCACATCTTAAAGAAATGCAAATTGGCAAGTCGAAGGATCCTACGGTACTTATCCTCGCAGTGAAAACGGAGCTGAATTGGTGCTGTGCCCTCCAAACTCACCTGCAGAAGCAATCACACAAAGAGAGCTCCTGTGAAAGTGGCATGCACATGCGCCGAGCAAGAACAGCCTGCACATGAATTGAGGACCACACATACAATCTTGCACTTGAGCATCCCCAGGTAATTCGCAACATGTATTTCCATTCTCGGAGATTAAGGCAGTATCTTCATGCACTGTAAAGCTAGAATCTGTTATTGAAGTCTTATGCGATCTCCTCATGACACAGGGACTGATAATTAATCATCCATTTTGCATTTTTGCTCTGGGTGGAATGCAAGGTACTGTGATCAAGACAAGAGATGGGCACGATCTGCATTATGAACGAAAAAAAACCACGATAATGGCGATCGCGTGATCATGACCCGGCGGATCGTGATCGTCCATGGCCAATGTTCCAGCGGTTGGGAGAGGCCTGGATCAGGGTGATCGGGCTTGGTTCAGGGATCCAGACACTCCAGTGCCAGCAATCTATTCCCCTGGCAACGGAGCCAGGGGAATGCCTGAGCTCTGTTTGCCCTCCTTCTGTTGCCCTGGAAACCCGAATGGAGCCCAGCTTTCCTTGATCAGCAGGGCTTCCTTCCAACCCCGGAGCAGCCGGCAAGCAGCCAGACTCCCTGCCCCCTGAGGGGAGGCAGCTTGTCACTGCCTCCTCATGTCCACCAGGCCCGGCGGTGGACCCACCCACCTTCCCACATAGCTGGGAATACCAGCGCACCCCGCTTTGGCCTCCATGATCCATGATCCACGGCTCGGGAATGGGAGATGCTCGGTACGGGTCGTTAATTCGGGATCGTCACCGGTGCCGATCCACGATCAGCTGGATCATTAATTTTTTGGGATCATGCCCATCTCTAATCAAGACCTTCTCTCCTCCCCAGGCCAAGTTGCTGTTGTTGCTTTTTGTAACACTGTTTCTGGCTTAATTAAGAGTGGAAACGCACGTTACAAAGTACCTTGGGACTCTCAAGTGGACCTCATTTCATGGGTTCCCCCCTCCAACTTCCCATGCACTCACTCACACAGTCACACTTCAATTTGCTCCATGTGAGTACATTCACACATTCAATATCAAGTATCCCAGTTTCCCCCACATCCATGTATTGTAATGCAGATCTTGACACTTTCTCAAACCTTAAAGAAATGCAAATTAGCAAGTCGAGGATCCTAAAGTACTTGCTCTACAGTGTCTATTCTTCAGAGTTCTCCCTGCGAAAACAGAGCTGAAGTGAAGTTCTGTCCTCCTGACTCGGTGTTCATACTCACTTGCAAATGCAATCACACAAAGAGGGCTCCCATGAAAGCGGCATGCTTATGTGCCCGGCAGGAGACAGCCTGCATGTGAATTGAGGACCATGCATAAAATCCTGCACTTGAGCATCGCCAGGTAGTTTGCAAAGTGCATTTCCACTCTCAGATAGCCATTGAATTCAACAGCAGATCATTTTTGCTTCAATCTTTACGGCTAACAGCCCAGGAATGGCCTACGTGCAGGTCAAAAAAATTTACAGTGGGTCCTGCCCAGGATGCACTTTACACACCTGCAAACCCAGGCGAACCCTCACATTTGCACAACAGTCCGATTAAAAAAATAATTAGAAATTGCTGGGTTAATAAAACCCAAAACAGAATCAGCAATTTCTGTGCCTGCACAAACAACATTTTTGAAAATGGAGAAGGATCAAGCAGGTGGAAGAAGGAAGTGACCTTGGAAATAGATGCCATTCCATGGCAGGGGGAACCAGCCAGGAAGAGGAAGGGAAAGTGAACCAGAACCGAAAAGAGGAAAGCAGGAAAGGGATGGAGGGGGAAGGATGCAACTTTCCATCCTCCTCCAATATTCGCAGTTCGCCATCTTATCATTCCTGCCAGTTCCTGTTTTTGAACCTCCTCCCTGGTTGTGTTATGTGTGTTCGTATATCTATATGTTTTTATTGAATTGTTTAAATATTTTGTATATATCTTATTTTGCATTCTATTTTAAATGTTTTAATGTGTGCTACTTTAGGGAGTCTATTTGGGTGGAAAGATGGCACAGAAATGTTTTTAATAAACCAAATAAATAAATTAAATAAATAAATAAATTCATAGTTGACAAAGTTGGCTACTGGTGTGTATTCTAACTATAGCAGACTAGCAACAGAGCCTTTTTTTAAAAAAGGGCCCTAGAAAACCTGGGAACGCTGGGCTTCCCACAGCGGCGGGACCCTCTGGAGGGGTGGGCTTGCTTTGCCATCCCACTGCCACGGCTCCCACTGGAGGGGAGGGCTCACCCGGTCGTCCTGCCACCGTGGCACCCTCCAGAGGGTCAGGTGGGCTTGCCTGGCCGTCCTGCGGTGGTAGCTCCCTCTGGATGCCGCATTGGCCAGGACGCACTTTTTATCCTGGTGCTCCTGCACAGACGCACCAGGATAAAAGTGTGTCGTCAGAAACACAATTTCTCTTTTATATAGAAAGATTCTTTGGTTGATGTTACTCATGTATATATCCTATGGGTGTTCAGGACAAAACGGAAAGTTCATTGCCCCTGGCTCCTAAGTAAGGATGTAAAAGAATGGCAGTTCTAGTGCATTGATTTCTGCAAAGCTTTTGAGGAGGTGGGATTTACAGCAGTGTAGTAGTCAGTGAATATACCACAACCTTTCATTACTCAGTCCATGATGTTGCTGGGGCATCATAGGATACAGCTAGAAAGAAATGGTACCCACAGTGCTTGTGTAGCACAAGAATCAGAAGTCACACAGTCAGCTTCAGAAAGATTCTCCCATGAACCTCACCCCCCCCCCCCAAAGGTTCTGAGCTCTTGGTCTGGTGCAGCAGAGCCAGGGCTTTTTTTCTGGGAAAAGAGGTGGTGGAACTCAGTGGGTTGCCAGCACAGGGGGCAACTTATGGCGGGAGGTGGTGCCCCTGGTACCACGTGTGTGTGGGCGAAGTGCAGGGCCAATGATGTCACTTTGGGTCAGCTGGAACAAGGGGAGAGGTTTTAAAAGTTTAAATCACCCTCAGCGAAAATGGTCACATGGCTGGTGGCCCCTGATCTCTAGACAGATGGGAGTTTAGATTGCCCTCCGTGCCACTCCCGTGGTATGGAGGGCAATCTAAACTCCTCTCTGTCTGGAGCTCAGAAGGCGGGGCCATCAGCCATGTGACCATTTTCAAGAGGTTCCGGAACTCCATTCCACCATGATCCAGCGGAAAAAAAGCCCTGAGCAGAGTGTTATGTGCCGTCAAGTCACCTCTGACCTATGGCAACCCTATGAGTGAAAGGCCTCCAAAACATCCTATCATTGACAGAATTGCTCAGATCCTGCAAACTGGAGGATGTGGCTTCCTTTATCGAGTCAAGCCATCTCGTTTTAGGTCTTCCTCTTTTCCTAGCATGATTGACTTTTCCAGAGAATCTTGTCTTCTCATGATGTGACCAAAGTACGATAACCTCAGTTTTGTCATTTTAGCTTCTAAGAAGAATTCAGGCTTGATTTGATCTAGTACCTACTTATTTGTCTTTTTGGCTGTCCATAGTATCTGCAGAACTCTCCTGGGACAGGGACTTTTCGGTCCTGGCCCCAACCTGGTGGAACTCTCTGTCTGAGGACACTCGGGCCTGCTAGGATCTTGTATCATTTCAGCAGGCCTGCAAGACGGAGATGTTCCACCAGGCTTACGGTTGAGGCCAGTGTCAGGACCATCATTGAGCCTCCCACAGGTCTCCAGTATTCGAGTACAGCTTGTGTGCCTGTCTACCTCCTCTCTGTATGCTGGGGGCAGGAATGTGTAGCCAACTATATCAGGTTTTTGTATATATATAATTTTAATTGCTGAATTTTATTATAGAATTTGCTATGTAATTGTATTTTGTGACTGTTGTGCCCTGTCCTGAGCCCACTTGTGGGGAGGGCGGGTTAAACACTAAACTAAACTAAGCTAAAAGACAGTGATCTCAAGGAACCTCCAACTTTAATGCTTCCGCCAGGGTATGCTCCAGTCACCGGCATGTGCCATCCGGTCAGAAGCTGCACACTCAACCACGAAGATGGGTTTTCTTCAGCTTTTGTAGTCGCCCATGAAACTGGACATGTGTAAGTCTTGTTATAAAATAGGAGTTGGCAAGTGCGGGGCAGGGGATCCCTGGACCAAATCTGTCCTCCTAATGAGGTTATCTAACCCTTCTTCCCAGTTGCTAACCAAAAGACAAGAGGAGGAGATAGTATGGCGATCTATATGACAATGGAATCAGTTTGGGGGCAACTTGGGGAGCGTGTGATATCCCATCATGCCCTGCTCCTTTCTCAAAATGGCAATCTAGCAAATGGAGCGGTTGCCAGAGAAGAATAGCACCATGAGCTGCAAGCAGTCCCATTCTCCCTTGCGATTTACTTTATGGGACACTGGCATTCTAGTTTTGTAAAATGGCTGGGGATCTTTGATATAGATCAGTAGTACCAAACATGGCACCCTGAGGTGCCCTAACACCTGCTGTTGTGATTCTTAATGCTCAACTGCTTCTTTAGTGTAAGGGATAAAATTTGAAGAGTCTCGAATGGAAAGGAAAAGATGGCTTTAGGTCACTCACTACCAGCCAACTGGAAACAAAACACTGTGCTCATCTTGGGTGGACATGCCACAGCTGTGCCTCTTCATCTTGTTCATAGGCTGTTTTTGGGTTTAGAAGCCTCTCCTTGTGGCTGCTCAGGGAGGGAGAAAACCCCCTCCCCTTCTGATGAGAAGCCACAATTCATGAGCATCTCTTCCTAAGGCGTAGAACCAATCCCATCTTTTCTTTGTCTTCTGGATGCAAAGAGTCCAGAGGCATCACAGTTCTGCCTACAGGGAGCTTTCATTTAGCAACTCTGCCCTGGAGTGTTTGCTTGGCTTGGAACCTCCCAACGTTTTGAAATTGGCCCCGCCCCTATGGCAACCATTTCATGATGGCACCTAATATAATATTCAGAAGTCCATTCCATGGTTTATTATAGTTACCAAAATCTGGAGCAGTTCCAGACCAGGTTTTTACTTATGGCTGTAAGTAAACTGGCTAGCCAAGCGGCTGTATAAGATTGTGGGAGGTTTTCCTTTGTTTACTCTGAATAAAGTTATACCGTTTACTTAAAAAGCATATTCCTGAATGATATAGCATCTTTAAGTGCTTGTTGTCCTTTGCCAAGATTTCAAAAGTGCTAGACTGACTCACCAAGATAAGTACTGAAATCTTTATGGGGCTGAGCTCATTCCCAAGCGTAGTATAGTCAAATTTTGGAGAGCCGAGGAAGAAATTGTTCAGGCTGCTTATATGTATTAACACTTTCTCCCCCTTTAATTTCTTTGGTTCCAGGTTGGGAATGGAACACGATGGGCAAGGGAACCGGTGTGGGGACGAGACAGCCATGGGGAGCGTTATGGCTCCGTTGGTGCAAGCAGCCTTCCACCGATATCACTGGTCCCGCTGCAGCGGCCAGGAGCTCAAAAGATACCTACAGTAAGGACTAGTCTGTGCCTTGCAAATACCGTACTGAGTGGCTGAGGATGCAGAGAGCTTGTATCCTGGCCACATGTGGGAATTACTCATTACTAGGGCTAGAATGCGCTTAGGATCTCTATGCAAGCTTATCAGGATACTGTTCCCCTTACAGTGCAACCTTATGACTTCAATGGCTTTAGACTGGAGTAATTCCATTTAGGATTGTGCTGTTAGTGTCACTTCTGTAACCCATTTCTGGAGAAGTTATAATGGGCTGAAATTTCCCTTCTGGCATCTCACTGCCCTTCACACAGCTCCAGTGTATTGCAAAGCCTTTGCCCTGCCGACGGCTCTGTCTGTGCAAACTATCCTTCCCGGTTAGCATTGCGTCTCCAGACACGTGTTCGTCACATATCAGATGTCTCATGTAGAGAGACTTCTAGACACCTTGGCTCGGGTCTTGCAGTAAATTATTGCTAATGGAAGGGATTTGTCTCAGTAGAAAGAGGCTTTGCCTTTTACCTTCTGTTGCAGCCCAAAATTATCACCCAAATAATGATCCTGGAGGATATAGGACCCCCCTAAAACAGCACGGTGAGAGTCACAGGTCTCCTGAAGGAGGGTAGAAGTCAACAAAAATCTACCCCTTTCGTTAGCAGAAATTTTCCGTGGAATCCAAGCCTTTGCACTGACAGTGTACGAAGTCCCCAAACTATACAGTTTAAATAAGCAAGGAGATGCCTTGAGATGATACACATGATGCACATTTGAGTGAAACTGCGGACCCTTAGAAGAAGTTTCCGTTTCTGGTTGATGGTGGGGTTATGGTTTGGTCCCTTGCCAATTCTTTTACCGTTTGCTCTTCTCGCAGCTCCTATGACTGCCTCCTTGACGATCCCTTTGAACACGATTGGCCCAAACTTCCTGAGCTGCCGGGGATCAATTATTCCATGGACGAACAGTGCCGCTTTGATTTTGGAGTGGGCTACAAGATGTGCACAGCGGTATGTTCCTAGAAAGGTTAAGTGTTTAACAACTTAGCACTCTTCGGGAGATGCCACGTTGTTCGGCAGGGGGGGAAACGGTAAAGGAGGAAATTATATCCATTAATCGTCGTGATCATAGCGTGAGCATTCCTTGGAGTGTGCCTGAGTTAATTTAGTGAGTCTCTTGCCTACAGCTACTGTGCGGGAAACATCTCATTGTTATCATCGATTTACGCAGCGTCTTCAGTGCGCTTGAAAGGGTAGCCTAAATTAAAGTAGAACAGTCTGTTCACATCGTGTTTCCGTTTCTCAGTGGAAATGCCACTTCAAAGAAGCAAAACACTTGCTTTGTCTCCAAAACAATAGCCAACTGGTGTGAAAAATCAATGTGTTTATCTGAGGCACAGACAGGAACACTCAAAACTACCAAACCCCCGAGCAATTCCAAAAGTGGCTTGCAAGAAAATTGCTCAGAGGAAGTTCCCCATCCTTGGACATGGACTCTGGGCACACCCTGAGCTGACCCCAAAGGGCCAGGGGTCTCCAACAGGGTGGTGGTAGGCATTATAGTGCCTGCCAGCACCTTTCCTGGCACCCGCCAAGTGTTTTTAGACAATTGGTGGGACCAGGCAGGGCTTCTGTCCAGCGAGGCTTCTGATTGGCCATTGGAGATTTGGTTGGCTATTTTTTTAAAAAAAAAAATTGGCAGTAGCTGCCACCACAACACAAGGATATTCAGTGGATAACTAACGGTAAGCTGCGGCAGCCATTTCAATAATAATAATAATATTTGATCGATATACTACCCTTCAGTACAACTTAATGCCAAACTCAGGGGGGTTTACAACATGTGTTATTATTATCCTCACGATGAACACCCTGTGAGGTCGGTGGGGCTGAGATAGCTCTGAGAGAGCTGCGACTGACCCAAGGTGACCCAGGTGGCTTCAAGAGGAGGAGTGAGGAATCAAACCTGGCTCTCCAGATTAGAGTCCTGCCGCTCTTGTCTTAACCACTACTCCAAAATGGTGAGTCTGGCTCCACCTCCTGCAACAGCCATTTTGTGGCTGTGGCTGTCATGCTGTGTCAGAATTCAAAAGGTGCCTGCAGGCTCAAAATGGATGGGGACCCCCACCATAAACCATGTCACTGTGGAGAGCGTCAGCCTTCTGCTGAGTCAGCCTATTTTGTACTATGACTAACAGCAGTTCTCCAACATCTCAAGCAAAGCATAGTCTTTCTATATGAGATTCTTCAGCCGGATATGCCAAGGATTGATCCTGGGACCTTCAGCATGCAAAATATGTTTGCTACTACTGAGCTATGACCCTTTCTGTAAGGGAAATGTGCGATTGAAAGAATTTCTTTTGTAATGTGTACTGAAATCGCTATGTGCAGTCATGTGCTGGTACATCTTGGGTTCAGAACTCGGTTGCTTCTTTGCAGCTGTTTTTCTTAACTACATCCTCTATTTCTTTGGCATTCATGTCAATTAAGGGGGGGAAACATATCTTGATTTCTCATCCTTTTAGTTTCGAACCTTTGACCCGTGTAAACAATTGTGGTGCAGCCATCCGGACAACCCCTACTTCTGCAAGACGAAGAAAGGGCCTCCGCTTGACGGGACAGAGTGTGCACCGAGCAAAGTGAGAATGCCTTACTGGGTTTAAAATACTAGATCATGTTTAAGTGCGTAGAGATAGAAACAAGATGTGGTTTGGGTCAATTTTGTCGTCCGTGGAAAATGTTCTCAGGATACTTGCAAAATGGGCTTTTGCTTGTTTCCTGTTCAGGGTCAAATTAACTGAGTATCTCAGGAAAGCCCAATAAGCCATCCTTGAGTGTTCAAGAAGGTTGGTACGAGAGATAGCGTTCTCATATGACTGCCCATGCAAGCCTGTTAGGGCTTTCGTGGCTAAGACCCTTTGAATTCTTCTTGGAAATTCTGGTGGTGGAGAGTGCCCTCAAGTCATAGCTGATTTATGGCGACCCCTGGTGGGATTTTCATGGAAAGTGACTAACAGAAGTGGTTTGCCATTGCCTGCATCTGCAACCCTGGTCTTTGTTGGAGGTCTCCCATCCAATTACAAACCAAGGCCGACCCTGCTTAGCTTCTGAGATCTGACAAGATCAGGCTCACTTGGGCTATCCAGGTCAGGTATATACTATGTTTGCAGCATCTTTATTAATTAATGAATGAAATCCTGCCCTAAAGTCATAGATGACTTATGGCGACCCCTGGTGGGGTTTTCATGGAAAGAGACTAACAGAAGTGGTTTGCCATTGCCTGCATCTGCAACCCTGGTCTTTATTGGAGGTCTCCCATCCAATTGCAAACCAAGGCTAACCCTGCTTAGCTTCTGAGATCTGACAAGGCTATCCAGACCAGGGCCCCTGGAATCTCTATGCAGGTCAAATGAACAGTATGCTAAAATAAATCCCCAAAGTCTGTTTTTTTCCCTCCCTATTCCTCCCTCAGTGGTGCTATAAAGGTCACTGTATGTGGAAGAATACAAATCAGCTGCAGCAAGATGGCAACTGGGGAGCCTGGACGAAATTCGGATCCTGCTCGCGGACATGCGGAACTGGTGTCCGCTTCAGAACACGCCAGTGCAACGATCCCATGTAAATCAGAAAAGTATTTTTGTACCTACTAGATCTGGGAATTAATTGGTGTGTGTGTGCAGGGGGGGTAACAAGATAAGCAACATCTTACAATCCTCATACAATACTCTCCTTCATCCAGGCTCTTTTTCAGCTGGAACGCGGTGGAACAGAGTTCCGGAACCTCTTGAAAATGGTCACATGGCCAGTGGCCCCGCCCCCTTATCTCCAGACAGAGGGGAGTTGAGATTGCGCTCCAGCAGCATGGAGGGCAATCTAAACTCCCCTCTGTCTGGAGATCAGGGGGCGGGGCCACCGGCCATGTGACCATTTTCTCCAAGGGCAACCCACTGAGTTCCACCACCTCTTTCCCCAGAAAAAAAGCCCTGCCTTCATCCATGGATTCACTAGGTAACCTTAAGCCATCCACTGTTCTTTCAGCCTCTCATTGCCAAATGGGAATAATTGCACATACAACTCTTACAGTGTATGTGAGGTGCTTTGAGTACCATAAAACACTATATAGATGCCAATCACTAGCATTATTATTACCAATGCTGTATTAATTCAAAAGGAAAGTGACCCTGAGTATAAGATGACCCCCTTAAAAATGTTATACACACCCCAAAAATATTATTGGACAGAACTGTGACCTGTGTTAGCAAATGTGAGGAGACCCTCTCTTTTTTAATTGCATGCCTGTGGGAAAAAATCTAGGCTTGCACTTGAGTAAATACTGCAATAATTCAGAAGAGTTAGCCGTTTTAGTCTGTAGTAGCAAAATAGAAAAGAGTCCAGTAGCACCTTTAAGACTAACCAACTTTACTGTAGCATAAGCTTTCGAGAACCACAGTTCTCTTTGTCAGATGCAGATGACGAAGAGAGCTGTGGTTCTCAAAAGCTTATGCTACACTAAAGTTGGTTAGTCTTAAAGGTGCTACTGGACTCTTTTCTATACTGCGATAATGGTAAGGTATATAGTGGTTGGGGATGAGATGGTGATTCATACGTTGGTAGATATCTTTAAATGCATCCTTCCTTCCTCCTACTAAGCACTTGGGTATGTTATGCCAGCCTTTTCCATAATTATGGGGTGTATGATTTATGGAGAATTAGAGGGAGGCAAAATAAGATTAGTGATACAACTTCTGAGTCTCCGTAATAGGGCCTCTTTTCTCTCTTCACCTACTAAGGCCTGTGAATGGCGGTCAAGACTGTGCAGGCGTCAACTTTGAGTACCAACTGTGTAACATGGAGGAATGTCCGAAACATGAAGACTTCCGAGCTCAGCAGTGTCAACAGCGCAACTCACATTTTGAGTATCAGAGCAGCAAACATCACTGGCTTCCGTACGAACATCCCGAAGGTAAAGGATTCGGTTTTCTTGCTTTTGTCTCCCTTATTCAAACTTAGTTGGAGCATTGCAAAGGAACAGGAAAAAAGATTTTGACATTTGCTTCACTTAATGGGAAAGAAGTAACTTGCCGGGATGAAAATCCACACAAAGGGATGAATCGATTTCCCCCGTGTCTTTTCCTATACCAAAATTTATCTTTGTTCTGCATTCCATTCCATCTTAATTCTGGTTTAACTGAGAGAATCTGTTAATAGAGATGGGCACAATCCGCATTACGAATGAAAAAAAACCACGATAATGGCGGTCGCGCGATCGTGGCCCAACGGATCGTGATCGGCCACGGCCAACGATCCAGCGGTCGGGAGAGGCCTGCATTGGGGCGTTCGGGCTTGGTTCGGGAAGCCAGACACTCAGGCACCAGCAATCTATTCCCCTGGCAACGGAGCCAAGGGAATGCCTGAGCTCTGTTTGCCCTCCTTCTGTCGCCCTGGAAACCCGAATGGAAGCCCAGCTTTCCTTGATCAGCAGGGCTTCCTTCCAACCACGGAGCAGCAAAGCAGTCACAAGTTGGGAGAAGACACCTAGTGGAGGGAGGGGGAAGGGGGTGTTCTGTAGCCACAGGCACTCCAATCTCATCCCTGCAAACCCTGATAGGCTGCTCTGATGGCCAAACACAGACCTCCTGTGTTGCTGAATGGGACCCATGCTTATAAATAGCCGTGGTCTCCCAGGCTGGGTTTCACTTTCTGCGAGCAGTGGAGTGGAACAGAGCTCTTGCTTGCTACTTGCTAGCCTTTGGAGAGAGAGAGAGAGAGACTGAGAGAGTCGGCCGCCGCCACAACCCACCTTCCCACATAGCTGGGAATACCAGCCCGCTTTGGCATCCACGATCCACGATCCACGGTTCGGGAACGGGAGATGATCGGAATGGATTGTTAATTCAGGATCGTCGCTGGCACCGAACCACGATCTGCTGGCTCGTTAATTTTTTTGGGATCGTGCCCATCTCTATCTGTTAATTATGAATTAAGCTAACTACTGATTTTAGTTCTTTGCCATCTTTTTTTTCCCCTTTCCATGTTACTGGTGCATTGCCAAAGAACAACTCTGATGTGGTAATATTGTGATTGTATCAATATTGGGGGGGCAGTGTCATGTGCTACCAAACACTGTTAAAGCATAACCCTGATACATCAGGGTCATGATAGTGGAGAAGGGTGGCTAACTCTCCACCATTTCCCTGATCAAAGATGGGCTGCTTTAAGGCTCAGTAGGGGAAAAAGACAGGCACAGTATGTGTAATTCTCTGCGTACTTTATGAGGGCTTAGAGAAGCCCTGGAGAAGAGGGTGTTTTCAGTTAGGGGAAACAGTGTGGAAGGAAGATGTGTCCATTGCAGCTTCCCCTAATCCCTTTCGACTCCCTTCCCTATTGCTGTTTGTTTTTAGGGCCCCTGGGGATGGGCGGTATATAAATTGAAAAATAAATAAATAAATAAAATAACATGTCTGTAGTTCTCATCAGAGAACTGTAGTTTGGCCTGCTGGATTCATTGAGCTTTGTGTTTTAACCCTATTGAGAGTCAGCAGGTTGTAGTGGTTAGGGCATCAGGCTAGGATTTGGGAAACTCCAGTTCAGAACCCCACTCCACTGTAAAACTCACTCAGAGCCAAGCTACAAGTGACACCTGACACAGGTTGGACGCTTGTCAGCTTCCCTCAAGTTTTGATGGGAAATGTAGGCAGCTTGGTGGAATGTTGGACAAGTGACAGTTGGAAAGTCCATTGGACAGCAGTCAGAGAGCCCAGCTGCAAGACCAGAATGCCTACATTTCCCATCAAAACTTGAGGGAAGCTGACAAGTGTCCAACCTGTGTCAGGCGTCACTTGTAGCTTGGCTGTCAGTTCGATCCAGCTAGCTTTCCTGCTCATAGAAATGGAAGGAAGGGAATCTACTTTGATCACCAAAGGGGGATCATGGGACCTGAATGAACAAAAGCCACGTGGCATACGGGGAACTGACAGGGCCGTATTGTTCATAAGGCTGACTAGGCCGAAGCCTAGAGGCTCCACAAGGACTAGAGGCCTGTCATTTTTTTTCTGCTGAGGCACATCCCCACATAAATGACAATTAATTGATCCTCTTATATAACTATAATTATATAACTATAATTAATAAGGTAATTAACTGCTTCCTTATTGAAGTAAAACAAATTGTCACTTATATTAAAACAATTATCCATAAATTATATATATATATTAATAAACAATAAAATTTGTATTCACTTCAAAATATTACAGTATTGAACCATTAAACCCCCCAAATTTGGTTTCCTGAAGAGTTCTACTCATGCAATAAAAATATTTTTAAAATTGTGAAAAGAATTCTTCAGGAGCCCCTCAAAATGGATGCAGGACTATGTACTGCAGTCTAGTACCTACCATACCTCTGGGCTTTCCCCAAACAATGCAAAACTGAATTATTTAAAAAGACTTTTTTTCTCAGCTGAGAGGGTGGTATTGTAGGAAAGGGATCCCAAATGTTTCGCTAATGAGTTAGAAACCATAGATTTCACCATTATGTTTCCTTACATATTATCTGTTGCTTTTAAATATCCTACCTGTGCTTTGTGTTGTTCAATGTAAGTCCTAGAATTATGTTCTGTTTCAGCAATTCCGCAACCCCACACTGGATCCTTGCTAATACTAGATCTTTGTGAACTTATATTCTTTTACCCCGTGACATTGTTTATAGAAATGTTCTTGACACTGTATGGAAATGCCTGCCCTTGTCCTTGCCACTAATTGTATTATTCTCACACTATGTAATCCGCCTTGAGTCTCAGTGAGAAAGGCAGAATATGAATGAATGAATGAATGAATGAATGAATGAATGAATGAATGAATGAATGAATGAATGAATGACCAGGGTCAGGCTGTCAGCTGCAGTGAGGTGAAAGATTGAAGTGCTGGAGCAGGCCCGAAATACCTGAAAGCCTAGAGGCTCAGCCCTGTGTTAATACAGCCCTGAGACCTGAGCAAAATTGAAGGGGAGAAGCTGGCTGGATCAAACCCATTAAGTGACTTTGGAACCATCATTCTCTCTCAGCCTTACCTCCCTCTGGGTGGATCAAATGGAGGATGGGAAAACTATGTACACTGGCCTGTGGTCCTTAGAGAAGGGATCCCCAGCAAGGAGCCCTTGAGCACCATGGCACCCACTAACACTTTTCCTGGCATTCTCCGAGGGCCAAGCTACACATGACGAATGACACTTGAACAGCAAGTGTGTTTCTCCCTGTTCACTTGCCCTCCACTCAATCCACTTGCCGTTCAAGTGTCATTTGTCATGTGTAGCTTGGCCCCAAGTGTCTCTAGAAAGTGGATGGAGCCAAATGGGCCTTTTGCCCAGCAAGGCTTCTGATTGGCTATTGGAGATTTGATTGGCCCTGCCGTTTTATGAAAATGTTGCTTTGGCAGTAGCTGCCACCACATCACAAAGATCTTAACTGTGTGATTGAAAGCTGCGGCAGCCATTTTGTGGCTGGGTCCGCCTCCTTCACCTTTCCCTTAGAGGAAGCTGGAGATAGCAATATAGTCAGCCACTAAGAAATAAATTCCTGCCTTCTGTAGCCAGCAAGAGGTGCCAGCTTTACTGCCAGTCCAAAGAGACGGGAGACGTAGCATATATGAAACAACTGACCCACGACGGAACTCGCTGTTCATACAAAGACCCCTTCAGCATTTGTGTGCGAGGAGAATGTGTGGTGAGTGATAACTGCTTTCTGGGGTTTTTTTTTTTATTGCTCATTTCAACTGGAGTTTTTCAGAAGCCATACTGTGAGAAGCCATCAAATGTGTTGGTAAAAATATTTCCAGTCCTATGAATGTTTATTTTGAACTAATCTTTTGAAGGGACAGTGTCCTAGCTTGAAACGATTGTATTATTTTGCCTTCCAGAAGTTCCTGGTTAAACTTCGTCTAAAAGATTTCAAGTGAAAGGACTGGGAAGGGTCCCTGCCTGAGACCCCCAAGAGCTGCTGCCAGTCAGAGTAGACAGGATTGGGCTAGAGAGAGTGAAAATTTGACCCTCGCATATCAATAGGTCATATCTCAGGGCCTCGTCCACTTTCAGGAAGGATTCCTTTAGTGTTTAGTTCCAAGCAGCTATACCCAGAGCTGATACTTAAGCATACAAGGGGGAGAAAAATAAGAAATCTGCATTGAATAACTCAGGAAAATAGAATTCCACACCCTGTAAGAGGTATAAACATTGAGCTCATTTGCCTGTATTTGCATATCATTTTGTGTTTACTTTCTTTGAGTAGATTTTACCTTTAATCTTTCCCTTACACCCTCTGGGTAGTTTGCTGCCACCAGGAATATTATATTCCAATATATTTTATTTAAGTTTTCCCTTTGGTAACGTGTTTATGCGTCAGGCTCCTTCGTGGTTCTATGTGGCCCTGAGGATAGGAATGGGATATAGCAATGACAGCTACTCTGGGATATAACAAAAACAAAATAAACTTTTATTTTTTCAAGAAGCGTATCGGTTTCATAAACGTAGTTCTCGGTTCTTAAAGTTACTTCCTATAAACTCATTCACACAGATCTCTTCTGAGGCTTCACACACAGTTAGCCTCTTTCTCTGACTCAATATTTCTCACAGGCATGCTTAGAATTACTCAGGCAGCACACAGCTAGCCTCTCTTTCTCTTGACTCAGTATTTCTCTCACAGAGATGCTTTAAACTCCTCAGGCAGCACACAGCCGGCCTCTCTTTCTCTAACTCCTATTCACAGAAATATTAAACGTGCTCCGGCAGCACACAGTTGGCCTCTCTTTCCCTGACTGAGGGCCAAGCTACACATGATGAATGACACTTGAACAGCAAGTGGATTGAGTGGAGGGCAAGTGAACAGGGAGAAATACACTTGCTGTTCAAGTGTCATTCGTCATGTGTAGCTTGGCCCTGAGTGTCCTTTCACAAACATGCTCAGTTCAGGTTCCACGCAGATTATATTTCTCTCATAAATACTTCACTATACTCAGGCAGCACACAGCTAGCCTTTTTTCTGAAGGCTAGCTTTGCACTTTGCTCTCTGCACTATTAGTCTAAACTGCATTCATTCCACCTACACTCTCAGGGTAAAGCTACAAGAGACGAATGACACTTGAACAGCAAGTGTATTTCTTCTCCCTGTTCACTTGCACTCCACTCAATCCACTTGCCGTTCAAGTGTCACTTGTAGCTTGGCCCTCAGTCATCAACCAATCATATCACTCACTCATCCCTCTCTCACCCCCACTCTTCACCTAGCTCACACCAAGCATTTAAAGACATATGCACACATTTACTTGAAATCATTACATTTTGCATAAAGTATTTCTTCTAGTTCTGGGGAAAGGCAGTGAGCTACAGAGGGCTGTGAAGTCCCACTCACTGGAAATCTTGCTTAGCCTCTTTTGGGGGTTCTGAAATTTCACTGGCCTCACGGACTCATGTCAAGTCAAGTCAAGTTTATTGGTTACGGTCTGCAGCCAGCATAAGCAAGACATTAAAACGGTTTAAAAGTTCAACCTCATGGACTAAAAGTTTGCATTTCTGGTTTTGGTTATAAAAGCAGAGATTCTAGTAATGTTGAATTCTAGGCTCATGATTCTATTCCTACAGAGTACAATTTCAGGGTACACACAGGCTTGTAGTATATTTACAATAAGTGATAATACCAACAAATCTGAGCTGGATTTTGTACATTTCCCAATGATGCCTCTCGCACTTCTGAGCTCTGGTGTTGTGCTTGAACTTCTCTCCGCAGAAAGTGGGCTGCGACAAGGAAATCGGGTCCAACAAAGCTGAAGATAAGTGTGGAGTGTGCGGGGGAGATAATTCTCACTGCCGGACAGTAAAAGGGACCTTCACGCGAACCCCTAAAAAGCCTGGTAGGGATAACTCCCCCTCCCTGACTCTCCCGTGTTGTATTTAATCACTGTGCTATAGTTGTAAAATGAAGAGATGAAGCAGTCCTGTGACTCCAAGATTGGAAGAGACTGCTGCGGGGAGTGGAATGTGGGTAAAATCAGCATCTGCCCGTACCTTTCACTGCTGATTGGTTGGATCCAAGCCAATGTCTTCAGTTTCAGCATCTTTTCTAAAGATACTGAGGATTGTTGAGTGTCTTGCTTAACTCCACATTGTGAAGGCCTGGGCATTTGGGAACGTTTTTTTCAAATGTGGCAGAAAGTATTCATGACACTAAAAATGGTCCTTGTGCATTCTGATAAACCAAAGGGTGCCAGACAGGGGTCATTTCATAGAAAAAGAGCTGGAGGAACTCATTAGCATAACTGATTAGCATAAGTAATTAGCATAAGCCAGGCCCCTTGCCATCACCGGAAGTGTGTCATTAGCATAACTGATTTGCGTGTGCCACACCCCCTGACATCACCTATCCTGGCTGTTTTGGACCCAATCCTGGCCATTCAGGGCCAAAATTGGGCCCAAAATGGCAAAAGGGGGCTGAAAATGGCTGAAAAGGGGCCCAAAATGGTCAGGATCGGGCCCCTGCTGACTGGGAAAGTGATCCACCACCCATCAGAGGCCCGATTCGGGCCATTTTGGCCCCAATCCAGACTGAAACGGGCCCAAAATGGCCGAGAGTCAGGTGGGCGGGGCCACCTGACATGTGACCTCTTTGGGGAACTGCCGGAACTGTGTTCCTGTGCGTTTCCCCTCGAAATGAGCCCTGGTGCCAGACATGAGACATATTAACTATATTGGAAGCAAGCAAGCAAGCAAGCAAGCAAGGAAGGAGCTTGGAAAATATCATCTAGCTGTGGAGTAACAGTTGTTGAGAACCATTAAAAGGCAGAACATTGTCATATTATAATACTAGATTGTGTGTTGCCCTGACCTGGATAGCCTAGGGAAGCCCGATCTCATCAGATCTCAGAATCTAAGCAGGGTCGACTTTGGTTAGTAATGGGATTGGAGATCTTCAAAGAAGACCAGGGTAGCTGTGCAGAGGCAGGCAATGGCAAATCACCCCTGTTAGTCTCTCACCTTAAAACCCCAGCAGGGGGCACCATAAATCAGCTATGACTTGATAGCATTTTCCACCATATAGTGTATTACAGAAAATACTAATTAGTATCATTATTGTATTTCTGTATTTATATACTGCTTTTCTTATGGACAAAAAGCAGCTCACATAGAAAAGTAAAATACATTAATAGAGGACAAAAAAGGAAATGGGAGGAATTATACTAGTTATACTAATTGGCTTGATCAGAGGCACATGCATGCAGCAAAAATTAAGTTCCAGATTAATGGAAGCAAAGATTCTCTAATAATATTACTTACTATACCAAAAAGAAACGAAAGCATTGAGAGTTTAAGGATTGGATTTAACAAAGCTAACTAGAAGCCTAAGGCTTCTTCAGAGTACCCCTACCTCTGAATCAGACCTGACCCAAGTCTTCCAGAATATATTTTAGTCTATATTACTTTAATTTAAATTGAAGACATTGCGGCAACCCCAGCCACAGCCATCGGCTGCTATGGCTGGGTGCCGTCCTTTGCCTGCCTGGAAGGAGAAGAGGCAGGCTCTCCTTCCTGGACATCCAGGCATTGTGAGAGGGGGACAAAAAGGGGGGACATGCAAAAAGAGGGGGACATGCTGAATCAGTTCCCACATTTGGGAGACCCTGTAGAAATCCAGTAACTTGAATCAAAAGTGTATGACTGTATGTAAAGTAGTCCTGCCTCTAATGGAATGATTCTTACATCATCATTAAAGTTTACTGTCTATGGCCAAATGCTGTTTAGAATCAGATCCATAAAAGAACCTAGCAAAATGACAGAATACAATTACAAATATCAATGTTTAAAATGAACAACCTAAAAGGTGCTGATCAAATAAAAAGATTACTAAAAACAGCTTCTTACAGTATTTTATTTTATTTTTTCACATTTCTATTCCACCTTCCCCACAAGAGGGCTCAGGGTGGATCACACAACCCATTAAAATACTATAAAATTCATTTCCATAAAACATTGAAAAACATCATTAAAATAAAACATATTTCTAATTATACAGTCAGCCTTACAAACTAAAACAGGATGGTGGACAGCCTTTGCAGGGAGGGTTAGATTTTATACAACGCTTGTTGGTTCAGGCCAGCAGAGGCCCAGACCTCAGCCATGTGCCTGGCGGAACAGCTCTGTCTTACAGGCCTGGTGAAAAGTTAGTAGGTCTTGCTAGGCCCTGGTCTCAGTAGACAGAGCGTTCCACCAGGTGGGAGCCAGGACCGAGAAGGCCCTGGCTCTGGTCAAGGCTAAGCAGGCCTCCTTGGGGCCAAGGACCACCAACAGCTGTTTATCCCCTGATCAGAGTGTCCTCCAGGGAATATATGGGGAGAGACGGTCCCACAGAGCAAGGGATTTCTTCATGAGCAGAAGGGCACCTTTCAATCCAGTAGTTTTAGGAGGAAAAGTAAGATATGAACATAATAGATATATTTTTTAAAAAATCATAAAGGTCATCACGTCGTCTTCCTACTTCCCCTGGCAACAAAGTGTCTCAAACCAGCTCTGATTCTTCTATGAGAGCAGGCCAAAGGAAGAGCGCCATTCACCAGTCAACTCTCCAAATGGGTGTGAGGCATTTTAATCTCAGAGGCTTTCATGGGAGATAGTTCCTCTGGATTGTTCTTGAGAGTATCTACGCTACTTCTGGTTTCTTTGTCTAAGAAAATTTGACATTGAAGGCAAGTAAAAAAAAATATGGCAGAGCTTTGGGACTGATTGTCCATAATGGGTACTGATAGTCCATACCAATACATGCATCTGCCATCTATATCATGTGTATTTACCATCAAGTCACAATCGACTTATGACAACCCTTGCTGGGGCTTTCAAGGTAAGTGAGAAGCAGAGGTGGTTTGCCAGTGCCTTCCTCTGCAAAGTCTTCCTTGGTGGTCGTCCATTCAAGTACTGACCCTGCTTACCTTCCAAGATCTGATGGGATCAGGCTATACAATGCTGCCTTCCCTCCCAGTCTCTATCATAACCCTTATTAAACTTCCGCCAGTTCACATGACCATGTAAAGTCAACCAGAAATGGTCCTTTCTAGTGGATTTGAATGGTTCACATCAGGGGTCATTTCATAGAAAAAGAGCTGGAGGAACTCATTAGCATAACTCACTAGCATATGCCACGCCCCTTGCCATCACCGGAAATGTGTTGTTGGCATAACTGATTTGTGTATGCCACACCACCTGACATCACCTATCCTGGCTGTTTTGGACCCGATCCTGGCCATTCAGGGCCAAAAGTGGGCCCAAAATGGCAAAAAGGGGCTGAAAATGGCCGAAAAGGGGCCCCAAAATGGTCAGGATCAAGCCGCTGCTGAGTGGGAGAGTGATCCACCACCTGTCAGAGGCCCGATCTGGGCCGTTTCAGCCCCAATCCAGACTGAAATGTGCCCAAAATGGCCGAGAGTCAGGTGGACAGGGCCACCTGACATGTGACCTCTTTGGGGAACTGCCGGAACTGCATTCCTGTGTGTTCCCCCTCGAAATGAGCCCTGGTTCACATTACAGTTCAGCCTTTCTTGCCTCAACTCACTTTTTGAAGATTTTCTAGACGATCTTGGTGTGAGGTCTGAGCATGTATATATGAACCATTCATAAGAACAGTTGAATACACACATATCTTATAGGGGGGGGGGGAAGTCTGGTTAATGATTGTCTTGCAGGCCAGGGTTTGAAACAGTTGAGCATTTTATCTTCACTTTCACAGGGCTGTCTCACCTTTATCATTCGATTTCATTTGGCATTCCAGGAATTAACCCATAAAAAGTCTAACCAACCTCTTCCAACAGGGAAACAGTTAAGCAAGAGATGCCAAAACGAGCTCAAGTTTCTGGAAAATCAAATCTGCAAGTATCCAACTGATTTTTCATGACTCCTGTTTAGTCTTAACTTTCATTGACTACCAGGACAATTCTAAGCAGAGCTACCCCAGTCAAAGGCCGTTGATTTCAATGGGCTTAGAGTGGAGTAACTCTGCTTAGGATTGCACTGTACGTTAAGAATTGCTGCAATGTGTGTGAGCGAAAATATTTAAAATGGAATTGCGAACATAATTTTTATGTTTCGTGGATAAATGACACTCACATGTAGTCAATGAAAATTCAAGACTTTGGTGCCCTGGTCACTAACAAAAGACATTCTGTTTAAGGGAAGACAAGAGGAGCGTTCACTTTGCCCAAAGGAGCCCGTGACGTATCTGTTTCTGAAACCAAAGAATCTAAAAATATCCTGGGTAAGTTTCACCCAGTTGCAGAATGTTGAACATCCATGGCCACCGTAGACCGTTCTTTCTTTTTGCTTCATTTCTCGTTGCAGGGAAGTCACTTACGCTCACTGCAAAAAAAAGGGCAAACCTTTTATGCTTCCTACGAGAAATTCTAGACAACAGAATAATCTGAGGACGTATCATACCTTCATCCATCTGTCATCTGTTAGCTAAAAAATGGGATTTGATCTTCAGCATGCTGAATTGGGCTTCCAAATTTGCTGCACTTTCACTGAAGGCACGCCCCCACCGTCTCATTTAGTGGGTAAATGAATGGATCCTTCATGATCCGTAGTTACTCCAAGGTTAACGACTGGGCTTGCAAATGATAAAAACTAAAAGACCTTGTTGCTGTCATGCCACGAAACTTAGGACGCATACATTCTTTGCCTAGATGACCAAAATTGTTATGGTCTCCGCCGGTCATCATAACAAAGTAAGTGACTGATAGGTTTGCAGTAAGATTCGCTTGCTTTCCTCCTCCTCTGTGTGTAGCAGGAGGAAAGGCAATGCTTCTTAATCACATCGACGTGGCAAACCTATCTCTGCTTTTCTTAGAACTTCTCCATGGGCCTATGGATGTTCCTCATCTGCAAACAAAACCTGCCTCTTCTTGCCGCTGACTAACTCTCGCTATGATTTTTGTTTTCTTTCTTTCTTCTGCTTCCCCCCCAATGCCTTACTGCACATGCCAAAGGGTACCTTAAGATGTTTGACATCCCACCGGGTGCTAGACATGTGTCTCTCCAAGAAGACGAGGCCTCACCTCACATTCTTGGTAAGTGCTTCTTTGCTTATGCTTGGCCGTGATGGCCGCAGCCTTTATCTCAAAGCCACTTTCCAGAAGATTCTTGAATCCAATCCCTGTGCTGACCTAGCAGCCTTCTGGTTGTGAAAATATTAGCCTGTGTTTAGTTGTAGGTCTAAGATTTTTAAAATGTGTACCTAACAAAAGTAAAGTGTGAATGAGACAAACACGAATCGGCCCCCAAAGTCATGGATTTCGTGACAAATGCAGCCTCATGAAATGCGTTTTGATGATACACGAATCTGCCCAATTCGTCACGAAATTTGATTTGTGTTTCAATTCGTGCCCATGTCTAGTGTAAACTTTTCTATGCAGAAATAATGGTACATTACGGTTGAGGCCAGTCTTCGATTATTAGAAAAGCCTCCCAGTCTCTTGTTGGGGGGGCTATAAAACTGTCTGCCCCTCCATACGCGATGTTACAGTATGATATCAGTTGTGCCCCTCCACTCCCCTCCTCCTTTTTGTTATAGTGTGGTATGAGAAGAATGGAGGGGGCCACCATCTGAGGCTTTGTTGGTATATATATTGCTGTTCTGATTTTAAATGTATTTAAATGTTTTATTGTATTATTGTGTTATTGTAACCCGCCCTGAGCCCACTTGTGGGGGGAGTGGGCTAAAAATCGAATAAATAAATAAATAGAGGAACTCTCATCAGAGAGCCAGCTCCATATAAAGTCACAACACATTTTGAGTTTGGACTTTGCCTGTCCCAATGGACTCCCTGTCTCATAAATAGCTAGCTATAGAGAATGGTCCCCTATGTCAACCATATCACATTGGTCTATCAAGGGCCATTTCCTCATGTCCTTAAAGGGACAGCCCGCTCACTGAAACCAAAGAATCTTTTCCAGTTCACTCTAGACATATACATTTTCAAAACAGTTGCAGGCTGTTTGGCTTCCATTTTTTCAGCACCTTTTCTGGAACCGCACTTTCTCATGGCACCAGGAAAGGTGCTGAAAAAACAGAAGCCAAACAGCCTGCAACTGTTTTGAAAATATAGACATCTGGAGTGAACTGGAAAAGCTGCCTGCCTTCGGTGAGTGGGCCGTCCCTTTAAGGACGTGCGAAAACAGCCAAGGTCTGTACTGTCTACTCTGACTGGTAGGGGCTCAAGCAGAGGTTCTTCACCATCACCTATTACCTGTTCCTTTCAATTGGTGATGCTGGGGATTGGATTTCGGACCTCCTGCGTGCAAAGAAGATTCTCTAGCACTGAGCCACTGGGTAATGTCTAAATTGGCCTAAAGCTACAAGCATTAAAGAAAGTTGAGTAGGAAAAAAGACTTGGTAGTTGTGGCGTGTCACAGAAGCACTTCTCATTTCACTTTGTCCTTGGAGCATTGATGGCGAACTTACGAGGTTGCGCCAACGTATGTACATGCCATCAAGTTGCAGATGAGGTATGGCAACCCCAGCAAGGAGCTTTCAAGATAAGGGAGGACCAGAAGGGTTTATGATTGCCTACCTCTGCAGTCTTCCTTGGTAGCTCCTCCATCCCTTACCCTGCTTAGCTTCCCAGATCTGGAATGACCGGGCTATTTCATGTTGTTCCCACAATGTCACCTTCCCTCCCAGCTCACACCTAGTCATTCCAGTTTTAGTAAATGTACTGCTGGAGCAGGCTAGGTCACGTTTAGTCAGTCCTTAGCACTGGGCAAACTGTCATCACCACTTCCAAATACAATAACAACAACAACAACATTCGATTTATATACCGCCCTTCAGGACAACTTAATGCCCACTTAAGGATGCTTTGCGGTTCCAATGCATGACACCAAACCTGTAGCAAAGATGCTGGGCCATCATATGCTCGGCCCCAAACCAACTTTGCAATAAGTATTTGCCGAAACAAATGGCTGACCCCCCCCCCCGCCCAGTTGCAACAGACGCTCTTTTGAAGAGGGTGCAGACATTTGTAGAAGGACTATCACAATTCCAGAGGAGTCAGCCATGTTAGTCTGCAGTAGCAAAATAGCAAAGAGTCCAGTAGCACCTTTAAGACTAACTATCTTTATTGTAGCAGAAGCATTCGAGAACCACAGCTCTCTTCATCAGATGCATTGTCAGATGACGAAGAGAGCTGTGACTCTCGAAAGCTTATGCTACAATAAAGTTGGTTAGTCTTAAAAGTGCTACTGGACTCTTTGCTATTTTGCTATCACAATTGTCTCCTGTGCGAGGGTGCTCAATGGGGCCACACCTGGAATCTAGTTCTGAGGGGTGTGCGTTTGTCCCTTTGCCCTTTGAGGACAGCACTCATGCACCACATGGGCAGCATGGGTGGGTCTGGCATCGCTTCCTGGCAATGTGCCACTGCCAACAGATACAAATAAAACCCTCTGCAGCTTGAACCCCAATCTTAGCCATTGTGGCCCAGGAGGCAGATGGGCTTACCTTGCTTGGGCCAGAAAATACTTCATACCAGACCTCCACTGACTAAGTAGAGCATCATGTCTTAACTTGTTTATTTTTTAAATTTAAAATTTGAGGTGGAGGGGATTGGATGCATTTCCACTTATAGGGTGAGGCAAGCACTCATTCTAACTTTATGAAAGAAGAGACTTTAAGAATGAATAGAGCATGGTTTCCAGTCCTGAAAAACACCAGGCTAACAAAATACTCTGTACCCGACAATAGCCCTGCAGAGAAGATTAGCATATCAAGCACCAATCCATATGCAAAAGAAACTCCTCAGGACACAGTGAAGCCTCCCTCCATTAGCATTCCACACCCTGGGAAACTCTTACAGGATGACTCAGCCCAACTCCACCTTCCTGAGTAGATATAAATTACCTGCCAACTTCTTTTCCACACTGTGACACTGAGAGATCTCTGTCTTTTGGTGCTACACCTCTGAAGATGCCAGCCACAGCTGCTGGCGAAACGTCAGGAACTACAACGCCAAGACCATGGCTATACAGCCCGGAAAATCCACAACAACCATTTATGAAGTATCATATTCTAACTTTCATGAATAGGACCTCCCCACCACCCCATCCCGCTTCTGCATTCAGTATCCAATTTCTGAAATGCCAATAAAACAACATGCCATTTCCAATACTACTTTTAATCTCAAAACACGTGTTCCCCCTTTTCCAGCCTCACATATCTCATTCCTGTTGCCATATATTTAAAAAATAGCAATTTGGGGCGCATCTATGCCAGCTTTCAAAGCTGACGATGGCTAATGATTTACAGGCATCTGAATTCTCCAAAGATGTAATAGCAGAGAAGCAGGGGGTCTGCTTTCCCCTCGCTGTGGGAGATCATGCAAGCAGACTTAGAGGGATGCCTGAAATGTGCCTTCCATGCAGGCAGCCACCACAGGAGTCTTTTTGCAGCCGCTGGGTTCCTCTCTGCATGCCATTACCGTCGATTGCTGATATTAATCACAATCATGGGTTCGGTCTTGGTGGGGAAGAAGAGCAACCGTAGAGTGAGGATGCAGAGATGGGAGGCAGTCGTATTCAGCAGAGCAGCCCTCATCTTTGAGTGAGAAAACTGTTATTAGTGGGTTTGAGTAGAAAAATAGGAGGGAAAATAGGTACTGCCTTTCATCCGATCGATAGCCGATGGAGTGGGATTGAAGAGGCAGAGAGGCTTTTTAGCTGCCCACAACTTGTCGAGAAGCAGTAAGGGAATCTGCAAGAGCAGATGTGGCTGAAAGTGGGAACTGCTGGGGCTGTCAAAGAGAGGCAACGTGGGATAGTAGTTAGTGTCAGACTAGGATCTGAGAAGCCCAGGTTCAAATCCCTACTCTGACATGGGCGTTCGCTGAGTGACCTTAGGCCAGTTGCACCCGCTTAGCCTACTCTACCTCGCAGGGTGGTTGTGAGGATAAATTGAAGGAGAGAAGAATAATGGGAGCAGCTTTTGGTCCCCACTTGGGAGAAAGAAAGAGTATAAATAAATAAAATACGGGAGTCTGTGCCTTGCCTGACAAGAATACCCTCCCATGCCCAGTTGCTTCAGCCTAGAGTTAGGGAGGTAAAACTGAGAAATTTGGAAAGAATGAATGAGAACCCAGGTTCCACTGACTTTATGGCACCCCTCCCCAAACCAGGGCCTGATCTAGGAGGGCAGGAGGTTGCCTGCCTCCAGTACTGACAAACAGGGGGTGCTTGGCACGGATGCCAGCCAGGAGTGCGTATAGCAGAGCTGGTGGCAGCAGTGCAAGCGGCTGAGCAGGAGGGCTGGGAGGTTGCCTGCGTGCCACCCTGGCCACCTGCTGCACCGACAGCTGCGCCTGGCCTGCAGCAATTGCGCCCAGCCTTGAGTGCACGCTGGTGTCAGCAGTGCAGGGCAACTGAGCGAGCAGCATCCCAGCCCTCCTGCTCAGTCACCCCGCACTGCCACCACCAGCGCGTGCTCCCAGCCGGGTGCAACAGCTGTGGGCCATGCACAGCCATCGATGCAGCAGGCAGCTAAGGTGGCATGTGGGGCAACTGAGTGGGAGGGCTGAGAGGCTGCCCACTCACCATTCCAGCTGCCTGCTGCACCGATGGGGCAGCCGGCTCGCACACAGAATTGTGGGTGCACTCCCGGAGGTGGCATTCCCTGCATGGTGACATCATGCACAGTGATGTCATCACACAGTCCAGGTGGTCATGGGGGCGGCAACAGCCCTGGAGCTGCCCCTGGGGCCGGCGAGCCTCACTATGGCCCTGCCCCGAACACACAGACAAAGATCACAGAATGGTAGAGCAGGAGGGCTCCAGGGGTCCGTATAGACCAGACCCCTGTTCCGTAAAGGAAATCAAAAAATAGAACATCCCCAAATGACAGCTATCCAGCCTCTGCTTGAAGACCCCTAGCCAGTTTGGTGTAGTGGTTAAGAGCGGCAGGACTCTAATCTGGAGAACAAGGTTTGATTCCGCACTCCTTGAAGCCAGCTGGGTGACCTTGGGTCAGCCACAGCTCTCTCAGAGCTATCTCAGCCCCACCCACCTCACAAGATGATTGTTGTGAGGATAATAACAACACACTTTGTAAACCGCTCTGAGCAGGCCTTAAGTTGTCCTGAAGGGCGGTATATAAATTGAATGTTATTATTGTTAAGTTAATCAGTTCCATGTTGAACTGCTCTCACCATTAGGAAGTTTCTCATAATTTCTGTCTGAAATCTACCATCCCATAATTTAAGACCCTTACCTCTGGAGCAGCAGAAAACAAGTCTTTGACCTCTTCCCTGTATTCGAACAGCACGATCCCCCTCATTCTTCTCTTTCCCAGGGTAAACATATCCCAGTTCTTCAAATGTTTAAGCAAAGAACATAAGCAAAGCCATGTTGGATCAGGCCAGTGGCCCATCCAGTCCAACATTCTGTCACACACAGTGGCTAGAAATCCAGTGCCATCTAAAGGACTGTCAGTGAGGCCAGGACACCAGATGCCCTCCCACTGCCTTCCTTCCAGCACCAAGACAACAGAGCACCACCTCCCCACAAAGAGAATACCATCTATCTCCTGTGGCTAATAGCCACTGATGGACCTCTGCTCCATATATTTGTCCAGTCCCCTCTTGAAGCTGGCAATGCTTGTAGCTGCCACCACCTCCTGTGGCAACGAATTCCATGTGTTTATCACCCTTTGTGTAAAGTAGTATTTTCTTCTATCTGTTCTAACCCGACTGCTCAATAATTTCATAGAGTGCCCACGAGTTCTTGAATTGTGAGAAAGGGAGAAAAACACATCTTTCTCTACCTTCTCTAACCCGTGCATTATCTTGTAAACCTCTATCATGTCTCCCCTCAGTCGTCTTTTCTCCAGGCTAAAGAGCCCCAAGCGCCTCAATCTTTCCTCATAGGGAAAGTGTTCCAACCCTTTAATCATTTTAGTTGCCCTTCTCTGTACTTTTTCCAGTGCTATGATATCTTTTTTAAGGTGTGGCGACCAGAACTGTACACAGTACTCCAAATGAGGCCTCACCATCGATTTATACAGAGGCATTATGATACCGGCTGATTTGTTTTCAATCCCTTTCCTAATAACCCCTAGCATAGCATTAGCTTTTTTTATGGCAGTCGCACACTGTGCTGACGTTTTTAGTGAGTTATCTATCATGACTCCAAGATCTCTCTCTTGGTCAGTCTCCGCCAGTTCAGACCCCATCAACTTGTATTTATATTTTGGATTTTTGGTTCCAATGTGCATTACTTTGCACTTGGCTACATTGAACCTCATTTGCCACATGGATGCCCACTCTTCTAGCCTCGACAGATCCCTTTGGAGTGCCTCACAATCCTCTCTGGCTTTCACCACCCTGAACAATTTCGTGTCATCTGCAAATTTAGCCACTTCACTGCTTAATCCCAATTCCAAATCATTAATAAACAAGTTAAAAAGCATTGGACCCAATACCGACCCCTGTGGCACCCCACTGCTCACCGCCCTCCACTGTGAGAAGTGCCCGTTTATACTCACTCTCTGTTTCCTATTAATTAGCCAGTTTTCGATCCACAAGAGGACTTGGCCCTTTATCCCATAGCTACTGAGCTTACTTAGGAGCCTTTGATGAGGAACTTTGTCAAAAGCTTGTTGATAGGGGTTGTTTTCCAGACTCCAGTCATTGTCCTTGCCCCACTCTGAACACAATGCCACATGTCCAGAAGATGAATGATTATTTACTTGGTACATTTTTATCCCACGCTTGGTCCCCTCCTTCATTTTGTCCTCAACAACGGTCTTGTGAGGTAGCTCACAGTGAAGTCCTAAGCAAAGTCGCACTTTTTAAAGCCCACTAATTTCAGTGGACTTGGATGCGTATTTCTTAGGATTGCTGGGCCAAAGTCCAAAAGTCACTCAGCAAGCTTCGTGGTGAAGTAGGGATTTGAACTTGGTTCTCCCAGATCCTTGTCTCACATGGTTATGCTGCAACACGCAGCCCCAAAGACCTGGAAACATACATTGTGTCAGATTTGGGGGGAGAATTGCATCTGCTGATTTATATGACAAATTGCAGTTGTGTTTCCCTCTCCTTTTAGCCATTAAGAACCACGCGACTGGCCACTACATTCTGAACAGCAAAGGGGAAGGATCCACCTCTCGCACCTTCATTGATCTGGGCATTGAATGGGAGTACCGTATCGAAGATGACATAGAAACTCTTCATACCGATGGCCCTTTACGTGATGCTGTTGTCGTCCTGGTAAGTCTCACTGCCTTCTCTCTTTGTTGATATTCTCCTTGTGACTCCAACAGTCAGTTCCTGGGAGTAACAAAAGGTTTGATTATCTTGATTGCTAGCTGCCAAGGTATGTGAAAGAGAATGCAAAGTCTCTCCTGGAACTGCACAAAAGGGGCAGTTTGTTAATGGAGTCCACCGGAGCTAAGTTGATTAATTTAGTTGTGGAATGTACCTTTCCCAGGAATGAATTATAAATATTTATGAATGCCAATTGATTTGCTCCTCAATCATGGGCAGGAGATCTCATTATGGAAGGAGGGGAAAGGAATGTGTTACGTGGGATGACTCTGCGAGACCTTTGTTGCTCTGGATTCCTTTCGGAGATGAGGAGACTGTAAAACTAATCACCACTGGTCACTCTACATTTACATGCCTGGGTCTACTGGGAGGGACTCAGCAACTGCTAGCTGGAAATCCTCTGTTTGCAAGACAAACTGCTTTTAATCCGGGAGTCTTGCGATTTACTATCACAGGTGCCGATATTAAATAGCTATTAAACATGGCGGAGGCTGGGCCTACTGCTTACAAAGAGGGGTTTGCTGCTCTAGGCCAAGCCAAGCAGACATAGGGGAATTTCTTTCTGCTTTCAAGACCACTGAGGCTGCAGGTGGAAATACACCTTACCTTTTCCGTTCTGGCTCCAGCCTGATGGAATGCACTCCCATTAGAGATTCAGACCTATGAAATGTTGCAGATCCACAGGGCCTGTAAGATGGTGATGTTCTGCTGGGCCTTTGGTTGAGGACCGGCATCCGTCCGCTCTTCCATCTTACTTCCTGACCACCATGTCCCATTTTCCGTCCCACTCTGGATGCCATTCCACAGCTGACCTTGTAGAATTTAAGTTTATACCTTTTATAGTGGCATATGTATTTTAATGATGCCTGGAATTGTACTACTGTAACTAGTAATAGCATCTATAGTTTTATATTTTTATAAGCCTATATTTATTGATGTTTTGTTGTTAGCTACTCTAAGCCCATTCACAAGGAAGGTGGGATATAAATCTAATAAAGTAAATAAAAATAAATAAATACTAAGTACCTAGGGATGCTCAAGTGAACCTCATTTCACGTGTCCCTCCTCCAACTTTCCATGCATCACTCACACAGTCACACTTCAGTTTGTTCCACGTGTATGCATTCATGGCTTCATGATACATTGTATTCATGATACATAGATATCAGTTCCTCTTCAATTGCTAAAAGTATCCCAATTTCCCCCACATCCATTCATTGAAATGCAGATCTTGACATTTTCTCACACCTTAAAGAAATGCAAATTGGCAAGTCAAAAGAGCCTACAGTACTTGTTCTCACAGCTAAAACAGAGCTGAATTGGTGCTTTTCCCTCCAGAATCACTTAAAGATGCAGTCACACAAAGGGAGCTCCCATGAAAGCGAGATTCACGTGCATTGAGCAAGAACAGCCTGCACATGAATTGAGGACCACACATACAATCCTGCACTTGAGTGTCCCTAGGTACTTAGTAACAAGTATTTCCACCCTATGTCCAGTTTGTTGTGCTAGATCAACTGTGTACCATTTGTGATACATAGCCAATTGGCTCTCAACCTGCCTGGAGGCAATGGGAGTCCAACTAGCAGAGTGCTGATTCACAACCCAACCACTTCACCACGATGCTACAGCAGCTCTCAGTGTTGTTATTATTCCCACACCAACACTGGGAGCTGGGGCTGAAAGGAAGGGTTCCCCAAGGCCACCTGCAGAGCTCAAGGCAGTAGTGGAATTCAAACCAGCAAAGTGCTGATTCACAGCCCAACCACTTAACCACTATGCTTCAACAGCTCTCATGATGCTTGCCCTTTGACAGATCATTCCTCGGGACAACGACACGCAATCCAGCCTGACTTACAAGTACATCATCCACGAGGATTCAGTGCCCAACGTCAACAGCAACAATGTCCTTCAAGAGGAACTGGACACTTTTGAGTGGGCTTTGAAGACTTGGTCCACATGTTCCAAGCCTTGCGGAGGAGGCAAGTCATAATGTGTGTGTGTGCTGGGTCTGGATTAAAACAAGACCATAGATATTTTGTGTGCGTTTGTGCACGCATGCATGCTTACATTAAAAAGGGCCGGTATGTTTTAGGATTCTCCGTTTTTTACAGTAATGCAAATTGACCTCCCAAAGGGGAGGTGAAATTGACAGAGCCTTTGGGGAGACGAAGATGAAATTAATAAGCCCTCTGAGGAATGATCTCTGCAGGCTCTGTATATAGAGGTGAAACTGACAGAGCCTTTGGCTCGACCTTTTAAAACTATGCTTCGTGACTAACATTGTGTCTCCCTACACTTGAACGTCCTCGTATAAGATGTCTCAAGTAGAGATCCAGAGGAGTTAGCCATGTTAGTCTGTAGTAGCAAAATCAAAAAGAGTCCAGTAGCACCTTTAAGACTAACCAATTTTATTGTAGCATAAGCTTTCGAGAATCACGTTCTCTTTGTCAGATGCATGGAGGGCAGAAGGAAACTGGCCAAATATAGAGGAGGAGGGGGGGAAGGGGGGAAGGAGGAGAGGGGGGATGTAAACAACTCCTTTGATATGGAGATGCAGACAGCTCCTTTTGGTGTGGGGATCAGTTTGCTTGTGTAAAGATTCAAAGGAGTTAGCCGTGTTAGTTTGTAGTAGCAAAATCAAAAAGAGTTCGGCAGCACTGCAGCACAAGCCCTCTCAAGTAGAGAGGCTCTAACACGGCTACCCATCTCGATCAGTATTCCAGACTGGTCTTTCTGCTCCCACTCTTGAGAAGTTATCAGGCTGAGACATTCCCACTGTACTTTCTCTTTGTCAGGCATTGCATTTTTTGACAGTATGTTTTTCCCTCCCAAAATGTCAATTGTTATTCCCTCCAGGTTTCCAGTTCACCAAGTACGGGTGTCGCAGGAAAAGCGATAACAAAATGGTCTTTCGTGACTTCTGTGAAGCCAGCAAAAAGCCTAAGCCCATTCGCCGGATGTGCAATCTTCAGGAATGCACGCAGCCATTGTAAGCATTTGCAAACATTCAACAGTATATGAGGTGCCAGCGGCATGGGTTCAAAAACGGCACTCGGTCAGAAGGTATCCTAACTCAGTGTAAGGATGCCTTTGAGAAAAGGCTGTAGCATTCCAATGCATCGCCTGTAAGAGGCACCATGGAAACAGAAAGCCAGACCTGCATTAATTTCAGATGTTCCACTTCGGAGTGCAAAAGCCGTGTTTGTTTGTGCAAAACCAATTTACTCTAAGGTTGGTGGGAAAATCTAGTATGTATTGACTTCATAAAAAACATGGCCTTTGCATTCCAAACTCACTTCTCTTGGACAGCAGAAAGGGGAAGAACAGTTCAGGCTTGGTGGTAGAACGAGACGGTGTAGTGTAGTGATTAGAATGTCAGGCTAGGATATGGAGGCCCAGGTTCGAATCCCCACTCTGCCATGCAAGCTTGCAGAGTGGACTTGGGCCAGTTGCATTCTCTCAGCTTGATCTACCTCACAGGGTTGTTGTGGGGATACAATGGAGGAGAGGGAAACAATATAAGCCACTTTGGGGAGAAAAGTGGGGTATTTATTTATTTTTATTTGTTATTTAAAATGAATACCCCCTTTTCTCCCCAAAGTGGCTTATATTGTCCTCCTCTCCTCCATTTTTTTATTGACATTATTTTTCTAAATCAAATCAAGCCTGAATTCTCCCTAGAAGCTAAAATGACAAAACTGAGGCTGTTGTACTTTGGTCACATCATGAAACAACAAAATTCTCTGGAAAAGTCAATCATGCCAGGAAAAGTGGAAGGCAGTAGGAAAAGACCTAAAACAAGATGGCTGGACTCACTAAAAGAAGTCACATTCTCCAGTTTGCAAGATCTGAGCAAGTCTGTTAATGATAGGACATTTTGGAAGTCTTTCATTCGTAGGTCAGAGGCGACCTGACGGCACATAACACATAACACACATAGCATTTACATTATTTTTAGTCTGCCTTTCTCACAGAGACTCCAGGCGGATTAAGCAGTGTGAGTCAGTACAGTCAATTTCAAAGACATTTCAATAAACACGTAATAGAGTATATCCATGCAAATTTGCAAAGATTTAAAAGCAGCAGAAATCCAATACAGAGTTGAATAAATGCTAAAACAGAGCACAAGCAGTTTGAAGACCAACATGTTATACAACATAGGAACTGCCCACTAGATTCATACTTATAGCAATAGTAGCAGAGTCTGTGGTTTATCATACTTCAGCAATAGTAGTAAAGTCTATGAAATAAAAATGAAATCTGGCCCTCAAGTCAGAGTTGACTTATGGCGACCCCGGTGGGGTTTTCATGGCAAGAGACTAACAGAGGTGGTTTGCCATTGCCTGCCTCTGCAAGCTTTGTTGGAGGTCTCCCATCCAATTACTAACCAAGGTTAACCCTGCTTAGCTTCTGAGATCTGACAAGATCAGGCTGTCCAGGCCTATCCAGATCAGGAAGTGAAGTCTATAGTCTCTCCTAAATCCAATCCTTAGCATATCTGGGACCCTAGAAAGCTGCTGTTAGTTGGAGTGAAATGGACCAATGGTTTGACCTTATACAAGGCAGGGTCCATAGTTCGTAATGAAGGTTTGATCCCCTGCTTCTCCAATTAAAAGAGTAGGGGGTGTTGGGGAAGGCTGTGTTTGGCTGAAGCCCTGGAAAACACCTGCTGGCCAGATTAAACAATTTGAGAGGGAGCCAATGGAAATGATCAGTTTCAGCGATGGATCTCTATTCTGCCTGCTCCTAAAGCAGCTTCCAGTGTTTGACGCCCCAGCCAGCACCAGCCTCCTGGGCCAGGTTGGCGCCAAACGAAACCAGCTTGTATCTCTGTCCTACACACTTGTCTCAGTCATTCTATCATGTTTGTTTCATCTCTCACTGTAAATTATTAAAAATTCCCATTCTCCATTCCGTCAGCAGCAGTTTTCCAGCTGGGAAACGCCGTCCCCGGGTCATGAAATATTTGTGCGTGCATGAATGGAATCAATCTTCTGAGCTGGTTTCTGGCACGAATTAATGTAGCATAAAAGTTTCACAACTGTTCTTTTTCTCTTCCCGCCCAGCTGGGTCTCAGAAGAATGGGAATACTGCACCAAGACTTGCGGGACCTCTGGTTATCAGATCCGAACGGTCCGTTGCGTTCAGCCGCTCCACGATGGGTCGAACCGCTCAGTCCATTTCAAATACTGTAGCGGGGACCGCCCAGAGAACCGTAGACCTTGCAACCGAGCCCCATGCCCTGCTCAGTGGAAAACCTGGCCCTGGAGTCCAGTAAGCACCAAATCTTTGACTTTTGACCCCCCATTATTGAAACTGGCATCATCTTTTGCTTTCCTCATTTGGTATGCAGAAAAGCTGTGAGTACTGAGTCTGTGGGGACGGGGGGCAGGCAAAAATTGTGTGTTAGCCAAAATGCACTTCCAATCCTCTTTAGAGATCATTTGGAACTGAATTTTTCGTGTATGAAACAAAAAATCCACTTCTAAATGATTGCTAAATTGCATTGAAAGTGCATTATCCAAAAAGCGATATTCTGGAAGTCCGCCGAACATCTTCAAAATATGCAACGAAGCGTCAGCTGCCTTGCGAGATTATTATTGAGTTTTCATCTAAGAAGACTCGGGACACCATCTTATATAATTCGTACAATGTGGACTTGGACTTTCTGGGTAACAAGGTTAAGATATTGAAGGACGTTCCATTTTTAGCTCGGAAAAGAAGATTCAAATATAAAAGGTTTGCAGCTCTTCTGAGGAAGTGTGAAATAAATACAAATGGTTATTTCCAGAACGCATCTGGTTCAGTTATAAAGACCAAGCCTACAAGATAACATCGGAAGCACAGCTGAGGGACTTTGTGTTTAATCATCAAGAGTTTCAGCAAGGAGAAGATTTAGGATCTGAAGGGGGAAATGGGGAGGAGGGAGTGAGCGCAGCTACTGTAGCTGTTCAGAGAGAACTGAGACCGAGACGCAGGGGGCGGGGGGGGGAGAAGACCTGGTCCTGACCGTAGTTCGTACTTTATAAGATCTACTAATCTAATAGCATATTAGAAAGTTTAACTTTAAATAATTGTATCATGAAGGGAATGCAATACTTGTAGATGTAGTGTGTGTTTTTTATATGTTGTTTCTTCCCTTTCCCCCTGTTCCCTTTTTCCCTTCTTTATAGTTTTTGTGGCTAGTAATTAAAAATAAAAACTTATATAAAAAAAGAAAAAAAAGAAAGTGCATTATCCAACGTGTGCAGAATCAGCTGCAAACTGCCCCATCCCAGAATGCAAAACGAAGTCAGTTCAGATGATTTACTTACGCTGACTGTGATTGTCCGAATGCAGACCCTGACATTCACTAGGGTGAAGAGAGGGTGTCCCGCACACCAGACAGGAGGAGGAAGAAAATTAGTTCCTGCCTCCCTGATTGGATGGTGGGAATCACCCTATTTTTATTTTTTCCAGATATTTCCAGAAGGGTAGCTGCTTTCATTTGTGCAGAAAAACAAAACAGAAGTCCGGTGGCATGTTAAAGACTAGCAACTTAGAGTCTCTCTACACGAGACATCTTACACAGGGATGCTGAAGTGTAGGGAGATGCAATGTTAGCCGGGAAGTGTAGTTTAAAAAGTCAGAGCCAAAGACTCTGTCAATTTCACTTCTCTACATGAGGGTAGTTGAAAAAGACAGAGCCTGCGGAGATCACTCCTCAGAGAGTTTGTTAATTGACAGTGCCTTCAGGGAGGCGAAGATGAAATTAGCAAATCCTCTGAGGGGTGATATCTACCTGCTCTGTCTTTTTAAACTACCCTCCTGTAGAGAGGTGAAACTGACAGAGCCTTTGGCTCTGTTTTTTTAAACTACACTTCCCAGCTAATGTTGTGCCTCCCTACACTTGAGCATCCCTGTGTAAGATGTCTTGTGTAGAGAAACTCCTAGATTCAACCTGAGCTTTCATGAGTCAGAGCTTCAGACACATCCATCAACTCCGCAACTGAAACCATCGTTTGTCAGCAGAATTTAAAAACAAGTGCCAAGGAATAGCCAAACATCCCACTGGTCAGTATACTGGCTTGGTTCCAGGCTCACCTTTCCAGTAAGATCTCAGGCTGTCATGGAAAGGAAAAGGTGAGAAAGTGGTGTTCCATGGGGAGAAATTCTTTTGGATCCAAGCCGTTGCGAGGCAAGTGGGAAGAGGTTCATTTCTTACAGACAGATGGGATAGAAAACTGCCTCTTTCCTTTTCTTTGGTATCTGAAGAAGAGAGCTCTGACTCTCAAAAGCTCATACTCAGAAAATCTTGTTGGTCTCTAAGATGCCAGTGGACTCAAATCTTTATTCCCCTCGTATCTCTGGGTTATAGGCTTTATGTTTTGAAAATGAAAGTTCAGGGGAAAGGCTTGATCTATCGCCCTGCAATCTCACATCCCCGGTTCACATCCACGGAGGGTGCATTGGTGTGTATCCAACCATCTGTGGATTTGGCAGAATGGGATTTGAGGCTATTCTCTCCTGCTGCAGCCCACGGAGTCCCCTGAAATTTAGTTCTTGGGGCTGGTGAATCACAGCCTAGGGGAGAATCGGAGGGTAAGAAGTGAGAGGGGAGAATCGGTCAAAATTGTTGCCCCCTCTTTTGGGGACTTAAGTGTCCTTAAGCTGTCAGAACTCCACAGTTGGACGCGTACTACTGGCAGCCCCCTCCTCTGTGTTGACCTAAATGAGGGAAAGCCCATTTGTTCACACCACATCGGAGGCCACACAGATCAAGATGCAACATGCTAATTTCAGATTCTCGAGCAACATGCCTTTTTGTTTTCCTCCAAAGTGTTCTGTGACCTGCGGCGAAGGGACTGAATCCAGGCAGGTTTTATGTCGGGCGGGCGACCAGTGCGACGGCGAAAAGCCAGAATCCGTACGGGTGTGCAGGCTTGCTCCTTGCAACGGTAAGATAAAACATCACTCCCACTTTTCAGCAGCTAGTTTGTAACATTTGCAGTGCAATCCAAAGCACAGACCCACCATTTGCAGCCCAAGGCAAGGCCAAGTTCTAATGCATCTTTTCTGCCTCACCTACACTGCATATACCTGTACGGTTTCTCCCGCACTGTCAAAGTCTGGAGGCTGGTAAAGCAACGCTGCTGTCCTGAAAATCCCACCCATTGCAAAAGGGCACATCTTCCCATTTCTGGCTGCCACCGATGTCCACGGATGGAGATCCCATTAATTTAGAGTATTGCAACTGCATGCCTGTAAATCCTGTCTTCTCCCTTTTCCTATCGAGCCCTCCTGGCTGAACGGGTGATTATAGAACATGCTCGGCTGGTGCAGATTCCTAAAAGCGAGATCACCTTTAACCTCATTCATATATTCTTTGGCAGGTTCTTTTGTGCAGTGTTCAGGAAACCATAATCAGTTTACACATAAGAAGCAGTTCATTGAACAAAAATCCCGAACGGTGCTTTCTGCCAGGCAGGGTTTGGATATGAGACAATAAAATGTTAAATAAGGTATCATTATACTGACAACCAGGGGGGAAAAAACCACACGTGGAAGTGCGATACAAACAGGGTAAATTACCTATTGTCTCGCACTAAATGCCCACCCAAAAAGCTGTGCCTTACAATTAGATACTTAGAATAGGAACGCCTAAAATTGCCCTTGATTGAGTCACACTGTTGAACTTTGCAGTTCAGTCTTGTATAATCTGATGGGCAGCAGCAGTGTGGAAAAACATCTACTGTCTAATCTTTTTAGCTCGAGATGCTGAGGACTGAACCTAGGATGTTCTGCCTGCCCTACCCACCCAGTTTCTCGCTGTCTTTTTATTTTTAGGTCAAACACGCAACCTTTAGATCAGGCGAACACATTGGACTTTAACATCAAAATAGGGTCTGTAAGGCAAGGCATTGCCTGATCTGGATAGCCCAGGCAAGCCTGATCTCATCAGATCTCAGAAGCTAAGCAGAGTCGGCCTTGGCTAGTAATTGGATGGGAGACCTCCAAGGAAGACCAGTTACAAAGGCAGGCAATGGGAAATCACCTCTGTCAATCTCTTGCCATGAGCGCGGGACTCTAATCTGAAGAGCCGGGTTTGATTCCCCGCTCCTCCACTTGAAGCCAGCTGGGTGACCTTGGGTCAGTCACTTAAGAGCAGCAGGACTCTACTCTGGAGAGGCAGTTTGATTCCCCACTCCTCCACTTGAAGCCAGCTGGGTGACCTTGGGTCAGTCACTTAAGAGCGGCAGGACTCTAATCTGGAGAGGCAGTTTGATTCCCCACTCCTCCATTTGTAGCCAGCTGGGTGACCTTCGGTCAGTCACGGCTCTCTGGAGCTCTCTCAGCCCCACCCACCTCACAGGGTGTTTTGTTGTGGGGATAATAATGGCATACTTTGTAAACCGCTCTGATTGGGCATTAAGTTGTCCTGAAGGGCGGTATATAAATCAAACGTTATCATTATTATTATGAAAACCCCACCAGGGGTCGCCATAATTCAACTATAACTTGGCTGCACTTTCTGCCGCCAAAGGGCCATAAATCCTGAACTGTGCACTCAAACAGGCAATAATAACAGCAAATGAAAAAGAAGACGTTGCTGTTGCACACAGTCGCCGCTGAAAATACCGAGTCTTTAAATCATTGTTTACTGCATAAGCATTATCGCTCTTTGGAAGGAAAGATCTGAGTTCTGAAAAACCCTTTTCATTAGAGATAAGAGCAAGCAAGAGGGTGGCGTTTTTGAGAGCATTTTGCTCAAACTCCAACACAGATGCTAGATAGTATAGAGTGTCGATTCAGAATAGTTTAACGTTTTGTCTCTTTTACGGTTGGGGAGGAGCTGTGAATCAGTAGCAGAGCATCTGCTTGGAATGCAGAGGGTCCCAAGTTCAATCCTCAGCTTCTCCAGTGAAAAAGACCAGGTGATACGTGATGGGAAAGACCTCTGGCTGAGACCCTGGGAAGCTGCTGCCATCTGAGAAAACAATACTGACCCTGATTCAGTATAAGGAATTTTCATGTGTGTTCACAGGCAGTCTATAGATGATTTCAAATTTCTATCCCCTGCTCTTTCAACCCCCAAATCCCTGGGGCGACCATGCTTCTTCGCTGTGCAAACTGGACCCTCAATTATTTATTTTGCACCATTTTCTGTTTCCTCACCACAAAATTTCCCCATAAAATGTATGCATTTTTTAACAAGCTCTGGATATCAGTAGATAAGCAGCGTATGTCTTGAGTATAAATTACATGTATTGGCTTGGGTCTTTTGGTAAATCTCAGCTGACAGTAGGGATTGCTGTCATTGAGTGGGATGGGACTTCCGTTTCCTACCTGCATCCGAAAATGCCACCTGAAATTATGCTCCTGTGGGACAGGGACTCCCGCGCCCCAAAACAGTATGAGGAGGAAGATGAAGGTCTGCCTTGGGAGTGGGAAATCCACAGAAATCACACACCCCTTCTGTTAGTTGGAATTTTCCTTTGGATCCAACCCATTGTACACTTAAATATGAAGTGTACAGGAGCCTCTAAATTCATGAAGAGGCTTCTTCCCGCAGAGGAAAACACCTCCACTAGTGGATCAGATCCTCAAGATCCAACCCATTATCCAACTGGTGGTGGTGGTAGAAAGTACTGCCAAGTCATAGCTGACTTACGGCAAACCCCATTGGGGTTTTCAAGGTAGGAGACTAACAGGTGGTTTGCCATCGGCAGCCTCTGCAACACTGTTTTTTCTTGGTGGTCTCCCATCCAATTACTAACCACGGTTGACCTTGCTTAGCTTCTGAGATCTCGTGAGATCAGGCTTGCCTGGGCTGTCCTGGTCGGGGCTTCCAACTATTGCAACACAGTTACCTGCAAGAGATCTCAGTAGGAGAGATTTTATACCTTTGTAGGCACTAGAGGGCAGTAAAGGGCCTGTTATACAAACATGCACACCATCTGTTTTCTCTGTTTTTCGAAATAGTATTTTTTGATCTGTTGATCCCCTCTGAAAAGAACAATGCTACTAAAAAAGGACTTCATTAGACCCACATTCCTTTCATCTTGACATAAAAGCAGAAAGTGTTTTTAACACCCCTTAAATGCCCCTGAATGACTTTGGGCCCCATACAAAGATACCAGATTCTGGTAGGGTCGCTATATGTTAATCTGTTGTAGCAAAAGTCTTGGGGCTCCTTAAAGCTGAATGGATTTATTGTAGCTAGCAAGAGGAGGGAAAGAGGAAGTCATGTTGGGAAAGGGTGATGTGAAAGATCTCCACCCGAGATCCCTGGAGAATTGTTTCCAGTCAAAGTAGCTAAGTTGTCTGACTCGGTATAAGGCAGCTTTCTTTGTTCCTGTTATTCTTTTCATAAATAAAAATAGCACATACTTCTGCATCTTCTTGTTCAACAAATTTAAAGAGTTACCAAGTCCCTGGGAAGTGGCTCATTAAGTTAGCACTCTGGTGTGATTTGATTTGATTTTTTTTTTTTTGCCCTGTGGAGTCATGTTTTTTCCCCTGGTGGAACTCTGCCTGTTGAAACACAGGCTGGGCAGGATTCCACCAGGCCTGTAAAATGGAGATGTTCCGCTTGCGGGGAGGGCGGGCTATAAATGTAATCAATCAATCAATTCTACCAGGCATATGGTGGATGAGGCGAATGGCCCCCCTCTTAAACGGCCTCCTTTCAGAGGTGGACATGCCCGCCCGCCCCCGGTCTGCTGAACATCAAGCAGCTCGCCACCCCACCCCATGGGTTCTTGGTTGCCAAGGGATTTTAGGGGTAATAGGAATGCCGCTTTATTTTATTGACCGAAATTGCTTTAATTATTTTGTACCCTGTTTTATATTTTCTGATGTGATCCGCTCTGAGCCCGTTTTACAGGGAAAGCGGAATACAAGTGTAATAATAAAATAAATAAAATGTTGTTTAAGGGGAGGGCCCGAGTTGCTAAATGGTCCCGTTAGAGCCTTCCTTTGAAATGAAACAAGCCAAGCTGAATTTCCAAGGGAGCGGCAGAACAAACTGAGCACTTGACGTGAACACAAACGTGCCTGCGGCGAGGACGGCTGAGGGTGGGGGGTACGGGTGTCGCAATCAACGTTGAAAGAGGTCTGTGTGTAACGGCTCCCGACAGCGTCATCGGCTTTGTTCTCAAAAGCATCACCTGTGTTCAGGTGGAAATTTTTAATGCATCTGTTATCCGGCTTCAGCAGGTGCTTAGCCAGGCCTCCTAAGGGTCTCCTTTAGGGTACTTCAACTTTTTTTTTTTGAAGCATTACTGTTAAGCTTAAGAAGACGGGTTGGCAAACATGTTTTAGTGTCATTTCCCCAAAGAACCACAAGCTGTCCTCCAGTTCCCATCAGCCCCCGCACAGAGCTGCTTTCTGCCGCTGAATTGTTCCCCTGCGCAACCCTCTTCCAGTAACTGGAACAGAAGCAATTGTGAATTTATGCCCCGTATTTTAGTTGATGATGCCTCTTCCTGCTTCGCCCTTTGTACTTCCCAGCAATCTTTCTTCTGTTATCCTGCCATTGCCTGCCTCTGCAACTCTGGAGGTCTCCCATCCAATTACTAACCAAGGCTGACTCTGCTTAGCTTCTGAAATCTGATGAGATCGGGCTTGCTTGAGCTATCCAGCTCAAGGCAGCAATTCCGTATTTTTTTTAAAACATAAGTTGCTCCTTTAATTACATGTGTACGCGTACACTGTGCGGTCGGGACCAAATTCTAGCAAACCCAACAAGGAGCTTTAAAGGCAAGTGAGAAGCAGAGATGGTTTACCTTTGCCTTTATCTGCTGTGTCTTCCTTGGTGGTTCCCTGTCCAAGTACCAACCCTCCCTAGCTTCCAAAATCTGGCAAGATCGGGCTGTCGCATGCCACCTTCCATCCGACACCCTTTAACTAGTGTTGGGTTTTGTCTTGCAGATGAACGTTGCCTGGGAGACAAGTCGATCTTCTGCCAGATGGAGGTGCTGGCCCGTTACTGCTCCATCCCGGGCTACAGAAAGCTGTGCTGCGAATCCTGTAGCAAGCACAGCAGCACTCTTCCGCCCCCTTTCCTTAGCGAAGCCGCCGAGACCGAAGAGGACATGATGGCTGACCCTGGAGACATGCCCAAAACGTGGGTCGCTCCGACTTCTTTGGTCCTTCCTCGCTCAGAGTCTGCGCTGGTGAGACGAGTTCCGTTGAGCCAGATCTCCCCTGCGGAAGAAGACACGCACGCGCTCGTTCCTCAGGCCTACGGCAGGGCCAAAGTGGCCGACCGACCCCAGAGGAGAGCTCACAACCGAGCAAGAAATAAGACTTCTGGGCCCCGTGCAGTGCCCTATCAGCTTCCTGCCAAGAGTGAGCACCTCATAACCCACAATTCCTCAACTTGGTTAGATGAGCTTGCCCTGATCCAGAGCAACCAGTCGACTGGTGCTCTGCCAAACAGAACCACAAGGAAAAATGAGAAGCAAGTTGACAAGTGGCAGGCTCCAAGACCTTCCCCCGTGGAAAGATGAGACAGAGCGCAAGTTAAAAGGGAGAGGACTCTTTGTTTCAGTTCCTTTGTTCCAGGTACCCAGGGTACACGGGAAGCTTTCCAAACACACATTTTCTCGACAGATTGACTGCTAAAAAGAAAAGAGGAAAGTGCTGGATTCACTTTCCAGCGGCTTTCGTCCTTCCCTTTTTCCCTTCTTCCTCATCTCCCAATATCTGGTTACCTTCAGCGCTTTGAAATAAAGCACCAAAGAAAAGTGACACAAACGAGACGCTGAATGGGTCTGGCTACGTTTCTGGTGCTCAGAAATCTACGTTGCACATCAGCTGCTTTTTTTTTAATTATTATGATTAATTTAAAAAAGAAAGAAATTTAATTTGGGGGGTGGGGGGGGCGTGGGGAGGGAAGCTGCCAGAGGTACCAAAGTTTACACTTCTAGGGAATATTTTTTACTGTGGAACAACAGAGTCCATCAGAATTGTATTGCTAATTTATCTCTATAAACCGGTGATAATTGTATGGTCGGAATTGCAGCTGTCGTGTACATAGTGTATATTATGGAAACAAAAAAAAACAGTATTATTTTTCAGAGTTTTGCGTTGCTCTGTTTGTTTACGGACTTAACATTTCTGGGTCATGCTTAGGTGCCTGCCATTCAGTTCTGCCTTGTTTACATTCCGTGTGGCAGGGATCCAAAGAGCACGGTGCACTGTGTTTCCCGCATTCTTCTATGGATGTGATTCTGTGCACCTGCTAGAAGTTACCAAATGGCCTCTTCCAACAACTGTTCCTTGTGTTGCATCGGAGATTCCACCTGCTTTATGAAGGGGCACAAGGAAGGCAGGGAGGAGAAGCCCAACTATGCAGGTGGAAGTTCTGCTCTCGGCTCTTTGGATCCCAGCGAGTGGCATTTTTATCAAAGATAATCTCCTGTTTGGGCTTCGTTAGGAGGGGGTTAATCTCAGCCATGCCTCATAGCTTCGGGAATGATAAAGTACAAAGTGTACATGTTGTGATGTGGTTTGCTTATGCCGTTTAGGACAAAGTCGTTGAAATGGGAAGGGAAAACGGGCTCCTTGTGTGGCAACCATTCAAGCTGACAGCCGGGCTTACAATTAATGGGGCTTTGCTAAGGAAGACTAGATTAGCAGTGCCTTCTTCTGTTGCCCGTGTCGTTGCTTGCACCCATGCAAATCCACAGGGCCAGCTGCACATGGAATATGCAAACAGTCCCTGCCACCAGCAATGCACTGCGCATCAAGTGGCACATCAAATCCAAGCGTATGCAATCGGTATTGCAAATGGTTATAGTTTCCAGCACCAGCACTTGTCTTGTAGTGAGAACTGGCTCCAGTGCTGGGTTGCCCCATGCTGCAGTATACCTCTTTCTGATACAGGAGCCTTCCTTAACAGAGCTTAAAATAGAGGAACCAGTTTCCAAAATGAAGACGCTGGTGCCTTCCACCAGGACCTGAAGTGGATTGGAGTTGTGGAAGAGGGCCAGAGACTTCTGCAGAACACGACTCATTGGAAGAGGTTGTCGCTCAATGCTGGAGGAAATGCTTTGCATACAGAAGTTGAATCCATTGGTGCTTCCAGGGAAAGGAGCTCAGGTGGCAGATGGCAGGGAGAACTTCGCTCCACCTGAGATCCTGAAGAGCTGTTGTCAGCTGTAGCCAAAGTAGAAATAGGAGAGCCAATAATTTAACTCAGTAAAAGGCAGCTATATGTTTATTCCTGAGTCTAGTCGTTCAGAGAAAGAACGCTCGGGCTGTAGAACAGCACATAAGGTCCCAGGTTCAATCCTTGTTAACTCCAGATAACAGGGGTCAGCAGGAAAGGCCTTAAGAAACGGACGAGACTTGGATGGATAATGGTGGAACTTTGTGTAAGATATCTGATCGCCTGAATCATTGCATTTGTGCAAGAGCACACCTCATTCTTTTCTGTGGTGCTTGTGAATGAGCAGCTCCTGGACTCTATAGGGAAAGTGCAGAAATGTTCCTGGAGAAGAAGGCAACTCGTTTTTGATTTTCAGAATGGCCTGTTTGTCACTCGGGACACCAAAGAGCATTTCCACATTGGTGGTGGAAAGTGCCCTCAAGTCATAGTTGACTTATGGCGCCCCCCCCCCCTTTGCTGGAGTTTTCAAGACAAGAGACTCACAGAGGTGGCTTGCTGTTGCCTGCCTCTGCAACCCTGATCTTCTCTGCAGGTCTCCCATCCAGTTGCTAACCAAGACCGACCCTGCTTAGCTTCTGAGGTCTGACGAGATCAGGCTTGCCTGGACTAGCCCAATCAGGGCATTTCCACACTAGAGCAGACCTAACTGATCAGTAGATATGTCAACGGATGAAAATGTACTTTCGTTTCCCGCTGGTTTCGAAGTGAGAGCAGGATTTGGTTTCTAGCAGTGTGTTCTTCTGACAACTCAACCACATGCATCTGACTGCAATAACCCAATCCTGCTTGGGGTCTCACAATCTGTCTCCTTCACCGTCTCTGCTGGGTAGGCTCTCTCTCACACCTGGGTTTTGCTGTAAAGTTATTGTACATAGAAATGAAAAGTAAGGCTATTTATTAAAAAGATTGTTACTGTCTTTGATTTTCTGCTAGTGTTTTATGGGCTGGATATTTACGCTAAAAATGGTGGCTTCACCCTGCCTCCGAGTATTAAATTAAAGAATAGAGGGGGACGGTGGCTCAGTGATAGAGGATCTCTTGGCATGCTGAAAGTCTCAGGTTCGATCCCCCATGTCTCCAGTTTAAAATATTTAGAAGTATGTGATGCGAAGGACCTCTGCCGGAGATGAGATAGTACCAACCTTGATAAGTCAATGCGCTGACTCCATATAAGGCAGTTGCACGTTCCTATATCAAGTACAGCCCCCATTAAAACAGCAGGATTGGAGTCCGGGGGCACCTTAGAGACCAACAAGATTTTCAGGGTAAAAGCTTTGGAGAGCCAGTGCTCCCTTCTTCAGATATTGGGAGGAGTAGATATCCTGAGCTTTTTTATCCCAGCCAGGAGGTGGGCGCGGTGAAGCAAAGAAGACAGTCAGGGACTAAAGGTACAAAGCAGCTTAGTTAGAGCAGAAATTAGCATCTGTAGTGAGATCAGGATCTTATGTTTCTGTTCATCCCGGAGGGTTCCATAGTTCTGAACTTGCAAGTTCTCAACATTGGAGGTAAGAGCATGTCTGCCCTACGGAATTCCATTGTACAATCAAGCTGGTTAATTATCATTTCCTGCTGACTTAAGTGGGATTCATGTAGCTCGGGGAGGGAGGCTCCTTTGTGTATAACGGGGGCTTTCACCAAACTGGTTCCCCTCCCGCACTTTGATCTGGTTTATCGCCCCTGTCTCCCCTTCCCACTGAATTCTGGGAACTGTTGTTTCATCAAGGAGCTGAGGATCCCTCTAAACGTTACTTCTTTCACGAGTTCTCCACGGAGCCAACTCGTGCTCCACGCAGTCACACAGCAGCTTTGGGGAACGGCTTCTATGAAAAAAGGAGAGCCCAAATGGGCTCGGAAAGCTGCCGCTGGGAGAGGTAGAGCCCCTGCCTTTCTCCCAAGTATTCCCCCCCCCCCCGTGTGGGGGGAGAGAGAGTTTCCTGTTTCATCAGCTTCACATGGGGGTATTTTGTGCATTTGCGGCAGCAGAAACAGGAAAACTGCCCTCCCTCTACACTGTTTTTGCATGGGGGGTGGGGGGGAAGCTTGGGAGAAAGACAGGAGCACTCCTTTCCCCCGATACAGCTTTCCAAGCCCCTTTGGGCTCTCATTGTTTAATAGATGCAGAAGAGTTAGCCGTGTTAGTCTGTAGTGGCAAAATCAAAAAGAGTCCAGTAGCACCTTTAAGACTAACCAACTTTATTGTAGCAAAAGCTTTCAAGAATCAGTTCTCTTCGTCAGATGCATGGAGGGCAAGAAGAAACTGGTCAGATATATAGGTGGAGAGGGGAGGGCGGAGTAGATGCAAACAGTAGCTTCTGATATGGAGATCAGTTTGCTTCTGTTAAGGAAGTCAGTTACGTCTAATAATGAGATAACCATTCATAGAGCAGAACCACAAGTGACAAAAGGCACAGATTGGACACTTGTCAGCTTCCCTCAAGTTTTGATGGGAAATGTAGGCATCCTGGTCTCGCAGCTCGGCTCTCTGACTGCTGTCCAATGGACTTTTCAACTGTCACTTGTCCAACATTCCACCAAGCTGCCTACATTTCCCATCAAAACTTGAGGGAAGCAGACAAGTGTCCAACCTGTGCCTTTTGTCACTTGTGGTTCTGCTCATAGTCTCTATTCAATCTCAGCTTGACTGAGTCAAATTTATATATGAATTCCAATTCAGCAGCTTCCCGCTGGATTTTGTTTTTGAAAGGTTTCTGTTGAACTACAGTGACCTTTAAGTCCTTGATGGAATGTCCTGGTAGATTGAAGTGTTCTCCCACTGGTTTCTGGATGTTGCCATTTTTAATGTCAGATTTTTTTAATGTAAGTCATTCCCCGAAGTGGTTGTGTGCCTGTGTGGAGCAAGGGTTGGCTCCATGGAGAACTCGTGAAAGAAGCAACGTTTAGACTGAGCGTCTCTGAGAATCAATTCTTTGCATCAGTTCTACAGATCCCATAGCAGGGAAGATTCGTTGCATATTCCTTTAAGGACATAATCCAGGCAAAAGCAAAATGTTTTAAAATTGCATTGATTTTGGTTGAAGGGCTAAGCATGTACTTAACCGTTTTCTGCTGAGACGAACTGAACTAAGAAGTTCTTTTATCAATATTTGGTCCCGAGATCACAGTATTAGATCCACCACTCCCATTAGAATCCAACATCCTGGACAATTGTATAGAACGTGGAACATTAATGAAACTACTGTAATTCTTTTTTTAAATCATCTTATGCCTTTTTCTTCATTGTAACATCTGGAAGATTTTAACTTGTTTTGCTTAAGTTTCACATACAGCTTTTTGAGAAGATCTCCATTTTGCCCTGACTGTCGGAGAGAACAATTCTATCAGACAGGGAACCTGTCGGGGCTCTCTTATGGTCACTTTCCTGGGAGTAACTCCCATTGAATTGACTTGAATAGGATGCTGAGCAGACCTTCTTATGATTGTCCTGTGTATCAATAGAGTGATTGGCAGTTAAGGTGGCCAACATCCTCGAATAAAAAAATATCATGGCCCTTTAATAGAAGTTTAAAGGGATGTCATTTACCTCCATGCCAGAAAATCGGCACCCCCGGGGCGCGCTTGCGCGCTTACCCGGGTGCCGGGCTTTGCCCTTCCGCATGGATGAAGGGCGGGAGTTTCCCGGGCATCCGGGTCTTCAAAGGGGGCGTGGCCGGCCATATTTAGGCCGGCCCCACTCTCCCTGTGGCGCAGTTGCCGTTGCGCGCTCGTCCAGGGCGGATCTCTCTCCGCTCTAGGAGCGCGCTAGGGCCTTCCCCCGTCGGCGTTTCTGCCGCGTTTTCGGCGGCGGCGGCGGCGGCGGCTGCAGCTGCCCTCCCTGGCTCCGGCTCGGCAGCGTTCTCGGGAGGCAGCGGGGCAGCGGAGGGCCCAGGATCGGCGGCGGCGGCGGTGGCGGCAGCGGCTGCTCTCCCTGGCTCCGGCTCGGCAGCGTTCGCGGGAGGCAGCGGTGCAGCGGAGGGCCCAGGATCGGCGGCGCGGCGCAGCATTCGGCGGCTGCTTCAGGGCCCGCACGGGTCTGGCTTGTGGGCTTGGCCCGTGGTTGCGGAGGCATCCAACGGCGGCCTGCTGTGCTTCATCACCCCCCCCTTTTTGTTACCTGCCCCCTTTAGGGCTTCGTTCACGCTCTCTCTCAGCCAGGGGGTGTTAGGAGTTTGCCCTCCCTGGGGGCTAGGGGGTTTCTGCCCTTCCCTTCGGGTGGGCACCTGGGGTTGGGAGCTTTAGCCAGCGCCATCCTTGGCCGGTTAGGGGTGCCTAGTGGTTGCAGTCTGGGACATCATTACACAACCCGAGCGCTTTTCTGGCTGGTTCTCGTGGGTCTGGTTGGTGGTGTGCCCTGGCTTTGGGTGTGAGTGGCTTTTCTCTGGGGGGTGATTGGAGCCTCCCCCACCCCTGTTTTTTCTAGTCATCATTGTATCGGTGAGGGGTGTCAATACCGGGGTTGCCTGTAATTGTAGCGTAGGCTAGTGGGAGAGGGCTTGTCCTTGCCATGCCTCCTAAGAAGGGTGCAGGGGTTAGTAAAGGTAAGCAGCCTGCCAAGAGGCCTCCGCCAAGTCAAGCCTTGCCACTCTCGTCTTCTGATGATGATGAGGATTCTATTTCTCGGCAGGAAATCCTGGCCAAGCTGGCGGCACTGGAAAGCCGCCGGGGCCTGGCCTCTGGTCAGGTGGCGGGTGCCCGGGGGCAAAGGGCGTCCAAAAAGGTGTCGGTAGCCACTTTTCAGAGGGAGGTTCTGACACGTCTTTCTGCTCTCGAAGGTGCCTCTAGTGCGGCTGTGGCAGCAGCGGACCCACCTAGCAGCCTGGAATCGGGTAGGCTGGCGGAGCAGGAGGCGTCTGAGGCGCAGGAGGCGGCAGAAGAGCCACCTGTTGCTGTGGTCGTTGGTCAGCCTGAAGCAGATGGTAAGCTGTCCTCACCACACACACCTTCCACTTGGCCCTGGGGGCCGCTTGGGGGACCTGGTTTAGCTAACTGGGCCCCACCTTCTCAGGGTAGCGGATCTCAGGTCGCCCCCCTAGGGGGATCGCTGCCCGGGCAGTCTTACCCGTACCAGGGGATTCAGGGCTTTGCGGGCCCCTGGCAGTTTTGGGGTGCCCAGCCTCCACCTCTTCAGCCTGGTGGGCTGGCCACACAGGGGGTAGTTCAGGCTAGTGCGCCTGGTTCTTCCACTGGCAGTCTCATACAAGGACAACCACAGTGGGGATGGCCGTCGTTCCTAAGTAATCCTTATTATCAGGCGTTAGGCGTCATGCCCTACCGGGTCATGCCATTTGGAGATACTGCCTTACCGTTAGGGGACCACTTGACGCCTGCAACTCGGGATAAGATTCTGCGCGGTGAGTTTGTAGACGTCTTTACCCTCCTTTTCCGAGATTTGGAAAAGAAGGATAAGGAAGATATGGACGACCGTGACAAGGAACGCCTTAAGCGGCGTAAGATTGATCGCACCTGGGCGAATTGGTTGCCCGGCATGCTGATCTACGCGGGGGTTATAGCCCGGGCGCAGCCTCAAAGGGCTGCGCCTTTGTTCCAGTACATTGACATAGTCTATAGGGCGCATACGGAGTTCGTCGGTGCTGCTTGGATGCAGTATGACGAGGAATTTCGTATGCGTGCGGCGGTGGACCCTACATTGCCCTGGGATCGCATCCACCAGCAGTTGTGGCTGCAGCTCATGGCACCGGCCAAACCAAACCTAGGTGATAGGTCTGATAGCGGGCATTTGTTGCAGCGTCTTGCCACCTCTCCTGGTTCCCGCGCCTCTGCGGGGCAGTCGGTTCCGCCCCGGCTGCTTTGCTGGGAATTTGCTTATCAGGGGGTGTGTGCCAGGAGGGGTTGCGGGTTCAGGCACGAGTGCCCACGGTGCAAGGGACCCCATGGATTCTCGGCTTGTCCTCGCCCCCGGCCACGCGGAGGCGGTCCCCGCCCGGGAGGTGGTCAAGGTAAGCCCTTTGCTGACAAGGGGCCCAACACCCATAAAGCTGAGGGTGCTTTATGAATTACTTCTGTCCTACCCAGACGTGGATTCCGCCACATTTTTATTTGAAGGGTTTAGTTTTGGCTTTCGGATACCCTTTCAGGGGCCTCGGGCCTCCTTTATGTCATCCAACCTGCGTTCGGTGGTTGGCATGGAGGAGGTGGTGAGGCGAAAGATTGAAAAAGAATGCCAAGAGGGGCGAGTTCTGGGCCCCTTTACTGCCCCGCCTGTGCCCAATCTGAGGGTCTCCCCATTGGGAGTTGTACCCAAGAAAGCGGCAGGTGAATACCGCTTGATTCACCACCTGTCTTTCCCCAGGGGTGGATCGGTTAATGATGCCATCCCAGAGCACTTGTGCACCGTCCGGTACACGTCCTTTGACGAGGCGGTGGCTATGATAAAGCGCAACGGCTTTGGGGCTGAAATGGCAAAATGCGACATCAAGTCGGCCTTTCGCCTTTTACCCGTACATCCTTCTGATTTTGAGCTGCTGGGTTTCTCTTTTGACGGCCAGTTTTACATGGACAGGGCGCTTCCTATGGGATGTTCCGTGTCATGTGCCGCTTTTGAGAAGTTCAGCACCTTTTTGGAGTGGGCTTTGCGTCAGCGGATGGGATGCCGTGACTCCGCCCACTACCTCGATGACTTTATTTTCTGTGGGCCCAGGGGGTCGGGCCAATGTGCCAAGCTATTAGCGGGATTTATTGGTCTGGCTGAGGAGCTGGGGGTTCCCCTCGCCCATGAAAAGACCGAGGGTCCTGCTCAAGTCCTGGTGTATTTGGGTATCGAAATCGATACCGTCCAGCAGACTTTCCGTATCCCGGACGTCAAGGTGAGGGACCTTCGGTCACGCCTGGCGGCTCTCCGGATCAAAAGGAAGGCTTCCTTGCTTGAACTTCAGCAGCTGGTGGGCCACCTCAATTTTGCTTGCAAGGCTGTGGCACCGGGGCGCCCTTTCTTACGGCGCCTTTGTGACGTGATGGCGGGCCTGCGGCTTCCGCATCACAGGATTCGGCTGTCCCAGGGGATCAGGGAGGACCTACATGTGTGGGAGGATTTTCTTTTCTCATATAATGGAGTTACATTCTGGAGGGAGGAGCTCTTGCTCGAAGCGGAGTTGCGGGTGGCTTCCGATGCCTCTGGATCAGTGGGGTTTGGTGTTTATTTCCGGGGACACTGGTGCGCTGAGCCCTGGCCAGCTGCATGGCACAACGGCGACATTATTAAGGATTTGACATTTTTGGAATTTTTTCCAATCTTGGTAGCCGTTTGGCTTTGGGGTGACGAGCTGGCCAACCATGCTGTCCACTTCTGGTGTGATAACATGGCGGTTGTTCAGGTTATTAACTCCTTGTCATCCCGGTCGCCCAGGGTCATGCGGCTGGTCCGGCCATTTACGCTCCGGTGTCTCCGGCTGAACGTTTTGTTCAGGGCGATGCACGTTCCAGGTCTGGACAATGGGGTGGCGGACGCTTTGTCTCGCCAGCAGATGGAACGTTTTCGCCAATTGGCCCCAGAAGCCGATGCCTTGCCTGTCCAGATGCCAGTGGATCTGTGGAACCTTGGAGGGCTGAAGCATCCAGGGCTATCCGTTTAGCCATCGCTCCTAGCACCAGAAGGTCGTATGATCGCGCGGTGCGGCAGTTTGCAGGCTTCCGGTTGGAAGCTGGCTTGGAGCAGAGCTGGCCCATTCCGGCAGAGCATCTTATACAGTTCTGCGTAGATAGGAAGGAGACTGGCTTGTCGGTGAAGTCTATACGGGGCCTTTTGGCTGCCTTGGCCTTTGCCAGTAAGGCTCGGGGTTTTACGGAGGTAACAGGGGACTTTAGGGTCCGGAAAATGTTAGAAGGGTGGTCTAGGGAGGCCGGTTTTCAGCCTGACGCTAGACAACCCATTTCCCCATCCATTTTGACGGGCTTAGGTGCAGTATGGGGCACGTTATGCTCATCTGGGTATGAGGCCCTCCTGTTTCATGCGGCATCTCTTGTTGCCTTTTTTGGGGCGTTTAGGATAGGTGAGCTTGTGGCTCAGTCGCGGGCGGATGGGTCTGACAGACCCCTTCAGGCTCGCGACGTGAAGTTTGTAGGGGATGGTGTTTCCATCTGTCTTAGGCGGTCTAAGACTGATCAAGCTCGGAAGGGGGTTGTTGTCCAGCTGGGTCCGTGTGCCGAAAGGGAACTTTGCCCGGTGCGTGCGCTGAGGGCTTATATTGAGACCAGAGGCTCCGATGGTGGAGTTCTGTTTCGCCACAGCGACGGGACCCCTCTTACGAGGTACCAGTTCTGGGCTGTCACGAAGAGGGCCCTGGACAAGCTGGGGCTCCAGGGGTTTAAATTCTGTTCTCATTCATTTCGAATTGGGGCTGCCTCGACAGCAGCTGCCATGGGGTACCCGGAAGCGGCCATCCGCGGTGTTGGGCGGTGGCGTTCGGCGGCTTACCGGCGATATGTCCGGCCTTTGCCACCCCCGTTGTAAGCTCTTGTTAATTGTTCCTTTCTTCTGTAGGTGCTGTGGTTCGCCGTGGGAGGTGTCGGATCCTCATATGCGGACACAGTATGGTCTTTTGGGCTGCACACCAGGCCAAGAGGACTCCGTGGGGGTCCCAGCTTGGCCTTAGCCGGTGGGCTCAGATCGAGTGGCAGGGCCGCCGGGGCCTGCGTTGGCCGGGCCTGTTGCCACTCTTGTTTGAGGGAAGGTGTTCCCCTCCTCCTAATTTCTTAGTGATCCACTTAGGTGGAAATGATTTGGGTTGGGTCAAGGGCAAGGCCCTTACTTTACAGGCTCAGGCTGATTTAAAGTTTATTGCTGAGAAATGGCCTGGCGTCCTCATTATATGGTCTTCCATCCTCCCACGTCGGGTTTGGAGGGAGGCTTTAGATCATGACGCAGTTGAGCGGGCCAGGCGCAAGGCCAATAAGGCTATGTTCAAGGCATTGGTGGCAGGGCTGGGGATTTATTTGCCCCATCCACGTATTCGTGATTCCTATGCTGACCTCTACAGGGGAGATGGGATTCACCTTTCTGTCAAGGGCAATGGAATATTCCTGACCGATTTGCGGCAAGGGTTGTTGCTGTCCCTACAGGAGATGTGGGGCGTCAGGGCCTAAGCAGAGGCTTGGCCCTGTCGGTGGCAGGTTAGTTGGGGTAGGCAGAGCGGGCCGGTGAGCACCCGGTGGCACAGCCCCATTGGTGGGGATTGGGGGCCTGTCTCGGATCGGCTGGCGGGCTTTACGGCTGCCAGCTGAGAGGGCAGGCTGCCCTGGGACCCCCTGGAAAAGACCTTCCCTCGGGCCTTACGGCTGGGGTGTATGGTGCTTTAAAGGGGGGAACCATTCGCCTGGCCGGCCGGGTTACAGCCATGCAATGGATGGCTCGCACCTGGGGCAGGGGGTGCTCGCCCATGCTAGTCGGGGAGCAGGTCTGTGTGACCCCTCGCTCGAACAGTACCGCTAGTTTCACCCTTGCCGTTATTAAGTTAACAGGTTAATTAATTATAAATAAATCGGTCATTTAATGGCCCTGTTTCACCCATGCCTTGTGTCCGTCTCTTTATTCCAAATGGGAGGGCAAATCGGCACCCCCGGGGCGCGCTTGCGCGCTTACCCGGGTGCCGGGCTTTGCCCTTCCGCATGGATGAAGGGCGGGAGTTTCCCGGGCATCCGGGTCTTCAAAGGGCGCGTGGCCGGCCATATTTAGGCCGGCCCCACTCTCCCTGTGGCGCAGTTGCCGTTGCGCGCTCGTCCCCCCCCCTCCACTCCCTTGCTTTTGGCAGTACAGGTTTAGCCGGTCGCTGGTTTTCAGGGCCAGGTAGGAATTTTTTCGCCTCTCGCCTGTTTGGCTGTTGGTGAGGGGTGTTTTTCGCCTACCTTGTACTGCTGCATTAGGTTTAGGCTGTTTTTGCCCGTTGGCAGGTTAGTTGGGGTAGGCAGAGCGGGCCGGTGAGCACCCGGTGGCACAGCCCCATTGGTGGGGATTGGGGGCCTGTCTCGGATCGGCTGGCGGGCTTTACGGCTGCCAGCTGAGAGGGCAGGCTGCCCTGGGACCCCCTGGAAAAGACCTTCCCTCGGGCCTTACGGCTGGGGTGTATGGTGCTTTAAAGGGGGGAACCATTCGCCTGGCCGGCCGGGTTACAGCCATGCAATGGATGGCTCGCACCTGGGGCAGGGGGTGCTCGCCCATGCTAGTCGGGGAGCAGGTCTGTGTGACCCCTCGCTCGAACAGTACCGCTAGTTTCACCCTTGCCGTTATTAAGTTAACAGGTTAATTAATTATAAATAAATCGGTCATTTAATGGCCCTGTTTCACCCATGCCTTGTGTCCGTCTCTTTATTCCAAATGGGAGGGCAAAAGCGTCATCTGCCAATTGGCACACATTGAGGACCGAACATTTTTTTTCTCCAGGTTGTTGGTTTGTATGCCCTAAACAGTTGCTGTTTTCACACTGCTTACTGGCCACGGAACATCGCACCGAACTCCCGGAACAACAGCATCTTCCTGGTGCAATTTTGCACGAGAACAACTGTTCATTGTCGTTCTTCTGTGCCTCCACACATGGGACTGCGTAGGCGCAGGCCAATGTGTGTCAGCACAGAAGAACTCGATGAACAAAAGTTACAAGTATGTCAACCCTGTTTTCTCGCATGAAATCGCACCAGGAAGATGTTGTCATTCCGGGAGCTCGGCGAGACGTTCTGTGGCCAGTAAGCAGTGTGACAATGGCTAGTAACTGGTTGGCCACTGTGTGAAATATAATGCTGGACTAGATGGATCACTGGTTTGACCCAGCAGAGCACTTCTTATGTTCTTAAAATTACATCCTTCTAAGTCCATTGACTTCAGTAAGATTAGAAGGGTGTAACTTTGCTTAAGATTGGAGTGTAGAGCAACATATATTTGTGGTTGTGGGGGAGCACAAGAGTCTACTCTGAAGTAAGTGCCATTTTATTCCATTGGGTTTCTTCCCTGGAAAGCATTCTTAAAATTGCATACTTCCTTGTATTGTGTTGCAAAGGAAAATTCATGCCTGCAACTTGCGCTATTTCCACACGTCCTAAAAAGAGTGCCCCACTCAACGAATGCTGGTGGTTCTGTGCAGGATTTCTGACGTCTCCATTTCCAAAATGGAGGCAGACAGTTTTTGCAGTGCCGTGAAAATGGAAGCAAAACTGCCTGCCTCCATTTTGGAAATGGAGATGTCAGAAATCCGGCGCAAAAGTCGCCAGCGTTTGGTTAGTGGGACACTCTTTTTAGGATGTGTGGGGATGGCTTTATACTGGATTTTGAGGCCTGGCCAGAAAACCTGAGTGTCAGTAACTTGAGTATGGACCCACACGGTCTCACGATACAAGATAGAGATTCAGCCCACTGAACAATTTTGAATAAATGCTTCCAAAGCAGTGCTATGCACTAGGAAATCGTGAATGTTTCATGTGTTCGTTTTTAATAACAGCATTGCTGGTGTAATCAAATGAGGATCTGAGGCAATAAACTTGTTGCTTTGGAAGCCTAACAGAAGAAAATGTTTTTCATTTCTTGCTTCAATCAGACTCTACAGTTGTTTCTACGTATGCCTTGCCCACACTTCCTCCAGTCCCCATGACTTCTTCTAAGCTTCCTTCCACTTAATATCCTTTAAACCAAAATCCATCACTCGTTCCTTCACGTGTACGTGCTTCCAAACTCTAGGAGTGCTCAGGCAGGAAGTCTCAGCCCGTATGCACCAATTTGTACTCTAAAGCCCTTATTGATGGGTTTCTACCTTCTCCGGGTCTCCTCTGCTACGGCTCCCTCTTTGTGGGAGTCACTTCCAAAGGCAACTGGGTGCAAGATGTAGTGTAGCCTGAGCTGACCTTTGCAGCTTTGGGCTAACCTTTTCAGTCATGTGGCTGTTCGGTTATACGTGTGTGAGGCTCCTCCCTCACTGGCGCCCTCTCCTGATGGCCTGCCATCCTACCAACTCTCCAGGCAGGTGTCCTCCGGCCTCAGATGGGTAGGGAAGGGGGTTGCACCACCTTGTTCCTTCTCCTGCCCTGGGAGTAGCAGCATGCTCCAGCTGTCTCTCCCTGCAAAATCCTCCTCGGCCTTCACCGGAACCTGAATTTAAAGGCCTCCTCTGGCCCCACCTCCCTGGCCCTGCTCCCAATCGCCACCCTGTCTCCCTGACTGGCCCCGCTCCCAGCCTATCTGATAGGAGGGCTGGGTAGACTCTGCAGCCTCCTGGCCCCACCCACTCCATCCCCGCCTAGGGCGGGGCATTTGGTCTGCTCTCTGCCTGGCTCGCCCCTGCTGCTTCTGAACCTTCCTCAGTGGCTCCCTTGCCTGTGCCTGCCTGACTTGTGCTGATGGCACAATCTCCTGTGAGCCTGGATGAAGTGGAGCCATCTGGGCAACTGTAGGAGACGGGTGAGTCTGCTGAGTGGCTGCAGGCTGTTCCCCAGAGTTGTGCCTGGTCGTCGGCTGCAACTGGCCTAAGGGTGGGAGAGGCCTGGAGGCCTGTAGGGGCTCCTGCAACTGAAGTACTGCCAAAGGCTGTGCTGCAGGGCCTAAAGTTGGTGCCTGCTGCTGCAGGGCTGGTGGTGAGAGTGGATAAAAGGCCAGCGTCGCCGGACACAGTGAATAGGTTGTTCTGTAACTTCTTCTAGCCCTTATTTTTTTCTTCCTGGTGAACCTCCTAGAAGGTACATTTGATGTTAGACAGCAGTATAACGGCCACAATGCCTGCTACCAAAGAAAGGACAAATTCTGATTATACAGGGTGTGAGGGCCTCAAACAGAGACACTCCCAGGCTGCCCAGCATTTACCATCTCTGCTACCTCTGACAAAGCTTTTGAAGGCCTAAATGTCAGTGTTGGATCATTTGAAGACAGTCCCAAGCAGACTCGAGGGTCAAGAGACTGGTTAAGCTGGGAACGCATGATCACATCTTTCTGACGTGTAACAAAGCTGCCATGGGGGTGATACAGAATAAGCCCAGATATCGGGATAAGAGGATTCATTCTCCCTACTTACATCATCTCCTTAAACCAAAAAGCCTTCTGTAGGCTATGGTAGGAAAATGCCTAGCTTTCCCTCTAGGGTTGCTTAGAGAGAGGGGGGTTTGAGGAGGGAAGGGTCTCAGCCAGGTATAATGCTATAGGGTCTCACCTCCAAAGCAGCCATTTTCTCCTGGGGAACTGATTTCTGTAACTTGAAGATAAAGTGTAATTCTAAAGGATCTCCAGCTACTACCTGGAGGCTGGCAACGCCATTCTCCTAGGGCTTAAAGCAATTAGAAAATAGCATGCAAACAAGTAGTGTTAACCCCCTTTCCTCGGTATTGTAGCACCATTCCATTTCACCCCTGTGGCTGCTTCTTGCAGCCAACGACATGTCTAAATTACACATCCGATCACTTACCCCCAGTCAAAAGAATTGATTGGCCTTTGGAGGTTGTGTGCGTGTCACTTCTGAAATGAAACTCAACAACCGCATCTCTATCTAGTGCTCACTGATCCCATGTTGATTTCTTTTTCATACTTCCTTGGCTTGCTTTGCCTCTCTGCCAAAGAGAATTGCTCTGTCATTACGTGTATGCTACCGACAGCAGCTGTTGTATTGGGAGGCATGTCACAATAAAGATGCCTGACGCTCTGTAAGTTCCTTGACTCTTGTCTTGGATGTGTCATGCAATCTCTCTCCAACAAGGGACATGCGGTCTCCTCACAGAGTTCACCCTCACTTGGACTAGAGATGGCCACGAATCGAATTATGACCCAAAAATCCGCACGAACCAGGCCAGTTTGTGGTTTGTGAACCAGTGGTTCATGGAAGCTCAATTTCATGACCACCTACAAACTGATCTACTGGTTTGTTTGGGTCGTAAAGGGGCAGTTTAAATGGCCATTTCCCCAGGGAAATGACCGTATAAACTTTTCCTGTGGCTTGCAAGCTGCAGGGCCCTTTAAACTGTCCAAACCTCAGCACCAGCACCACATTTATCTTGCCCTGGGCTGTGTCTGGGGGCTGGGGCTGGGGTTTGGGCAGTTTAAAGGGCCCTGCAGCTTGCAAGTGGCATGTCCCTTTAAACTATCAGCTGGCAGGCAGCAAGAGGGGGATCCCCCCGCCGCCTGCCAGCTGATAGTTTAAAGGGACCTGCCACTTGCCAGGCAGGAAAGGACCCTTTAAACTGTCAAATGCCCCTTTCCCTGCTGCTGCTAAGCAGCCGGAAAGGGGCATTTAAACCCCACGAACCACAAACTGGTTCGTAAACTTGCCCCAGTTTGTACCAGTTTGTACCAGTTCGTGGTTCCTGGTTCGTGAAAATCCATGAACCACAAACCTCATGGTTCGTGTTTTTTTGTGATTAGTGCCCATCTCTAACTTGGACACAACATGTTGTTGGCTAGAAAATGCTGTTTTACAGTGTAGATGGCTATGCAAGCGATGCCATCTTCCCTTTGCACAAAAGGCATCGAGAATTGGTCTCGATATAGTAGTCTGCTGGTGCAAGCTATTAACGCTCTTGCGTCATTTCTTTCCCTTTTCCCCGGATGAACTGGGAATGTCATGTACAGAGCGCATCCTGATGGATAGTAGCGTATGGTTTTGAATGCAAGGCATCCAATCAGGACCTCATTTGCATTGTAAAGCTCGTGCAAGAGCATTTCCAATTAAGTTGCAAGGTTAACAAGAACGTGGTTGCCAATCACAGCTGCCTGCATATTGCACATGGCAGTATCTGAATCACAGCCAATAGGAGGTATAAATGTTGAAATATTTCTGTGGCACACACAGGCATATTACAAGTCACATCTGATGGAACACAGCAGAGGTAAACATTACTTAAACATACTTAGATCAAGATGGGTAGCCGTGTTTGTCTGTCTGTAGTAGCAGAAAAGAGCAAGAGTACAGTAGCACCTATAAGACTAACAAAATTTATAGTAGGGTATAAGCTTTTGTGAGTCACAGCTCACAAAAGAAGCTGTTACTCAAGAAAGCTGTGACACACTGAAGAAGTGAGCTGTGACTCACAAAAACTCATACCCTACCACAACTGTTGTTGCTAATGGACTCTTGCTCTTTTCTACTTAAACATACTTAATATTAAACATAAACATTGTTTATTTCTCAAGCCTACGTTTGTAAACCTCTTGCAAAATAGCTCACGTCCCTTGGCACCCTGACTGGCTTTGTGATTTTGGAACTGTGAACATGATTCTGTTTGTTATCATTCATGTAGATGTATTGGCCCAAGACTTGGCTGGAAAGCGAAAGGAAACTCAGACTATCCATCTTGTTTAAGTATTTCTTTTCTGTCTTTCTCCCCACCGTGAATTCAAAAGTAATTTTTAAAAAGCACAAAAATATAATTTAGAACAAAATACGCCATACGTCAATGTCCTAAGGCGGCCCTGGATCCGCTGGCCAAACAGCTGCAGGGGTATAGGCTGTGAGCCAGGGATTAAAAAGTAAGGACCAAGATGCCAATGGCTCTTGCCAACAGGCTTACACCTCTGGCCACATCCTTGGACTTACTCATTTATAGAATCATAGAATCACAGAGTTGGAAGGGGCCATACAGACCATCTAGTCCAACCCCCTGCCCAGTGCAGGATCAGCCTAAAGCATCCCTGACAAATATTCATCCAGCCTCTTCTTGAAAACTGCCAGTGAGGGGGAGCTCACCACCTCCCCAGTCAGCTAATTCCACCTTTGAACTACTCTAACCATGAAAAAGATTTTCCAGCTGGTACCTTTCTGCATGTAATTTAAGCCTGTTGCTTTGGGTCCTATCCTCTGCTGCCAACTGGAACAGCTCCTTGCCCTCCTCCAAATGACAGCCTTTCAAATACTTAAAGAGAACAATCATGTCCCCCCTCAACCTCCTCTTCTCCAAACTAAACATTCCCAAGGCCCTCAGCCTTTCCTCGTAGGGCTCAGTCTCCAGACCCCTGATCATCCTCGTCGCTCTCCTCTGCACCCTCTCGATTTTGTCCACATCCTTTTTGAAGTGAGGCCTCCAGAACTGCACACAATACTCCAGGTGTGGCCTGACCAAGGCAGTATAGAGAGGGGCTATGACCTCCTGCAATTTCGGCGCTATGGCCCCTTTGATACAACCCAGGATTGAATTGGCCTTTTTTGCCACCGCAACACACTGACTGCTCATATTCAGTTTACAGTCCACTCTTATACTCCATCTTTCTCCCCAGTAGGGACTCACAGCCGCTTTCTCCATTTTCCTCTCTTCCATTTCATCCTCACAACCCTGTGAGGTAGGATAGGCTGAGAGTGTGACTGGCCCAAGGTCACCCAGCAAACTTCCATGGCAGAGCAGGGATTCCCAGTTCCTAGGCCAACACTCTAACCACTACACGCACTGTTTTCATGTATTATTTCAAAAGCACAATGGATCCTCCTCGGGGTTGAATACCTGCAACAGAACAAGAGTGGAAGTGGCTCAGCAGACAGATCTCATTCAGCAACCAGATTTTTTTTCAGATTTCTCAACTGTTGGTTGCATACAAGCTAAAGATTGCTATTATTAGCAATAATAGTAATAACAACAACTCCGTGCTTATATATTGCCCTTCTGGTGTAAACGGTTCCCTTCCTGTAATTTTATTCTCACAATTACCCTGTGAGGTAGGCTAGTTTGAGATGACAGTGGTGATAGTGTGCTTATAGACCACTCTTCTATACAGATTAGTGCCCCACTCAGAGCAGTGAACGAAGTCAGTGTTGTTGTTGTTAATAGAACTGGGACTGAGAGGAGCAGCTTGTCCAGGGCTACTGACTGAGCTCATAGCGGTAGAGAGATTCGAACCAGCAGCCTGACTACTTAAGCACTACATCAGTTCCCCTGGAGAAAATGGCCTCTTTGGAGCAGTGACCCCCAACCTTTTTGGCACCAGGAACTGGTTTTGTGGAAGACAGTTTTTCCACGGACCGGGAGGGGGGATGTTTTCGGGATGATACAATTGTGTATTTTATTTCTATTATTATATTAAAATATATAATGAAATAATTATACAACTCATCACATTGCAGAATCAGTGGGAGCCCTGAGCTTGTTTTCCTGCAACTGGACGGTCCCGTCTGAGGAGTGATAGGAGACAGTGACACCCTCCCAAGATGGTGACTGCCCACCTCGTCTTCTCCCTGGAGCCAGCTCTGCACTCGCCCACCACTCACCTCCTGTGCGGCCCAGTTGCTAACAGGCCACGGACCGGTACTGGTCTGCGGCCCGGAGGTTGGGGACCCCTGCTTTGGAGGGTAGATTCTGTCAGTGCAATCCTAAGCAGAGTTACTTCAGTCTAAGCCCATTGAACTCTGTTTAGGATTGCACTGGGTGGCATTTTACCTCACAGAGGTCCTTCCCCTGTTCATCATCTCTAGGCTGCATCCCCAAATCTCCAGGAATTTCCCAACCCACAACTGACAACCCTATGAGGCGGACACAGCTGGGGCCAAATCCGGCCCTTGCTCAGAGGGATGCGCTGTCCCACAAACACACCACCACTTAGGGGTATGACAGATAACAACAACAACAACAACTGTGTTCATATACCGCACTTCTAGACTGATTAGTGCCCCATTCAGAGCAGTGAACAAACTCAGTGTTGTTATTATCCATTCAATACAGCTGAGGCAGAGAGGAGTGGCTTACCCAAGGCCGCCTACTGAGCTCATGGTAGTAATAATAATAATAACTGGACTTATATCCCACTCTTTTTCTTCTTTTTTGTTGATTAATTTTTATTTTATTAGAAAGAAAGAAAGAAAGAAAGGAGGGAAAGGGGGGAAATCAAGACAAATATAGGACTGTGTACTACACAGGTTGCTAAAATACAGAGTTCAAAAGACATAACCTTTATCAATGTTAAAAAAGAAATGAATATAATTATTGAGCCTAAGTAGTATATATTTTCCCATCTGTACTACTCAAAATTCAAACCTATTCCTGCTAGTTATTTAATAATAAAATAAAAACCTCAGTATTTCATTATTAGTCCATGTTATCCTTTCTGTTTTTAACAGTATCAATTATTAGCAATATCACTGCTTATCCCTTAATATGACTAATTATATATACCGCTCTTCTTGACAGATTAGTACGCCATTCAGAGCAGTGAACAAAGACAGTGTTATCATTATCTCCGCAATACAGCTGGGGAGCTGTGGCTGAGAGGAGTGGCTGACCCAAGGCCACCTGCTGAGCTCATGGCAGTAGAGGGAGTGCTGGTTCACAGCCCAACCACTTAACCACTATGCTACAGCAGCTTTTCAGCAGCAAAGCCAGGGGGGAGCATGAAAGGTGGTTGGATAAGTAGCAATGCTATCCTAAGTAGTTAGGCCCTTCTAAACCCACTGACTCTCTTAGGATTGCCCTGTTTTTTAAAAAAAATATACTCATAAAATCCATATTCGTTAATTAAGAAAAGCTTTTCCAGACAATATGAATTTGCTTGGTCTAGTGGGAAGGGAATTAAATGGAGATGAAAATGATATCTGCTGGTTTTAATTAATTTTATCCCTTGGCAGGCACTTAATAAATGCAATTGAATTAAAGATGACTGGAGTGTATCAGACTTCCCTGCTGTTCACTTCAGTGTTAGAATCACAGGTCGGAAACCCGGCCCCTACCCCTACTGTTAATATTTCTCCTTCATGCATTCTTTATCCAAGAAGGATTCCAGAGGTGCCTTCCAACAGAAACATCAAAGCGAAAATTGGAAATCCATAATCGTTAAGTACAATAGCAATATCCTAAGAAAGCAACCATAAAACTTGAGCAAAGAACAGCTAAAATTACACAATCTGAAATGTGCTGATGGCATTCAACAAAGTAACACTACAATCAAGTAGAGTAAAAAATACCGTGAGTGGAGAAAGACTGCATAAAAAACCTGTACGAGAGAGTGTTCGTACCATTTTCTATTTATCCATGAAGTATTCCAGAGGTACCTTCCAACAGAAATATAAAAGAAAAAATTGGAAATCCAAACCGATAACCACAACAGGAGCATTATAAGAAAGCAACAATAACTCTAAAAGTGCAGCTAAAATTACAAGATCTGAAATGTGCTGACAGCATTCAACAAAGTAACAGTATAAACAGTATATTGTCGAAGGCTTTCACGGCCGGAGAACGATGGTTGTTGTGGATTTTCTGGGCTGTATAGCCGTGCTCTTGGCATTGTAGTTCCTGACGTTTCGCCAGCAGCTGTGACTGGCATCTTCAGAGGTATAGCACCAAAAGACAGAGATCTCTCAGTGTCACAGTGTGGAAAAGATGTAGGCAGGTCATTTATATCTACTCAGGAAGGTGGGGTTGGGCTGAGTCATCCTGTAGGAGTTTCCCAGGGTGTAGAATGCTAATAGAGGGAGGCTTCACTGTATCCTGAGGAGGTTCTTTTGCATATGGATTGGTGCTTGATAAACAGTATAAACAATAGTTAAAAAATTACTATGGGTGGGGAAAGACTGCACAAAAAATATGCAAAAGGGAGTTTTCATGCCGTCCCCTATTTCTTCAGTCCCCATTTCCCCCTTAAATTTTTAAATTTTTAAGGATCTCCACTCCTCCCTAGAGGCTGTATCTGAAGAAGAGAGCTTTGACTCACGGAAGCTTACACACTGAAAATCTTGTTGGTCTCTAAACTGCCACTGGACTCAAATCCTGCAGTTCATGTGGACCAACATGGCCACTTACCTGAAACTACCTTAAATTTATGTAACCCTGTTGGCGAAATAGCCCATGTCAAGATATTTAGCTTGACGGGAATGTTGGGTGATGTCAACATTTTTAAGGACATTAATTGCTGCAGCATTGAGGTGTTAGCAGATTTATGGTGCTTCTGCCCCCTCCCTAGGAGTCAATGCTCTTCTGATTCCATAGAGGAAAGAAACAATCTCTGTTGGGGAATCATGGATTTAATTCCAACTAGTCTGTATGATTGATGATGCTAGGCCTTCATCCCGAAACTTTACTCCCGATTCAGGGCATGAGTGCAGTTTGGCATGGGAGGCCAGCTGACCTAGTTATTTAACTCTGAGTCTTATTTAACTTCTGATTTGTGTTAGGATTAGAGATCGGCATAAACCAAAATGCAAACCAAAATTCATGACGAACCAGGCCGGTTTGTGGTTCGTGAACCAGCGGTTCATCAGATCCCATTTCTGATGAACCAGCATGAACTTTAGGCTGGTTCGTTTGGTTCGTTTTTTTGGTTCGTCACTGCAGACAGCCTGGTGCCGATCAATCGGTTTCCCAGGCAACAGGGGATGCAGACCTTCTGCTGGCCCGGAAGTGACCTTCTGCTGGCCTGGATGTGACGTTTTCACAAACCAAACAAACTGGTTCATGAACCGGGGGCAGGTTCATGAAAGTTCATGGTTCGTGAAATTTAACAAACCACGAACCACATGGTATTTTTTTTTCTGGTTCGTCCCCACCTCTAGTTAGGATCTCAGTGTTTAACATTTTTACTCATGCTGGGCACATCAAAAACAATAGAAAAAATTAAAGAACTGCATTTCAGTTCATTTTAATTGTATTCAGAAGTTTCTTGTTTTGGTCAATGTTCAAGAGAATGACTGTGGCCTCATATCACCTCTGGATATGGTTGCCACTCTCCAGGTGAGACCTGCAGATCTCCTACTCCTAGTATTATAATGGACTTTTAGACTCAGATCCATTTCCCTGGAGAAAATGACTGCTTTGGAAGGTCAACTCTATGCATTATACCCCACTGAGGTCCATCCCACCACCTGCCCAGGCTCCACCTCCAAACCTTGAGGTATTTCCCAACCCAAAGTTAGCAATCCTATCACTGGGGGGGGGGCTTCTTCTTAAGTTAGAATTCAACATCAGGCACACAGTAAAAATGGTCCCAGTTTAGAGAGACTGTCTTCCTGTACCATCTAGCTCTTTGACATGGGCTGAATCTCAAAGCAGACCACTGAACAAGTCCTGGGCCATGAGAAGTGCCAATGTATAGAATTAACATTGTGCATAGCTGTTTTTTCTGTCACTGCAACAGTAATTTTTTGACACTCAGATTTGTTGGGCTTTTCAAAACAGATTGCAAGGGATTTGTTTCATAACGTCTGTTCAATTTGATGGTGGTGATGCCTTGGAAATGTTTAGACTTCCATGACAAAGAACAAATATTCTGTCACAACGTGTGATAGATATGCTATATGTTCTTTTCCTTCCCAGTTTGGAACTCATCAGTTTAGACACGATAAGTCGGAATGTAATGTGCATCTAAAAATGTCAGATGCTAAAGTAAATCCCACTTGCATTCATGGTATTATGCATCAACTGAATTATACCCAGAGAAGGACTGACTGAGGCTCAATCTGCATATGAGATGGAGCATTCTACCGCTTTATTCCCACCTGTTTCTCCTGTTTGTGTAAATCAAGCCTTATTCTCAGAATTATGGGGAGATGTACTAATAGGACAGAAGTAAGCCCATTATGCACAGTAACAAACTCAGCCACGGGATACCATAATGAATTTGAAAAAAGACACCTAGCATATATCCTGGAGGACAGGGCTTTTTTTCAGCTGGAACGCGGTGGAACGGAGTTCTGGCAACTCTTGAAAATGGTCACATGGCCAGTGGCCCCGTCTCCTGATCTCCAGACAGAGGGGAGTTTAGATTGCCCTCCGCGCCGCTCAGCAGCACAGAGGGCAATCTAAACTCCCCTCTGTCTGGAGATTGGGGGCGGGGCCACCAGCCATGTGACCATTTTCGCCAAGGGTCATTTAAACTTTTTAAAACTCCCCCCTTTGTTCCAGCTGACCCAAAGTGATGCCATTGTGCGGTCCTGAGTTCCACCACAGAGTTCCACCACCTCTTTTCCCAGAAAAAAAAGCCCTGCTGGAGATTAATACCAGAGTTGTCAGGTTTCCTTACCCTCCTGGCAAGGGGACCCGGCACATACATGCATCTTCTTCGCATGCATGATGATGTCACTTCCAGGCTTCACGCTGGGCCAATTCAGCCCATTTCGGGGCCCAAATTGGCCCAGTGCAAAGCCCGGGAGCACTTTCGGGGCTTGCACAATGATGTCACTTCTGGGCCTGTGGCACTCCAGAAGCATGACCTAGGAGGTCCATTCTTGCACCTTTTCCCCTGCCAACCTAGTAGGGTTGCCAGATGCAAGGTGGGGAATTCCTGGACATTTTGAGGGTGGAGCCTGGAGAGGGTGGAGTTTGGGAAGGGGAGGGGCCTCTGTGGGGTATAATGCCATACAGTTCACCCTTCAAAGCAGCCATTTTCTCCAGGGGAACTGATCTCTTTGGACTGGAGATCAGTTGTAATTCTGGAAGATCTCCAGCTACCAACAGGAGGCTGGCAACCCTACAACCAAGTGAGTAGCAGGGGGGAGGAGGTTGGAAGCAGGGGACCCCCAGCCCCCACCAGGGGAACAGCAACCTTAGATAACACTAAAAAGAAACACTGTGCTGGGGTGGTTATTTAAAGTATTATTAGAGGTGGCATCAATATTATTCTTACTACGTTCATTTTGTATGATTGGATGAATGTTTATATACATAATAAACCATTTTATTAAATGTAGAATAGAAAATGAATATTAAAATAAATTAACAGCCAAGCTAAATAGTTAAACTAATAAGTTAATGAATATTGTTAGGCTGAATATAATGCTGAAAATGTTTAAACTCTCATCATCTGTTGAACTCCCCCCCCCCAAAACCTCCTTAAAATATGTTGCTAGATACTCTGTCTAGAAGTATTATAGTTTTTCTTTATTTTTCTATAATAGATTGAGGGAGAGGAATAACAGTATGAAATTCAGTTATGTTATATATCTTGTTTATATCTTCCATACAGCTTAAATCTATTACTATATATTCTGTATATTCTATGACCTGAAGGAGTTAGCTGTGTTAGTCTGTAGTTGCAAGATAGTAGAGTCCAGTAGCACCATTAAGACTAACCAACTTTATTGTAGCATAAGCTTTCGAGAACCACAGTTCTCTTAGTCAGATGCATTATCAGAGAGCTGTGGTTCTTGAAAGCTTATGCTACAATAAAGTTGGTTAGTCTTGGAAGATGCTACTGGACTCTTTAATATTATATATTCTATATATTCTTTATGTTGTAGCTCAAGAATAATAATAATAATAATAATATTTGATTTATATACCGCCCTTCAGGACAACTTAATGCCCACTCAGAGCAGTTTACAAAGTATATCATTATTATCCCCACAACAAAACACCCTGTGAGGTGGGTGGGGCTGAGAGAGCTCCAGAGAGCTGTGACTAGCCCAAGGTCACCCAGCTGGCTTCAAGCGGAGGAGAGTGGAATCAAACCCAGCTCTTCAGATTAGAGTCCTGTGCTCTTAACCACTATACCAAACTGGCTTTTGTATAAGGTTCTATGCACTTTCTATTGTTATTCCTATTTTCTTTTTCAAATAAAATTTTAAAACGTTAAAAGAGATGTGGCAGCCCATTGATGCCACCCCCCCCCCCCGCAACACAATTGCTAGTGCTCCAGAACCCAGGCTCCCAGATGTATTCACTGTCCAGCTACAGGCTCACAAGCAGGCGGACTCATGAGCAGGCAGGGAAGGACATTCAGGTGAGTGGGAAGAGAGAAGGGTATGAGAAGGGGTCATGGTGGTGGGCAAAGAAGGAGAGGGGGCCCTTGGAACTCTGCCATGGGCTCCTCAAAACTGGGATGAGTCCTGACGTTTTTTTGTTTATCCAGATATTGAAGCAGAATTGTCCTTAGAGCCATTTGTCGTGGCGAGGGAGGGGGGAGCATGAAAATGCTCCATTTGTGCCCACAGCCTTTGACAATTCAAACCATCTAAGGCAAGCAACTATTTAGTCTTTTTGAGCAAGGTGGGGAGAAATTACAGGTACTGTGCTCACAAAGGCTGAGTGCACCGTACAATCTCATAGATGATTCGTTTGAAATGTAAAGCAAAGGGGTGTTTGTTGTGCTCATGTCTGCGCTGTTGGCAGCATTCAGCAGGGTGGCAGACTGCCTGACTAGCTGCTGTTGGCACGTCCTCTTCCATTACTGGACTGCTTGGTGCCAGGATCATTACGGGCAAGTTGTGCATCACTTACATTCAGCTCCATTTTATTGTCTGTGTCTTTTGGCGCTGGCACTGTCAGCAGGATTCATTTAACGGTGGCGTTCATCATGCTGGCACGTGCTCAGCCCTTTTTAAATGTTGTCTCCAACCAGCTCTCCCTTAGAAAGGTGCAATTCAGTTCAGAATTGCAATACTAATTACAGTTCCTTGGTGCACGAGTATGTATATTATTTTGATCCAGGTAGCACATTAATTAGCATGAAATATGCTTGGTTTAGGGAATGAGGCAAATTATGCAAAGCTAGAGGGACACTAAAGAGACAAGCCATACGATTTCCACAACCATCACCAGTCTGACCCCAGGAAGAAGACTGAAACAGCTATATACCACGTTGGTCAGGCCCCACCTGGAGCATTAGGGTACCCATTCCCCTGCCCAGGATGGGGGATCCCCCGATCCCACCCTTTCACCCCCTGCACCCACTTACTTGGCCAGCGGGGGGGGGGGGCGCACTTCCATGCTGTAAGTGTGGGTGGCGGCGGCGGCAGCAGCGTTGAGAACGGGCAGCAGCGGCGACGAGAGCCCACTCTTGCTACTGCCACTGCTCACTCTCGCTGCTGCTGCCACCACCCCTTTGCATCAAACAAGAGCGAGCCACAGCTATGGTGGCAAGAGCAGCCCGCACCAGTGAAGACAAGGGCCCCTTTGACCCAGGGGTGCCATTTGACCCCCACATTATGACATCACTCCAGGAAGTGATGTAATCACATGAGCCGAGGACACACACGCATTGCACGCATGCGAATAAAGAATCCGGGGTAAGTGCCGGCTCTCAATCCCTCGCCGGGAGAGCCCAGGGACCTGGGGATCGCCCGTCGAGGAACTCCAAGTCTTTGGCAATCCTGTGGAGTATTGTGCACAGTCCCAGAGGCCTCACTTCAAAAAGGATGTGGACAAATTGGAATGGGTACAGAGGAGAACAACCAGGATGATCAGGGGCCTGGAAACCAAGCCAGAAGGACCTAGGAATGTTCAGTTTGGAGAAGAGGAGGCTGAGGGGAGACATGATTGCTCTCTTTAAGGATTTAAAAGGCAGTCACTTAGAGGAGGGAAGGGAGCTGTTCCTGTTGGCAACAGAGGACAGGAAGTTATGAAAAATTCTTCACATTAAGAGTAGTTCAGCAGTGGAATCAGCTGCCTAGAGATGTGGTAAGTTCCCCCTCATTGGGAGTCTTCCAGGATGCTTTAGGCTGTTCCTCCATAGGGCAGGGGGTTGGATTAGATGGTCTGTAATGCCCCTTCCAACTCTAGGATTCTATGAGCAGGTAAAAACACCTCTTTAGTAAGATCATAGTTGTCTCCCCCTTTTGGCAGGTAATGGACGGGGAGGGGGCAGGCAAGGATCTGAGAAATGATGCACAAGCACAAAATCTTTGCATTGCAACTTTGAACATTAACGAGTGAACTTATTTGAGCTTCCAACAGAGTTAGGCTTCACAACTGCCTTGATCTGGCAGGAAATTCCCAGCCCCAATCACCAGTCCTCGAGAAATTGAGGAGCAGGGACAAAATGGCCTCTACTGTGACACTCTAAGAATTTCTGTTCAACTCTATGGTACTTACTGTAGAAATGGGGAATTCCTAGAGTGTCGTCCAAAAGTGACATCACATCCTTCCCAAATTCCATGCTCCCCAAACACTGCCCCACAAATCTCCTAGCAATTTGTGTAGTGGTTAAAAGTGGCGGGACTCTAATCTGGAGAGCCAGGTTTGATTCCCCACTCCTCCACTTGAAACCAGCTGGGTGACCTTGGGTCAGTCACAGCTTCTCGGAGCACTCTCAGCCCCACCTACCTCACAGGGTGACTGTTGTGGGGATAATAATAACATACTTTGTAAACCACCCTGAGTGAGTGTTAAGTTGTCCTGAAGGGTGGTATATGAATTGAATGTTGTTGTTGTTGTTGTTGTTAGGATTAGCATTAACATTTGCCTAGGCGGTGCTGGGAACCCTAAGCAGGGCAATGTTTGCTCATTGTCGTCTTAATCCGGTTTCCTTTTTAATTTGTAGATGGCCTTCACTTCCAGAAATACGTAACCTGGGAATATGCCACTTCTTTATTCTGTAGAATATTTAACACATTGTTGATATCAAAAAATTAATGATACAATTGGTTCGGATCAAGGTGACAGCTGAATGGCTGCAGGGTGGCATACTTGTTTGGGTATATATGAGCTTAAAGTTATCAAAAAGTTGTAACCACAATAAGGTGTTAGGGGGCAAGGGGCAGGTTACAGTAGTCTTTGTGCTATTAGAGGTTTTTACAACATCTGGCGCTTTTATTAAAATTCCATAGGGGGTGCATTAGGAGATTGGAGCTGAAAATATACACACAAGGACCATGATTTTCAGGAATGGTAATACAAATCCACGATTCTTAAGCATTACACACGTCGCACCCCCCAAAATCTGTGTTGTTTTTCATGTTCAGTTGCTCACATCAGGCATCTTGTTTTTCTTTGATGCTCCGAATTCCCCAGGAAGTGGCATGTCTCCCTTCCAATCAGATCCTTGTAAGAGATCAGGAGGTGAGTGCTCCCAGCCATTCAAATTTCCACGGAGGAGTCTGTACCGAGCTGTGAGTCACCAGTTTCATCCATTTGAAGCTCCCAATTTATGCCAATAACTTCCCACTGGTGGTTTTTTAGCATCAGGAAAAAGACTTGGAGGTGCAAGAGCCCCCACCCCACCCAAACCACCCCTTGTCAGTAAAATCAGATTCTGTGGTTTTTAAACAACATTCTTGGAGCGGATGTGTGAACTAGGAGACAGCTCGTACACAAATATATCATGCAGCTTAGGTCTTGGACTCCCCCACATCCCACTCCTGCCACCACCTCCTCCTCCTAATACTCGTTAAATAGTAACAGTATTAAATACTAATTAAGGTACCCGTACAGTGAATGCCCAAAGTGAAGATATATGTCTCATAGCAACTGAAAGATTGATCCATCGCATTTAATCACACACATACATTCTCTCTCTCTCTCTCTCTCTCTCTCTCTCTCTCTCTCTCTCTCTCTCTCTCTCTCTCTCTCTCTCTCTCTCTCTGAAATATGAACTATTTTCAAAGATTGCAGGGATGCAACAGGGTTGGGGGGGGATGTTATCTGCAAAACAGGTCTTCTTTCCTTTGTGAAAGGAAAAAATGGACAGCAACAAAGAAGGATGGCAAACAGAGTTTTCAGCAGAAAAGTAAACTTTTTATTGTCAGTAAGTCACTGTAAGATGACAGGAAAAATGGATGCAGGCAGGACTTTTTTTCCCCAAATGCCAGTGAACAGCGCCATTTTCCACTGATAGGGATCAATAAAGAGAAGTGTGCCTGTGCTAAGAGGCACCTTGTTCAGGGGTCTACAAAATCAAAACCATTTGTCCATTCTGTCTTTAGATTAGAGAGAGGACTATTTGTCTTTTTTGCTATTGTCTTTTTAAAAAGCTGGCCCCGACCCTTGAATTTGTTCCCTATTGAAAATAATGGCCCCCAAAATCCAGAAACTGAAAAAAGCACTAAGATCAGAAACCCGAATCGCTATTGTCCTACCTCAAACCCAGCAATCACAATACACCCCCCGCCCCAAACTCTGGATCCAAAATTATAACTATTTCTTTTCTTGGTGTACGCCCCTAAGTTCCATTCCTTGGGTTAGGTGAAAGCTTTAAGCTTTCATCTTGCTTGTCAAAGCAGAAAGGAAGCTGAAAGAACCTCATATATGAACAGTCTGAAAGAACAGCAGTGTTCAAAAGGCACCGAGAAATGCTGAAGAAGAAGAATAAAACTTCAAAGTTGGGGCAGTTCTTGTTTGGAAGCTGATTTCCAGGGACAAGAGGTCCAGCTTCATGATATTTGCTACTCATTTTCAGAGGGGTAGCAAGTCATTGCGACTTTCAAGGAAGAGCAGCTGAATTTATGGGTGAGCTTTCAGTAAAAGGATGGAAAACCAGTGATTTCTAAGTTTGCCAGGCCAAGCCAGTCAACCAGCAGGGGGGCTGGAGCGCAAGAACATGGGCTGGATGTATGATGTCAACTATGTCACCTACATCACTGTCACAAAAAGTGAGCAGTACAAGAGGGAAAAAAACCACCACCAATATGCCAAAAATAGAAAATCTATTAGAAAATATCTTAAGCAATGTAATTATACGGCTGCCGCATTGCACTGAACTAGCTGAAAAAACGGTCTGTTCTCAGATCTGAACCTCTCTGGTAACTTTGTGGATATAGGTGGCACAAAATAGGAAGAATAATTGAAATGTACTCCACACGTTTGAGGACAAGCAAATTGTAGCTGAGGAAGATGTAATTGAAATGTTATGCTAGCATTTGTTACATCTTTTCCCAGCCTCGTAGTTACAAGCTATTAATTTGAAATCTGGCCTTTTCATCTTATCAAGGGCAGACATTCTTTCACACTTTCTCACAAAGATACACTGCAGTGTAATCTAAGTACTTATATTTCTGGGTTATCATCATTGTATAATTACATTGTTTGAGATATTTTCTAGTAGATTTCTGGCATATTGGTGGTTGGGCATTCCCCCCCCCCTCTTGTGCTGCTCCCTTTTATTTTTATTTTATTTATTTCAAATTTCTATTCTGCCCTCCCCGCAAGCAGGCTCAGGGCGGATAACAACATAATAAAATACAAAATACAATAAAAACAACATATTAAATACAATAAAAATCCATACACATTTAAAACAGGATGGTGGACAGCCTTCACAGGGAGGGTTAAGATTTTATACACCCCCCCCCTTTTTAGTAGCTGTTTTGAGGGGTTCCCCTTTGCTCTTAGTCAGCCAACATCACTATGTCACTTTCCAGGAACAACCGCACCTTTATGGTAAATCTCTATGGCTGGGATGGCCAAACTTGCTTAATGTAAGAGCCACATAGAATAAAAATCAGATATTTGAGAGCCGAAAACATGACGCATTGAAGTGACTTCAGATGAAGAGGTGGGTTTGGGGGAGTGTCCTGAAAGTGACATCACAGAAAGGGGTGGGGGTTTGGTGCAGTATGCTGGAAGTGACATCATCAAAAGGGGTGGAGTTTGGGAAGAGCCATCACCTGACCTTTGACTAGGAAGTGACATCACAAAAGTGACATCGCATCCTTGATGGCTTCACCCCCAAAGTCCCCAGATATTTTCTGAGTCAGACCTGGCAACCCCAATATTTTTAGTGAATATATGACAGACATGGAAAGAAAGAAGGAAGGAAGGAAAAAAGGAAAGGGGAGGAAAGACATGGAAAGAAAGAAGGAAAGGGAGGGAAAGACATGGAAAGAAAGGAGGAAAGGGAGGAAAGGAAGGGAGGGCAATAAACTAGACTAAAATAAAATGTATGGCCATGGTGATACTCAGAGACTGCCAGGAGCCACGCAATATGACTAGAAGAGCCTCATGTGGCTCTTGAGCCTCAGTTTGGCCACCCCTGCTCTACGGCGATTCCTAGAACTGCTGTTTTCACTTCTGGGTTGTACCTGTAACTGATGTGTTGGTGGCAACTAGGCCGGAGTCTTTTTTTTTTTTGCTTAATTTTTCTCCCGCTGTCACTCCAAATGGCAGCAATCAAGGAATAGGATCCCTGGGAGTCTGCCCACCATAAACAAGTAAACGGCAAGCCTATTGATTTCCTTATAAGCACAAAATAGTCCATGAACCTGTAGCCAAGCCCAAAATGTCAATGCGAATTTTAAGAGGTCCTACAGAAGTTTTCTGTTTACTGTGGCATAGTCCTTCAGGAAGAAGCTGCTACAAGCCTCCTTTCTCTGGGGGAAAAAATACTGTTAGAAGACCAGGGCTGTTCTCCCACAAAATCGCGCCAGGAAGACACTGTCGTTCTGGGAGCTCAGCACAATGTTCGGTGGCCAGTAAGCAGTGTGAAAATGGCCCAGATTAGTAGGATCCAACTCTTCCTTTGATTTATAATGCACTTTTCTTAAATAAATGATTTATTGTATTGTCGAAGGCTTTCACGGCCGGAGAACGATGGTTGTTGTGGGTTTTCCGGGCTGTATTGCTGTGGTCTTGGCATTGTAGTTCCTGATGTTTCGCCAGCAGCTGTGGCTGGCATCTTCAGAGGTGTAGCACCAAAAGACAGAGATCTCTGAGTGTCACAGTGAGACACTGAGAGTTCTCTGTCTTTTGGTGCTACACCTCTGAAGATGCCAGCCACAGCTGCTGGCGAAACATCAGGAACTACAATGACAAGACCACGGCAATACAGCCCAGAAAACCCACAACAACCAAATGATTTATTGTTGCAATTGAGGCTTGCCCCCAGGATCCTCACATTTGCACACCCCAAGAGATCTCCTGACTTAACTGCCAGAAGCGTGGATAAAATAATACAGCTTGATATCAGAGCACATGTGGGGGGGGGGGGGTTGAACTAGCTGGAATTTCCTCTGGATACTTCCCTGTGAGATAGTAAAGAGTCCAGTAGCACCTTTAAGACTAACCAACTTTATTGTAGCATAAGCTTTCGAGAACCTCAGCTCTCTGATAATGCATCTGTGAGCTGTGGTTCTTGAAAGCTTATGCTACAATAAAGTTGGTTAGTCTTAAAGGTGCTACTGGACTCTTTTGCGACTACAGACAATATGGCTTACTTCTCTGGATCTATTCCCTGTGAGAGTATCCTATCTCCAAAGAGCACAGTGTTTAAAAGGGCTTTTGTCCTCTACATCCAAAAGTCCCCTCTCATCCGAGACTGATTGACTCAGGCTTGCTGGTTACTTAGGCTAAGGCGGGCATCCCCAACCTTTTTGAGCCTCTGGACACATTTGGAATTTTGAGAGGGGGTGGTGAGTGCCATCCAAAAACGGCAGCTAATAAGAAGCACTGCCCTACAATGTCTCCTCCCACTTTCTGAAAATCTCCGTCGGCACCAAGAAAAGTACTGGTGGGCACCATGGTACTCAGAGGCACCATGTTTGGGACCCCTGGTCTAAGACTATAGAACTCTTCTTTGCATTTAACCTACCCGGGTGCCTTCCTCTGGGCAAAGAGCAGGGGTCACTGGGAGAGTGGGAGAAGGGGGTAGCTGTGAATTTCCTTCATTGTGCAGGGGGTTGGATTAGATCACCCTCGGGGGTCCCGTCTGTTGGGAGAAAGGGGTTAAAATAGCTTAAAATCAGAGGTGCAATGGATCCTGAATAGAGAGTCAGAGCGCCAGTTTGCTTTTAAAAATCATTTACTTCTAAAGGAAAAAGGTACACAGGATTGCTACAAAATAACAAAGCCTAAGGCTACATCTTGCTGACCGCGAGTACAGACAAAGAGATAAATAGGAATGGAGAATCTTCCCGTCTTCTTGACCCTGAAAGAAAATCACCTGACCTATTGACCAATAAGAGTTTACAAACACCCTTCAGTTTCCCGCTTCTCGGCTATTGGCTCTGTGCCAGGTCCTCTTCCAGGTCAATCTAAACAAAAGAACGGTAGGTCAACACAACCCCATAATGACTGAATGTCAGACCTTGCAACACACATATATTCCAACACCACCCAGTTCTGTTTCTATGAACCTAGGGAAATATCATCACACTGCTACTTAGCCCTTTCTCAGCCATTTGCCAGTCCCAGTAACTCAATCCCCCCCCCCCAGCTTTCTTGCCACCTCCCTCACACTTCCTACTGTAGATGCCAAACTCATTATTGTATACTGAGCCTGGCGCTCAGAATGATTGCAGCCCAGAGTGATTTCAGCCAAAACAATGCTCTTTATTGCAAGCCAGAACAGACAGACGAAAGCACTAGATGACACTACACAGAACAGAACAGAAGCCCTCAATATATACAGAGAAACCCCGCCCCAAGAATAGCTAGCAACCAATAAGAACGTGTACTTTACAATGCCATCAAAAATAGTCCAGTAGCACCTTTAAGACTAACCAACTTTATTGTAGCATAAGCTTTCGAGAATCACGGTTCTCTTCGTCAGATGCATGGAGGGCAGAAAGAAACTGGTCACAGTTCTCTTTGTTAGATGCATCTGGCGGGGAGGGCTGTGGTTACCGAAGGCTTGTGCTGCAGTGGAATTGTATGGTCTTTGCATCTCCATATCAAAGGAGTTGCTTACATCCCTCCTCTCCTCCTCCCCTCCCCTCCCCTCCTCTATATTTGACCAGTTTCCTTCTGCCCTCCATGCATCTGATGAAGAGAACTGTGATTCTCGAAAGCTTATGCTACAATAAAATTGGTTAGTCTTAAAGGTGCTACTGGACTATTTTTGATTTTGCTACTACAGACTAACACGGCAAACTCCTCTGGATCTTTACAATACCATCATTTGCATTAACTATATACAATGTATAAGATAGGCAGGCCACTGATTGGTCTTTATTTGAGAGGACCGATTGGCTGCTGCCTTCAGAAAGTACCCAATGAATTTGCAGATAGAATAACCAATGAGATTGCAGGCATTTGGAACCCTGGCATAACCTGAAGCTCAGTGTGTAACCATGAATACATTCAATATAGCAATTACCTTAGAGGCCTAGCTCAGCCCAATACACAACACTCATCCTTCCTGAAGCCCTTAAAAGGGGTATCTCAAGCCCCTCTGCATCTGCAGCTGATTTTGTACCTGCTTCCCCAACTTCATGGCTGGCTTGCTTTCCAGACATTCGTTCTTCTGCTGAATCATTGGTCCTCCGCCTTGGATCCCAGCTTCTTAGCTGATTTTGGTTTGGGTTTTTCTTATGTCCTGAACCATCTTCCATTCTCTTCTGCCCTGGATCACAGCCCAATGGACTCTTCTCTTCAGGATAAGGTAAGTGTGTTTTTCTTTTCACCTTTTATTTCCTCTCAGGCTTGCCACCTCCTGCTGATTGCCAGCAACCGGTGGGCAATGGGGCAGAGCCCCAGGAGATTGCCTGCCTCCGGTGGGCAACTGGGAAGCCTACTATTTGGGTGGAAAGGGGACATAACATTTTAAGCAAGCAAGCAAGCAAGCAAGCAAACCAGCCATCAGGGTCCTACTGAATTTGCCCACACAGAGCCAAAACTCATTATGGGTGGCTGTAATGGTTGCCAGTCTCCAGGTGAGGCCTGGAGTACTCCCAGAATTACAATGACCTCTTCACCACGCACGGGGCGAAGACACCACCTCCTGCTCCGGGCACCACTAAGGCACGTTACGCCGCTGAGGAAAAGTCATTTGAAATCTTTCTTGGCCAGTTTATTCAACCAGAACCACCGACTGTTACTTTCAGCGACAAGAACACAAAACCAGGCTTGCAGAAAGAGAAATGCCTGCTCCCTATTTAAAAAATTCTGCACAGTTCAAAGCTTTTCTAACAACCTGCTTTAGCTAAAGAAATCAATGCAACAGTGGGGTCTCTGAATGTAGCTTTACAGCATACTCTCTCCCAACAGATCTGCATTTCTCAGTTCCTCACGGTGTAATCCTAAAAAGAGTTACTCCAGCCTAAACCCAATCATTTCAATGGGATTAGACTGGAGTAACTTTTTTTAGGATTGCACAGTCTGTCTCCTTCCCAAATACCCTCTATAATTACTTGGAGACTTCTTTGATTAAGGCATTGAACATAAGATTGTCTTGTAGGAGAGCAAAGTACTGTTTATTGAAGGTTTTATCTTGGGGAGGGAGGATATTGCACAACCATGTATCTGTTCTCCATAGGCTGGGGTGCTAGGCCTATTCACACAACCAGTGGATGCAGGATGAAGGCAGTGGTGTCCAGGTCTTTTTTTCTGGGAAAAGAGGTGGTGGAACTCAGTGGGTGGCCCTTGGAGAAAATGGTCACATGGCCGGTGGCTCTGCCCCCTGATCTCCAGACAGAGGGGAGTTTAGAGTGCCCTCCACGCTGCCCCGGTGGCGTGGAGGGCAATCTAAACTCCCCTCTGTCTGGATATCAGGGGTGGGGCCACCGGCCATGTGACCATTTTTAAGAGGTTCCGGAACTCTGTTCCACCATGTTCCAGCTGAAAAAAAGCCTTGCTTGTGTCACTGATTAGACCTTTTGGGGGGAGACTCAACAGTTATGACTAGACATGGGCACGAACAGAAAAAAAAATGAACACGGTGTTCGATGTTAATTGCCATCCACGAACAATGAACATTGACAAACATGACCTATACATGAACATGTTCATTGTTTGTTGTTCGTGGTGGCCAGCAGGCTCTCCTTCAGCCATCAAGATCCCTACCACACCACTCCCAGAACCCCTACCCAAGCATGCAGCAGGAAATGTACCAATAATAAATAATAACTTGGCCCCAGAGCCTGCAAGAAGCCCTGGAACCTCAAGGGGTAGATCCCTACAGCACCACTCCCAGAAACCTGACCTGAGCAGGCAGCAGGAAAGGTACCAGTAATAAATAATAGCTTGGCCCAGAGCCTGGCAGCAGCCCTGGAACTTGAAGAGGTAGATCCCTATCCCACCACACACAGAGAAAATTCAAGCTCCAATGCACTCTCCCTGTTTCTCTCTCAAAATGCCAACAGCAACTCTCTCTCCCTCATTGTCTGCAAAACCAGAGCTGGGAGCCTCCCTCCCCCTGCTCTTTGCTTCCTTGTAACAAATTTGGAGCTCCACACTTGAAAGGAAGACCTGCCTATCAAGATAAATTAGGCTTAGATTGGGGTTTCCAGGGCAACAGCAGGAGTTCAGGCAGAGTTCAGGCAGTCCCTGCCTCCGGTTGCCAAGGGAATTGATTGCAGGTGCCAGAGTGTCTGGCTTGAGGAACAGCACCGAACCTGTTCGTTTAGAATGGGGCTTCACGAACAGCTTGTTCATGAACCGCATATTGGGCTGTTTGTGGCTTTTTTAAGTTCGTATTGCTGTCTGTGCCCATCTCTAGTTATGACTAAAGTAAAACCTGTGACAGATTACCTGTGTCTGTTGAAAACTTTTTTTTTCCTATCCAAAGGAGGGATGCTTATTATGAACATATTTTCTGACAGAAAAATAAGGTTCAAGCAACATGTAACTCTTCTTAAAAAATAGAATATAGCAGGAAATGGGGGAGGGTTTACAGGCATGGCCTAAGGATGGAAAAGTAAGTGTTCATTTCAGTCTGTGTGTTTCCTTATTGTAGAGGAAAGGGTAAAAGTTTCCATAACATGGCAACGTCGTTTTGGCTTTAGATTGTTCCTGTAAAAAATCCAATCCCAATTCGAAGGACTCAAGTCCTGGGCAGACATCCAGGCTCATACAGAGATACCTCTACTGCAAGTATTTAGCTGAATGTTGATATGCACTTTGGGGTCACAGATTAGAGAAAATCTATCAAATGTCACAATGAAAAATTCTAGCTGAGGCCTATCTATCACAATTGGGGTGTCGGGCTAGTGTGCATGTGTGCTTTGCAGTGGGCCAATTTGGGGACCAAATACTTATATTCTGGTCTCTGTCCCTGATAACTCACATCCCCTATCAAAAGGATCGGTTAGTAGATGATGGTTAAGATCTCAGCATGCCCACAGAGAAAAGCACAAATGTGCTGGGGATACCACAAATGTTGTGGTTCAACAGTCAAACACATGTTCAACAGGTGCAATCACTTATAAGCTAGACCATGAATCTGTTCTGCTAGCCACCATCTGGGTCTAACAGGTATCAAACAACAGCTATGAGTATGGCGTGGGGAGTTGCTCTTCCTTGGCTTGCAAACCACTTTTGCATCTCTGCAGCAGGCAAAATCAATTCTCCCCAAGGTCAGGTCAGGTAAATCATTGATATGGGAAGGGAACTACAACTCTCATGAGGCTGGGTAAAGATGCACATGTGCAAAATAACCTTGATAACATGGATTTAAACACAAACTGGTAAGACTTTCTTTTAAAAAGTGTTCATTTAGGATCACTGGCTGAGTGACAGCTTTGCTCACCACCTGTTTATACAATTGGCTGCCAACTATGTGCAGTGATGTCAGGTTTGTGAGGAAGAAGGGGGGAAACTCGAACGCTCATTGGCCTGTATGAGAAACCCTGCCAATTGCCCTGTATTGTTCTATACTATTTGAATAGTTGTGTACATGCATTAGGGCTGCCAGCCATCCGGGTATGCAAGGTAGGGTGCCCAGTTGCCTGCTGGTAATGTGCAATCTCCTTGGGGGGGTTACCTCAGAGCTGGCAAATTGGCACCCTGGTGATTGGCCATCACCAGCAGGCAACGCGGCAAAGCACATAGCAAGTACACTCCTGGCGAGGCAAGATGATGTCACTTCCTCAAGAGATGTCATTGCGCTAGCAGTAGGGATGGTTTGTGGGGGCTAATTTTGGCCCCAAATGGACTGAACTGGCCCTGCACAAAGCACAGGAGCATCCCCGCTGCCTGCGCGATGATGTCACTTCCAAGAAGTGACATCATCCCAACTTGCTCAGAGTGTGCGCGCGCGAAGACTCACTTCCCAGTAAGTGCCAAGTCCCCTTCCCTTCTGCCGGAAGGGTACAGGGACCTGGTAACCCTAATGCCAGGAGATCTGACAGCTCTTGTTGCATGCTACTACTCTGAGCAGTAGCAGGAGAAAAATGTTTTTAAAATATTGGCATTACATGTGCTGCGATGTCACTTCTGGGGAAAACCTGGAAATGGCATTGGGCAGCTCTAGGAATCACTGGAAAAACTGGTTTTACCAGTTCCTAGAGTGAAGTGATGTCATTTCCGGGTTTTTCCCCTGATGTCACAGTGTACAAGATGCTGCCCTCCCTCCCCATTCTGCACCTGAAGATCCAACCCCAGCACGCATGTATTTTACAACAGTCCTATCCAGCACTCCAAAAATACCTTTCAAACATCTTTGAGGGTTAAATGGCATGCTCATAAAAATGTGAGCATTTTCAGGCTGAATACTACTCACCTATCAGTAGTTTTAAAAATGCAACACAGAGAGACATAGAAAGATTCCTATTGAACTTGCTGGGATTTACTTTCACAAGAATTTGGATCATACTTTCTCAGAAGTACATTACTCCCAGTTGAACTTAGAAGCCCCTGTTAGTGAATTCTGGAAGCTATGACCAGGGCCGGCGCACCCATTGAGGCCAGGTAGGCGGTGGCCTCATGGGGTGCCAGAGGGGGCACTGGAGGAGGCGCGGGGGTGGGAGCGCGCACCACAGAGCTGCAGCCTCCTAGCCCTCCCGCCGCACGCTGTCACCGCCAGCACACACCCCCAGCCGGGTGCAGCAGCCTCGGGCAGGCAGGGCAACCAAGCAGGAGAGCTCAGAGGCCACCCATGCGCCGTCCCAGCTGCCGGCCGCAGCAATTGGGCCGGCGGTACGCATGCACCCGTGATGATGTCAGGGGGCGCCCGGCCCACCAGCCGGCCGCAGGCACCGAAAACCCTGGCACCGCTGCTGGCTATGACCCCCATTTGATAATCAATTTCAAACACAGGTCTTAAAATAAATACCAGGGAATGCTTATCAAGCCATTATCATCTAGAGATTAGATTTCTGGATCCTGTTATTTCCTAATACACAGAAAACAAGATAAAACTAATGGTGGGAACTGATGAGATCCCAGATAGTTCTGTGCAAAGGTTTCTAGTGAGAAGTCAGAAACCAGAGGGATGAATAATTCACTTGGCAAAATAGCATGAAATAAATTGGAATTTTTTAAAACTTAAAAATCAGTTGAACAACTGACTTGAAGGATAAATAGCTGGTGAATATTTCATCAGAGGGGAAGATGTCGACATAGTCATGCAATAAATTATTCAGTCTATCAATATTGTGCGTTCCAGACCACAGATGTTGATATAACCTTCTCTGAAGGAGAGCTATAGACAAAAACGTTTGAGAGGTGCTCAGTCAGGACAAGTCAGAAATGCTTCGCAAAGAAGCTATGCACATTTGCATAAAGGTGCATTTAATATGCACTTCATCAACTTTTGGAGACCTTTGATAAGCTTGGTGAGGAAGCATGAATATTTGCATACTCATTTCAGACCTACAACAGAATGAAATCTGTTAAGTCTGTGCATAATAATTTGTCCCTATAGCTCTCCCTAACGTGATGGAGAATGGTATGCACAAACAGACACTCCACATGCTGCTCTGCAGCCTAGAGTTGCCAGATGGGAGTGTTTGGGGGATAGAAACTGGGGGAAATGATGTCACGGTGTCTGTGATGCTCTAGGAATTTGTCAGGCTGTGGCACGCCCCCTGGCGGCGGGTCTGGGCGGGGCGGTCCCGGCGGGTCCGTGCTGGTAGCCTGGGGCGGCTGGGCGGGTCCTCAAGGAAGCGTGGAGGCTCCTTCACAGGCGGCCTCAGACTAGGGCGGCCCTTGTCTGACCAGCGGGCCGGTCAGCACGTGGCTCCACCCGGCCGGCTGCGCCTTAGCCTTCAGGGCAGCCAGCTGACAAACGGCAGGATGCTCGCCTTAGAACGCAGGGCACCTGCTTTGTCTCGTCCAGTACCTTCCTCCTCGGCCTGCCTCCAGAGCCTCCTTAAATACTTTTCCCACTCCAGCTCCACCCTCACCCCCGAGTGCTTCCACCCACCATCAATCCCAACACCTGTGCCACCTGCATCCCCGCCCATTGGGCCCACCTCCCTCTACCCCGTTGGTGGGCTGCTAGCCGGGCTGCCCCGCTCTCCCCCAATGCCTCTTGCCCTCCGCCCTCCTGCCCTGTGATGGACGGCGGGCTTGGCCCCTGGCGGGGCGATCCGGCCCTTCCCCGAGCTGCCCTCCAATCCCAGGCTGGCTTGCTCCTCCCTCCCCCCTGCTGGCCCCGGCCACCATCCCGCTCGGCCGAGGGCGCCTGCGCCGGCGTTTGGCAGCCCGGCGCGGCCTCGCCCCGCTCGCCACGGCCTCCCCCGCGGCCCGGACGGGGCCGTCGCCGCCAGAGCGCTGACCGCGCCGGCCGCCGCTTCCGAGTGCGCCCGCTGCCGTGGCCGCTCGGGATCCTTCTCTCCGGTGCGGCGGCGGGTGGCGGCGCAGCGGCGGCGCAGCTGCTGGGGCCTTCGTTCGCCGGTGGGGCCTCGTCCTTGGCCTCTCCCGCCCGGTAGGTGGGCCCTGCGTCGTCGGGGGGGTGGGGGTGGGGGGAGTCCGAGGCCGGCGTGTCGGGCCTCGGACACACACCCCCTCTTTGCGTTGCGTCAGGCGTGGCTTCCCCGGCGAACATCCGGGACAGGAAGTCGGCGTTGACATGCTGTTTCCCTGGTCTGTGCCGGATCGTAAAGCTGAAGGGTAGAAGAGCCAGATACCATCTTAGCACGCGTGCATTGTGATCCTTAAGCCGGGACATCCAGACAAGGGGGGCGTGGTCCGTCACGAGGGTGAAGGGGTTATTAGCGAGGTAATATTGCAGCGCCCCGACAGCCCACTTGACAGCGAGGGCCTCTTTTTCCACGACCGCGTAACGGCGTTCAGCTGGTTGGAGCTTCCTGCTGATGAACAGGACCGGGTGCTCCTGCCCGCCGTGGTCCTGGGACAGGACGGCCCCGAGCCCGCTATCGGATGCGTCCGTCTGAAGAATGAAGGGCCGGTCGAAGTCAGGGTTGCGCAGGACTGGTGACCCTGACAGAGCAGCCTTGAGGTAGAGGAAGGCTTGCCGCCGGGGCGGCGTCCACTGGACCTGGTTGGGCTGGTCTTTGCGCAGGCAGTCCGTAAGGGGGCTGGCTCGGCTGGCGTACTGTGCGATAAACTTACTGTAGCAACCGACCAGCCCCAGAAACCCCCTTAGCTGCTTCTTGGATTTCGGCAGGGGACACGCCTCCAGTGTCGCCACCTTGTCCGGGAGGGGCCTCAGCTGCCCCCGCCCCACGAGGAACCCGAGGTATTTCAGCTCCTGGAAGCCCAGTCGGCTTTTGGCGGGGTTGGCCTTCAGCCCTGCGTCACGGAGGGCTCGTAACACTTGGCGGAGATGGCGGAGGTGGGATGGCCAGTCAGGGCTGTAGATTACGATGTCATCTATGTAGGCGGTGGCGAAACCTTGACACTGAGCCAGCGCCCGGTCTACCAGCCGCTGGAAGGTGGCGGCGGCCCCGTGTAACCCGAAAGGCATGACCTTGAACTCAAACAGCCCTTGGGGGGTGGCGAAAGCCGTTTTCTCGCGGTCTCCCGGGGCCATGGGAACCTGCCAGTATCCTTTGGTTAGGTCTAGCGCCGAAAGGTAGCGAGCCGCGCCTAGCTGGTCGATTAGCACCTCGGCCCGGGGCATGGGGTACGCATCGAACTTTGCGACCTTGTTTACCTCCCTGTAGTCGACACAGAACCTCACGGACCCATCCGGTTTCGGGACCAGCACAATGGGACTGCGCCACTCGCTGTGTGAGGGTTGGATTACGCCCAGGCGTAGCATCTCCTCCACCTCTCGGGCCACGGCCTCCCATTGCTTCCGGGGGAGGGGCCTCCAGGTTGCCCGGGCCACTTGGCCGGGGTCTGTGGGAATCCTATGCTCAGCCAGGTGGGTGCGTCCCGGACGGGTGGAAAAACAGCCGGGCAAGTCCTCCAGCAGCGCCCGGAGTTGCTGCCGCTGGTGGGGCTCCAACGCCTCGTCGAGCCCCGGCGCGCTTCCCTCCGGCTGGCGGTCTGTCCACGGGAGTTCCCCCGTTGGCGGGTCCAGTGGGTCGTCCGCGAGTTGGCAGGTGCCGGAGGGCCGCTCTTGCCACTCCTTGAGGTCGTTGATGTGCAGGCGTTTGGACTGACGGGGGGAGGCGCCGCACTGGACCTCATAGGAATGGGACCCCAATACCCGCTTGACCTGGAAGGGACCCCGCCATGGGTCGCCGTGGTGCCCGGGCCCGAACACTCGGCGGTTGACCAGGACACGATCCCCTTCCTTGAAGGTTCTCAGCCGGGTCCCGCGATCGTACCGGGCCTTCTGGGCCGCCTGGGCCTTCTCCAGATTCTGCCCGGCCAAAGTCCTGGCTGCTTCTAATCGTTCCTGGAGTTCTTTCATATATTCAGGGGCGGGCCTCCCTGGGGGTTCCGATGACTCGGCCCGCCGCCCCTCCATCACTTCCAGGATCCCCCGAGGGTTGCGCCCATATACTAATTCAAAGGGGGCAAAGCCGGTTGAAGCTTGGGGCGATTCGCGGACCGCGAACAGCAAGGGGTCCACGAAGAGGTCCCATTGGGCTGGGCGGTCGTGGGCCAGACGCCGTAGCATCTGTTTGAGCGTTTGGTTGAACCGCTCCACTAGGCCATCTGTCTGAGGGTGGTATATGGAGGTGAAGATCTGCCGTACTCCCATGGTGCGGCATAACTGACGGGTGACGGAGGCCGTAAACGGGGTGCCACAATCCGTGACCAGCTCCTTGGGAATGCCCACCTGCGCGAAGAATCGTACCAGGGCGCGCGTCACGCCGGGCGCCTGCATCGTCCGCAGGGGTATGGCCTCCGGGTACCGGGTGGCATAATCCACCAGGACGAGGACGAACCTGCATCCCCGGGCGGTCCGCGGTAACGGGCCTATGAAGTCCATAGCCACTCTCTCGAAGGGCGTGCGGATCACGGGCAGGGGTGCCAAGGGGGCCCGCGGGGGCGGCCGACCCGCTGTTCGCTGGCAGACCTCGCAGGTGCGGCAGTAGTCCTTCACGTCCCGGGATACCGAGGGCCAGAAGAACCAGGCCAGCACTCGGGCCAAGGTGTTAGCAGGTCCCTGGTGTCCGGCCCAGCTGTGGTCGTGCGCGTGGGCAAGTATACGTGGTCGATAGCCTTGGGGGGCCAGAAGCTGTCGGACCTCGCCACCCCTGGCCCTCGTGATGCGGAACCACACGCCCCCTTCCTGGATCACCCGAGGTACTCTCCCAGCCCGCCTGCCATCCATCACGACCCCCTCACTCACCGCCACGGCGTCTCGGAGCCCACCTAGAGTGGGATCGTCCGCTTGGCGAGCGATGAAGCTGGGGTCCGTCGACCAGTCCTGGGCGTTCGGGTCTGCTGTGGGGTCGTGGAGGGTCCCTCCCTCGGGTCCTCCGCGGGCAAGGCTTCCTCGGGCCCGCGTGCTGCCTGGAGGTGTTGGTGGAAGCTGGGGGCATCGCGGCCCAGGAGAACAAGGTAGGGCAGGGCCGGTACTCGGGCTAGCTCTACCTCCCAGGTCTGGCCTCGGCAGGTCAGAGGCACTCGTACCACCGGGTAGGTCTCCGAGTGGCCATGGAAGCAGGCCACGGCCGTCGAGCGGACGATGGGTAAGTGGGGCGGTAGCAGGCGTGTGCGGATCATCGAAATGGAACTGCCGCTATCCAAGAAGGCGGACAGGCGCCGTCCTGCCACTTCTACCATCACTATCAGCGGCGGCGGCCTTGGCGGGCGGGCCGTCACCGGGTAGGCTTCTTCCCAGCCGGCGTCACACTCCATGAGCGGACAGTCGCGGATGAAGTGGCCCCGCTGGCCGCACTTAAAGCACGGGCCCCGGTCTTCGGGGTCTCGGGAACCCTTTGGGGTGGCCTCCGGTCCAGGCCCGGACAGGGGTCGGCCCCAGGCCCCCTCACGACCGGGGAGCAGCGGGGGTGCCCGGGAGGCCCCCGGTCACGGCCCAGACACCTCCCGGGCCCCGGACCTGGCCCTCCCCGGGCGCGGGTTTTCTAGAGGCCGGGGGGAGGATCCGCTGGTCCTTGTTCCTGGGTCCGTGTCCCGGGGGGCCTCGCGTGGGTCTGCCGCGGCGGCGAAGTTTTCTAGGAGGGCCGTGGCTTCCTTCAGACTCGCGGGGTGGCTGCAGGCTACCCACTGTCGGGCTTTGGGGGGGAGGATATTGAGCAGTTGCTCCAGGACCACTTGATCCACAATCTTCTTCTCGCCCTCCAAGGCGGGCTTCAGCCACCGGTAGGCGGCATCCCGTAGTGCGTTGATCAGGGCTCTGGGCCGCTCGATCTTTTTGTAGGTGATGGACCTGAACTTCTGACGGTAGGAGTCGGGTGTCACCTCATACCGGTCGAGAATAGCGGCTTTCAGCACCCGGTAGTCAGTGCTCTCCTCCTTGGGGAGGGCCCTCAAGGCCGCCTGGGCCTCCCCCGTCAGATAAGGGCCAATGATGAATGCCCACTGGTCCCGGGGCCACTGGGCGGCTTCCGCTGTGCGTTCGAATGCCTCCAGGTAGGCATCTATCTCGTCCGCCTCTCCCAGCTTGGTCAGCTGAAAGGGGGCCCCTCGCACGGGGCCGAGGGCCGATGCGGTGGGTCCGGCCCCCAGAGTCTGGGCCAGTCCTCGGAGCAACGTAGCCTGTGACTCCTGCTGCTGTGCCGTCAGGTCCCGCAGGAGCCGCACTTGCTGCTCGGCCATCCATTGGCTGAGCTGGCCCAAGTCCAGGGCCGTAGGGGCCGCGGGCTGCCCGGCCCCGCCCGCTGCTGCGGCGGCCGCTTGGTCCATGGGGGTGCCCTCCGTCGGTACCGCCTCGGAGTCAAGCCTGGGCCGGCCGAAGGTTGCCGGGCGCAGATAGGTGCGAGGCCTCGTCCACCCGGGTGGGGTCGGAAGGTGGGGTCGCGGGCGCCTCACAGCAGGATCCGTGCCCGCATTCTCCACCACAATGTCAGGCTGTGGCACGCCCCCTGGCGGCGGGTCTGGGCGGGGCGGTCCCGGCGGGTCCGTGCTGGTAGCCTGGGGCGGCTGGGCGGGTCCTCAAGGAAGCGTGGAGGCTCCTTCACAGGCGGCCTCAGACTAGGGCGGCCCTTGTCTGACCAGCGGGCCGGTCAGCACGTGGCTCCACCCGGCCGGCTGCGCCTTAGCCTTCAGGGCAGCCAGCTGACAAACGGCATGATGCTCGCCTTAGAACGCAGGGCACCTGCTTTGTCTCGTCCAGTACCTTCCTCCTCGGCCTGCCTCCAGAGCCTCCTTAAATACTTTTCCCACTCCAGCTCCACCCTCACCCCCGAGTGCTTCCACCCACCATCAATCCCAACACCTGTGCCACCTGCATCCCCGCCCATTGGGCCCACCTCCCTCTACCCCGTTGGTGGGCGGGTAGCCGGGCTGCCCCGCTCTCCCCCAATGCCTCTTGCCCTCCGCCCTCCTGCCCTGTGATGGACGGCGGGCTTGGCCCCTGGCGGGGCGATCCGGCCCTTCCCCGAGCCGCCCTCCAATCCCAGGCTGGCTTGCTCCTCCCTCCCCCCTGCTGGCCCCGGCCGCCATCCCGCTCGGCCGAGGGCGCCTGCGCCGGCGTTTGGCAGCCCGGCGCGGCCTCGCCCCGCTCGCCGCGGCCTCCCCCGCGGCCCGGACGGGGCCATCGCCGCCAGAGCGCTGACCGCGCCGGCCGCCGCTTCCAAGTGCGCCCGCTGCCGCGGCCGCTCGGGATCCTTCTCTCCGGTGCGGCGGCGGGTGGCGGCGCAGCGGCGGCGCAGCTGCTGGGGCCTTCGTTCGCCGGTGGGGCCTCGTCCTTGGCCTCTCCCGCCCGGTAGGTGGGCCCTGCGTCATCGGGGGGGTGGGGGTGGGGGGAGTCCGAGGCCGGCGTGTCGGGCCTCGGACAGAATTCCTTCAATTTCTATGGTAAAAACCATAGAGATGTGGAGAATTCCTAGAATGTTGCAGGTGCTATGGCATTATTTCTCTCTCCTCCTTCCATTTACACATGGGGTTAAAGCTGCCAGCTCACAGCAGCAGGGACTGCTGCACACTTCACAGTGGGTGAAGTTTGCATGCTCATGGTGGCCATGGTTGCCATGCACAGGACCAGGGTTGCAGCTACTCCTTGGTTGGGGCTGGAGGGGCTTTGGTTGGAAGTGGTGGAGGCAGGCCAGCCTCCCAGGCTGTTGACCCACTAGGACTTTTCCTGGTGGCTTTAATCGCTAACCCACTCCTGAACTTGGCTCTTTCTGACCTTGATTTCGATTCTTTAGTAGGCCATCTGGATTGAGGTACAGGTTGTCTATGACCTCTGTCTCCATCTTTTCCCTTCTAAGTACCTGTAATATTACATCCCTTGGTTCCAGTATTACTCATTAATACAAGTGACTCCAGTTGTTTACAGCTAGTATTTGGCAAAGGGCTCCAAAAGGTGATGAAGTGCAGATTAAATGCACCTTTAACTATGCATAAATAGTTAAGAGAGAAGCTTCTTTGGGAAGCATTTGTGACTTGTCCTATATTCCTCTCAAATCCAGATCTTCTGGGTGTGCCCTGACATGACAGCACCCCCCATGTCCTCCCCTGCCATCCCATGATGGTTGCCAAGTATTGACTGGCAATTCAACTCCCAGGTCTAGTGTGCCATATTAACATCACAATTCTTTGTCGCAGGTCTTAGACCTTGGAACAGGGCAAGAGAGATCAGGCAGAAGATGAGAGAGGGAGAAGATGTGTTTCCTACCGTTTCTCAACTTAGCTGTTAAAGTTCACAATGTCAACCTTGCTTGTAAATAAGTTTCTATGAAATTTAGGCCTATAGAACTTAAATTGTTCAATGCTTTGTTTAGACATCTGAGTAGTTATTCTGTTAGAGTTATATAGATATTTAGTTGGGGTGGAAAGAAACAATTACGTTATTACTTTCTGTACTTTAGAAAGCTTGGTCTTATTGTTATATTTGAAAAATTGAAAAATAAAGTATTTTAAAAATTTAGCTGTTAAAGCATTTTGGCTTCCTTTTGGGGAAAAGGTGAAGAGAGCATTTAAAACAAAGTCAATGAAGTTAAAAACTCAGTTTAGCATCAATAGTCCCCTAAACCTGCATGAACAATTTTTTTATATATCATATCACACTTGCACCTTTCTACCTTGCTTATATCCATTCCTGTACACACCATGTTCAGATGAACTTGTGACCCAGGGAACAAACAAGTTGACTCCTGAAGAGCAGATAACCTACCAAGCAGAAGATTAGGATTTCATGGCTGGTTTAGATGGTCAATTGAGCCCTTTCTGTGATTCTAAGAAGCAAATATGATGCTTCAAAGGAAGTCAACTGGATCGTCAGAAATTCTTCCCCTTTCTCAAAATGTGACATTTCCCCCCAGAGATTATCAAGCTTCTATCCATCAGCTCTTAAGTTCTGAAGCAGTCACCTTTCGTATGAAAAAGCTGTCTTCCGGCACGCGAAAGAGGAATACTTTGGTAGGTTGACAGACTTTAACAAGTTGCTGTAGTATTTAGTGCTAAAGTTCCATGAACTTATTCAATATTGATCGCATCTCTCACTGCTGAGTCTATTGTTTGGGGAAGATGTTGGCTGAAGTCCAACCTGACATTGACTGGGACAGTCCAAGAGAATTAGGAAACTGAAATTGAAATGACCTCTTAGGGCTCAGGGAGCCTCAGATATTCAGCAATGTCAGCAAAAGACAGGGAAATATGACAAATTAATGCAAGCCTCTGGGAACATGACAGAAAAGGGGACAACTTGATCCTAAACCCTGTTGTGCCAGTAGATAAATTGGCATCAAAATCTTTAACAATAATTAAAAATAACATTAGCATAATAAAACTCCCAGAAAAGGGTGCAGGATAAAAATACCCAGTGAAACAAAAATGTTTTAGCCAGATTCCAAAATGCCACTAAATTTATCGTTGTGTAGAGGGGTAGGATTAAGGTGGTGGTGGAGAGTGTCCTCAAGTCATAGCTGACTTATGGCGACCCCTGGTGGGGTTTTCATGGCAAGAGAATAACAGAGGTGGTTTGCCATTGCCTGCCTCTGCATAGCAACCCTGGTCTTCATTGGAGGGTCTCTCACCCAATTACTAACCGAGGCCAACCCTGCTTAGCTTCTGAGATCTGATGAGATCAGGTTTACCAGGGCTATCCAGGTCAGGGCAAGAATAAGGGTGGAGTATCACAATAAAACGGCCCTTTTCCTTGTATAACTTTCAATCAGTTTACAAAATTCAACAGATTAACAACACACAAGATACTGGGCAGAAGTCATTTAAATAATTTCTCATGGATTTTCCTTCCAAGCTATGGCTGGAATAATCTAGCCCGCTCTACATGCCTTCTGTCCTGACTGAGATAACCCAGGCAAGCCCAAGCGTGCCAGATCTTGGCTGCTAAGCAGGGTTGACCTTGGTTAGTAACTGGTTGGGAGACTTCCAAGGAAGACTAGAGTAGATATGCAGAGGCAGGCAATGCCAAACCACCTCTGTGAGTCACTTGCCTTGAAAACCCCACCAAGGGTCACCAGAACGAATTTTTTGGATCCATCTTGAATTGATTACGAGAGCTTCTCTTCTCCACTTGGTTTTTACTGCTCCCATCAAAAGTTTTTTGTTAGGTTAAATAGATCAGTTTGAACTGGTTATGCATTGCAAAGGGTAGGCAGGATTAATGCAGTCTAATTATTTTTCACCCTAATTAAATCGACAAGTACCCTAAGGCTTCCACAGAGGGAAGGATGTAGGGCTGTAATCTCCAGATGGGGCCTGAAGATCTCCCAGAATTATGACTGATCTCCAGACTACAAAGATTGGTTCCCTGGGAGAAAATGCTGCTTTGGAGGGTTGGCTCTATGGCATTATACCCCAATGAGGTACCTTCCCTTCCCAGGCTCTACCCCCAAAATCTCTAGGAATTACCCAACCCAGAACTGGCAACCCCAGCAGGAAGTGGCCAAATCAGACAGTGCAGGCTGACAAGTCCAAAGGGAAGAATTCTCTCATTGCCGAGCATCAGGATCTGAATTTGCATGTTGACCAGGGCAGGAGAATGTGTGCAACCGAGAAGCACAACACGGTGTTGCTGCATAATTGTTCTGCTCAAGAGACAACTGGTTAAATAGACAACTAGATCATTCTCAAATCATATTGATCAGTCACCAGTAAATGCTGTGTTTCAATAAAATCCTGCCCTTTGGTGTTTTTCTACATAGTCCTTAGTGATGCTTCTGATTAGTTTGAATTAGTAGCATTTTTATTTTATTTTATCTTATTTTATTTTATTTATAGTCCACTTTCCCCACAAGCGGGGTCAGAGCAGATTAACAGCATATAAATATATACAGGGGTCATTTCGTAGAAAAAGAGCTGGAGGAACTCATTAGTATAACTCATTAGCATAACTCATTAGCATATGCCACGCCCCTTGACATCACCAGAAATGTATCATTAGCATAACTGATTTGCATAAGCCACACCCCCTGACATCACCTATCCTGGCTGCTTTGGACCCAATCATGGCCATTCAGGGCTGAAATTGGGCCCGAAACAGTAAAAAGGGACTGAAAATGGCCGAAAAGGGGCCCAAAATGGTCAGGATTGGGCCACTGCTGAACAGGAGAGTGATCCACCACCCGTCAGAGGCCCGATCCGAGCCATTTCGGCCCCAATCCAGGATGAAACGGGCCCAAAATGGCCGAGAGTCAGGTGGGCAGGGCCACCTGACGTGACCTCTTTGGGGAACTGCTGGAACTGTGTTCATGTGTGTTCCCCCTCGAAATGAGCCCTGAATACATATTTAAAAAAACAAATAAAAACACTGGTAGCAATCATGTAAATACAGCTCTAAAAAAGCCTCTTCATGCATGTACAGTTTTGGGAAATCTCAATGCAAACCGGTTCAGATGGCTCACAAAACATATAAATCAGTCATCAATTAATGCTGTGTTTCAATACAATGCTACCCTTTGGTGTTTGGTTAAGTAGTCCTTAGTGATGCTAATGGCTGCCAGTCAGTTTGAATTAGCATCATCTTTGTGCATGTGTTTGGGGAAAACAAAATGCACACCAATCGACAAACATTTGTCGCTTCAACACAAACCAAACAGAGGGATCAGCTCACACCTGACGGCTACCTTCGACGATTGAACTTATTTGAATGATACTGCCCATACAGCCAATTCGGCTCTGAACAGTGTCACACTAAATTTAAAATAAGAAAAAACATTACTAGTGCATGTATCTATATAATATAAACATTTAATTGACTGAGAGAGAAACTTGGCAACTGCCAATGTAATATTAAAATCCACCCCTGCTGAAAGAAACTTCAAATTATCCACTACACATCTAGAGTCCTGGATATAAAGCTTTATCCAACTGTCTCTTGCCAGACTGAGCATATCACAGTCGAACAGACAATGTGGAAGGGTGTCTATTTGGCCAGAACCACATTGGCACACTTGGTCAGAACAGACATCCTAGCAGCTCTCCTAATGGGATAGCATTCAATCTAGCCAACATAAGTAATCGTCTATAGCGTGGAACTGTCAGGAAATCAAAATAAGCCGGAAGAGACTGTGGTAATATTAAACTTAAATATAGAGGTGAGCATACTCTACATGCTTTTACTATAGTACTTCGATGATTGAATGTGTATGCAGTGAAAGTTCAACATCCCTAGGAAAGAAGCAGCCATGCACCCCTTGGCTGTGCCTGGATCCAGCTCAGCCAACAAAACCTTCCTCACAGACCGTTTGCATTGAAGTCGAATGTAATTTGCAATTGCTCTCATTGTCAGAGTCGCCTGAAGTTGAATCCCCAGAAGACAGAGGTTCTGTATCTGGGTCGTGGGGCGAGGGAATTGGGAATCAGGCTCCCAGGCCTCAACGAGTGCAGCTACAGCCTCCGTCGACGGTGAGGCGCCTGGGTGTGCTCCTGGATGCCACACTTTCTACGGAGGCCCAGGTTGCAGCCATTGCCAGATCTGCATTTTTTCATATTCAGGAGGTCAGGCAATTGGTGCCCTATCTCTCGCCCCAGGACCTAGTTTTGGTAATCCATGCAATGGTCACCTCTAGACTAGACTACTGCAACTCGCTGCACACTGGGCTGCCTGTGAGCTTGACCAGGAAGTTACAGCTGGTCCAGAATGCAGCAGCATGCGTCCTTACGGGGATGCTGTTTAGGGCACATATCTGTCTGTGTTGTGCCAGCTGCAATGGCTTCCAGTTGAGTTCTGGATCCAGTTCAGAGTACTGGTCTTAGTATTTAAAGCCTTCCATGGATTGGGACCTGCATACCTACGGGACCGCCTCTCCCATTATGTCCCCTGCAGGGCCTTGTGCTCTGTGGATAAGCAACATCTGGTAGTCCCCAGCCCGAGGGACATTTGGCTGGCTTCAACTGGGGCCAGGGCTTTTTCTGCCCTGGTAGAACACTCTCCCAATGAAGATCTGGGCCCTGCAGGACCTTTTACAGTTTCGCAGATCCTGCAAGACAGAGATGTTCCACCGGACCTTTGACTAGGGGGCAGCTTTTTTGTCCCCCTGCTGACCTCCACACCCTCCTTTTGCAGCCACCCGTGAGTTACATCACTGTGGTGCCGGGACTTATGATGATTTCGCAGTCACCGATCTGTCTGACGGCGCCTGAATTTTAATGTGTTAATGTAGTTCAACAGAAACCTTTCAAAAACAAAATCCAACGGGAAGCTGCTGAATTGGAATTCATATGTAAATTTGACTCAGTCAAGCTGGGATTGAATAGAGACTATGAATGGTTATCTCATTATCAGAAGTAACTGACTTCCTTAACAGAAGCAAACTGATCTCCATATCAGAAGCTACTGTTTGCATCTACTCCTCCCTCCCGTCTCCACCTATATATCTGACCAGTTTCTTCTTGCCCTCCATGCATCTGACGAAGAGAACTGTGATTCTCGAAAGCTTATGCTACAATAAAGTTGGTTAGTCTTAAAGGTGCTACTGGACTCTTTTTGATTTTGCTACTACAGACTAACACGGCTAACTCCTCTGAAGGTTTTTATTGTATTTTAACAGCATGTTGGAAGCTGCCCTGAGCCCGCTTGCGGGAAGGACAGGGTATAAGTTGAATATAATTAATTAATTGATCAATCGATTTCTAGAAGCCACTTTGGGTTGCAGATAAAAAATATAATCTGTAAATGTGCAAGGTTCCTCTCTTCAGATTTCTTCAGACAACTCCTATGTTGCTAGACAGTAGCCAGTGAACTAGGTTTTAGTTTCATGTTGTATTGGGGATTCTGGATGTTAAATGGAGACATGGCTTTGCTTGAATCTGTTTTTTGGCCTTCAAAACAGATAAAAGAACCAAACATTCACAGCTCTAGAAATAATAGAAGTGACAGAGTGGCAACAATAAATGCAGGACGGCGTTTCAAAGACAAGTTTGGATACTGGAGAGAAGGTTGAAACGCAGCTGGGAAAACCAGCAAGGGGTCATTTTTCTAAAAAGTCTCATCAACATACTCTGTTGCTTGCAACTTTGAAGGAGCAAACTTGTCACAAGAGGGAGTCAGGGAAGATCCCGATTGTTTTGTCCTGTTTTCGATTTTGGAAACTCAAATCTTGGGTGTTTTGATGAGAAAATTTCCCAGGGGCAGAGAGCTGATTCTCTTAGCTAGGGAGGAAATCGTTCAATAAATATCAAGTACATTTACTTTGTAGATCCAGTAGGGTTTTTTTTAATTAAACCATAATAATTGGGCTGGTGGGATTGCTCATATGTCCACAGCAGGTTGACTTTTGTGAACGTTTTTCAGAGAGAAATTATTGCTGAAAAGTACCTTCTGGAGGATTAGACAGCAGTGTGGACAGAACATCAAGTGCTAACAGTTAATTGAAAGATCTCAGCATTTAGGGAATAAATTAACCTTTTCTAGTCTGTCCATACTTCAAGAAGCTTAGGCACACGTGGCTCACCCCCTCCAACTGAATCCAGGTGGGGCCTGGAGATCCCCTGAAATTACAACTGATCTTCCTCAGACTACAGAGGAGAAGTCCTCTTTGGAGAGTGGCCTGTATAACCCACTGAGGTTCATCCCCTCCCCAAGCTCTGCTCTCTCCAGGATATACCCCCAAATCTCCAGGAATTTCCCAACCCAGAGTTGGCAGCCCTATCCTCAGACCAACCTGTGAGACAGGTGGGACTGAGGGAGAGTGACTGGCGTCGGGTCACCTATAGTTTGACTGGAAGGAGAGTTGGGGCCAGAGAGCCACCAACACAACTCACCCCAAAGTGCAACATATTTTAAGCCCAGAGTATGTACAAGAGTGTGTTTGTGTGTGGGTGTGTATAAATCTCATTGGGCTTCATGATTGCATCAGACATCCAACTGAATGAATCCAGAATTGTAAACATTTTATCAGTGATTAGAGATGGGCACTGTCATTATCTGGCTGTGCCAGGAAGGCCTAGTAAGGCCTCAGAAGCCTGTTAGCAGTGGGAGTAGGCCTGCATACAATTCCCAGAAGCCCCTGGGCCGTTTTGGCACCCTTTTTGGCCAATCAGAATACAGGGGGCTGGTGCTATATAAGTCTGGGAGGGGGGGGGGAAGCCTGGGTTCTTTCTCCCAGGGAGCAGGTCAGAGGAGGTTCCTGCTAGGGGGAGAGCCCCTCATCCAGGTAGGGTGAGAAGGCAGGCCTGGCAGACAGGGGGACAGTGAGTTCAGTCGTGCTAGGGCCTTGTGTTTATTTTGCTTTCACTCATCTATTGTTGCTAATGCACCTTGCTTGCTTGCTTGTTTGATTGATATTAACTGATCTGCTTGTAAATAAACCCTTTTGTTTGTTGTTTCTCTGCGGGGCCCTCACGCCTGTTTATTGGCCAAGCTACGGAGGTCAGACGGGTTGAGAGGGTACTGTGTGCCTTCCCAAGGGACCCTAAATCCCAGAGTGGTGGCAGCGTAAGGTGGCTTACCCCACCTGAGGCATGACAAGCACAAACTGAAATATGAACCAAAGTTTGTCATGAACCAGGCCATTTTTTGGTTCGCAAACCTGTGGTTCATTGGAGGGCATTTCTGATTAACTGCCATGAACTGAGACAATTTTTACGCCAGTTTGTTTGGTTCATTTTTTGGTTTGTCACTGCAGACAGCCTGGCACTGATCAATCAGTTTCTTAGGCAACAGGGGCCAGGGGGATGGACTTTCTGCAGACCTCCTACTGCCCCAGAAGTGACATATTCATGAACCAAATGAACTGGTTCGTGAACCAGACGATCTCATGCCGGTTCGTGGTTTGTGAAACATGACGAACCATGAACTGCAACAAGCCACCATTTTCCTGGTTCGTTCCTATCTCTAGTAATGATACTGATATTTAGAGGTTCCACGAGTTTCTTTCAGGCTGAACTTTCTCTTTTGGTTCCTCATAGGCCTGTTTTATAGTTTTCACAGAGAAAAGCAACTTTGCTTTCAAAGCTTTCATCTTTGTACCTGCAACAGATCGAATGATTAATTTAGCAACTGTTGTTTGTCTCCCAAGCCACTAGTCTATGTTGCTCAAAACTAGATCTCAGTCGCAGATGACTCAGCTGAGATTGCTTGGCTTAGTGGAAAGGTCATTTCAGGGCACGAAAGATTCATAAAAAGAAAGCTCTGTGCAAAATATTGCTAATCTAATTCTTTTTGTTTGTTTGAAGAAAAACAAAATACATTGCTGGTCTTCATGACTGATCTCAATTCATTTTTTAAATAATTTCAGATTATGGTTTATTGTTACTATATGTGCATAGACCTGGATGGCCCAGGATAGCCCAAACACATCAGATTTGTGAAGCTAAGTGGGGTCAGCACTTCTTAGTTGCAGAATCACAGAATCATAGAGTTGGAAGGGCCCGTAAAGACCTTCTAGTCCGGCCCCTGCCCAATGCAGGATGAGCCTAAAGCATCCCTGACAAATATTCATCCAGCCTCTTCTTGAAAACTGCCAGAGAAGGGGAGCTCACCACCTCCCCAGGCAACTGATTCCACCTTTGAACTACTCTAACTATGAAAAAGGTTTTCCAGCTGGTACCTTTCTGCATGTAATTTAAGACCGTTGCTTCGGGTCCTATCCTCTGCTGCCAACTGGAACAGCTCCCTGCCCTCCTCCAAATGACAGCCTTTCAAATATTTAAAGAGAGCGATCATGTCCCCCCTCAATCTCCTCTTCTCCAAACTAAACATCCCCAAGGCCCTCAGCCTTTCCTTGTAGGGCTCAGTCTCCAGACCCCTGATCATCCTCGTCACTCTCCTCTGCACCCTCTCGATTTTGTCCACATCCTTTTTGAAGTGAGGATTCCAGAACTGCACATAGTACCCTAGGTGCGGCCTGACCAAGGCAGTATAGAGAGGGACTATGACCTCCTGTGATTTTGATGCTATGGCCCCTTTGATACAACCCAAGACTGAGTTTGCCTTTTTTGCCACTGCATTGCACTGACTGCTCATATTTCGTTTACAGTCCACTCTTACCCCAAAATCTTGGATGGGGGACCACCAATAAAGACTTGGGTTGCTATGCAGGGGCAGGAAATGGCAAACCACTTCTCTTAGACTCTTGCCTTGAGTTGTGACTTGACAGCACTTTACACTTTACAAACGTGTAGAGATACACTAAGTCCATTGACTTCAATGGACTTCGAAGAGTGTAACTCTGTTTAAGATTCATAGTTAATATAACAACGTGTTCAGATTACTTCATTCATTTGGTAGCTGTTTCCATTGATTTCAGCAGGAAACCCATTCACTACCCCTTCCCACGACTTCTCTTCCATATCTAATTAAAGTGAGGATTGTACTGAAGTGTAGCTGGAAGAAAGTGTCCCCATTCCACTCCGAATGAAAGGCACAACACATTTCCATATGTAACTCCTCCATCCCAACCTGCATCCAAATGAGATGAAATTCCCAGTGATTGCAGCTCTTGCCCGTAGGATCCACCCTGTTAAATTGCATAAAGAAAGGAGAAAATCTTTCCATGTTACAGGCCTTTAAAATACTCCTTTGAAGAAGAGGCACAGGGGCATGTTTTCCTTTCATCCTTTTGAACCTCCAGAATCCGGATAGCGGCAGGGGTCAGGAGGTAGCAGTCTATTTTTAAACAGAGTTGAAGCGACTGTAATTATATGTTTTTAAAGTTGTAAGTAATCTGGAGGCTTCCAGATGTGTATAGCTAGAGATACCTTTAGGAAGCTTCCAAGCAAACCATAAGAGGGCCTTTCTCAGTTATCTGACTCTAGGCTTGCCATTCCCCCACTTGTGGTGGGGGATCCCCTGCTCCCACCTTCTCCCCCTGCCCCCACTTACCTAGCCAGTAGGGGGCATGCCCCCGGGACACCCCTTCAGTGGCGCAGCGCACCCATGGGTGGTGTGGAGCACCCCTGCACCCCGCATTTGGCCCATTTTAGGCCAAATTGGGCCGGGGGGGCGATTCAGCCTCCTTGCCAAGCGCAGGAGCACCCCCGGGCTGACCTTTGACCCACATGATGACATCACTTCCAGGAAATGATGTCAACATACATGCCAGCATTGCACGCACATGAAGATAAGAGACTCGGTGCTTCGCAGGGTAAGTGCCAGGGTCCCAGTCTCCCAGGAGACTCATGGGACCTGGCAACCCTATCTGACCCCCTCATACCCAATTACAATCCTGTGGTATACTGCTTCTATCCCTGGAGGTTCCATTTATCTATCATGCCTAAAAGCTGTTGATGTCTGTGTGTTCCAGTGCTATAATTTCACGGAAACCTAGTTGTCATTTCTTATGACTGCATGGCACATGGGAAATGCACAGGCTGCCGACATGGAGATGATATAAAATCTGAAAAAGCAAAGAAATAAATTGTGCTCCGTTGAAGCCTGAATTTGGGGGAAGTTCAGTTTCTTACGGAAGCCAAAAGCACATGGATGCTGATCAGATTCATACTGCATTCGAAGCCTGAGTTCTACCAATAATTACAACTTCCATTGTTTTTCATTAAACAGCTTGTCTATGGCTAATGTTGATGCAGTGGTATTTATAAGCAAGTTCCCTTCTAAGTGCAACATTGAAGGAAAGAGACGGTCTGGAATCCTGCCTGGCAGATATATCCAAGAGCTCATTAGTTCCAAGAGCAGCTTGGTAGCAAAAGAAAAGTGATGCATTGCATTGTCTTCAGATGGTGTTTAATTAAATTTGTGGCTGTGCCCCTAATCAAAGGGAAACACCAAGGAGGGAGAATTTACTGTACTTATTAACATACTTCATGACATTTTGGTAGAAGGATACATCAGCTTGTCTCTTTGTCAGTTAAAGTAGCAGTAAGGCTGTGAAAAATGTAAGAGCATTTAAGCTGTGATTTTTGGCTTGTTAGCTTGCTTGTTTGGGCAATTCCTTGCTGCTCTGAAGAGTACCCAGAGGTGATTGGAGAGGGACAGTTTGCGCTGATTGCAAGTGCTTGGATTGTTCAGAAATTCTATTTGCCTCTCATCCTTCCCCAGCCAGAACCCATACATGTTTACTCAGAAGTAACTCCCTGTAATGATTTTAAGTAAATGTGTGCATGTGTCTTTAAATGCTTGGTGAAGAGCGGGAATGAAAGAGGGATGAGTGAGGGATATGATTGGTTGATGACTGAGAGTGTGGGCGGAGTGAATGCAGTTTTAGACTGGGAGCCAAGCTACAAGTGATGCCTGATGCAGGTTGGACACTTGTCAGCTTCCCTCAAGTTTTGATGGGAAATGTAGACGTCTTGGTCTTGCAGCTTGGCTCTCTATTTCATTGAAGTTTACAGAGCTGCAGTCTATGGGAGGGAGAACATGTGGTCGGGAGGGGAGTGCAGGCGTCGGGCTCTCGCCGGGCGCCCCCCTTCCCCTCTGCTGGGTGTATGTGGGATTTCTGTAAACTTTAATTAAATAGAGAGCCAAGCTGTAAGACCAGGATGCCTACATTTCCCATCAAAACTTGAGGGAAGCTGACAAGTGTCCAACCTGTCTCAGGCGTCACTTGTAGCTTGGCTCTGAGAGTGGAGAAAGACCGTTCAGTCAGGGAAAGAGAGGCTAGCTGTGTGCTGCCTGAGCAGGTTTAAGTATTATTGAGAGAAATATAACCTGTGTGGAAACCTGAACTGAGTATGTTGTGAAAGAACATTCAGTCAGGGAAAGAGAGGCTAGCTGTGTGCTGCCTGAGCAGGTTTAAGCATTTCTGTGAAAAATATTCAGTCAAGAGAAAGCAGGCGAGCTGTGTGCAGCCTGTGTAAATTTAAGCAGTTCTGAGAGAAATATTGAGCGAGGAAAACAGAGGCTAGCTGTGTGCTGCCGTAGCATGTTTAAGTATTACTGAGAGAAATATAACCTATGTGGAAACCTGATCTCAGTATGTTTGTGAAAGACCATTCAGTCAGGGAGAAGCAGGCAAACTGTGTGTGAAGCCTTAGAAGAGATCTTTGTGAATGAGTTTAAGTGAAGTGACTTTACAAATTGAGAACTACTCTTATGAAACCGATACGCTTCTTGAAGAAATAAAAGTTTACTTTGTTTTTGTTATACAGCGGAGTATCTGTCATTGCTATATCCCAATCCTATCATCAGGGCCTTATAGAACCATGAAGGAGCCTGACGCTTGGACACGTTACTAAAGGGGAAATGTAAATAAAATATCTTGGAATATAATATTCCTAGTGGCAGCAATCTACCCAGAGGGTGTAAGGGAAAGATTAAGGGAAAAATCTATCCAAGAGAAAGAAGGGGTGTAACACTCCCATTGTGTTCTGTGGGGTTTACTTTCAGGTAAATGTACAGCCAATGGATTTCAGGTGCAAACAGACTGAGCCTAGTTGCATATTCAATTTTTTCCAGAGACATCCCAAACTAGGGGTTGCCAGCTCCAGGTTGGGAAATTCCTGGAGATTTTGTGGGTGGAACCTAGAGAGGGCGGGGTTTGTGGTGAGGAGGGACCTCAGCAGGATACAACGCTATAGAGTCTACCATATGAGGCTGCCATTTTCTCCAGGGGAACTGATCTATATGGCCTGGAAATCAGTCGCAATTCCAGAAGATCTCCAGCCACCACCTTGAGGCTGGCAACCCTATCCCAAGCCCTGAAAAAGACGTGTGTTCTGAAGTTCTGTGCTTCCTAAACAGACATGGATCCGGTTTGAATTGGGACCATGGCACACACAGAGAGGGGGGCTTAGACTTTCCCTCTGTACTCTTTTCTTGACCCGAAATGGCTACCCTGTTGGGGCCTGCACATATACTGACAAGATACCTTATTAGGTAGGTCAACCTGAGAGAAAGTGAATGCCCCAAAGTAACCCAGTGGAATTCATGAGAGTGGGGATTTGAATACAGATCTCCCTCCCCAAAGCCAGCATGCTGCCCACCACTTCACACGGACAACTTCTTCTTTGGTCACAGTTTGGTGGCCATGCGCCACTGCTACAACCCTTTGTAGACTTCTAGAAACAATTCTACACCTTGTTTTTCTTTTCTCAAAAGTTTCTAAACTTCTGTTTACTTGGGAAAACTACGGAACAGACCATTATGGCAGGATCACTGTGTGCTTAGATTTTTTAACAGTTTAGTCATCGACACTGAAAAATGAACTGAAACTGATAATGATCGAGGGAACAATTGGTACCTTCTCTGCCACCTTTTTTTGCTTACCCTATTAAAACCCCAGAGCCCTGATCAATAACTAGTCTGTGTTGGAGAAGCAACAGCCTGCTAAGAGTTCAGTTGCTGTAGATACTGCTGACAAAGTATTTTAGTCCACTTGTACCCTAGGCAGGGCTCATCTCAAGGGGAACGTGCAGGAACACAGTTCCGGCAGTTCCCCAAAGAGGTCACATGTCAGGTGGCCCTGCCCACCTGACTCTCGGCCATTTTCGGCCCGTTTTGGCCTGGATTAGGGCTGAAACGGCCTGGATCGGGCCTCAGATGGGTGGTGGATCACTCTCCCACTCAGCAGCAACCCGATCCTGGCAATTTTGGGCCCCTTTTCAGCCATTTTCAGCCCCTTTTTTGCCGTTTTGGTCTCAATTTCAGCCCTGAATGGCCAGGTTTGTGTCCCAAACAGCCAGGATAGGTAATGTCAGGGGTGTGGCATATGCAAATCAGTTATGCTAATGACACACTTTTGGTGATGGCAAGGGGTGTGGCATCTGCTAATGAGTTGTGCTAATGAGTTTCTCCATCTCTTTTTCTACGAAATGACCCCTGACCCTAGGGATAGCTGTGAAGCATTCTTTAGCGTTTAGGGTTTATTGAATGTTTTTTTCTTGCAGTTCAGCCTTTCTCTCGCTGTTTTTCTCTCTCTGCTGTGTATCAATATGTGTCAGACTAACAACATTTGTGGTAGGGTATGAGCTTTCATGAGTCACAGCTAGACATGGGCACGATCCAAAAATAAATCCCGATCAAGCCAATTGTGGATCAGGGCTGCTGCCGAATGCAGGTTCCCAATTCTAACTGATCAAGTCTCGTTTCCGGTCCAAAATCGGAAATCGGAAATCGGGGAGGCCAGCACCCAGAGCAACCGTAGCGTGTTCCTGAATCGCCCCTGCCCACGCAGCAAGCCATTCATCCTGGTGCGCTGTGGAGCTGGCAGCAGCACGAGTGGCTCGGAGGCTGCCCGCACCGTTCACCTGCCCCGCAAGACAAGGGGCAGCCAGCTTTTCCGCGCGCCCCTTGTCCTGGGGAAAGACGAATGGTGCAGGTGGCCTCTCAGCCTCCCACACTGCCTTTTGCCTTTCCCCAGGACAAGGGGTGGCTGGCTTGTCTATGTGCCCCTTGTCCTGGGGAAAGGCGAATGGCGCAGGCGGCCTCCCACCCTCCCACGCTGCCTTTTGCCTTTCCTTTGTGCCCACCCCCTCCCCCTCCCTCCCCTGGGTTGCTGCTCCGTGTTTGGAAGGAAGCCTGCTAATCAAGGAAAGCTGGGCTTCCATTCGTGTTTTGAGGGCGACAGAAGGAAGGCAAACACAGCTCATTTCCCTGACTCCGTTGCCCCAGGAGTTAATTACCAGCGCCAGAAAGTCTGCAATTGCGAACTGAAACTGACCCATCCGATCAAGTGCCAAACTAGCAAACTCCCGACGGCTGGATCGGTTGCCATGGGCAGAACCGATCAGCTGAGTCACGATGGTGAAAATGTCAAAATTGGGGCATTTTTGAAATTGTAATTCAGATCGTACCCCTCTCTAGTCACAGCTCACTTATTCAAATACAGCTAGAATGTGAGTCCATCTGTCCTTCTAGCTTGGAGAGTGGAGTGATTTCAGATGCCGAATGACAATGCTGCTACACAACATTCCTTCCAGCTTCTGGCGGCAATCTCAGCAGATGAACTCCCTGGAGCATTTTCGTAAAGCAAGCTTCACAGGTCTGGGCTAGGGATGCCACAAATGCGTTCACCAGGTGAACTTCCGTTAACCAAAGGCAGGGAATCTAGTGAGCTGTTTGGGGGATCATTAGCTGCAAACATCCCTGGCTCCTTGTAAACCTACCAGTTGCAGCTGAAGATAATTGACGTGTTCCATCCATTGCAAAGGTATAAATAAAAGAAGGACTAGATCGCAAAAATTAATGGAATGGGTCAAATACCATGCCTGAAAGTAGAATGAGCTAGGCAATCCTCTTTCCTAGGATTAAACCTCATTGAATAAAATGGGACTTTCCAGGGCTTTTTTTCTGGGAAAAAGAGGTGGTGGAACTCCGTGGGTTGCCAGCACAGGGGGCAACTCCTGGAGGGAGGTGGTGCCCCTGGTACCACATGCACATACACAAAGTGTGCACATGCTCCCAGGAGCACACAGTGATGTCACTTTGGGTCAGCAGGAACGGGGGGGGGGAGTTTTTAAAAGTTTTAAATCACCCTTGGTGGAAATGGTCACATGGCCGGTGGCCCCGCCCCCTGATCTCCAGACAGAGGGGAGTTTAGATTGCCCTCCGCGCTATGGCGCAGAGGGCAATTTAAACTCCCCTCTGTCTGGAGATCAGGGGGGCGAGGCCACCGGCCATGTGACCATTTTCAAGATTTGCCAGAACTCTGTTCCACTGCATTCCGGCTGAAAAAAAGCCCTGGGACTTTCTATGAAAACCAGAGGAGTTAGCCGTGTTAGTCTGTGGTAGCAAAATCAAAAAGAGTCCAGTAGCACGAAGAGAACTTGATTCTCGAAAGCTTATGCTACAATAAAATTGGTTAGTCTTAAAGGTGCTACTGGACTCTTTTTGATCTATGAAAACCAGTTGAGGATCAGAGTTCTCAGTACTCAAGGACTATGTCTGGAATGATGGTCCCCGTACTAGAATGACAGTCTGTGGGGGTTGCAATTAGTGCGTTTCCAGTGCTGTTTTGGCCTTCCCAGACCACCCCTAAGCTCATTTCCTCAGATCCAAGTCCTATTTTATTCAATTAGGGCTGCTAGGTCCCTTTACCCTCCTGGTGTGTGAGTGTGGGAGGGGGACCTGGCACTTCCTGGGAAGATCTCGTGAGCACGCATTGCACACGTGCTCCTGGCAGGCCCGATAACATCCGTTCCCAAAGTAATATCATTGCATCCAGCGGTGGCATGCTGCCATGCTTAACAAGGGCCAGTTTGGGAGCCTGTGAAGTGCTGCTGAAGCATGCTCATCTTGAGGTGTGATGCTGTCTCTTGAGGAAGTGATGTCATTGCACTTGGTGGAAGCGTGCCCGCTGCACACTTACCCAAGAGGTTTTTTACCTCCTGGGCCCATTCCTCGGGACTCCCCGCCCCAGCCAGGTAAGTGGTGGCAGGGGGCAGAGGCTGAGAATGAGAGACCCCCCCCTGCCCCAACTGGGGGACTGGCAGCCCTATATTCAATGAGTTTACTCCCCAGAAGAAGGATTATATTCTCATTCTGCATCTGACGAAGAGAGCTGTGGTTCTCAAAAGCTTATGCTACAATAAAGTGGGTTAGTCTTAAAGGTGCTACTGGACTCTTTACTATTTTGCCACTACAGACTAACACGGCTAACTCCTCTGGATCTATTCTCATTCTGCTTGCAGAGATCATATTAGATTCATTCCCATTTTTTCTTGAGATTTTTTTCAAGTCAGCATGCATAGATTTACAGTGGGCTAATTTTTAAGCAAAGTTTATTAATATTGATGGTTGTTGTGGGTTTTCCGGGCTGTATTGCCATGGTCTTGGCATTGTAGTTCCTGACGTTTCGCCAACAGCTGTGGCTGGCATCTTCAGAGGTGTAGCACCAAAAGACAGAGATCTCTCAGTGTCACAGTGTGGAGAAGATGTTGTCAGGTAATTTATATCAACCCCTACAGGATGACTCAGCCCAAACCCACTTTACTGAGTTGATATAAATGACCTGCCAACATCTTCTCCACACTGTGAGACAGAGATCTCTGTCTTTTGGTGCTACACCTCTGAAGATGCCAGCCACAGCTGCTGGCGAAACGTCAGGAACTACAATGCCAAGACCACGGCAATACAGCCCGGAAAACCCACAACAACCATCGTTCTCTGGCCGTGAGAGCCTTCGACATTTATTAATATTATGTATGGAAAAGAAAAGTTCAAAACTGACAGAGAACTCAGCAGGATAGTATTACCTAGTGATTGGAGGGTTGCTGCCTTGTTCTCTTCTTCCAGCCAAGGAAGATGAGATGCAAGGTGGGTAGAATCTTTCCAGGGGTGTTTTGGCCTCCCAGTCCCGCTTTAAGCAGGTCTACTCAGGTGAAGGGCCCAGCCTCGTTCTGCCATCAGAGGCCATATTAAACCCAGTCCCTTGTTCTTCCAAATCCGTTCCTAGTTTTAGGAATACCTGTAACCTCTGTGCTGGGCTCCTTTGCAAAACAGCTATGGTCCTAAGGAACAAAACCCTGCCTGCTAGCTACACGAATTCATTAATGAGAACAATAAAACTATTTCAAAATCATTTTAAAACTAATTCATTTTGCAAGCTAGATTTAGACATAGTTACAAAGAAAATAATTATGTCTGTGCAGTGGGATATAAGAGACAACATGCATGCCTGAAAACAGAGTGTGTGTAAGAAATAAGCCAGTCTCTTCTTTTCCCAGGCAGAACTCTCTAAAACAAGCTATGTCTTCGCTGTGGACTGGATTATTGTTTCCGAGGCACCCATGTTAGCAGAGTTTCATGGTATGCAGTGAGGGGCGTGTGTGATAGCCTGCACTATAGAGTGTTTTCTGCACCATGGAGTGTTTTTCTCTCAAACTTACACTCTGCCCCTTGATAAGCTTTATAAAAAAATATGAGTTTATTTATTGCTGGAACTCCATATAGGATAGGGAAGAGATCTTTCTGCTTGCAGAGAGCATATTAGAGGCATTCCTGTTGTTTTTCTTGAGGGATAGATCTCTTTCTAGCTATCTAGTCCAAGAATGTCAGTGTGGGTGGCAGGATGGCATGTCCTGCACCCATGGTGGGAAGATGGAAAAGAGAGAGAGTGTGCAGGGCAAAGAGAAATATGAGATGTCAGGAAGAGGAATTACCCGAGAATATACTCCACTCATCAAAGGGTAGTAACAGGACTGTAGAAAGCAAGGATAAACAGATCTCTGATCTTTCTGTGGGCCAAACTACAAGAGCTGCCTGACACAGGTTGGACACTTGTCAGCTTCCCTCAAGTTTTGATGGGAAATGTAGGCAGCTTGGCGGAATGTTGGGCAAGTGACAGTTGAAAAGTCCATTGGACAGCAGTCAGAGAGCCAAGCTGCAAGACCAGGATGCCTACATTTCCCGCCAAAACTTGAGGGAAGCTGACAAGTGTCCAACCTGTGTCATTCGTCACTTGTAACTTGGCCCTATGTCTTTGACTATTTGATTGTCACACTCTGAAACCTGAGAAAGGGACAGTGTTTGGTCTTCTTCTTCTTCTTCTTACAACCAGGAAGGAGGGGATATGGGCCAGCAAGATTCACCAAGCTAGTGATAACACCCCATGTCTCAGTGGCAGAGTGTCTGCTTTGCAAGGGGAAGGTCCCAGGTTCAATCCCTGGCATGCCCACCTAAAAGGATTAGGTAGAAGGTGGTAAGACCTTTACTTGAGACCCTGGTGGTAGTCAAGTAGACCATACTGACCTTGGTAGAACAAGAATTTGGCTTAGGAGAAAGTGGCTTCATGAATTTATGTAATTCTGTGGTCTCCTTTAAAACTGAACCAACAGACACTGGCAAGCTGACCCAGTGTGATCCATGCACAGAGTGTCTCTAAACAAGATGCTTTGGTGCATGTTTATCAAGTGTAAGGAGATGCCATGTTAGCCAGGAAGTGTAGTTTAAAAAGACAGAGCCAATGGAGATTGCTCCTCAAAGGGTTTGTTAATTTCATCTTTGACTCCCCGAAGGCTCTGTCAATTTCACCTCTCCAGTCTAAAAAGGTGTGGGATCACAACCAGGGGGCAGCGAGGAATGGAAAAGGGGTGGAGCTGCCTTCCAGAGCAGGACTTGGACCTGGAGAGGTTATAATTGGCTGGATTTTCCCTTCTGACATTTCACAGCCCCTTCACACAGCTCCAGTGTATAGCAAAGCCTTTGCCCTGCTGCTGGCTCTGTCTTTTTAAACTACCCTTCCCAGCTAACATTGCATCTCCCAACACATGTACTTCACACGTCAGAGATCTTGTGTACGGAAACTCTCAGTGTCTATGCCGGAAGGATTGGAGTTTGTGACCCTGTCTCTAAAGGAAGAGGCAGGCAAGGAGAGGGCAGGCAAAGCATAGAAAGCCTGCCCTGGCTGTAGAAATGACTCACCAATCAAAAATATAATAAAAGCCATGCAGGATCAGACCAAAGGCCTATCCGTTCCAGCACTCTGTTCACCCAGTGACCAATCAGCCGCCTCTAGGAAGCCCACAAGCAAGATAACAGAAAAAGAGGCTTCCTAGCAGCTGATATAAAGAGACATACTGCCCCTGGTACTGGAGGGAGCAGCCATCCAGCATGACTAGCAGCCATTGATGATGACGATAACAACAACAACAAACAACAACAACATTCGATTTATATACCGCCCTTCAGGACAACTTAATGCCCACTCAGAGCAGTTTACAAAGTAGGCTATTATTATCCCCACAACAAACACCCTGTGAGGTGGGTGGGGCTGAGAGAGCTCCAGAGAGCCATGACTAGCGCAAGGCCACCCAGCTGGCTTCAAGTGGAGGAGTGGGGAATCAAACCCAGCTCTCCAGATAGAGTCCCGCGCTCTTAACCACTGCACCAAACTGGCTCTCCCCATCCTCCATGAATTTTATCCATTCCTTTTTACACCCTTCCAAATTGATGGCCATTGCCACATCCTGTGGCAGCGAGTTCCACAAGTTTACTCTGGACCGTTGATTCAGGGCAGAGCAACTGACCTGTGGAACTCTCAGAGACAGGGGTGTAGGACGGCCATTAGCACGGGTGGCTTGAAAAGAGGGCGAGACCCATTTGTGGAGGCCAGTTGGCTAAATGGAGCCTCCATGTTCAGAGGCAGAAGGCCTCTTAGTAACACCCACTGGTGAGAGGTGCAAACCACAGCAGAAAACCTTTGCCTCCGTGATTTCCTTGTAAGCATCTTTGAGGCATCTAGCTGGGTGCCACTGGAAACAGGGTGTGGGGGCTCGATGGACCTTTTTTCTGATCTGACCAGGCTCTTCTTACAGCCTTGATGTCTTAAATACGTTTTCACATCTGGCTCCTTTGTCCTGGCATCCACATGGCACATTCTTTCTGCCTGCAGGCTGCTTATATAGCCTGTCTGATAAGGTTTTAGAAAACGGCAAGTGATATTCAGTAACATTCATCTCATAATGCAATCCAAGTTGATGTGATTTTGCATGGTGTCTTCACGTTGCTTGCATACCCCGTGATGCATCCTCTTCCCTTCCCATTCACCCCCTTCCCTAGTTTCTTGGCCGTGCTACTAATATGTCTTAATCGGGGGCTCCCATCGTTTCTTCTCTCCTGAGTGGCAGCAATCAGACCTTTGATTTGCACCTGTGACAGTCCACCAAATTAGATGGCTTGGAGCTCGCCACGAATTGACAACCCACTGAACAAGTGCTGAATGCAGTATTCACCTCCTGCTTCCAGAGGGAGAACGGAGGGAGGCAGGTTAATATGCAGGGACACAGAGAGAAATGAGCAGCAGGTTCTAGCAAACACCTCTGAGCTCCAGTCAAAATAGCTCCAAATAAATACCATTAAAGAGGAACTCTCCGATGTGCAGGCAGGGAATAAGATCTCATTAACCCTTCTGACCGCAATGGGAGTAGCTCTCACCCAGCAAGCAAATCCTGCTTATACCCACCTTTGCCATAACAATTTTCTTCCCATTATTTCTGCTTTGTATTCCTGTCGGGAAATTCTGGATCTGTATATATTTTACGCAAGGCCTGTTGTTACCAGAACTGCTCTTTTATTATAATGGGGAATTAGCTGCAGCAGTCTGTAACTTAATATTAAGCGCGGATCATAACCTATGTATACGGAGGTCCCGATCCCAGACACTCTAGTGAAAAAGAGGCAGACAACAAATAAGTTCCAAACACGTGTATTTAGTGTGGCGTAAGCCTAACTTGCACAATCATACAAGGAACACACAAGATCTAGGAAATACAGAGCAGGAAATACAGAGACGTTCGCATTAGCGGGTTCCCAACGATGATAGGGGGAATACTCACTTATCCTGGAGCGAAGCAGAGACACAGCAGCGAGGGTGGCCCAATGCCAGCACTGGAACCACAGACGGACAGCAAGGAAGTCTGGATAGGATGGCACGCGCACCATGCGGTCTGAGAGGCCGGCTTAAATACCCCAAAACGTACCCTGGGGCTGGTGCTGTACTTGGTGGTTCTCACAGATTAAAACAAAGGGTCTAATGGGCTACTGAATGGCTTGGATGGGCCACTTTAGTAATCTGATTGTGATAAGCGACACCTCAGGAAGAGGGGACAAAAGAGGGAGGGGGAAATCCAAGTGGGCTGAAAGGATGTTCCAGCGGACAGGGCTTGTCCTGATGTCATCAGCTCTGGAATGCGGAGGTTTCTTTGAGATGCATTCTCTAAGTGCTTGGGATGGTCAGCACTTAGCTCTTCTCCGGGGCGGCTCCTAAGATATGCAGAGCGGGGCGAGGTGCTCTCGCTGCGGACGTGGTGTGCCCGCTTCGCCGAAATGGCTTCCCAAAGCAGTCTTCCTCCCAGGGTCTTCTGGCTGCCTAAGAACATGGATGCCGGCTGGGCATAGCTGGGGCTGGATAGCAGGCTGCCCGGTAGCGAGGGCAAGCTCGGGGACCGACCCGCGGGAGACTCCAGGCGGGAACTGACCAGGGAGCGCCTAGCCAGGCTCGCTGGAGGTTTCCCCGGCAGGCGCCCGGCTGCTAGCAGCGGCTTGGGCCCATATGAGGCAGGCTTCCATGGAGGCAGGGGGAACAACACTTAAAACACAGTCCAAAGCAGGGAACAGGCACGGTCCGTGGCAGATGGCGATGCAGGCACGGGGCACACTTGTAACACAGTCCAAACACGCACTGGGAAGTCCAGATACAGGTCAGGGCAGGGTTGCCCAGAAAGAGAGTCCTTTGTGCAGTTATCCAAACATGGAGTCAGTAAACTACACAGTCTATTACAGCAGCAGGGTGATTGACACGCAGGCAGGAAACTGACACGTGTATTAACACACACACGTGTAAAGCAATCTTCGGTGTAGCAGTGAAACAGCAATGCAGGAAACTTTAACACAGTTCATGGCAGGCCTTAAAGCAGGGGAGGGGGCCTGCTTGGCAACACTGTGTTCTTTGAAGGAGGACTGGGGACTTCTGGTATCTTTGGCACAGTCACGTTTATTATTTATTAGAATTCTCCCACCTCTCCTTTAAGAAACTTGGAGTGGTGTCCATGGTTCCCTTTGTGTAATTTTATCCTCACAATTACCCTGTGTGACAGGCTAAACAACAACAACTGTGCTTATATACTGCTCTTCTAGACTGGTTAGTGCCCCACTCAGAGAGATAAACAAAGTCAGGCCGTTTTCACACTACTAACCTGCTTCTGTAACGTTGCGAAACATTGAGGAATATGGATTTAAAGAAAGGGATTTTATATACCACTTCTGTGCCTTTCAGTATTCTGTGCCTTTCAGTATTACATGCCTTGCACTTTCTTTATGCTCAGGAGCCATTGTAGTATTTGTAATGCAACCTGTAAGAATATGACACTTGAAACAAGAAGACCAAAGAAGAATGTACGCTGAAACTCTGTAAGAACTGAGGACTAAACAATATACTGCTTGTAGAGATGCACCTATTGAAATATTACACAAATGTTATATTATCCTATATTCCAATAGGATTCCAATAGGAATCAATACAAGAGAGCCTTTTGTAGAAACCGATTTATGCAGCAAGCTAGGTCAGCCACCTGGGGCATTCTCTCTCTCTCAAGGCTAAGAAAGAGAGAAACAGGCACAAGGACAGATAAGTGGGGGAACATTCCTTTCCACCCACAGAAGGTGTCCTTCCGAGAGGCACGAGGACAAGATAAGGACAAGATAAGGAACTGCAAGTCTTGGAATTTCCCCAATTAAGTGGCTGACCTAGACTTGTGTCTTCCAATCAAACTAAACCTAGACACCTTTGTCAAGACTATGAGCCAATAAGATAACAAATATTAGAATATTGTAATATTATTATAATTAACCTTAGGGTATAAATTGCTTTGCACTTCTATTGCAGCTTTGATGAGCTTTGCACACAAGGAGACCATCTACTTCTCTGTAAATTGCTCCTCCATTGTTTAAATTAAACAATCTGTTCTGCTTCAATTCAACAGAACTCCGTGGTGTGTGTCTCTTATTGTGATTGGCGAGAGGGACACCTAGGGCACAAGTTTGTGCATAACAACATCGTGCAAAAAACGTGGAAGATAGTGTCTTCTCGCAAGAGTTTTGCGCAATGTCATGCAAAACTCTCGCGAGAAGACGCTATCTTCCGTGTTTTTTGCGTGACATTTTGCAACATTACGGAAGCAGGTTTGTAGTGTGAAAACGGCCTCAGTGTTTATTAGAATTCTTTTAATTCCACCTTTCCTCGAAGAAGCTTGGGGCTGTACTTAGTTTCCTTCCTGTAATTTAATCCTCATAATTATCCGCTGAGGAAGGATAGATTGAGATAATATCAACAACAGCAACAGTGTGATTATATACTGCTCAATAGTAGCAATTAATTGTATGCTGTTTGCTGATGGACGTAATACAAGCAGTGATTTCTTATGTGTTTGCAATAAGCAGTTCACAATTGCTTAGTAACTTTGAGACACTGTATTATTGAAAGCAAGAATTCAGAGCTTTGTCTCAGAAGATAACGGTATTATAGTATTGTTTGTTTGCCAGATACAGTCTGTCAGAAAGGAATTCTTAAAAAGTATCATTCTCAAGACAATGGCTTATTCTGTAGCATCACACTTGCGCAAATGTGATATGAGCTGACTTTGCACTAAAAAGGTGATACGCGTACTGAAATTTCTAACTGCGACATACACTATGAACCCATCATGTTGTAATTAAGTACACTGACATTGTGATGTCAAAAAGGTTATAAAACTCTGCAATTCAAGAGAGGAGCCAAAGGGAAACAATTAGGGGGGGCTTCTAATGCCTGGTTTCTTTCCCGCTGTTGCAACAACGAAATAAATCTAACTCTCTTCTTACTCCTAGCGTTATTATTAACCCTACAAAATAGCTGGGGAGCTGGGGCTGAGAGAAGAAATCAGAATTTATATCCATTTGGAATTAGGCTGATCTTTCCTTGCTGATGTCAAGCGTATCAGGCTTAGTGAGTGAGATACAGGAGAAGAGGCGAAGAAAGACATTTGCACAAGAGGTTCTCTCCAAACACAAGCCTCTTCCTTCTTGTTGGGAGTGCTGCATTTGCTTACAAGTTAATAACTACATGTATATACTGCTCATCTAGACAGACTAGTGCCCCATTCAGAGCACTGAACAAAATCAATGTTATTATCCCCACAATACAGCTGGGGAGCTGGGGCTGAGAGGAGGGGCTTACCCAAGGCCACCTGCAGAACGTATGCCTGTAGTGGGAGTTGAGCCAGCAGAGTGTTGATTCACAGTCCCCCAACCACTTAACCACCACGCTACAGCAGCACTCTAGATAGAGGCGTGATAGGTCCAGTATCACCCTGGAAGCTTCACAGATGATGAAGGATACAGTCTCATTCTTCATGGTCTGATATTCTAACCACTACTCTGAAAAATTGTTATGGGGATAATGAAGCAAGTGTAGAGAGAAGTTCCCTGGTTCAATCCTCAGCCACTCCCATTTAAATGTGAAAAAACAGGTGCTGTGAAAAACCCTCTACCTGAGACCCTGGAGAACTGCTGCCAGTCGAAGTAGATAAGACTGACAAAGGGTCAGGTTCAGAAAACAGGCAGCTTCATCAGTGTACCAGACTCAACACAACATCAGCCTAGTCGCTCAATCATGGCTCACCTGAAAAAATGGCTACTTTCACCCAAGTGCAAGGCACATTTAATCAATTCTTCTTATCCCAGAATTCCCACATCCACCATGGTTGAGAAGAAGCTGCTTTCCTTTCACATGCACATACATACATACCTCCAAGATACCTGCATTCTTACAATACATTTATGTTTCACATCCCAGCTGGTTTTGTTCTTACAAGCAGCAACATCCACACATTGGAAAGAATGTGTACATTCCCCAACTAAAGTCATCAACTTAGCGCCAGTGGACTTCATTAACAAGCTGCCCTTTCGTGCAGCGCTAGAACAAATTTTGCATTCTCTGTCACGTGCCCCAGCAGCTACCAATCAAGGTAATCAAACTTTTTGTTACTCCCAGGAATTGACCGTTGGAGGCTTTGTTACAACAGCAGGGTGGACTCTCCCAACTCAGGGCATGTTTTGCCCTATAAGAAGGGTGCCTTGGCAGCACTCAAATTGAGCCTGTGTACTGGATCCTAAGCACTGTTCTCTTGATGTTACCCTAAGCCTCTTGCTCTCTCTTGGCCGAGGAGGCTGGACATTTGAAGCTACTCTCTTCTCTTGTGGACTGGACTACTCTTCAGGATAGGTAGATATACTTATTCCCCTCTTTCTATTCACAGCTTCTGGCTAGCTTCCTAAGACTCTGTGTGTGTGTGTGCAGGGCCAGATTGAGGGGGGGGCAGGGGGTAGTCTGCCCCCGGCCCCACCAGGGAGGGGGCACTGGGAGCAGCTGCCAGCTGCTGGAGCGTGCGGGCAGCAGCGCGGGCAGCTTCGCACCCCCCGTGCTGCCTTTTGCCTGCCCCGCGGGACAGGGGGCGGCTGGCTTGCTGTGCACCCCCTGTCCTGCAGGGCAGGCAAAGGGCAGCGCGGCCGCCCACACCATTCGCCTGCCCTGCAGGACAGGGGGCAGCCAGCCTTCCCCTGTCCTGTGGGGCAGGCGCATGGTGCGGGTGGCCTCGCAACCCCCTGCGCTGCCTTTTGCCTGCCCTGCAGGACAGGGGGTGCACAGCAAGCCAGCCGCCCCCTGTCTTGTGGGGCAGGCGAAAGGCAGCGTGGGGGGCTGCGAGGCCACCTGCACCATTTGCCTGCAGGGAGGCGAATGGCGCGGGCGGCTTCCCAGCCTCGCATGCTGCTTCCGCTGCCCTGCGTGATGACGTCACCAAAATGATGTCATCACGCCACGCCAGGAGCGCGCGCGCGCTGTGCACGCGCGAGGTCGGACTAGGGTTGCCCCGGGCGCTGGCAACCCTAGATCCGGCCCATTGTGTGTGTAACCATTTCCCACCGCATCTCTGTCTTCATGTGCATGCTTTTTCCACTTTTAATAAAAGATCGTTATTTGACCTTAAGCATCAGCCTCGTTAGCTATTTTGGAAGGAACCCCGTAGACATTGGTGAACAAGATCCCATAGTTACCAGCCGTTCACATAGCTATCTTCCTTGCTTATTCCCCCCCCCCAATTCTCTTACTCACAAGGAGACCAATTCCGGTAACATTCCAAGCCCGCTTGTGGGGAGGGTGGAATATAAATTGAATACAATTAAATTAAAATAAAACCATAGTCCCTCCTCTCAGGATGAGAGAAGCAATACGATTTCAGACTCTGGGGGAGAGGGGTGGACATAGTAATGCAAAGTGGTCCTTAGCCTCCACTTTTCTTTGGGAATCCTTCCCACGTGGCATTGAAAGCGACAAAGGGAAATTGCCCAATTAAAGGTAAAGGCATTCTCACACAATTTGCTTGTACAGTTAGGGTCAAGGCTGACCGTCAGCAAAACAAAACACCATTAAAATAAATGGTGTTCTTTCCAGTCAAGTACTTTGCAGAGTAATGCTTGAAACTGATGTTGCGAAGTTCACAGGTTGGCTGCCTGATAAATCACCACTAATAGCAAGGCAAGAGGCATTAATTTGATCACCATGTTGATCTCTCCTTGACGGAACCAAAGCAAAAATTGTATAGATAGAAGAAGGGGAGAGGGGAACAAGAAATCCCCAAAGGACAACATTTCTACATTTTTTTAGTTAGATGCTATTGGGCTTGTCAGTTCGGAGGAGAGGCGGGAATAACAAACGAACAGCATTTGCATTCGCTGCTCTGCCGCACACGTTGTAAAGCCCGTCTTGAAAATAAATCAGTGGGCAAATACAGTGTTTTCCCTTGCCGCTCTTCTTCCAAGAAGATCAGCATAGTTTATATGTCTCCCTCGTCCATTTTACCTTTATTGCTTCCACATTACCTTTATTGCTGCTTTCTCGCACGTTGGATAATGCACGTTCAATGCACTTTAGCGACAGAATTAGTAAATGATTACTAAAGGGCATTAAAATTGCATTGAAAGTGAATTCTCCTCTGTGTGTGAAAGCAGCCAAAACCCAAGTCATGCTGAAAGAGCATTACTGGTCCAAAATCATTCAGTGAGAGCCAAGCTACAAGTGACGCCTGACACAGGTTGGACAGTTGTCAGCTTCCCTCAAGTTTTGATGGGAAATGTAGGTGTCCTGGTCTTACAGCTTGGCTCTCCACGTAATTAAAGTTTACAGAACCCCCCCCCACACACAGTGGAGTGGAAGGGGGGCACCTGGCGAGAGCCCGACGCCTGCACTCCCCTCCCAACTGCATGTTCTCCCTCCCATAGACTGCTGGTCTGTAAACTTCAATTAAAGGGAGAGCCAAGCTGCAAGACCAGGATGCCTACATTTCCCATCAGAACTTGAGGGAAGCTGACAAGTGTCCACCCTGTGTCAGGCGTCACTTGTAGCTTGGCTCTGAGTGTTGTGGTAGTGATGGTATTTTAAACCCAGGTCTTCCTATACAGTACCGGCATTCTAACCACTACACCGTTCTGGCTTTCTACAAACTTGTAGTCCAGCCTCGTGTCTTTATCCAGAAATGTAGGATGAAGACAAGTGGTTGAAACAAGGAGAGGAGGGGAAAGGAAGGGATGCTCTTGTCTTTCAGCTGAAGTGGTGCCCTTAAGTAATTATAGACTCTTGACTTTGGGAGGGCCTCTTCAGAAGGTAATGTATTCTTCAGATACAAAGCACAAAATGAATATTCATCAAGCTTGTCTCTGCCAATCCCACTGTCTCCAAAGAAAAACAGACATGATGTAAACTGACTGTCTGCGTATTTACTCTCCTCACTGGGCTCGACAGGGTCTGCTAGTTACTGCCCTCTACCAGGCTTTCCAAGTTCCTGCTGTTGTTGGAGGATTCGCCACCGCCAGCAGATGCTTCCCACCACTGCTCAGGAAGAAAAATTACAGGAAAATGGGAGAGGTGGCAACAGGCAGCATCCCAACATGCTAACGTCAGTCCCTGTGCTCCCAGATCTGGCATCAGTGCATTACCAGGGATGTTCTAGCATTTGGGCAAAACTCTGTTTTCACCATAGAGTTTTCCCCAAATGCTTGAGCATCCTTGGCAATGCACTGGTGTCACCTCTGGGAGCACAGTGAGTGACATCAGTGTGTTGCCACCAGTGTCCTTATGTCACCTGTGCAAGTCTCCCATTGGTTGTATTGTCGAAGGCTTTCACGGCCGGAGAACGATGGTTGTTGTGGGTTTTTCCGGGCTGTATTGCCGTGGCCTTGGCATTGTAGTTCCTGACGTTTCGCCAGCAGCTGTGGCTGGCATCTTCGGAGGTGTAGCACCAAAAGACAGAGATCTCTCAGTGTCACAGTGTGGAAAAGATGTTGGCAGGTCATTTATATCTACTCAGGAGGGGTGGGGTTGAGCTGAGTCATCCTGTAAGAGTTTCCCAGGGTGTGGAATGCTAATGGCAGGAGACTTCAGTGTATCCTGAGGAGGTTCTTTTGCATATGGATTGGTGCTTGATGTGCTAATCTTCTCTGCAGGGCTATTGTCGGGTATAGAGTGTTTTGTTAGCCTGGTGTTTTTCAGAACTGGAAACCATGCTCTGTTCATTCTTAAGGTTTCTTCTTTCCTGTTGAAGTTTTGCTTATGCTTGTGAATTTCAATGGCTTCCCTGTGCAGTCTGACAAAGTAGTTGGAAGTGTTGTCCAGTATTTTGGTGTCCTGGAATAAGATACTGTACAGAAACAGCATCAAGGATTTCTGCAACAGAATGTTTCTCCTGCAAAGTTCCTTCAGAAGAGATAGCGGGATATTTTTTTTATGGTGCACTCTCTTTGGTTTCAGGAGTTTATCCAGTGCCCCGTGTGAAATCTGTTTTTATTGTTGGAGTTGAATGGGTTCTTTGGCTAAGAAGTCCTTGAGGAAGGCACAGATTTTTGAAATGGTTGATCTAGGCAGGTGGGCACAGGAGGACAGTGATGAGAAGACACACAACAAGATAAAGTAGGGAGGTGGGACACTGGCTGGAGACACCATGAGAGTTCTATTGTGTCCAGATGGGGGAATGTTTGGGCTTCATTCATTGAGATTAGTGGTACAGCGGATGCTTTGTAGATCCGGCATCTTCACAGAAGAGATCCCAAAGAACAGGGGATGGGAAAGACCTTTCTGTTCTTGAGATCTTGGAAAGTTAAGGCCAGCCAGATTAGATAATACCGTATTGGTGGGGATCAAGTGTGTGACTCTATATTAAGCTCTATAATGTGTCCAAAGCAAATGGAGTACTGTGAAAAGACAGAATGCGAGTTTAGGCTGTATGCACATATGATTGAATAAAGAAGAAGAAAAAATGTTCCAAATGAGAATGAGAGAGAGGAGAGACGCAGACTAATTTGAATAAGGAGATCGTGATCTCTCTGAAATCTGCATTCTAATGTTTTTTGTGTTCATTTCTACAGCTTGAAGGATCTCATTCCAAGAAGACGCTAATTACTACTTCTTTTGGCAGTCGGGGCTACAAATGAAATCGGAATGTACATTCTCATTCCCTGATCAAATTGATTGATATGTCTTTTCATTCCCGTAATGACATTGCCTGTTAGACTGTCTAATGAAGGCGCGGGGAGGGGAGGCAACATTCCCCTCCTAAGATTTTAACTTGGTTTGAATGGCAGATGGATTCACTCCGAAGGCACAAAATTCAGTAACCTCTTTTTGCAGTAAATGTTGTAATGTTTCCAACCCCCGCATCTATCAACTGACTCTCCTGCTTGGCTTGTGCAACTATCCAGCAAGCAGGGAAGAGAGGTGCAACTCCACCCAGAGAGTCTGGGGAGATTTGTTTTGTCTGAAAGGATCCATCGCTGGTCCCCAACTTTCTTAAGAACTTTGGGGGTCTTCTTCAATTGCTGCCACCACCTCCTCTCACTAGTTTGATGTCAGGAAGGCCATCAAACAGGGTTGTTTCGCCATGTGAGCACAAAATGCTGCGGCTTGACTGTTAGTAGGAGCGAGCAGGAGCATAAGCATCACTCCCATCCTGCATTCACTCCATTGGCTATCTATCAGTTAACATGCTCAGTTCAAGGTATTGGTTATTACATACAAAGCTCTTCATAGCCTTGTCCCAGTATACCTATGGGACCACCTCCCTCTCTATGTTCCTCCACAGCAGCTTCGCTCATCTAAACAGGGTCTCTTGCAGGTGCCAGCCTGCACATGGGTGAAATCAACAGCAGCCTGTACATGGGCTTTCTTTGTGGTGGCCCGTACCCTGTGGAACGGCCTGCCTGAGGAGGTCAGGAGAACCCCCACCCACCTGGCTTTCCACAAACAATGCCAAACCGAATTATTCAAAAAGGCTTTTTACTCAGACAGGAGGGGGGTCTCAGATGCTTTGCTAATGAGTTAGGGACCATAGACCTTCACCACTATGTTGCCTTACATATTATCTATTGCTTTAAATCCTATATACTGCCTGTGCTTCATGTTGTCTAATGTCAGCTCGGGAATTGTTTATGCTCTGTTTCAGCATTTCTTCAACTCTGTATTGGATTCTTACTAATGCTATGTCTTTGTAAACTTGTTATTTACCCTATGGCATTGTTTATGGAAATGTCCTTGGATACTGACTGTACTAATCTCACACTATGTAATCCACCTTGAGTCTCAGTGAGAAAGGCAGACAATAAATAAATAAATAAATAAATAGAGAGTTACAGCAATAAGCTAGAAAAACAGGAATCCCCGCTGTAACTGACTAGTTAAATTTAAGGCTATATGCACAAGAATACAGTAGCATATATCATACAGAAACCGTTTAGTTATATTCGTTCAGCTTTGCATCCAATTACAGAGTCACAGTTCAGCATGACAAGTATAAATATCTGAGCGTAATAAATATTTTTAATAGACATAAAAACCCTATAAATAAGCACCACTCGTTGACATGAAATATAAATGATAGGTAAGTCCAAAAGTCCAACCAAGTGACTAAAGTGCCACTTTTTTCTTTTCTTGCTTTTAAGGGAGAAGAAGATGTTTTCCATGGATGTTAGGTAACGTGAAAGACTTCTCCCTGAGACCTTGGAAAGCTGCTGCCTCTCTGAGTCTGAGGGCCAAGCTACAAGTGACGAATGACACAGGTTGGACTCCTGTCAGCTTCCCTCAAGTTTTGATGGGAAATGTAGGCATCCTGGTCTTACAGCTTGGCTCTCCGACTGCTGTCCAGTGGATTTTTCAACTGTCACTTGTCCAACATTCTGCCAAGCTGCCTACATTTCCCATCAAAACTTGAGGGAAGCTGACAAGTGTCCAATCTGTGTCATTCGTCAGTTGTAGCTTGGCCCTAAGTAAACAATGCTGACCCTGATGGTCTGATTCAGAATAGAAAAAATAATAAAAGCAGCTGTAAGAAGCTGAATTTAACGAGGGAGGGGGGCAAGTTGCATAACTATTTCCCTTCTTAAAAACAACAACATTCGATTTATATACCGCCCTTCAGGACAACTTAATGCCCACTCAGAGCAGTTTACAAATTGTGTTATTATCCCCACAACAATCACCCTGTGAGGTAGGTGGGGCTGAGAGAGCTGTGACTGACCCAAGGTCACCCAGCTAGCTTCAAGCAAAGGAGTGGGAAGTCAAACCCGGTTCTCCGAGTCCTGTCGCTCTTAACCACTACACAAAATACTGCCCCTGATGGTCTGATTCAGTACAAGGCAGCTTTGTGTACGTGTGTGTGTGCTTGTACGTATGCGTGTACGTGTGCGTGCGTGTGTGCCCACGTGTGCGAGTGAGTGAGTTGAGAGCGAGCTTCGTGTACGTGTGTGTGAAATGAGGCTGCAGGTAAAACCAGAGAAAGATTTCTAACGTAACTTGGTAAACTACAATTACTTGGGATTTGCTTTACCCCCCCTCTGAGCTGCAGCAAATGGTTGTATGCATAGATGAAGGTCCCTGTTTCTCTCTCTCTCTCGCACACTTTGAGGGGATTCTTACCTGTGTCCCAATAGGGGGAGACCCCAATCAGGACTCTGGACCTCAATCATATCAAGGCAGAAAATATTGGCAAAGTAAAAGAAAGTTTATTGGAGAAAACTCAAATAAGCTGATGCACTTCAGACAAATTTGACAGGGTGCATACCTTCTAAGGCTGGTGCCTGATTTTATACTTTAAAAAAAAATTGTTTGCAGTAACAAGTCAGTTTACAAACGCAAACAAGCTTAAGTCAGTAAATTCCAAAAAGCTAGCAAGACACATAAACCAATGGGGGGGGGGGCATTTAACACTTCTTTGGCACCTCTTGTTATCTCTGGGAAGACTAGACGGGTACAATTTGTAGGACGATAAAAGGAAAGCTTGTAGAACAAGGTCAGAATGCAGAAGCTACTTTTGGAGCAGGGTCTTGTTGTAAAAATCAAACACCCCCTTTGTCTCACTTTTTCTCACTTATCTTTACTTTAAGCTGCAATTTCTACAGAAGAACAGCAAAATAAGAAGCCGGTGAAAGGGCAAAGGAAGAGAGGCAATCGGGATAGAGGCAGCTGAGATTCACTCACATAATGGTCCTCAAAAGAACCAAAGAAAACTATAGCTAAAGCTACATGTCTATATAAAATCCCTTAACACAGAGAGAGAACCAAAGAAAGAACAGCTCCTTTTCAATCCCACAGCCACTGCATTGAAGGTCCTGGGGCAATCTGGACTCTGAACTCCTGACTATTGGAGCCTGCCAAAATGTGGCAGCCAGTAGTTGGGTGCTACTTGTCAGGTTCTGCCAAGGGCACTGCCTGGTGAGACGCCAGCCTGCCTGACTTCTGACTTAAAGGATCTTCAGGGAATATGTGGGATCCTGCTCTGTGGAAGGAGGGGGGGGAGATACCTCACCCTCTCATTCCACTCGCAGGTCCCTTCAACCTCACCTCACCCCTCTCTCTATCTCTGATATCCCTTATATCCTGTCCCTCATTTCAGGCTCCACCTGTCAGGCCACATCCCTCTTTTGCCTCCTAGCATTGGTCTGGGCTGCCTCAAGCAGTTGCACATGGAGTAGCTAGTTTGGCTGTGTTGGACAGCTACAGCTGTGCTCTCTTGACTGGCTGCCAAGCTTCCTCTGCGCTGAGCTTACAGCAGCCTCAGCTGGTCTCTATTACTCCTTTCCTCCCTGTTTGCAGCTTGGGACGTGGCCCTGTGCCACTTCTGCTGTCCTGCCGGTAAGGTAGCTGTCTGTCTGGCTGAGGGCTGGCTGTCCCTATTTCTTGTGCCTTCTCCCTCTCCCCTGGCCCCCTCCTGGCTGTCCTTACTTACCCTGGCAGGGCTCTTAGCCTCCCACTGGCTGGTTTCCACCTGCTCCTTCTGATCCTCTGGGGCTTGGGTGCTTCTTTCTCTCCCTTGGGTGCTGGCAGGTTATTATTATCCTCAGAACAATCACCCTGTGGAGTGGGTGGGACTGAGAGAGCTCCTGAGAGCTGTGACTGACCCAAGGTCACCCAGCTGGTTTCTAGTGGAGAAGTGGGGAATCAAACCCTGTTCTCCACATTAGAGTCCTGCCGTTCTTAACATCCCAATCTGAGGGAAATGAAGGGATTTTTCCAGCCCAGCTGTCTTCATCAGCACGGGTTCATCTCCACAAATGTCATCCCTTCCAAAGATGAAATGGTTTCTCCTGCTCTCATCCATAACACAAATAAGAAAGCATAGCCTTATTTTCTAGCTCTTAAGGAAGTGATCTCAAGGGACATTGTGTGTGTGTGTGTTGCCCGCAAGTCATAGCTGACTTATGGCGACCCCGTCTTATGCCATGAAATTTTCATGGCAAGAGACTATCAGAGACGGTTTGCCATTGCCTGCCTCTGCAACCCTGGACTTCGTTGGAGGTCTCCCATCCAATTACTAACCAAGACTGACCCTGCTTAGCTTCTGAGATCTGACGATCCCTATTCCTGGCTCAGCTTACCTGGGCTATCCAGGTTAGGAACAAGGAACATTATGGTGTTATTTGGGGGGGGCTTGGAGATACGTTCCTGTTTGAAAAGAGTGGCACTCAGGAAGAGCAGAGTCTTTGGGCCAAGCTACAAGTGACGAATGACACTTGAATGGCAAGTGGATTGAGTGGAGGGCAAGTCAACAGGGAGAAATACACTTGCTGTTCAAGTGTCATTCGTCACGTGTAGCTTGGCCCTAAGAGCCAAACTACAAGTGACGCCTTACACAGGTTGGACACTTGTCAGCTTCCCTCAAGTTTTGATGGGAAATGTAGGCATCCTGGTTTTACAGCTTGGCTCTCCATTACAGCTGCAAGACCAGGATGCCTACATTTCCCATCAAAACTTGAGGGAGGCTGACAAGTGTCCAACCTGTGTAAGGCATCACTTGTAGCTTGGCCCTAAGTTGCAAAACGCTTTGAAAGGCATGGCTTCAAGAATACGGCTTAGAGATGCCCTACTCAGGGCTCTGTTTTATAGCAATTTCAGCCATACACTGGAGACTGCTTTTACTCTGTGGGCTAGAACCCATGGCTTTGTTTCATGAAATGATGCTTTCCTTATGTAAAAGCGACCTTCCACTGATGGAAGAAGGAAGCCTTTTTTTTTTCTACATTAACTAACAATACAGAGGGAAAGAAGGGGGGCAGGAAAAGGAAAGAAAAAGAAACAACAACATATAACAACACTACACTACAAATAATGCTTTCCCTTCATACTGCCATTATTAAAAAATTAAAACTTTGTAAGATATTGATGGAGTGGTTGACCTTGCAAAATACAGATTACAATCCAAATTAAGTCTTCCTCCCCCCCCCCCCTGGGCCTCGGACGCAGTTCTCTCTGAGCAACTGCAGCCGCAGTGCTCATTCCCTCCCCCCCCCTTCAGACTTCAGATCCTTTTCTTCTTGCTTGGTGTCTTGCTGAAATTCTTGATTTTTGTCCTCAAAATCCCTTAGTTGATCTTCTGATGTTATCTTGTAAGCTTGATCTTTATAACTAAACCAGATACCTTCCGGAAATAGCCATTTATACTTTATTCCACATTCCCTCAGGAGAGCTGCAAACTTTTTATACTTAAATCTTCTTTTCCGAACTAAAAATGGAACGTCCTTCAGTATCTTAACTTTATTGCCCAGAAAGTCCAGATCCGCATTGTATGAGTTATATAGGATAGTGTCTCAGATCCTCTTAGACGAAAAATCGATGATGATCTCGCGAGGCAGCTGACGCTTCGTTGCATATTTTGAAGAAGCCCGACGGACTTCCAAAATGGCGCTTTTTACCTCTTCTTTAGTTGCCCTCGCGGGGAAGAAGGAAGCCTTTTCATCTGGCGGAAGGTTCCTTGCCGTGGAGAAAAGCGCCACCATTACTGGAACAGATCCAAAGGATTCAAAGCTCATATATTTATATTTGGACACGATCATAATGCCTGCTCGCTAGTGTGTGTGTTTAACTTTCGATGAGTGTATTTAGGAAAGCTGCAGCCTGCCCTTTTTATGTATTCAAGCAGCTTAGCAAAGAAAGAAAAGATTAGTCTACAGACATTGCACCCATAAAACCATGATAACGGTTAATAAATCAGATGCAGAACAGCCAGCAGCCATGCACACACATAATCCTCGGTGATGGAAGATCTGAAAATGAAATTTCAAGTTTCTCTAGCATAAAGATGTTTTGGAGCAAAGGAAGATAGGAGGGAAGGCACTGTGGGCAACAGCTCCAGAGGCCCCTTCTTTGGGGTCTGCCAACCAGTGGGGCGAAAAGGGGAACCATGGGCTGTTTTCATGCTCTGAGTGGATTCATACGTGTGGAGCTCATCTCAAAGGACCTTGATCGCAAACTCCTTTGGGTTTTATAGGTTAAAAAATAACACTTTGACTTCAGCCCTGGAACATATGAGAAACCAGTGCGCTTGATGTAGCACTGGTCTTCTGTGCTGACTATGCCAGGGCTCCACTTAAACCCCCAGTTGCCCCCGTTTTAAATCAATCAGACTAACAGAGGTGGTCTCCCATCCAATTACTAACCAAGGCCGACCCTGCTTAGCTTCCCAGATCTGATGAGATCAGGCTCACCTGGGTTAGCGCATCCAATTACTAAGCAACCCTGCTTAGCTTTTAAGATGTAACAAGCTTGGGCTTGCCTAGACCATCCAGGTCAGGACTTCCTCCTACTTTCTACTTGAGACTAAACTTTCCTTCTTTCTTTTATCCCTCTCCATGCTGTCCCCAGGTGGCCCTTTTCCACTGAAGAAGCTCTAGTGAAAATCAAAGTGCTCATTATTCACAGACAAATTCTCTACTCCTGATAAACGTGCACGTCCAGCCTTGATGTTAGTTCCTCTAACAAGTCCTCTTAAGATGTTTAAGATGGGCTATTCAGGTCAGGGCTGTTATTGCCTAACCAGTAACAAAAAACACGTCAAAAGTGAAAATCCTTTTAGCCCTGAGAACAGTGTGGTGCAGGCAGAAAAAAAAAGTCTCTTTTCTTGGGAGACATGACAGGAACAGAGACGTCTCAGACTATCAACGTCTAACATTGAGAACTGTGGTCTGATGGCTGGAGAGGTCTGATGGCTGGAGATATTCTCCGGAGAAGCAAGGTCAACAGTGCTTGGTTGCCATGGATGTCAGGAAAGCAAAGTATGACGCTAGATTAAAAATATGTGCATTTGGAGAAGAGCCAAACAGAAAAGTGGGACATGGATTGGAACTATTTAAACATGCCTACCCTTGACCCCGCATTTTATTTGTCAGAACAAGCATTCCTGATTGAACCACTGTCCTTCAGTAGATGCCCTTAAAAAAGTAGATGCTCTCAGCCCACACTCCTAGCGCACCCACAGAAGGCCTGTTTGTAACACAATGCCTATATGACTGTGGATGGAACTTCTGCAGTCTCCAACAACACATGTCATCATATCAGCATTGCTGCTGGAGAAGCAAGTTAATGGAGGTATGAAAAAGGCCTTCGTCCAATCTACCTTGACATGGGAAAGCCAGTTTGGTGTAGCGGTTAAGAGTGGCAGGACTCTAATCTGGAGAGCCAGTTTGGTGTAGCGGTTAAGAGTGGCAGGACTCTAACCTGGAGAGCCAGTTTGGTGTAGCGGTTAAGAGTGGCAGGACTATAATCTGGAGAGCCAGTTTGGTGTAGCGGTTAAGAGCACAGGACTCTAATCTGGAGAGCCAGTTTGGTGTAGTGGTTAAAAGAGGCAGGACTCTAATCTGGAGAGCCGGATTTGATTCCCCACTCCTCTGCTTGAAGCCAGCTGGGTGACCTGGGGTCAGTCACAGCTTCTCAGCTCTCTCAACCTCACCCACCTCGCAGGGTGATTGTTGTGAGGATAACAATAACTCACTTTGTAAACTGCTCTGAGTGGGTATTAAGTTGTCCTGAAGGGCGTTATATAAATCTAATATTATTATTATTATCTGGCCACCAGGATCCACACCATGGTAACATTGAGGCTAGACTACTGCAATGTTCTCTACATAGGTCTCCACTCAAAGTCAACTTGGAGACTTCAGCTGGTCCACAGTGCTGCAGCTCAATTATTATCGAGAGCCAGGTCGAGCATGCATATTACTCCCATCCTGCAGTCACCCTATTGGCTTCTCATCAGTTACTGGACTCAGTTCAAGGTATTGGCTATAACATGCAAAGCCCTTCATGGCCTTGGCCTTTCATATCTAGAGGACCTCCCTCTCGCCACAAGGGCAGCTGTGCTCATCTGAACAGGGTCTTCTGCAGGTGCCCCCCGGAAAACAGGCAAAATCAACAACTGCTCATACATGTGCATTCTCTATTATGGACCTGCCTTTACAGAATGGCCGGCCTGATGAGGTTAGGGGAGCTCTCGCTCTTCCGGCTTTCCACAAATTATACAAAACTGAATTATTCAGAAGGGCTTTTTTACATAGGTAATAGGGCTCTTCTGTAAGGAAATTGTTCAGATAGATGCTTTTTGTAAAGGGATAGGGACTGTAGACTATACTACTGCGTACTGTGTGTTGTTACATTAAATTGCTTGGGTTTTGTTTCAGCTATGTATCAGATTTCTACTTGTTTTCAAATTTCTACCATCTCTGCCCTACTGCATTGTTTATTGACTGTCCCAGGCGCTGACCGTATTGACTTACACTGTGAAATCCACCTTGAGTCTCCGTGAGAAAGGAAGACTATAAATAACATAATTTTTTAAAAATTCTAAGCAGGTTAATGAAGCTCTGGCTACATTCACAATTATGGCATTATCCCTGCCATGACATTCCTCTTGGATAACAGACGTCTAGCTGCTACTTTGCAAATGCATGACCTTCTTTGAGTCTCTCTACACGAGACGCCTCGGAGCGTGTTTGTCAAGCGTAGGGAGATGCAATGTTAGCCGGGAAGCGTAGTTCTAAAAGACAGAGCTGGCAGAGATTGCTCCTTAGGGGGGTGTTAATTTCATCTTCGCCTCCCTGAAGGCTCTGTCAATTGCACCTCTCCAATATGAAACTATGTGGGATCACAACCAGAGGGCAACGAGGAATGGAAACGGGCTGGAGCTGCCTTCCAGAGCCCGGCTTGGACCTGGAGAGGTTATAATGGGCTGAAGTTTCCCTTCTGGCATTTCACAGCCCCTTCACGCAGCTCCAGTGTATAGCAAAGCCTGTGCCCTGCCGCCAGCTCTGCCTTTTTAAACTACCCTTCCCAGCTAACATTGCATCTCCCGACAAGTGTTCTTCACATGTCACATGTCTCGTGTAGAGAGACTCTCTGTTTAGGGTTCCACTGAGAATAGTGAGTCAGCAGAGCATGAATTTAAATCTCACTCTTGCTATGAACTCAACGGGAAATAATCTGTCTCTCAAAGTAGTCCCCAGTAGTAGGCTCTCCCTTGGAGGTTTTTAAGCAGAGGCCATCTGATAGCAATGATGATTCTCTGAACCTAGGCAGGTGATAATAGGGAGGGAAGGAAAGGTTACACCAGTGCTTAGTTCTTGTAGCCTTTTCTTACATACCCAGGGTAATGCTACTGTTTGTAGATCATTACTCTCCCTTCCACACCCACTCAAGTTTTCAAATGCTCTCTTTAAATATTTGAAAGGCTGTCATTTGGAGGAGGGCAAGGAGCTGTTCCAGTTGGCAGCAGAGGATAGGACTCAGAGCAACGGGTTTAAACGACATGCAGAAAGGTACCGGCTGGATATTAGGAAAAACTTTTTCATGGTCAGAGTAGTTCAAAGGTGGAATCAGCTGCCTGGGGAGTTGGTGAGCTCCCCTTCACTGGCAGTTTTCAAGAAGAGGCTGGGTGAATATTTGCAAGAGTTGCTTTAGGCTCATCCTGCATTGAGCAGGGGGATGGACTAGAAGGTCTTTATGGCCCCTTCCAACTCTGATTCTGTGATTCTCCCTATTTTTTCACTTCACCTCAAAGTTGAAAAAATACATTAAAAAACTTGAAGAAAACCCATAGTGCAATGGGGAAGACCAGGTATGTGTTTGGCTAAACATTAGGAAGAACTTCCAGACAGTTAGAGTGGTCCCTCAGTGGAACAGGCTTCCTCGGGAGGTGGTGGGCTCTCTTTTGGAGGCTTTTAAGCAGAGGCTAGATGGTCACCTGACAGCAATGCTGATTCTGTGAACCTACGTAGATCATGAGAGGCAGGGCAGGAAGGGCTACATCAGTGCTTAGTTCTCGTGGCCCTTTCTTACATGACCTGGTTAAGGCTGATTGCCACTTTGGGCTCAGGAAGCAATTTCCCTCAGGCCAGTTTGGCTAAGGATCCTGACAGCATTTTGCCATCTTCTGGGCATGGAGCAGGGGTCACTAGAGGTACGGGGAATAGTTGTGAATTTCCTGCACTGTGCAGGGGGTTGGACTAGATGATCCTAGAGGTTTCTTCCAGTCCTCTAATTTTATGATTCTATGAATGATACTCTAAGTTTTAAAAGTACGTTAGGATTGGAGAAATGAAGACATTGAAATTGTTAAAGATTTTCTATTCCTTGGCTCAGTTATCAACCAAATGGGAGATAGCAACTAAGAAATCAGAAAGAGATTGAGACTTGGAAAAGGCAGTCATGAAGGAACTAGGAAAGATCCGTAAGGATAAAGGATATGTCCCTGGGGACAAAGATGAAGGTAGTTCATAGTATGGTATGTGAAAGTTGGACACTGAAGAAAGCAGACAGAAAGAAAATGTATTCATTTGAAATATGGTGCTGGAGGAGAGTTTTGCAGTTACCATGGATGGCCAAAAAAACAAACAAGTGGGCTCTAGATCACATCAAGCCTGAATGCTCCCTAGAACCTAAAAAGACAAAAATAGGGCTATTGTACTTTGGTCATATCATGTGAATTCAAGACTCACTGGAAAAGACAATAATGCTAGGAAAGGTGGAAGGTAGTTGGAAAGGAGGAAGACCTAAAATGAGATGGTTTGGCTCAATTAAGGAAGCCGTGGCCTCAAGTTTGCAAGATACGAGCATGGCTGTTAATGATAGGACCTTTTAGAGGTTGTTAATTTATAGGGCCGCCATAAGTTGGAAGTGACTTGAGAGGACATAGCACACACAAAAGGACTGGAGGAGCTGTGCTACCAGCTCCCTGCTGTTTTTCTTCTTCCGAGTCTAAAGGTCAGAAAAAGATAGGATGAAATCAAATGGAACTGGCCACTTCCCTGAGACTTCATTCTTCATTTAGCCTTCAACAGCCTCTGTAGCTGGTTCTGCACTGGTTGCTTTGCATATTATGAACAAATAACTCATAACGAGCAAACAAGTTGCTCTCTCCATCTGCCCTTTAAGCATACACAAAAGTGAGTTTGTAGCTTGCAAAGCTTTGAGCAATCAGCCATAATTAACAAATCTGGCGACTCATATGAAAGACAATAAGGAATGTTCCCCCACGGTCCTTCCCCGCACACAGCATCGGCACATGTTTTCCCATCCTTTCTCAAGCTTAATTTAATCAAATCAAGGCTGCGTTCATTCGCAGCAGGTGTGTGAGCTGCCAGTTGCACTGCAGGAAAGACCCATCTGGCTAGTCCCCATTTTGATGAATGACGACCCATTGATGAAAGGGGATCATTCTGTCCCAACTGACAAGTCGGAGCTCCCTGACTGCCCCTTTGAGAGAGGGAGAAAATGTTCTTTCCGTCTATTCTCTCTGCTCCATGCATCGCTTTATAAACCTCTATCATGCCCCCCTCGGTCCTCTTTTTTTCTTCACTGGATGCCCAAAGGTGTCAAGAGGTCACCAGCGGGAATCAGCCAGGCATCAGGGACACGAGCGGACACTGGGTGGCTGCAACGATGATGAAGTCCGTAGCAAGCCTGATTGAATTCTGGGAACAGCTAACAAGTGCTGGTGACAAGCTTGTGGCCGTTGATTTCTCTGCCCCCTGGTGTGGACCAGGCAAAACGATTAAACCTTTCTTTCATAGTCTTTGTGACCAGTACCCGGCTGTAATATTCTTTGAAATTGACGTGGATGAAGCTCAGGATGTGGCCGCACAGTGTGATGTGAAGTGCATGCTGACATTCCAGTTCTACACGAATAATGAAAAGGTGCATGAAGTTTCTGGTGCAGACAAAGAGAAGCTGGAAGACACTATTAAGAAGTTCAAGTAACTGTGAGGCTTTCCGGGTTGTGAAGTTCTGGCTGTTATACTGGACTTTTTTTTCTGTAGAAATAAGCGGGGGAATTATCTCCTGGGTAACTCCTGGTTGGAGGTGGGCCCCCCTCCCATGACCTGTGTGCGCATGAAGTGCGTGCACTCCTGGGACTGCATGATGACATCACTTCTGGGAAGTGACATCATCACACCCATGCACGGGCCTCCCTGGAGCGCTCCCCACGATTCGCGCCAGCTCGCTTCCCCATCCTTTACCTTGATTACACCAAGAGAGGTCAGCTGGGTGAGAGACCGAGCGTGCCATGGCCCTGTGGAGCAGCAGCGGGGGCTAGGGCACACTGCTCAGCTGAGTCACAGCTGGCCGGAGGCGGGGTCCCAACCTGCCTCCCCAGTGGAGTGGAGGGGTGAAGGTGCCTGGCATGAGCCAGCATGCTGTTTGCCCACCATCCCACTGTGTGTGCTTCCCCTCCCTTGTAGGAGCAGGCTTACCTTGTAAAACAGGTGGCCATTTCCATCAGGGGAACTGATCTTTGTCTGGAGATCAGGGGGTGGTGCCACCACCACGTGATCTCTTTGGAGAGGTGCCAGAATGCCATTCCGGTGTGTTCCGGCAGAAAAAAAGCCCTGCTGTTATAAATTATAGCCTTTTCTACAGAACAAAGTGATCAAGTTAGAATATGTATCCAAATACTTTGTCCCTTCCAACTGTAAATGAAAACACTGGATGACTCGACTTCTAGTGTTATGGGAGAAGTTGAAAAAAGTTGACTCTGCCCACTCTCTACCCCATGCATAATTTTATAAACTTCCATCATGTTCCCCTCTTAGTTGTCTCTTTTCAAAAGTCCAAGTTTCTTTAGTCTTTCTTCATAGGAAAGGTATTCCAACCCTTTGATCATCTTGGTTGCCCTCTTCTGTAAATTTTCCAGCTTTCTGAGATACAGTGATCAAAACTGCAAAAACTCCAAATGAGGCTGCACCATACAGGGGCATTACAATATCAATCATTTTATTTTATTTTTTAAGATTTATACCCTGCCCTCCCCGCAAACGTGCTCAGGGCAGAGAACAACATTAAAAAAACCAACAATAAATACATGCTTAAAACACATAAAACTATAAAAGAGAATCACAAATTATAGTAATCCAATTTCAGGCATCATCGACAATTACCTAATTCCACTGTAAAAAGGTATAAAAGTTACAGGTTCTACAAATTCAGCCATGACATGGCTTGGTACTCAGAGCGAGGCAGAAAATGGGGCATGGCAGTCAAAATGGGGTGGGGGACAGGCCGCGGCCCTCAACCATTTTTATTCTAATCCCTTCCCTAATAATCCCGAGCATGGAGTTTACCTTTTCAACTGCTGCCACAAACCAAATCGAAATTTCACTGAGCTACCCACCATGACCCCAAGGTCCCTTTCCCTCTCCATTTCAGCCATTTCAGATTCCATCAGCATATACTTAATGCTGGAATTTTTCATTCCATTATACCTCACCATTGTATTATCCGTTTTTGTGAAGTTTCATATATCATCATGACTTTTTTGAGAGACAAGGGAATGTGGTCATGGATGCCAGAAATATAAGAAAAAAGAACTCTACATTTGAACATACTTCTAACAGAGGAGAAACAGAAATTCAGCCATCACCGTCATCTTTTACTGGCATGGTATCTGCAACCACATAACACCATATTTACCCCAAAAGACAACAGGGAGGGGCTGTGGCTCAGTGGAAGAGTCTGTGCTTGGCATGCAGAAGGTCCCAGGTTCAAACCCCAGCATCTGCATTTGAAAAGGCAAAGGAGCAGGTGATGGGAAAGACCTCAACGAGACCCTGGAGAGCAGCTGCCAGTCTGAGTAGACAATAGTGACCTTGGTGGCCTGATGGCTTGATTCAGTATAAAGCAGCTTCATATGTTTTCATACATGAAACTGAATATTAAACAACCCCAACATGAAAGACACTGCAGACTTGGACAACCTGAAAAATCAGCAGTGGCTGAACATAGCCTTACTCAAACAGGGCACAGTATCATTGAAATTCACAAGCATAAGCAAAACTTCAACAGGAAAGAAGAAACCTTAAGAATGAACAGAGCATGGTTTCCAGTTCTGAAAAACACCAGGCTAACAAAACATTCTATACCTGACAATAGCCCGGCAGAGAAGATTAGCACATTAAGCACCAATCCATATGCAAAAGAACCTCCTCAGGATACAGTGAAGCCTCCCGCCATTAGCATTCCACACCCTGGGAAACTCTTACAGGATGACTCAGCTCAACCCCACCCCTCCTGAGTAGATACAAATGACCTACATCTTTTCCACACTGTGACACTGAGAGATTTCTGTCTTTTGGTGCTACACCTCTGAAGATGCCAGCCACAGCTGCTGGCGAAACGTCAGGAACTACAATGCCAAGACCACGGCAATACAGCCCGGAAAACCCACAACAACCAACCCCCCTAAACTCTGACTCGGATAGCCCAGGTGATCTCGTCATATCTCAGAAGCTAAGCAGGGTCAGCCTTGATTAGTAATTGGATGGGAGACCTCCAATGAATAATTACAACAACAACAACAACAACATTCAATTTATATACCACCCTTCAAAACAACTTAACACCCACTCAGAGTGGTTTACAAAGAATGTTATTGTTATCCCCACAACAATCACCCTGTGAGGTGGGCGGAGCTGAGAGAGCTCCGAGAAGCTGTGACAGACCCAAGATCACCCAGCTGGTTTCAAGAGGTGGAGTGGGGAATCAAACTTGGTGGGGAATCAAACTTAGAATCCCGTCGCTCTTAACTACTACACTAAATGTTGCAGAGGTAGGCAATAGAAAACCACTTCTGTTAGTCTCTTGCATGAAAACCCCACCAGGAGTCGCCATAAGTCAGCTATGACTTGAGGGGTCTCTCCACTCCCTCCTCCCCAAAAAAGAATACAGCAAGATTTTTATTACTTATAAGCAAATGTAAGACAATCCTCTTTTTTTCTCAACCACACACCTAGGCTAGAAAACATCAATCTTCCTTTTAGGTAAACACGGTATTTGCTTGTCTATTATAAAAGAATATTCTAAACATTTATTTTTATTTTGTTAAGAATATTTCTATGCTGACTCTTCAGAGACCTGCTTGTGGACTACTCTACTCACATTACCCCAATTCTCGATTTTATGATGATGTCATAACGAATGTTCATGAGGACCGACCAGTTCTCTTTCTATCAGCAGCAGGGTTGCCAACTCTGTCTTGGGAAATTTTTGAAGTTTTGAGGGGTGGATCTTGGGGTTTGGAGAGGAGAAGGACTTCCGCTGTGTATAATACCGGATTCCTCCTTCCAAATAATCCATTTTCTGTCATCTAGAGGTTAGTTGTAATACTGGGGCTCTACCTGGAAGTTGGCCACCCCAAACTGTGGCGTTTATGAGCTACAACTAAGATAAAGATAGACTTCTGCAATGGGCCTTGTACCTCCCCAGAAGAGCTATCGGTAACAATATGAAAGTGTTCTTCTTGAACTCCAAAAGACAGAAAGTTGATCTGAGGTCACTGAAGCCCCTCTACGTGGGATGCCTTTTGGAACGAAGAAGTCATCTCTGACCTAAACACCAGGTGCCTAACTGTTTTCAAGGAACTCTGGATGTTTTGAGAATAAAAACAGCAGAGATAAATGAGGCAAAACCAATTACCTCCTCCTCATTCTCAACTGCCAATGTTGGTAATTAAGCTTTGGTGGGGGGGAAACAAAACTGTCCCTGTACTTTTTGAAAGGGTTCTCCAGCCCGCTCTGGACTCTTCTTTACTCACCACTGATATCCATGATAATTTAAGACCTTGAAGTACTTAATTGCAATTATATAATGGCCTCCAATCACTTCACATGCTCTTGTTCTTTTTTTAATGCTGTATCCTCCACCTCAAAGGAAACCATCAAATTAGCTTCACAGTAATGAGGACTAAAATTGTTTCTGTGTGTGGGAGAGGGGGTGAAATTCAGAAGAAACCCAGAGCGCTGGGGTTGATCAACATGATTATGACGACAAAGAGCGAATTAGGCATCCATCTCTGTGCCTGCTTGGGCATTAACAAGTCCTTCCGAGTTCTGTACAAACAAGTCATTAGCAATGAGAACACTGAAATATGTTTCCCACTACCACTCCGTGCTTGCCTTTACCTTACCTTTACCACTTCAGGAAGACCCAAGGAAGCCGAGTAGAAAGGGGCATGTTTATCACATGGAACCTTCTGACTCTTTCTGCAATTAGTTGGGCTTATTAAACAAACAAGCTGGCTTCTACTTCTAAGCAGACCACAGTTTGGGCTTTGTATGATTGAACATCCCTGCTTCCAAAACATAAGAGTCTGTCTACATGAGACGCCTTGGCATGTGTTTGTCAAGTGTAGGGAGATGCAATGTTAGCCAGGAAGCGTAGTTTAAAAAGACAGAGCTGGCGGAGATCACTTCTCAGAAGGTTTCTTAATTTCATCTTCGCCTCCCCTAAGGCTCTGTAAATTTCACCTCTTCATTCTAAAGCTGTGTGGTATCACAATCAGAGGTCAGCAAGGAATAGAAAAGGGAGGTGCCTTCCAGAGCCTGGAAGGGTTATAATGGGCTAACGTGTCCCCTCTGGCATTTCATAGCCCCTTCACACAGCTCCAGTGCCCTGCTGCGGGCTCTCTCTTTTAAAACTACCCTTCCCAGCTTCCATTACATCTCCTGACACATGTCCTTTACATATCAGATGTCTCATATAGAGAGTCTAGTAAGACTAACTAACTTTATTGTAGCATAAGCTTTCAAGAACCACAGATCTCTTCATCAGATGCACAGAGAGCTGTGGTTCTCGAAAGCTTCTGCTACAATAAAGTTGGTTAGTCTTAAAGGTGCTACTGGACTCTTTACTATTTTGCAACTACAAACTAAGATGGCTAACTCCTCTGGATCTCAGCCGCCGGGAGCCTGCTGGAGATGGCGACGGCTGAGTGGAGGGCTGGGAGGCTGCCCGCACCATTTACCTGCCCCGCCAACGGGGCGGCTGGCTTGCCATGCACACAGGACAAGGAACACGTGGCAAGCTGGCCACCCTGTCAGCGGGGCAGGTGAATGGCGCAGGCAGCCTCCCAGCTCTCCGCTCAGCTGCCCATGCTGCTGCCACCAGCTCCACAGCGCACTGTGTGCCGGGGCGGCCGGCTTGCCGCACGGGCGGCACACCTCTGGGCCTGGCTTGATGATGTCATGGAAGTGACATCATCACACAGCACCAGGAAGAGGCCAGACTTGGGTTGCCCTGGGTGCCAGCAACTCTAGATCCGGCCCTGCCTAACAGTAAGAAAATAATTTAAAAAACTCATCAAATTTGGAATTAGGGAAACTGAATTTCAAGAACAGGGTTGTGAGAAACGACAGAAGGGCAATAGTCTCGTATAAATCTGCAATTCATTCTATGTTGTCTTCACTTTCATGAAAGATGAGAGCAGATTTTACAAGCTTATAATATCGCCAGTTTGATTTTGCTTCTCCCTTGTGAGAAAAGAACCGGTGAGGCTTTATTTTCCCACCATTTCCTTTTGTCCGCTCCAAGACAAAGTCACACACATTGCAATGTGAGTTGTGTGCCAGTTGCATAGAAATTGTGTATAAGGGTCATAAAAATGGAACACACAAATAAACAACACTCCTGTCTGCGCTGATACGTATGAATGGCATAAAAGAAGGAAAATGCCAGAAAATGCCTCAGATGCCTTTATCACTGTGGCAAACTCCTCTCCCATTCAGAGCAGCCACCAGCTGGTGGCAGGTAAGATTCCATCCACAGACAAATGCATGCATTTTTCAAAATTATCCTTGTCTGATAATACCAACCTCTTTCCTCTAAGACAGCAACCTAATAAACCATACCAAGTATGCCTCACACCATTGCCTCACACCAATGAAGTAATCTGTGCAAAAAAAAACCCTCCTTATTTCAGCTTTTAAGTATCTGCCTGCTTATCTAACTTTCCATCCTATCTTTAAATAAACCTTGTTATCTTTTAAACATCAAAAAAATATCCCTGTTCAAGCAATTGAGCATTACATGTATACGTAATATATTGTACATAAGTTGTAAAACACCTTCTAAATATTTGGCGTCCAGTGGCGCCTTAGAGATGAACAAGGTTTTCAGGGTGTAAGCTTTTAAGAGTCAGAGATCCCTTCTTCAGATGCAGGGAGGAAATATCTCCATTACTCCCTGTATCTGAAGAGGGGAGCATTCACTCAAGAGTTTACAAAATAAAGATCTGTATTTCAGTCCTGCTACTCTACTGCAAATCAACACAGTTACCAGTACGAAATATTCCATATAATTTGCATGTCAAAATAATTCCATATTCTATTCTATTCTATTCTATTCTATTCTATTCTATTCTATTCTATTCTATTCTATTCTATTCTATATAACTGAGTAAGCGTATTTCAGACAACTCACTTTATACCCTGGTGCACCACCAGAGGGGGCTGCCATGGAGGGAAGCCTAGGCAAGGCACCATGTCCCTCCAGAAAATGTGCCATGGTGGGAAGCCCAGGCCGGGAGCAGGATGGGAGCAGGTGGCAATGCCCGCCTCCTGCCTTCACCCAGCTGGTATTAGGAGTGAGGCAGGTGGCAATGCCCACCACCCAACTTAACCCAGCTGGTATTAGGAGTGGAGCAGGTGGCAATGCCTACCGCCTGCCTTCATCCAGCTGGTATTAGGAGTGGAACAGGTGGCAATGTTGCCCCCCTGCACCCAGCCATAGTCAGGCACAGAACAGGAGGCATTGCCCCCCCCTTTACCCAGCATGTATCACGCATGGAGCAGGTAGCAAAGCCCACCACTCCTTCACATGGCCGAGATCAGGCAGATCAGGTGTGGAGCAGATGACAATGCCCACCCCCCTCCTTCACAAGCTGGAATCAGTGTCAGAGGAGGAGCGAATGCCTGCCTGCCCGCCCTCCCCTTTCTAGAGCCCGTTGTATTTTTCCCCCACAACAGGCTTTGTTGCTAGTTCTATATAATTTGCCTTTCCATATGATGCAAACAAATCCACAAAACCAACACCAAAAAGCAGAGAACTGAAAATGTTATTGTTATATTCTAATAAAAGCACCGTGTTCTGTTACAGTATTACAGAACTCTATTATGGTATTCTATTATTGTTAAAATCTAGGGCAGGAAGCAGGTTTAATTGTCCTTAGAAAAAACATTTTTAAAAATGCCTGGGAAAGAAACAAAGTTTTATTTGGTGCTATAAACTTGACTTGTTATGGGAAGGGAGTTCCAGAAGTACCACCACAGAGACAGCTCCGTCTTTAGGGGCCAGACACCTTACCGCAGAAGATGGGGACAAACAAAGCAGTCTCTAGATGATCTTAACTGACAGGCCGAAATGAGAGCCAGCAATACTTAGCTGAGTTGCTAGGCAACCACATGCTTTTGGCACCCATCCACTAAGTCAGAGAAAATGCCTTAGTCAAAGTGACACTCAGCTATAAATGTATGGGGTATGGATGCATAAGAAATCTCCAGAAGCTTTTTCTGGGTGGAGTCCGGAGAGGGGAAACGTCATAAATGCTGTCAGGACTTCTGGTTGAGCAGCCAGAAGGGACAGTGCCATGTCCGTGATACTTTAGGAACTATTCTTCTAATCGTTATGGTAGTCACCATAGAGATTTGGGGAATTCCTAGAGCATTGTTGGGAATTCCTAGAGCATCATGAACATAACTAGGGGCTGCTCAACAAGAGGCAAGGCTCCCAGGTGGGCGTGGAATCATGGTGGGCGGTGGCATCCATGAGTGTGACAATGTCACTATCACACTAACGGAAATGCCAGTTTTTAAAATTATCTCCACCTTCACTTGGAGTGGTGGTAGGCAATGGGAGCTCGGGGCAGGTGATTTCCCATTTCCACGGAGGTCTTGGCAGTGCTAACAGGAAGTGACATCATGGCATTTGCGATAATGTTCCCTCATTTCCCTCATTGAGAGCAGGAGCTGGAGTGTGGGGGCAGTCCTAGCAAGTTGAGATGAACTGAGTGATGGATAATGCCAAGCAATATCAGCAGATAGGAAGGTGAGACCTAGGTGAACATGAGACACAGAAGCAGGGTTGGCAGCCGGAGAACTAGGCCACATCAAGGCCCCAAATATGAAAGCTTTCTTCTTTAAGTGATCCCTCTCTCCGGTCTTGTTTAAGTCATATTTATTTCTAAGTAAGTTTCGCTTATAAGTATTTGCCTAAAATTTTCTTTATTTAAACTATAAACTACACACCACAAGACAATAAACAACAAACATAGAGAACAAGAAAAAAACACATTTCTAAACATAATACACTAACAATACATATATCTATAAAATTAAGAGGCAAAGAAAAAAGAAAATTTAAAAAAAACCTAGATTACACTACCAGTTGAGTTCCGATTTTCTCTGCCACAAGTATATATCATTTCTAGAGTCCCACTTATTCTAAGTTAGTCACAAACCCCCTCTTTTTTCTATTGTTCCTGTTTCTTTAATCCATAAATCCAGATGTCATCAAATCCTTGTTATCCATTTCATGCAAAAAGTCTATTAGCGGTTTCCATTCAGATGAGAAGTTAACTAATGTCCTTTCTCTAATTAATGCAGTAAGTTTTGCCCTTAAAAACAAACTCCAAAACTTTTGTCAACCATTCCTCCACTGTAGGCAATGTTGTAGTTTTCCACTTTTGTGCATAAAGTACTCTTGCTGCTGTAATAAAGTATAAGAACAGTGTTCTAAAACTTTTTTCCAACTGGCTGTCCATTATTCCCAACAAAAAAGTCTCTGGTTTCAGCTGAAGTTTAATCTTCAAAATCGTCTGAATTGATTATCATCATCAATCATCGCTTATCAGTACTTGGAAGAACTAGACTGGCAGAAGAGTTGTAGGCAGCCAGTTGGGAGTTCATAATTCAGGGTTTGAGGTTGGGGTGCAGATTTCATGCAGGTATTGAGTGTAAACAACAAGCGAAAGCTGCAAGGCTGCTGTGAGCTGATCCATTTCAGGCTGCCTTTCCTTCTCAAATCATTCTCACTACTTAAGATTTGTCTCTGGCAGAGGAGACACACACACCCCCAAAAGAGCACGTCCATGACTGCATCCGTGCTAACAAGGGATGGCATTTTTTTTTTCCAGTAATGAAATTATATTAACTCCTTTTCACAACCGGCTAAGATTTTTAATGTGTGCCATGTAAACAATGCTAGTTATTATATTGTAGACATCACCCCAAGGAGATGCCGCATACATATTTATAGGTTTCAGGTAGAAAAATTGAGCTGTTGATTACAAAGCATAGTATTAGGCATAGATTAGGTACTGAAAATAAAATAAAAGAGAGTCCAGTAGCACCTTTAAGACTAACCAACTTTATTGTAGCATATTGTAGTTCTCGAAAGCTTATGCTACAATAAAGTTAGTTAGTCTTAAAGGTGCTACTGGGCTCTTTTGGATTTTGCTACTACAGACTAACACGGCTACTCCTCTGCATCTATGTACTGAAAATAGACAGTCCTATTCTGTTTTCTCAAATAGTATATGCAAAAAAACGCAAGTTCCAATTGGACAGTAAATATGAAATGGTGACTTTTCAGGAAGACTATTCCTCATAAAAGAGCCAGCTTGGAGAACTAGGATCTGGGAGAACCAGGTTCAGATTCTCACTCTGCCATGGAAGCTTGCTGGGTGACCTTGGCCCAGTCACACACTCTCAGCCTAACCCACCTTGTACGCTCAGTCTACATTCTAATTCCAAAAAAGGAGGATGCCAAAGAGTGCAACAACTATCAGACTATTGCATTAATTTCCCATGCAAGCAAAGTGATGCTCAAGATTCAACAGCAAAGACTCTTCCCATTTATGGAACAAGAAATGCTAGACATTCACGCTGGATTCAGGAAAGGAAGAGGCACTAGAGATTATGTTGCAAATTTACAATGGCTAATGGAACGCACCAGGGAATTTCAGAAGAGAATCAGAATGTTTTATAGATTACAGCAAAGCTTTTGATTGTGTGGATCATGAAAAGCTATGGATAGTGTTAAAAGAAATGGGGGTGCCAGAACATCTGATTGTTTTGATGCGCAACCTGTACTCTGGACAAGAGGCTACTGTTAGGACAGAATATGGGGAAACAGAATGGTTTCTGTTTGGTAAAGGTGTCAGACAAGGATGCATATTATCTTCCTACCTGTCCAACCTCTATGCAGAGCATATCATAAGGAAAACTGGATTAGATCTAGAAGAAGCCAGAGTAAAAATTGGTGGAAGGAAAATTAACAATTTGAGATATGCAGTTGACACCATGTAACTCGTAGAAAATAGTGAAGACTTGAAACGACTACTGATGAAGATTAAAGGAGAAAGCATCAAAGCAGGATTACAACTGAACATCAAGAAGACAAAAGTAATGACTACTGAGGAGTTGCACCATTTTAAAGTTGACAATGAGGAAATTGAAATTGTCCAAGATTTTCTATTCCTTGGCTCAATGGGAGACCGCAACAGGGAAATTAGGAGATTGAGACTTGGAAGAGCAGCTGTGAGGGAGCTAGAGAAGATCCTTCAAGATAAAGATGTCTCTCTGGGAACCAAGATCAAGATAATCCAAACTATAGTATTCCCCATTACTGTGTATGGATGTGAAAGTTGGACAGTAAAGAGAGCTGACAGGAAGAAAATTGATTCATTTGAAATGTGGTGCTGGAGGAGAATTTTGCGGATACCATGGACGGCCAGAAAGACAAATAAGTAGGTACTAGATCAAATCAAGCCTGAATTCTCCTTAGAAGCTAAAATGACAAAACTGAGGCTATCGTACTTTAGCCACATCATCAGAAGACAAGATTCTCTGGAAAAGTCAATCATCCCTTCCTCCAGTCTTGCACTGCTAACATTTTTAGAGTTACTTTGTCAATTTTTGTGTATGCTACTTTTCCTTTGACACAGAGTTCATGTGTCTGTGTTTTTAATTGCCCTACCACAATGAATCAACCCAAATGCATCTTTGAGTGCCATTTAATGACTCAGTTAGCTGCCGCACACAACCCCTGGCTTTGCAATGCTGACAATGCAGCGAGAGAACAAGGACAAGTTGATTGATTAGAATTTGCCCATGTCCTTCAGTGTCAGCTGTTAATAGTCAGCGAGCAATTTGTCGGACTGCCTTGCCCACCTAAGAGACTAATTCAGGAAGTCCCAGTCTTGCCTCTGCTGTGAATTCTCTAGATCAAGATGGGTAGCTGTGTTAGTCTGTCTGTAGCAGTAGAAAAGAGCAAGAGTCCAGTAGCACCTGTAAGACTAACAACATTTGTGGTAGAGTCAGGGTTCATTTCGTACAAAAAGAGCTGGAGGAACTCATTAGCACAACTCATTAGCATGTGCCACGCCTCTTGCCATCACCGGAAGCGTGTCATTAGTATAACTGACTTGCATATTCCACACCCCCTGACATCACCTGTTCTGGCTGTTTTGGACCCAATCCTGGCCAATCCTGGCCGAAATGGGGCCCAAAATGGCAAAAAAGGGGCTGAAAATGGCTGAAAAGGGGCCCAAAATGGTCAGGATCGGGCCACTGATGAGCAGGAGAGTGATTCACCACCCGTCAGAGGCCCGATCCGGGGTGTTTCGGCCCCAATTCAGGCTGAAATGGGCCCAAAATGGCCGTGAGTCAGGTGGGCAGGGCCACCTGACATGTGACCTCTTTGGGGAACTGCCAGAACTGTGTTCCTGTGCATTCTCCCTCAAAATGAGCCCTGGGTAGGGTATGAGCTTTCGTGAGTCACTACACACAAGTATCTGAAGAAGTGACCTGTGACTCACGAAAGCTCATACCCTATCACAAATGTTTTAGTCTTTTTTAAAATAGTTTTATTTGAAAGTAAAGAAAAACAATAAACAACAAAGACATTAGACACGAAAACAATACACAAAAACAATAAACAGATTATATAACAGCCTATTATACTACAAAACTATTTCTCCTCTCCATCCCCTTACTTACATACACTCAACATTTATCATGAAAGTTTTAAAAATATTAATTTTACAGTTGGTCTACTTTAATAATAGCTATTTTTAGTTTTTCTTAATTTTCAGCTACATAGCCAAAAAAGTCTTTCCATTTTTTCTGAAATTCTAAGATTGGTATATTCTGTATATAAGAAATTAATTTGGCCATAGACTCATATTCATACAATTTGTTCATCTACTCAACCGCAGCTGGACAAGATTCCGTCTTCCAATTTGCTGCATATACTACCCTCACTGCCATCAACATATATCTTAAAAGTTCACAGAGTATTTTTATATTACAAGGTAAAATAACATATTTTGGGGATTCAGCTTAAAGCAAAACTTTTAATATCTTTTGCATCTCTTCATGTGTTTTTGTCCAATATTTTCTTACCTTCTTGCATTTTGTTAGTCTTATAGGTGCTACTGAACTCTTGCTCTTTTCTACTGCTATGAATTCTCTAGGTGGCCCTTAGCAAACCATTTTGCTTCGCTTTGCCTCTATTTGCAATATGAGGACAATGATTCTGACTATGGTTATTGGCCACCTTCGAAACTTTGAGAGATGGGATATGTGAATATTTTGAATTCACTGTTATAAAATAACAGTTTGCATTGGATGTTGAGAACTTGTTATCCAATGAGGAAAGACCAAAGAGTCAGTATCTTTTCATTTAAGGAAAGGATTAAGGGAGGGGGGGTTGTTTTATTGTCAAAGGCTTTCACGGCCAGAGAACATTAGTTGTTGAAGATTTTCCAGGCTGTATGGCCGTGGTCTTGGCATTGGTAGTTCCTGACGTTTCGCCAGCAGCTATGACTGGCATCTTCAGAGGTGTAGCACCTAAAGACAGAGATCTCTCAGTGTCACAGTGTGGAGAAGATGTTAGCAGGTAATTTACATCTACTCAGGAAGGTGGGTTTGGGCTGAGTCATCCTGTAAGAGTTTCCCAGGGTGTGACATGCTAATAGAGGGAAGCTTCACTGTATCCTGAGGAGGTTCTTTTGCATATGGGTTGGTGGTTGATATGCTAATCTTCTCTGCAGGGCTATTGTAAGATGTAGAGTATTTTGTTAGCCTGGTGTTTTTCAGGACTGGAAACCATGCCCTATTCCTTCTTAAACTCTCTTCTTGCCTGTTGAAATTGTGCTTATGCTCATGAATTTCTATGGCTTCCCTGTGCAATCTGACAAAGTAGTTGGATGTGTTGTCCAGTATTTTAGTGTCATGGAATAAGATACTGTGTCCTGTTTGAGTTAGGCTATGTTCAGCCACAGCTGATTTTTCAGGTTGTCCAAGTCTGCAGTGTCTTTCATGTTCTTTTATTCTTGTGTGGATGCTATGCTGTGTGGTCCTCAACGTAAACTTGTCTACTGCTGCAGGGTATGCGGTATACTCCTGCAGAGGTGAGGCAGTCTGCTGATCATAACATCTGTTGTATTTTTCTGGTAGGTCTGAATACTGTTTGTAGGTTGTGTTTTGTCATAAGTTTTCCCATCTGATCAGTGATTCCTTTGATATATGGCAAAAACACTTTTCCTGTGGGAGACTGTTTTTCCTTAGTTGTTTGACTTATCCTTGGTTTAACCGCTCTTCTGATTTTATTTCTGGAGTAGCCATTTGCTTGAAGTGCGTGGTTTAGATGATTAATTTCCTCATTGAGAAAGTGCGGCTCACATGTCTGTTTTGCATGGTCAAAAGGAAATATTTCTCTGGTCAACTAGTCATAAATTTGAAGAATTCACTGCCAATTGGCATGGTGATAGGCCACTGATATGGATGGTTTTAAAAGAGAGTCAGACCAGAGTTATGGAGGAGAGATACATCAATAGCTATTGTCCAAGATGATAAAGGACATCCCATCCAGATGCCTTTGAAACCTTGTGTTAGGAGGCAATAGCCTCTTCTATGGCCTGTTTGTTTGGTCTAGGGTTGCCTGTTCCAAGTTGGGAAATTCCTGGAGATTTGGAGGGGTGAAGCCTGGAGAAGATGGGGTTTCAGGAGAGAAAGGACTTTAGCATGGTATAATTCCATAGAGTCCACCCTCCAAAGCAACTGTTTTCTCCAGGGGAACTGATCTCTATGGCCTGGAGATCAGTTGTAATTCTGGGAGATCTCCAGCCACCACCTGGAGACTAAGCAACAAACAAGGCTAACCCAGTACAGTAACACTATGAACAAGTGGGAAACCCCACCCAGGAAATAACAAGATCTTTCCAATTGCAATATCTCTTCAATACATTCTATAAACTTGTATTAAAGTGACCAGTACTCAATTATAGGGAAACACTTTCCATCAGATTCATACAATTCATACAAGTGAAATCTCATCAAATGCATACAGCGTATACAAAAGATATATACAGTAATGATAATTAGAACACTCCCCCTAAGTTTTCCAAAGGAGCCAGGGTAGTTGCTCCAGGACCACACAGAAAGTAAGTACAGATCAGTTCCTGTAAGTTCATGAGGTTAACGTAACTTTTCTATTCTTTGTTAATTTCTCTCCGTAATTCTCAGTTGACTTGGTGGGCAGATGGAAATCCAGAAACGCAATGCCCAAACTGTAGCAGGCTATCAGGAACACAGTTATTTCCTGGGTGGGGTTTCCCTCTTGTTCATAGTATCACCTGGAGATGGGCAACCCTAGTTGGTCCCCAAGAACAATTGGTTGGCCACAGTGTGAAACAAGATGCTGGACCACTGGTGTCAGCATGGCTCTTCTATTGTTCTTATTTATGTCCATTATATTGATAACTTGCTTTTTAGATAATTGTCTCCCAAACATCAGCCCAGATGTGCTATGCTCATAGGATTATATACCCCCCCCCCAAAAAAAACCCTAGGGAAAGAGGGAGGAAGAAAAGCAGAATGTAAATCCATTTCAAACCAGGGTGACCTTTCCTCCCCGATGTTAAGCAATCAGGCTGAGTGAGATACGGAAGATGAGGAGAAGAAAGACATTTGCACAAGAGGTTCTCAGCAAACACAAGCCTCTTCCCTCTCGTTGGGAGTGCTGCGTTCGCTATAAAAATAATGGTGCATATATGCCACTCTTCTAGACAGATTCATGTCCCACTCAGAGTGGTGAACAAGGTCAGTGTTATTATCCTCACACGATACAGTGGGGAGCTGGAGCTGAAAGGAGTGGCTTACCCAAGGCCGCCGATTGAGTTCATGGCAGTACTTGGATTTGAACCAGCAAAGCACTGATTTGTAGCCCAACCACTTAAGCACTACGCTACAGCAGCTAGACCTTCAACTTTCTTGAAAACGAGAATGAATGAACCATTGCAAATCTTCTTCTTGTAGCGGAGCATATCATTTTGTCTTTCGGTTACATCAACAACTGAGGGGGGTGGGTTGTCAGGATGACCGCTTTTATCCTGGGAAATGCATGTTGGGCCGCTTTTCATAATGACACCCCAAGGCGCTGAAAGAAAATGAAACACATTTATCTTAACAATAGGGGGAGCCGGGGGAAGCACAAAGGCAAAGCAGGCAGAAGTAAGTGCCAGCTCTGAGACTGGGTTCCCATTACTACCTGGTGCTTCCCTAGAAAGGAGCAGAGGAGGAGAATCATAATGGAGCCCAGCAGAGGGGAAATGCATGCCCCCAAATGCAGCAAGCCAATGCATCGATTCAGAGTTTTTGGAAGCAGTTGTGGATGTGACAAGGAATATAATAGCTGCAGCCACAGGTGCAGCGATATGACACAATCCAGGGCTTGCGGGGGTGGGGGCAGATGAGGAGGCCGGGCCAACTGATCCTGGCTTTCCATATCAGAGGGAGAAGGTACAATCGGGGGTGAGAGGGGTAAGAAAAAACCCTTGCCCCCAGTTCCTCTGCCAATATATCAATGTTAAACAAAAAAGAGGCAAACTCGGTACAGACTCAAATTACAACCAGAGGGCAAACCCCACTGAGGAACCTATCTGGAGAAATGCAAAATAATTGCAAAAGCATATATGACTGTATTGTTAAATATAAAGTGCTCAAGTGCTGCAAAATCACCAGCATTTCTTCGCCAACATCTTAAGCTGAACCATGCTAGTGTGTATACAGTCTGACGGTAAATACAATATGCTAAATATCCAATAAATGTCCAATAGATAGAGTAATAAAAAAATTGCACAATAACGGCGTCTTCCTGGCGCGATTTTGCATGTGAAGACACTGTATCCCGACAAAAGGTAAGCTGTATGGAAACGGCCATGGTAATAAATACAGTAATAAGTACAGAATAAATACAGAATAAATACAAAATCCACTTCTAAATATGCCCACTCCCATCTCGGGGAATGTTTTTGGGCCAGGGTTGAGCATTATGGAAGGCTGCCAAAAAAAATGTTTTTTAATGCTTTAAATGCTGATTTTTCAAATTTATATTGTGATCTGCTCTGAGCCCATTCGCAGGTAGAATGGATAATGAATCCAATAAATAAAATAGCACACACACACCCTTAGTGAGCAGGCAGTCACTGCTTGGCTACTGTGTGTAATGGTTGCACACACATAATATTCACAATATAGGCTGGTGCTTCTTTACCTGTACAGAACCCTTGGAAAAAATGGTCACTGTTGCAGCTGAGCTGATAAGGCAGCATGTTCCGATGTTCTTGGCATTATTGCAGTGTAATTAAGCAGAAAGAAAGCTGTAGCTCCATGCATTCCCCTTGCCTTGATTATAGAGATTGATTTTATCAGTATCATATGCAGCATAGTTGTGGATTTATAGTGTTAATCTAGCAGAGGAGTTTCTCCCCTTTGCTCTTAATAAGAAAAAAGAGGCAGTGTGATACGGCAGCATGTTCCATACTGATAAGGCAGTGTATGCCAATGTTCTCAGCATTACTGCATTGCAATTAAGTGGAAAGAAAGTTGTAGCTCCACACATTCCCCTTGCTTTGACTACAGAGATTGATTTTATCAGTATCGTATGCACAGTGTAATCTTGGATTTATAGTATTAATCTAGCAGAGGGGTTTCCCCACTGCTCTCAATAAGAAAAGGGAGAGTCCTTGACTATAATGGTCACTGCTGCAGCTGAGCCAATAAGGCAGCGTGGCCCAATGTTCTTGCCTTTATTGCATTGCAAATTAAGCAGAAAGAAAGCGCTAGCCCACACATTCCCTTGCCTTGATTACAGAGATCGATTTTTTCAGTATGGTAAATAGCGTAATCTTGGATTTATAGCATTGATCTAGTAGACAGGTCTCGCCTTGCTACAAGTGACATTTTACACGTGAAGGATAAAGGATCATTTTCGCAAGTCTTTCTGGGAACTGAAGTTCCTCTCCCCCACCCCTTTTCCTTCTGTTCCTTCCCCTCGCTGCCTGAAGAGACAGAGAGAGCCTACGGCAACATCAGCTTTTGCAAATCGTCTTGCTGGAGGGGGGGGGGTGCTCCGGAGAAAGCTGAGAAAGTTGCAGCTGCCTGCCCCAAAGATCATTGAGAGCAGGCTTGTGACTGGAGGAACAATTTGCAAAAGTTGCTGTTGCCGCAGGCTCTCTTTGTCTCTTCAGGCAGCGAGGGGAAGGAACAGAAGGAAAAGGGGTGGGGGAGAGGAACTTCAGTTCCCAGAAAGACTTGCGAAAATGATCCTTTATCCTTCACGTGTAAAATGTCACTTGTAGCAAGGCTCTGAGTCCCTATTTTGCTCTTGATAGGAAAAGAGAGGAGGGTCATTAACTATATCGCTTACTTTGTGGCAGTGTTTTTCATACCGTGTTCCTTGCAAGAACTTTAAACAGTGCCAGCACAAAAGTAACCTGAGACACACATGAAACAATAACTATATCAATATAAAAAGGAGCAATGGAGGAGCTTGAAGACCACCGTTCCATATAAACAGACCGCCTGTTCTGAAGTGCACACACACTCCTGCACGCCTGTGCAATGACATCACCCGGAAGTGACGTCATTGTGTGTGTGCAGGGGCACAAGCATGAGGAACAACAAGAAGGTGAGTGCCAGGTCCCCCCTCCCACCGGGAGGGTAAGGGGACCCGGCAACTCTAGGAGGAAAAGATGCGAAGTCAAAGGCGTCATGATTAAAAGGAGGGAAGGGGGACACATGGGAGCAGCGAGAAGAACAGAGGCATCATAAATCCGGAAGGTTTTCACCATGTAAAAGGTGCTTCTTTCCTTTCTAGAGTTATAGGAAGTTATAGAGTTATAGGAAGAATTAGCTAGAGTTATGGGAACTCTGTAACTACAGTTACAGGAAGAATGAGCAAGGAACGAGAAAAGCAAGCTTCAAGTTTCTCAGAATATGTGGTGCTGGCCTGCTGTTTACTTGAATGTGTAAAGGCTATGATGAATGGAGATTTAAAGCTGAACGGTGGATTGGTAGCATGAAAGATCTCTGTAATGGAAAAGAATATCCAGCTGGACCGAATTGCTTTTGCACATGATAAATGCGTCTCTGCACATATCGCCTGCTGCTTTCTTGATAAACTCCATTCAGCTTTGCAAATTAGGTGCTCACTATGAGGGGGGGATCCAGATGTTCTCACTGCAAAAAAAAAAAAAGTATCTGTTTTGTGAAACACGGATGCATGCACAGGTTAATGAGGGGAAATTTCCAAGCAGGTCTTGAATGTCGGAAAATCAAGGGAAAGAGCTCTTGACTGCAAGATGAGAAATGAAGGCTCGAAATCAAATACCAAATCTCCTCGGGATGCTCAAGTTCAGGATTTTGTGTGTGGTCCTCAATTCAGGCTGTTCCTGCTTAGCGCACATGCATGCCGCTTTCACAAGAGCTCCCTTTGTGTGATTGCATCTGCAAGTGGATTCTGGAAGGCAAAGAGCCAATTCAGCATTGTTTTCGCTGAGAGAATAAGTACTGTGGGCTCCTTTGACTTGCCAATTTGCACTTCTTTAAGGTGTGAGAAAATGTCAAGATCTGTATTTCGATGAATGGAGGTGGGGGAAACGGAGATGCTTTAGCAGTTAAGAAGGAACCGATATTGAACACATGCAGGGCTCATTTCGAGGGGGAACGCACAGGAACGCAGTCCCGGCAGTTCCCCAAAGAGGTCACATGTCAGGTGGCCCCGCCCACCTGACTTGGCCATTTTGGGCCCGTTTCGTCCTGGATTGGGGCTGAAACGGCCCGGATCGGACCTCTGACAGGTGGTGGATCACTCTCCCACTCAGCAGTGGCCAGATCCTGACCATTTTGGCCATTTTCAGCCCCTTTTTGCCATTTTGGGCCCAATTTCAGCACTGAATGCCCAGGATTGGGTCCAAAACAGCCAGGATAGGTGATGTCAGGGGGTGTGGCATATGCAAATCAGCTATGCTAATGACACACTTCTGGTGATGTCAAGGGGTGTGGCATATGCAAATCGGTTATGCTAATGATGTATGCTAATGAGTTCCTCCAGCTCTTTTTCTACGAAATGACCCCTAAACACGTGAATGTATTCCTGCGGAGCAAATTGAAGTGTGACTGTGTGAACGAGTGCGTGGAAAGTTGAAGGGGAGATACATGAAATGAGGTTCACTTGAGCATCCCTATGTATGTAATAACATGCATTTCCACCCTTTGGAGAGTGGTCTCTATGACATTATATCTCTACTGCACTTCTGCCCTTGCTGAAACTCCACCTTCCCCAGTCAACTTCCTCAAATCTCCAGGAATTTCCCAAGCCAGAGTTGCCAACCCTACACTTACTCAGAGCAAGAAACTTGTAGTATCCCTCCCACAATGAATGAATTACTTCCTTAGTCTGTTTCAGTTCTATGGATGACAGGCTATGGCAGATAGACCCCTGTACCCTCACAGCAAGCACTCTATAGTCTTGGTTGAAAAGGCTTTATTCAGGAGTCAAATCATGTTCATAGATATGTCCACAGGTTGATCAAAAGGTGACAGGAATAACAATATCTGTAAAACTATGGTTCATATAGGTCCCAAGTACTCATCCCCCCTCCCAACAGGAAAACGTAACTTTTGGTGCGAAGCGGTCCTGAGAACTCCCTAAATAGTTTGCATGCTTTGTCTGGACACAAGAAAGGCAATCGATTAAAAATGAGACACGGTATTCTTCTTCCCCCAGAGAACCAGCAGGTTTGCAAGGTCAGAGACACTGAGCTTCAAAGCACAAGAGATAAGACACTTCGGATACAGCAGGCCTGTGAATGCAAGGCAAGTTATGGCATTAGTAATATGACATCAAGGCACAGCATAGAACAATGGTTCATAGTAACACATTAAGGCACAGCATCAAGGTACAACACATCAGCCACAAATAATGGCATGGATGGGTGACAGACATGACAGTCTACCTTGACCATTATTTTCATGTGCACCAGGACAAGAGCAGTGTGACCCTGATGGTGCTGAGAGGATGGCAAGGAAATTGGATTATGAATGGCTTCAAGTGTGGTGCTTACCTTGGTGGGTCCTTAGACTTTCATGGACTCTGTTGTATCCTGGTGGGTACCAAAAGCTACAATTATAGCTAAGCTCTAGAGATTCAGGCTCCATTTTCCTTAGACTGGCACTCCAGTTCCTGTTTGCAATGATGATACAATCTGAGCCCCACAAAGGAATGCTTGGATGGTACTCTTTGAAACATGATCTTTCTTGAGCATGCCAAGAGTCCCTCCTACTGGCTTCTACAGGAGCCTAGGGCCAAGAATCAGCAATGTGCTTCTTTGTTTGTGTGGGGCAGGGCTTAGTGTGGAAATGGGCAGGGTTGTATTGCTCAGTTTGCCTATCAAGCATGGAGCACAGCTGCACCTGTGAGAACAGGTGGCACAGCTGGAAGGACTCCCAGTGCTGGGAATGGTCTCTAGAGATGGGCACAAACAGAAAAAAAAACCCATGATGTTTGTTCTTCGTTGCGATCCATGAACAGGGACTCACGAACAACCACGAACGTGGCCCTGTTCATGAACATGTTCATGGTTGACTGTTCGTGGGGGCGAGCAGGCTCTCCTCCAGCCATCATCCAAGTCAAGAGCCCTACTGCACCACTCCCAGAAACCTTACCTGAGCAGGCAGCAGGAAAGGTATCAAAAATAAATAATAGCTTGGCCCAGAACCTGGCAGCAGCCCTGGAACTTGAAGGGGTAGATCCCTATCCTACCACACAAAGAAAATTCAAGCTCCAATGGACTCTATCAAAATGCCAACAGCAGCTGTCTCTCCCACTCCAAAGCCAGAGCTGGGAGCCCCCCTCCCCCCGGTCTTTGCTCCCTTGTTGTAACAAATTTGGAGCTCCACACTTGAAAGGAAGACCTGCCAATCAAGCTAAATTGGGCCTAGATTGGGGTTTCCAGGGCAACAGCAGGAGTTCAGACAGAGTTCAGACAATCCCTGCCTATGTTGCCAAGGGAATTGATTGCAGGTGCTGGACTGTCTGGCTTGACGAACAGCAACGAATGAGGCTTGCAACGACCACCTGTTAGTTTAGAATGGGGCCTCACACACAGCTTGTTCGTGAACAGCAGATTGGGCTTTTTGTGGCTTTTTTTTGTTCGTATTGCTGTTCATGCCCATCTCTATTTCAGACACTGTCTTCTTCCAAACGTTTTCCCAGATTTTGGAGTTCCAGTTTTTCTGTTAGGCTGTTTGAAATTCCTCTGCATGGTAACTGCTACTTTAGTAAAAATGTCAAAGAGGAATTTCAAAGAGAGATTAGAACGAGAGACTGCTGAACTGCAACTGATAACAAAGCTCAAGACAGTGCATCCGCCTGGACTGAACTGAAATTTAGGCTTCCTGTCTCATTACCAATGCTAATTTCTCCACACCTACTACCCCTCTGCATACCCCACCCTATTCAATCACGCCTGGTATTGTCCTTCACCACCTATTATCATTCGGCTTCTGTAATCACTCCACTCTCCAAGGTATAAGGACAGATGGACTCTCATTCTAGCTGTATCTGAAGAAGTGAGCTGCGGCTCACAAAAGATATTACCCTACCACAAATTTTGTTAGTCTTATAGGTGGTACTGGACTCTTGCTCTTTTCTTTTGCAGTTTTAGAAAACATCGTCAATTGAAATAAAATCAAAAGGCACCCATTACGAGCATTTGGATCGTTACAGCCCTGTTTGGGAGAAGCTGGAAGCCCACAAAGCAGGAGCAGAATAGGAAATGAAAATGGCCCAAGAGCAAAATGGACTGGTTGGCCCTTATGACACTACAAACTAGCACTACAAGAGTTGTTCAGCTAGGATTCGGCCAACAATGGTCAACCAACCAACTGGATAAGGCGAGAAGTCCCTGAAATGCTGGCAAATATGCTGGGATTTGGTTCTGCTTCCTCCTGGTTGCCAGCGGCCCTTCAGGAACCGTCCCTTTAAATTAAACAGGCAGTCTGCTCCTGAAATGAAGTGATTTTGTGGTGATGTTATTTGTCCCTCTCAGCTAAGTTTTGTCTGATCAGACTCCATGAAGCCACAATCAGTGGCCAGTTCCTGTTCTCTCTATACCCCTCCTCAGATCTCTTAAATCTGGAGACCTGCTGTAGCATGGTGGTTAAGCGATTGGGCTGTGAATCAGCACTCTGCAAGTTCGACTCCCACTACTGCCATGAACTCTGCAGATGGCCTTGGGTAAATCACTCCTCGCAGCCCCAGCTCCTCAGCTGTATTGTGGGGATAATAATAACACTGACTTTGTTCATCACTCTGAATGGGACACTAAGTGGTTGGACTGTGAATCACCACTCTGCAGGTTTGAATCCTACTACTGCCATGAACTCAGTAGGTGGCCTTGGGTCCGCCCCTCCTCTCAGCTTCAGCTCTCCAGCTGTATTGTGGGGATAATAATAACACTGACTTTGTTCATCACTCTGAATGGGGCACTAAGTGGTTGGACTGTGAATCACCACTCTGCAGGTTCGAATCCTACTACTGCCATGAACTCAGTAGGTGGCCTTGGGTCAGCCCCTCCTCTCAGCTTCAGCTCTCCAGCTGTATTGTGGGGATAATAGTAACACTGACTTTGTTCGTCACTCTGAGTGGAGCACTAATCTGCCTAGATGAGCAGTACATAAGTGCATTGTTGTTAGAACAACATGTTGCTACACTGAAGGTTTGAAAACCCCACATTATCTCTTACAAAAGCTATGAAGATGGCTTTTATTTTTAAAAGATGGACTAGTGCTGATAGACTTTCTTTTAAAAATGGCTCCTCAAGAGCGTTTTTAGCAGCCAGTTGCTCATATCTTAATGGAGAATAATGGACAATTTTCAGCTTTTTCTGGGAGCTCCAGATTTAATCAACTGAGCTTTAGCCTGGGTTTCCATGCCCCGAAACCCTCTGAATGGAATAGAGTTCTCTTCTTTTTGTGTGCACATGTGTACTGACAAAATCCTTTATTTTGCTACATAAATGCCTTAGGTTACTTCTCTATAGACACTAATGTGGGTGCGGAGTGTACCTTATCGTTGAATTGATTTATTAGGGCCTTGGGTTTATTTGTGAGGCAGCCACAAATGGTTTGAAGAAAGCACTAAATAAAAATTGAGTACATCTGTATCGCTGATTAACTCATATACTCTATACTTGGAAACCTGAGATTCAGCACCTTGCTAAGTGCATCCTTCAAAAGGAAGGTAAGCATAGCTGGAATAGAGGTGACTCAGCATACCTAGACCCTGACCTGGATGGCCCAGGCGAGTCTGATCTCGTCAGATCTCGGGAGCTAAGCAGGGTCTGCCTTGCTTAATACCTGGATGGGAGACCTCCAATGATGACCAGGATTGCAGAGGCACACAACGGCAAACCACATCTGTTAGTTTCTTGCCATGAAAACCCCACCAGGAGTTGCCATAAGACAGCTATAACTTGAGGGTGCTCTCCACCACCACAGCACACCTGGACACTAACACGGAGGCTTTCCAGTAGAAGCACACTGTGTATTTGTGTGATGCCACTCTTTGTCTGATCTGGACATTTTCTGACTCCTCCTCTTTCTGTCCCTTTGTTCTCTATTTCCTTGTGGTCTTGCAAGAAGCATGCAATTATGAGGCAGGTGTGGCTGGAGAGAAAATGGACATTCCAAATAAGGGCATTTCTATTTTCCCATGCCTTCTTGGCAAAAATCCAACCATTACTTAACTGCATTTGAGAATGGGAGTGAGTGAATGAATTGGATATGGAATCATGGATGTCTCATGATACAGGATCAAAACTCCCAGGCGAACTCTTGGATGTCTACGTACCAACAGCTTCTGTTCAGGAGCTACCTTCCATCTGTGCACAAATCTATACTACTACAGTCTGAATTGGTTTAACACTCATTCCCTCTTTTCAGGCAATCCTCGGAAGTGCAGTTTTATAAGGGATAGCTAAAACTGAATTCTCAGTCATAGGAAAGGAATTTTGATTTGTTTTCATTTCATGTGAGCTAGCAACTCAGATTTTTCCCAAGTTCCTAGCTCTCATGAAATGGAAACAAATGTGTTCTGAATGGCTCAGGGAACAAAAATCAAGTTGTGAGCCAGTTTGGTGTAGTGGTTAAGAGGGACAGGACTCTGGAGAGCCAGGTTTGATTCCCCACTCCTCCGCTTGAAGCCAGCTGGGTGACCTTGGGTCAGTCACAGCTCTCTTAGAGCTCTCTCAGCCCCACCCACCTCACAGGGCGATTGTTGTGAGGATAATAATACACACTTTGCAAACTGCTCTGAGTGGGCGTTAAGTTGTTCTGAAGGCTGGGATATTAATCGGATGTTGTTGTTGTTTTTTTGTTTTGTTTTTTACAATATCTAACATACAACTGCTACATACATACATACCCTACAGAACAGTAACTACAAAAGACTACAATAACACAAGGGATAGGAAAGAGGAGAGAAAAAAGAGAGAGGGAGGGAGGGGTGGAAAAAAGGGGAAGGTACCCTACAAACACTAAACACTACATTTCTGTTTTCCCTTCATACTGCCATTATTCAAAAGTTAAAGCTTTATATTATATTGATGGAGTGGTTGACCTTACTAAATGCAAATTACAATTTAATTTCAAGTTAAATTTTTCTTCCCCTCCTGGGTCCCGGACGGAGTTCTCTCTGTGCAACTGCAGCCGCAGTGCTCGTTTCTTCCCCATCCCCCTCAGACTTCTCCTTTTCGTCTTGCTCGGTGCACTGGAATTCTGGGTTCCTGTCCTCAAAATCCCTTAGTTGATCTTCTGATAATATCTTAAAGGCTTGATCTTTATGGGTGAACCAGATTCCTTCCGGAAATAACCATTTGTACTTTATTCCACGTTCTCTCAGAAGAGCTGCGAACTTTTTATACTTAAAACGTCTTTTCCGGACTAGAAATGGGACGTCTTTCAATATCTTAATTTTGTTGCCCAAGAAGTCCAAATCCGCATTGTATGAATTGTATAGGATAGTGTCCCGGATCCTCTTAGATGAAAAATCGATGATGATCTCGCGCGGCAACTGACGCTTCATTGCATACTTTGAAGTAGCCCGACGGGCTTCCAAAATGGCGCTTTTAACTTCTTCTTTAGTTGCCCTCGCGGGTGTCGCCAATAGTTCCGAGACAAGACCCCGTAAGTCCTCGTTTTCCTCCTCTTTCACATTCTGGAGGCGCAAAATTGTCTGTGTTCGTTCCACTTGTAGCCCGATCAACTGATTCTCCACCAGTTTAAGCTCTTTATTCGTAGCCTTCACAAGTGACGCACTTTCCCGAGCAGACTTCTCTGCCCCCCCCCCGCTGCTTCCTTGATGGTTTTCACTTCGCTCTCAATTAAGCCCACCCTTTGATCTGTTTCATTCAGCTTGTCAACAAAGGGTTTTATAGGTTCACCAACCGCCCTCCGTACAATTTCCTCCAACGATTCTCCCTTTAAGGCAGCCGAAACTGACTTGCCAAGGGCAGGACTTTGTTTTTTTGTTGCCATTGGGGGGGGGGGGCGCCAACCAAATTTTGAGACTCAGCAAAGGGGAAGAGTGAGCCTTCTTAGCTTCAGATCTCACCTCTCCTTCACGTACGCTTGTAATAACAGAAGGAATTCGCTTACTTGTAGGCTCTCGCCTAGTTCTGCTCTTTGCCGTTTCTCATGGCCCGGCAGCACTCGAGGCGCCGCGCACATCCGCCGGCCTCCATAGGGACAAACGGGCAATTAACCCCCCACATTGATTCCAGGGGGCTCTTCCCGCAGCGTCCCGGACCCAGCCTCCCTCACTGGGAGTTTTGGGGGCTAATCTTCGCAGATCAGCCGCCCGGACAGGGTGCTCGGCCGCTTCCTCTCGAGCCAGCGAAGAGGAGCGTCCGACATGGCGGAGAAAACGAAACCAAATCCATTAATCGGATGTTGTTGTTGTTGTTATTTTGAGCTTCAGTCTCAAGAATTTCAATGTTTGCATGAGCATTGTTCTTGGCCTTTCTGGCAAGAAAGATACAAACATATCTTTCTTTGCTTTATCCAAGAACAGCAAGTAATCAATTAGTGTCCCTCCCAATGGCACTGTTCAAAACAGTGAAGGTTACTTCATACAAAACAAAAGTCCCATTTCAGAAGAAACCACCCAGTTTTTCTGCTGCAGAAGGATAGCAATTAGCTGTGTGACAGCCAGCAGATCTGGAGGTGGCTAAAGAAAGCATCGACACAGTCCAGCCGTGATGAGTTGCAGGCCTCAGAATGAAATGCCAACACACAACAAAAGCTAAGTAATAGGTAGTGTCATTTGTTTCTTGAACTACTGAAATAGCATAAATATAACACGGTGCAGAAGAAGTGTTCTAGAAATAGGGATCTCTAATGCGGCACCATGCAAGCCGAAAAGGATATTTTACTTTAAGTATTTTGCCTGTAACTGCACAACAGAGTCTGCAATCTAATCTAAGCTGTGATACTGTGACCCTTGCAAATAGTATGCACAAAAATTCCATTTGCCTTCATCAGAGTTCTTCCTGACTCTTGAATGGAATGCCCTCTGTGCTCGCGTTGCCATTCAGTTTGCAATAAAATGAGAATTATTTCAAGTATATTTTTGCCTATGCCGTTGTTGTCATTCATAACCACATAGGCAGGCAGCTACTCGGTACATACTAGAATAATTTTGTATGGTAGTTTTCTGAACTTGACCTCAGAGTGCAGATCAAAAAGTCTGCACAGTGGGGTCAACTACAAAAAGGGACATGTTTCTACAAACCTGGGGAAACCTTCCAGGTTTGCAGGAAAATATAAAAGGTTTAAAAAATAAGTGGTGATGGTGATTGTTAAAGAGTATTCAATAGACATCAACAGCTCCTTTATGCAGTTTTTACATGATTTAAATAACTAAGATGGACAAGGATCCAGTGCACAAATAGTGGCCTTCACAGATGCCAGGCTCCCGTCTGTATCAATCAGTGTAGCTGGGTCAAAATGGTCCATAAGCAGCCCAGACAGTGTATAAGGTATTTCTTCTGCCTTATCTCGATTACAGCCAATATCCAAATAAGCATGTATTCACATTATTTTGCCAGCAAAGAACTCTGCAAAGATGTCACAGCTAATTGTCTGTTCCCGAGACAGTAATGGTTGAAATTTAGGAGTCAGAAGGCGTTAAGATACTTTAAAAAGTTGGGATGGTTATAAATAGAGATGGGCATGAACAGCAATATGAACTTTAAAAAGCCACAAACAGCCTAATCAGCTGTTCGCAAACAAGCTGTGTGTGAGGCCCCATTCTAAAGGAACTCTAACAAACAGGTGTTTGTTGCAAGCCTCATTTGTTGCTGTTCGTCAAGCCAGACAGTGTGGCACCTGCAATCAATTCCCTTGGCAAATGGATGCAGGGACTGCCTGAACTCTGTCTGAACTCCTGCTGTTGCCCTGGAAACCCCAATCTAAGCCCAATTTAGCTTGATAGGCAGGTCTTCCTTTCAAGTGTGGAGTTCCAAATTTGTTACAAGGAAGCAAAGAGCAGGGGGGAGGGGAGCTCCCAGCTCTGCTTTTGCAGACGGTGAGGGAGAGACAGTTGCTGTTGGCATTTTGAGAGAGAGACAGGGAGAGTGCATTGGAGCTTGAATTTTCTTTGTGTGTGGTGGGATAGGGATCTTCCCCTTCAGGTTCCAGGGCTGCTGCCAGGCTCTGAGTCCAAGCTATTATTTATTATTGGTACTTTTCCTGCTGCCTGCTCACGTAGAGTTTCTGGGAGTGGTGTGGTAGGGATCTTGATGGCTAGAACAGGTCATGATCATCAATGTTCGTTGGTTGTCTTTACTGACCTTGCTGTGCTAAGAATAGACTGCACTTAAGAATTGTTTTGCTGTTTTTGTTGAGGGACTTTGGTGGTATTTGTCGTGGCCCCTGATGAAATCGTGGCTAACAACCTGAATGAACTAATCTTGCCCGCTGCTTGTTGGGCCAACCCGGGATCGGGCTGGCTCCTGGGATACATCTACCTAGATCCTCTACAAACAATAACTGATTCAGAGGATTATTGTCCACCTATTTGACTCCACACTGCCTACTACTACATTGTCGATGGCTTTTGGACTACACGGACGCTTGAACCTTGAAAGGACTTTAGAATGAACGGATGGTTTGATTGACTTTATTTCCAGCTCTGTGCTTTCAGTCTTGGGAGGCTCGGTCTTTTGAAATTGACTAAGACTGGTCTCTGTATTTATTCAACTGAGATGGTTTTTAGAATCCATGCTTGGAGTTATATTTCACTGTTTAATAGTTTAGAATTATACTACTTTTTCATTTTGGTATTCATTGTTGTTATACTGACTTACTTGACCCTGGGCTATTGTCGGTTGTTTGCCGTTGTTCGTGGATGGCAACGAACAATGAATGCCATGTTCATTTTTTTTTTCTGTTTGTGACCATGTCTAGTTATAAACCAGCAGGTGCAATGGTTGTGGAGAAATAACATTTCTTTGTTGCTATCACTGCCTCTTCATAGGTCCTCCAGTGGTGTCTGTTGCACGTGCTATCTGCTTCAGTGTGGGTTTTTCACCAACATCTTTCAAGACAACTTCCAGACCCTTAGGTCACTTAGCTCTGTGGTAAACCATGGGGTTAGCTTCCAGCCCTAAGGCAGGAGAGAGCAATGAAGAGCAGCCTTCTCGATGGCTTCAAGGAGTTTCACATCCCAGACTTCCACTGCAGCTTCAACAGAGAGAAAGTTAGGAATATCTTTTTGTTATGATATAATATATTTTTATTTTGAAAAAGAAAATAACAATAAAAGGGGATACAGAAAGAAAAAAAGGGATTATATAACAGTTGTATTAATCAGAGATAGCTATATATAACAGAATATATAAACCACAAAGTATTTCTCCCCAACTTCCCCTTACTTACATTTTATATTCAACATTTATAATTACAAATTTGATAACTGATCCATTTTACTGAAAGTTATTCTTGGTTTTTCTTAATTTTCAGCTACTTATTCAATAAAAAAGCTTTCCATTTTTCCGCTAAAATTCTAGAATTGGCCTATTATGTATGTAAGATGTTAATTTTACCATTGATGCACATTCATATAGTTTATTCATCCATTCTTAATTTTAATTTAATTTAATTTATTGAATTTATACTCCGCCCTCCCCACATCAGCAGGCTCAGGGCAGATTCTGTCAAATTTGGACAGCATTCTGCCTTCCATTTTGTTGCTTATATTCTGATGAAACAAAGGGGCATTATTTTACACAGCTGTGATTTTGAGTCATAAGGGACTTCCTCCTATATGATTTCATGTTACCATCCAAACCATACTTTACGCTTCCAGTTATGTCAGAGAAGCACCGATCCAAAGCAATCCAACAAACGTCCACTGGTATAATTGGCAACATATCAACGTGTTTATCAGAGTGCTTCCAAATTACAAGAGTGATTATTCTCAGTGCAAAAGATCTCTTTTCGTTCCATTTGTTATTTGCTTGCCTAGAATAAGTACTATCTAAGTTGATTGAGCGTTGCACGCAAGACATTGATCTTGCGCATCCTCATCAGCCATTGAAAAAGTTTTCAAAACACAGTGGAATGACATCTTTATAATGGCAGGAAGCAGGTGGTTAACACTGAAGGGGAAATGGTTCAGCTCAGCAATTTTTAAAGCCTGTATCGCTGGGGTGCATCTGAACGATGATTATGTAGTCACTGCTGGGAAAACACAGAAAGCAGGAATGGAAAAAAATTGCAGCAAATCATTTACTTTTCAGAGGCTGAGCATTCTTTGCTTGGAAAATGCTTTGTTTGGCATCTATTTGGGATGTCGCAGCTGCTGTTGGAGGTTATAGAGATATGTAAGCAATTGAGCAATATTACAACCAGAGGTGATCCATCTATCTATGCCTGCACTGTACATCTGAAATAAGTGTCACAGCTATGCCTTTATCCCAAAGAACACTATGTATGTGTGGTCAACGCAGGGCATACAGTTCTCAGCTCTAGAGATCAGGGCGATGCTGTGCAATTTTATTCAGGCACGTCTCATTTTGTTACTTGAATTTTTTGTCCAACTTCTTTAATATGATAGTCTTGGGAACCCACAGATCTGTTTTGCTAGTGGAAGTACTTTTCTCTGGCAAAAAGAAGACCGGATGCAAGAGGCTTTTTTTACTGGAGGCAAATCCATCCACCAGCAGAAAAGATTTCGGTGACCCAACCCATTTTGTATTCAGATGACATTTCCATTGATTTTGGTCTATAACTTTTTAAAAATCTAACCAACCGCAATGAAATTGAGAGGAATTACCCAGACCTGACCTGGATAGCCCAGGTGAGCCTGATCTTGTCAGATCTCAGAAGCTAAGACTTGGTTAGTAATTGGATGGGAGACCTCCAACGAAGACCAGGGTTGCAGAGACAGGCAATGGCAAACCACCTCTGGTAGTCTCTTGCCATGAAAACCTCACCAGGGGTTGCCATTATTCAGATATGACTTGAGGGCAATCTGCACCACCATCCCTTGCCCAAGGGTTCATCTTTCTCCTTCTTCTTCTAGAAACAATTGAAATCAGGAGTTGAAGAATTTAAGAAAGATGGCTCTAGCTTGAAGCCACTAGTGTTTTGCTTCTTCCTTCTACAAGTCTTTATAGACTGAGCACAGCTGGGAGTATGAGTAAAGGGAAAGAACCAAAGAGCTTTTGGCCCTTGGCTCTCAACCTGTGGATTACAGCCTGTGGCCTTGGCCAGGTGGATTATCCTGATGGGCAACAGCCTAGTATGTCCACTACTTCTTGTTTGTTTTTTATGTACTGTGGTTTTTTGTAAGTATGTTTAAAAGTGTCTTTTTTGTAAGCCGCTTTGGTTCCTCATCAGGGAGAAAAGCGGGATAAAAATCTACTAATAAAAAAATGAATTCTCCATCGGTAAAATGGACTGAAAGAAAAACGCTTCAAACCATCAAGGACTTAGTAGAGAGAGCTTGCTTCTGCTTGCCCATAAGTTCCACTTTATTATTGTTATTGTTTATTTATAGTCTGCATTTCTCACTGAGATCCAAGGCAGATTGCATATACAATACAAACAATAGCTAGGACATTCACAGAGCAAAAATGGAATATGATCAGCAGTTAGGGCATTCAATAAAAACAGATCTCTGGTAGCTACAGATCTGAAAACCAGCAGAATGCATAGATGAAACCTTTCTGAATTAAAGAATATGTAGTTAACATGACATTTTTAGCAATGTTGAACTACAGAGTAGAAGAATATCTAAATCAGAAGACAGTACCAATAGCCTAGTCTACAGTCCCTGTCTGTTGCTATTTCTTATGATGCAGCCCTCCCATATGTAACGTATGCATATATGCTTCCTCCCCGTTGCTTGTTTAAATTACAGTTTAAAAAAGTGAGAGAAGTTAGATCTGGAATTGACTGTTCTCTGAGAAAGACGTTCGGATCCGTTCTCTGTGAGTTATGCATTCACACCGTTCAGGGGATGAACGAACCATTTTACGCAACCCAAATCACTCATGAATCACACCTCAGATCTCCTCCCCTTGCCAACTGCAGCAGGGGGCTGAACAGCTTGGTGACTGCACCGTAGCTGTGGCGTTTTAATTCTTTCTGCCTTGCGGTCAGTTTTGCAGCTAGGTGAAATTAATTAAGAACATAAGAAAAGCCATGCTGGATCAGATCAAAGGCCCATCCAGCCCACCACCCGGTTCGCACTGTGCCAGATCAGCTGCCCCTGAATCATAAACATTTGGGTCGGGTAGTTAAATGATGCAGGGACTAATTGCATAAGACTATGCAATTTTTTAAAAAAATGTACTTTGTTTTATTTACTTTGTGTTGGGTTAGGATTATGTTTAGCAGAGTAGAGTATTGCACAGCAGATAAAGAATCACAGAGACGTGTGTGTTCAGCTTCTAAAATAATGTTTACTACATAAAGGGTAAAATAATAAAGGTTACATTGGAGATAAAATAAAGAAGAGCTAACTTAGTTCCTACATGCTAGAGATAACGGTCTAACTGTCCTAAGAGCAATGGCGTCCTGGACAAAGGAAAGAATGTTAATTGCCCCCCAATAAACCTGGTCAGCCAATAATCAATCCTAGATCTGTTCAATAAGCATACAACTCCCCTTTACTCTGGCGGGAAGAACAACTCGACATTTAACTGGCCTTATGCTAACTAGCTGCCTCTAACTAAACACAAAAAGAACAGGGGCGCCTTTACCCAAAACAGACACTAACAAACACGCAAAGGGAAGGCAATATTGATCAAAAATGTTCCATGGACCGTGACAACTGGCTGTAGATGATGGTTAATTTTTCTGTGTGGGGGACTGCTGGTGTAATGTGTCATAATGCTTTGCCTACTTGTACTTTGAAAGGGAGAAAATAATTTTTAAAAAACTTTATTTTGTGTTGTTCGTGTTTTATTCTTTGTTGTGCAGTTGGTTCCCATCATAGGGAACAATGGGGCTGGCTGGCCAGCCATCTCTGTAGGTGGTGGGGGAATTTGAGGGAGGGTGTCTGTGGTTCAGGTGCTCTTTCACAGGGACCAGCTGGCACTCAGAAGTGTGCCCACCATTGTGGCACCCCTGGGCTGTGCAGAATTGCCCAGGGAAAGAGAGTTTAGAAGTTCCCAGCATAGGGAACAAAGGGAGAGGGTTGGCCTTTGCCAGCCTGTTCCTGGGGTTATGGGTGTGGGGCAGGTGGGGGTGGATTTTGGTCTGTGAGGGGCTAATGTGGGGATTTGGGTCTGTGTGTGGCAGCTGGGGGGGAATTGGGTTTGTGTGGGGCTGTAAGGGGTGGACTTTAGGGGCTGAGAGGACCTACTTGGGGAGGCCATGAAATGGCCCCCCCAAGTGGGAGCAGGCTGAGCCTTGGTGGGGGGTGGGAGGAGGGGTGGGAGAAGGGCCCCTGAGGGCTGGGGGGCATTTTGCATGCAAAATGCCACCCCTGGCAAGACAAGCCTCCCCCAGCTGTCAGTGGTAGAGAAAAGAGCACCTACTTGGGGAGGCCATGAAATGCCCCCCCCCCAAGTGGGAGCAGGCTGAGCCTTGGTGGGGGGTGGGAGGAAGGGTGGGAGAAGGGCCCCAGAGGGTTGGGGGGCATTTTGCATGCAAAATGCCACCCCTGGCAAGACAAGCCTCCCCCAGCTGTCAGTGGTAGAGATTAGAGCACCTACTTGGGGAGGCCATGAAATGGCCCCCCCAAGTGGGAGCAGGCTGAGCCTTGGTGGGGGGTGGGAGGAGGGGTGGGAGAAGGGCCCCTGAGGGCTGGGGGGCATTTTGCATGCAAAATGCCACCCCTGGCAAGACAAGCCTCCCCCAGCTGTCAGTGGTAGAGATGAGAGCAGAGCACCTACTTGGGGAGGCCATGAAAGGCCCTCCCCAAGTGGGAGCAGGCTGAGCCTTGGTGGGGGGTGGGAGGAAGGGTGGGAGAAGGGCCCCTGAGGGTAAGGGGGCATTTTGCATGCAAAATGCCACCCCTGGCAAAGGAAGCCTGCTTCTTCATTTTTCCCCATAGGAAATAATGAAGAAGATGAGCAGCAGCATGCTAACAATATGCTGCTCCTTCGCTTTCTTATGGGAGGATAGGGGGACCTGCTTTGGGGGGCCATAACATGGCCCCCCAAAGTCCAATCGGTCTGAAACTTGGGGTTTTTTTAGAGAGGGGTTAGAGGAAGGTCTCCACCAATTTTGGGCTGATTCGGTGGGAAAATGCCTCCCCGAGACGTCCGGGAAGACGGAGGCATTTTCCCATTGAAAAGCTGAAAGAAAGCCGAAAGAAGCCGAAACGTTTCGGCTTTTTTTCTTTCGGCTAGCCGAAACGTTTCGGCTTTCTCCTAAACGTTTCGGCTAACCCGAAAGAAGCCGAAACACTTTTGTTTCGGCTTTCTTTCGGCATTCAGAAAGCCGAAACGCACATCCCTATTGCCTTCCCTTTGCGTGTTTGTTACAGTGTCTAACTAAACACAAACAGATTAACTCTTTCATTACAGAAGAGAATGATACTTGTAAAATCCCAACACTTTGTTTATGCCTCGCCTTTCTCCCCAACAGGGACCTGAAGTGGCTTACATCATTCTCCTCTCCTCTATTTTATCCTCACAACAACCCTGCAAAGTAGGATAGTCCGAGAGTGCTCCAAGGTCACCCAGCCAGCTTCCATTGCAGAGCGGGGATTCGAATCTGGGTCTCCCCAATCCTAGTCTGACACTCTAACCACTGCACCACACTGGCTCTGGATGCTTTCATGCACACACAAGCATGAATAAAATAACATTGCAGGCACAAGCCTAGATGAATACAAAACAGTAACACTTCTTTTACAAACAATTCTTTTTGATAACCACTAGCTGAGTGAAGGGTTTCTTCTCTCCATTTAAATGACTGGCTGCCAAGAAGCATGCAACTATGACAGGTGTGAGTTTAAGGGACAGCAGTCCATGGCAGCTAGACCCCCAAACCCCTCACAGCAAGCACTCCAATGCATTGATTGAAAGGATTATTATTTAGAGATCCATTAAGTTCATGGGTACATCCGTAGATGGGGAAGTTGGCAGGAATGATTATACAGGCAAAGGTACTATTGATATAGGGAGTACTATCCCCCCCTCCCTTGGAGCAGTTTGCATTTAGGCATGAAAACCTAAGAAGTTGCATGCGAACACAATAGCTTAGTCTGGACAGAAAGGGCAGAAGATCACAAAGGGAACAAAAAGTCTTTCTCTCTCCCCTGGGAAATGGTTACATTTCTGGTTCCAGCTGCAAGGCCGGCGCCACGTATTTTCAGAGATAACAGGCTGGTTACTTGCTCTATGAAATCAGCATTAGCAGGGCTCATTTCGAGGGGGAACGCACAAGAACGCAGTTCCAGCAGTTCCCCAAAGAGGTCACACGTCAGGTGGCCCCACCCACCTGACTCTCGGCCATTTGGGCCCGTTTTGGCCTGGATTGGGGCTGAAACGGCCTGAATCGGGCCTCTGATGGGTAATGGATCACTCTCCCACTCATCAGTGGCCCAATCCTGACCATTTTGGGCCCCCTTTCAGCCATTTTAGCCCCATTTTAGCCCCTTTTTGCCATTTTGGGTCCAATTTCAGCCCTGAATGGCCAGGATTGGGTCCAAAACAGCCAGAATAGGTGTGGCATATGCAAATCAGTTATACTAATGACACACTTCTGGTGATGGCAAGAGCCGTGGCATATGCTAATGAGTTATGCTAATGAGTTCCTCCTGCTCTTTTTCTACGAAATGACCCCTGAGCATTAGGACTTTCGTTTTCAGGCAGGCCAAGATTGGCATGACTATTTGGCTACATTACAAAGCACAACTATGTGAGCATGGCATGAAAGCATACAGTAGATCAATACAGTGAACAGATTGGGTCAATAATCAGATCGGAGAATACATCAATGGCTTGGGTGTGTGCATACATGGGTGAGATGTGGGGAGAGCACCTGTTGGGCTGTGTGAGACTGTGCATGTCTGAAATGCTGCTGCTGGCATTGTTTTGCAGTATCTGAGTATACAGAAAGTCATCCACTGAACGTCTTTTTGCTGCTCACAAACAGCCAGCCATCTCAACAATAAAAACCACGGTTGACCCTTGAGGTTCCAAAATAGGTCTTTGCAGGGAGCAAAAACAAGAAAACAAAAAGACCCACACTATGACTAACTGGTGTTGATGGCTTCTTTTTCAGCTGTGCATTGAAGAATTACAATGATGGGACTAAATACCTATATTATACAGAGATAATTAAGCCCTTTGATGTCCCATTTTTTGGCTGCTCATTTTGCAAATGGTTAGATTAGCTATAATATGCATTGAGAAGGAGGTCAGGCTTGTTTTGCAGCACGATTCCAAGCACAGTTGCACCCTTCTAAATCCACCAAAATTAATGAACTTAGAAGGATGTTAGAGTAGGAGCCCCATAGCGCAGAGTGGTAAGCTGCGATACTGCAGCCCAAGCTCTGCTCAGGACCTGAGTTCGATCCTGGAGGAAGTCAGGTTCAAGGTTGACTCAGCCTTCCATCTTTCCGAGGTCGGTAAAATGAGTACCCAGGTTCCTGGGGGTAAAGTGTAGATGACTGGGGAAGGCAATGGCAAACCACCCCATAACAAAAAGTCTGCCAAGAAAATGTCATGATGTGACATCCCCCCATGGGTCAGTAATGACTCGGTGCTTGCACGAGGGACTACCTTTATCTTTTACTATGATAATTCTGGAGTCTTGAATCAATGTCACACTAGCAATGTGACATCTGAATTACTAGAAATGATATTGCACCATTAGCATGGAGCCATTTTTAAAAAAAGCTTTCCCCCCACCAGACCTTGGTGGACTGATTGTTAATGGAGAGGAAGATCTGGTCTCTACATCAGGGGGAGACTATAGTTTAGATCCCCAAACATTTAACTTGATGGAAAACATTTTAAGAGACCTGAAGGTAGTTGTAAGCCCCTAACCATTAGTGCTCATGTTTCAGAAGATATCCCCCCTTTCAGGATAAACTTACTGGTCCGTTAACAGGGATGCCAACATTTAGATGGGACCTACAGTTCTCCCAGAATTACAATTGTTCTCCAGACTGCTGAGATGAATTGATTAAGATTTATAGTCCACTTTTTTTGCTGAGAATCAAGGAGGATTGCACAGTGTAGGTCAATGCATAGGTCAATAGATGGGAGATCCAATAAACAACACAAGAGAGTAAGGACTGCAAAAATTTGAAAGCAAGCAGAGATCCAATACAGAGAAGAAAACAATACTGAACCAAAACATAAGCAGGTCGACATGACATATTATATAACGTGGGTGGAACTATCCAGTAGAAACATAATTACAGCAAGAGACAGCACGCAGTAGTACAGTCTACAGTCCCCATCCCTTTCCAACACATCTCTCCTTAAAACACAGTCCTATTACATGTGTAAAACAGCATTCCTGGATTTTGCTTAGTTTGAGGAAAGTTAGGAGACTGGGAGATTTCCTGCCATCTTCAGGTTGGCTGTGATTGTCAACCAGCAGGAAAATCATCAACCATTAGGGGCTCCTCGCCTAGAAGGGTGCAACTCTGTTTAGGATAGCATTATTAAAGAATCTCATTTCAGAATTCTTGGAATGCTGAAGAACATAAAAGATATGTACATAATAACATATTATCTATAACAAAATAACAAAAATAACAAAATAATAATAACATATATGACAATGAAGAAAGCTGGAAGGAAGGAAATTGATTCATTTGAAATATGGTGTTGGAGGAGAGTTTTGCGGTTACCATGGACAGCTGAAAAGACAAATAAGTGGGTTCTAGATCACATCAAGCCTTAATTCTCTCTAGAGGCTAAACGGACAAAACAGGCTATCATACTTTGGTCATATCATGAGAAGACAAGACTCTCTAAGTAAGTCAGTAATGCTAGGAAAAGTGGAAGGCAGCAGGAAAAGAGGAAGACCCAAAGTGAGATGACTTGCTTCTGTAAAGGAAGCCATGTCCTCCAGTTTGCAAGATCTGGGCAAGTTTGTTAATGATAGCCCATTCTGGAGATCTTTCATTCATAGGCTCACCATAATTCAAAGGTGACTTGACAGCACATAAAACACACGCAACATATATGAAGTATCCTGTACCAGGAAGTCAACTGAATGCATGATACAAACCTTAGACGTACCATGTATCTAACCATAGTTTCATTTGTAAATGAACATGTGTTGGCTCTTTCTTACAAACAGAAGTATGCTCATACATGCAGAATGTACATGCATTCACTGTAACATATGAACAGGGCTACTGCGTACTATCTATGGAGAACAATTTTCTTAGGAGCAACCAGTGTTACAGTGAGGGCAACGGAAGAGACGAGTTATTCTTGCCAAATTGATAAGCATCATGCGTATTCCCTAATTCTAAATTTGATGCCATTACTAAAACGCAAAACTGTATGGCTTCTGATGCACACATAGATT